>NW_022109491.1:43325720-43383311 GCF_000313985.2 Echinops telfairi
ATGGTGCCCGACTATCAAAAGATATAGTGTCTGGAGTCTTAAAAGCTTGAAGATAAACAAGCAGCCATCTAGCTGAGAAGCAACAAAGCCCACATGAAAGAAGCACACCAGCCTGTGTGATCATGAGTTGTCAGTAGGATCAGGTATCAGGCTTGAAAGACCCTAAACAAAAAAATCATATCATTGTGAATGAGGGGGAGTGCAGAGTAGAGATCCAAAGCCCATCTGTAGGCAACTGGACATCCCCGTACAGAAAGGTGACAGGGAGGAGACAAGCCAGTCAGGGTGCAGTATAGCACCGATGAAACATACAATGTTCCAGAAGGGTGGTGGGGAGGAGACAAGCCAATCAGGGTGCAGTATAGCACCGATGAAACATAGAATGTTCCTCTAGTTCTTTAATGCTCCACCACCACCCCTAATGTCATGACACCAATTATGCCTTATAAATCTGGCTAGACCAGAGCATGTACACTGGTACAGATAAGAGCTGCAAACACAGGGAATCCAGGAAAGATAAACCCTCAGCACCAATATTGAGAGTAGTCATACCAGGAGGGTAAGAGGAATGTGAGGTTAGAAAGCGGGAACGGATTACAATGATCTACCTATAACCTCCTCACAGGGGGATGGACAACAGAAAAGTGCGTGAAGGGAGACATCAGTCAGTTTAAGACATGAAAAAATAATTTATAAAGTATTAAGGGTTCCTGAGGGAAGGAGGATGAGGTGGAGGGGAAAAATGAGAAGCTGATACAAAGGGCTCAAGTAGAAAGAAAATGTTTTGAAAATGATGATGGCAACAAATGTACAAATGTGCTTGACACAATGGATGGATACATGGAATGTGATAAGAGTTGAACGAGCCCCCAATAAAATGATTTTCTTTTTAAAAAGACAAAAAGAATTCTAAAAACAGTACACGTTTTTATTTTAAAGATAATGGGAAAAATGGAAGAGAATTACTGTTGGGGTGGTGTCTGAGCTCTTCCCAGGAGTGTTATAGTTGAGAAACGTGTTTACAGAAGAAGGGTAGAAGTCTATATGGGTTCAGTACTGGAGCTGGACTCACAGGGGTGAGGATTAAATGAGCAGTTTCAATCAATGCCTAGGGATGAGTGACTCATCAATGCCAGTTGGGTGGTGGGGCTGACTGGAATAGGCTTTGGCTGGACACCTGCCTGGAGGTGAGGTCCTTCAGTGAGGCAACAGGAGAGAGAGAGATTTTTAGGGAGGTCTGGGGCTGAGTGGATGTGGAAGGGGTGGTGTCCATGTCTTTCAAGAGGCAGTGGTATCTGGATAGGGTCCCAGGTGGAGGTAGCAGGGCCAAGCCCCTTTTACTGAAATGGCCCAGGATTGAAAGGGTGAGTCATGAGTGGAGCCAGGGGGCAGAAGTTATTGTTCTGAACAGTTTCTTTTACTGCCATCAAGTCAATTCTGACTTACAGCAACCCCCGGTGGTTTCAGAGACTGTAATTGTTCACAGGAGTAGAAAGCCCGGTCTTTCACTTGCAGACCTGTTGGTGGTTTTGAACTGCTGACCAGATTATAGCCCAACACTTCATCACTACTTAACCACCAGGACTCCTTCTGAACAGTGTAGGACAGTGGTTCTCAACCTAACAAATGCTGAGACCGTTTCATACAGTTCTTCATATTGTGGTGGCCCCCAACCATAAAATGATTTTCATTGCTTCTTCATAACTGTAATTTTGCTACTGTTATGCATCGTAATGTAAATATCTGATATTCAAAATGTATTTTCATTGTTACAATAAACATAATTAAAGCATAGTGATTAATCACAAACCAATATGTAATTATATATTGTGAAATATTAATGTGTTTTCCTATAGTCTTATGCAACTCCTGTGAAAGGGCTATTTGACCCCCCAAAGGGGTCACGACCCACAGGTTGAGAACTGCTGGTTTAATGTGTTTTAATAGAGGTGATGGCTAGGAGATAAGAGTATTGCTAATTTCAAATGTAAATATGGTAGAAAAAAATTTAAATGAAAAAGAAGAGCCAAAGGTGTAGTACGAATTAAATGGGAATTATAACAATGGTATAAGATTTTGTTTTTAAGAAGGGGAGAACAAGACAAAAAAGAACCTGCGGTCTAATTTCCGTCCAGGGTGAGTTTAGGAATGTGCTAGGTAGGTGCAGTTCGAAGGTCAAATTGGTCAAATGAGCAGTTGCAATCAGTGCCAAGGGCAAAGTGACCCCACCCATTAGGGTGCTTGGAACTGCTGGAATGGGATTAAGTAGATGTTGGTCTGGAATTGAAGGGCTTGTACCCCATTTTCTCTTTCTTGAGGTGCTTCTCCTGACTGTTAGAAGAGTTCATGCTCCGTGTGATCAGTAAGCTTTCTTCAACAGGAACCTCTGAGATCATATTATTCAGATGATTGCCTAGATCTTTTCCACCAAGCTCTCTTCCCTAGCTTCCAGCTGTCCCTTTTCTCCTATTCTTCAATCAGCTTTGTGTACTATGGTGACTTGCATCTTTGTGAGTGGTGATACTGGGAGGGTAGAGGGAGTGTGGGTTGGAAAGGGGGAACCGATTACAAGGATCTGCATGTGACCTCCTCCCTGGGGGACGAACAACAGAAAAGTGGGTGAAGGGAGATGTGGAACAGTGAAAGATATGACAAAATAATAATTTATAAGTTATCGAGGGTTCATAAGGGAGGGGGGGAACGGGGAGGAAGGGGGAAAAATGAGGACCAGAGGCTTAAGTGGAGAACAAATGTTTTGAGAATGATGAGGGCAATGAATGTACAAATGTGCTTTACACAATTGATGTCTGTATGGATTGTGATAAGAGTTGTATGAGCCCCCAATAAAATAATTAAGAAAAATAAATAAGATAGTGGATATTATGCTGGCATTTCAAATACCAGGAGGAACACCTGCTGGACAAGTTTCAGTAAAGCTTTCAAACCGAAACAGACAAAGAAGAAGAAAGGAGTGTTCATTTCTTAAAATCAGTCACTGAAAATACTGTGAGTGGCAGCATATGGGCCTCTCAGGTAGAAGCACGCAAGTTACTACTTTTGAGGAGCTGTTTCCTCAAGTACAATTGAATTTAGTGTCTCAAGTGAAACTTTGGGACCTTGATTTGCTGGTGTGACATATTTCAAAACGAGAATTAGCAACTGAAGACACCCACTAATAACTAGAATGTCTGATGTATGAAGCTAGGAAAGCTGGAAGCCATCAAGAATGAAAAAGATTGCATAAAGATCGATGTCTTTAGCATTAAGGAGCTGAAATAAACAGATTTGCCATTTCGAGTTAGATGCTCCTATGGTCTTCTGTGCCATGAAAGACAAGGTGAAGAATACCGGCATTGCCGCCTTCATCAAAAAGAACATTTCAGAATTTATCCTGAAGTGCATACAGGTTAGCTGGGTTGTGCAGAAAAACAACCCACACCGGAAGGATCTTTTTTCAAAGCTATATATTTAAGTTTAAAAATTTTTTTCTTTCAGTGAGAAAGGTCTTATCTTTATTTCTTTTTTTACTAATAACTTATTTTATTGGGGCTTTTACTTATAACAGTCCATATATCCATTATATCAAGCAGATACATACAAATATTGCCCTCAACAATTTCAAAACATTATCTTTCTTCTTGGGTCCCTTGATATCAGTTCATCATTTTTCCCTCCCTCCCCCACCTTGCCACCCTCATGAACCCTTAATAGATTATGTATTGTTATTTATACAAATCTTACACTGCCCTTTCTATCCCTTCACCTACAATTCTTGTATTTTTCCCCTCGAGGGGGTTATCTCACTATCATTGCTATCAGTTCCCCTTCCCCATCCCCTCTTCCCCCACTTCCCTTCCCTTCCCCTCCTAAAGTTTTTTACTCCTGTTACTGTTTCTGAGGGTTTTTTTCTATCCTAAATTCTGTAAATTTAAATCTCTCATCTATACTGTTGTATGTACACCAGGCTAGCTGAATTTGTGAGGTAGGACTGAGATCTTAAGAGTGGGGGGAGGAAGGATTAAGGACCTAGAGAAATGTTGTGTGTTTTGTGGTGCTATACTTCCTCCTGCATATATCTTCTCTCCCGTGTGACCCCACTGTGCTGGAATGTCCAATTATCCCCAGAAAGGCTCTGGGTCTCTACCTAGACTGGTCTCCTTCACTTCAATGAAGCTGTTTATTTTTGAATTCTGATACCTGTTCCCATGGACACCTTATATCACACAGGATGATGTACTTCTATGCGGACTTGATTCGCTGCTAGATGGCCACTTGTTTGGCTTCAAGTTTTTTAGACCCCAGACAGTATACCTTTTAATAGCCAGGTACCATCTGCTTTCTTCATCACATTTGCTTATGCATCCAGTTTGTCTTTGGCCATTGTGTGGGAAGGTGGCCATAGCCCACTGCCAGATTGTTAGAACCAAGTGTTCTTGTGTTGAGGGAAAACTTGAATAGAGGCTGAAAGTTCATCCACGACCTTAATGTATTTCCTTATAAATATATATACATAGGCCAATACTCCTGTTTCTATGTATTAGTATATTTAGATATGTACACATCTGTTTGTACCTCTATAAAGAGTTTTACTTCTTAGTTCTCTCCTCTTTTTCCTTTTACCTTCTGTGTTAGTCTGGGATGACTATAGAAACAAATCCAGGGACACTCATATGTGTATAAGAGAATTTTATATCAAAGAGTAATTTTATATTAAGAAAACATCCCAGCCCAGTCCAGATCAAGTCCATAAATCCGATTTTAGCTGATATGTCCGATACCAATCTATAAATTCCTCTTCAGACTCATGGAACACATACAATGATGCCAAATGCAGGAAGATCACAGCCCAGTGGGTGAAAAGTCTTGTGGACCCAGTGGCATGGAAGCATCTCAGTGCCGGTGTGGATCTCCACGTGGCTCTTCTAGCTCCAGGGCCTTGCCTCCATGTAGCTTGTCAACAGAAATGTCTCACAGAGTGAGTCTGTGTCCCATCTCCAGGGAGGAAGACAGAAGTTCTCAGAATCCTCAGGAGAAGGTCGTGTCCACACAGAGGCTTCATTGGCTGTGACTTGATCGACAGGCTAGACTCCACCCCTTCCTCAAGTTGACAGTAGATTATGTAACTGCCACAGGTGCCTCACTATCATGCTCACCCTTGTTTGCCTCTTTGTAGTTCCTCTCAGCTAGATTACAGTTGGTCCAACCCCTCCAGGAACTCTACACCCCCTCACCATTGATTTTAGATCCCTAGTTGGCACCTTATCTATTACTTTATTTGCTTACCACTCCCTCTCCCTGTCTCCTCCTCACCCAAGCCCCCCCCCCCCCACCCCACCCCAACTGTCGGTCCTGTTGCTTTCTCCTTTCTCCTCAGGTTCACTTCTCATACCTATCTTATATTGGCCGACATAACAGAAACAACAAAGACAGGACTGGAAAAACAAAACCAGCTAGAAGGCAAAAGGAGAGAGAGACCATACTTAGTTCTGGTCTGTCCTTTGACCTTTATGACTATCTCCCCGCTGATCCAAGCACTGCACCTCTGAGAATGATGTCTATGTTTGGATTCCTCAGGGCATCCTGACTTTGCTCCCGTTGCTGATCTGTCATGTTCCCTTCTTGGATCCCTCCACTGTGAGGGGTGTCAGACCAGACTCACTCCCCGCGCTCTGTCCCCAGAGTTGTCCTCCATATCACTGTGCGCTCATCCTTTCAGGATGGGCCCCACCCAAAAGCCTGTACCTCAGCCTGTGAACTGTGTATTAAGCAGCATTTCTTCTGTACCCACTGTGCTAATTGATCTTACCTCAGGGACTCATGTTGTACTTGTCCTTTTGTGCTTGGCTAACTTCACTTAGCATAATTTCCTCCAACTCTTCCCACGAGATGATGTGCTTCATGCATTCATCACTGCTCTTTAGGGATGCATAGTGCTCCATTGTGTGTATATGCCAAAATGTCTTTCTTTTTTATATTTAAACATTTCAAAATTTATTAACATAGCGTATATGTTCATATTACATTTACAGAAAGAGAAATTATACTAATATTTCTTGGACTCATTGAGTTAGTTAGTTTATTGTGCTAACCTGGCTGATAAACACATGTGGGGTTAATTGAAGGGTAGAAGGATAAATAGCTCGGTGAGCCTCGCCTTTTGAGTTCTCAGGTCTCTTGCTTTCTGATGGTCACACCAGGGTGCAGCTGCCTTAGCAGTTCCCTGCTTCAGCTGGCAAGGCTCACTTCCTGCAAGACATCCCCAAGGAGAAGCCACATGGACCTACCCCGATGCAGCCCTGGGTGCTGGAGCAGCCATGTGGAGACCCCTGCCAGCGCTGAGATGCTTACACGTTCACTGATTCAGCTTTCTTCCTGTACTCGACATCATAGTGTGTCTTTGGTGAGATGGAGGAGGACTTTGTGAATTGGTGTTGGACATATGGGTTAATGGGTTAATGTTGGACTTGTGGGCTTGGGCAGCACTGGGTTGGGATGTTTTCTTGATGTGCACTTACCCTTTATATAAAAATCTCTCTTATACACGAGTTTCTGTGGATTTGTTTCTCTAAAGCACCCAGACTCACACACTGCATTATATTGAAAGGTTCTTTCTCTCAACTCTTTCACATTGCCAAACTTATTTGTTGGAACTGATTATTTTTAAATCTCAGTTGCCAATATAAATAATTTTCTAGTAATTTTTCTATCTGATGATATGCTACCTTATTTTTTTAGTAAGCTAGATGACATACAATTCCAAGACCAAGTCAGATCAACAAAATATTAATATAAAACATAATTATCTTGAATGTATTCAACTGTATAATCAGAGTCTCCACCAATAATCACCTCTAGGAGCCCAGAAAGAACAATTATTAAAAACTAGTAATATAGTACCTAAAGCTTCTCTTTAAATTTTAAAAATAATTTTAGTAGAAGATTTTACAAAAATTATAACAACACATAAATCAATTATATCAATCAAACTTGTACATATTTTTCCATCACCATTGTCAAAACATCTTTCTACTTGAACCCTTTGATATCAGCTCCTCTTTTATCCCTCCCTAAGCCACCATCCCACCCTTAATAAATTATATATATGCATATATATATATTTTTTTTTCATATCTTACACCATCCCCTGTATCCCTCCACCCACATTTCTGTTATTCATCCCCCTTGGGGAGGAGGGTATATATCCATCATTGTTATCAATTCCTCTTTTCTCCTCTTCTCCACCCCCATCCTCCCTGTACCCTCATGGCATCACTACTCCCGTTACTGTCTGAGAGGTTTATCTGTCCTGGAATCCATGTGTTGAAAGTACTTATCTATACTAATGTACATAATCTAGTCTAGCAGGATCTAAATAAATTTAGAGGGCATTTACCTTGGCCAATAATTGAAATATATCCATATTTATGTCCATTTCAAGAAAAGATGACAAAAACAGAATGCAGAAATTATCTAACAATTATCTGAAATGAACCATGTCACATGCAAGTAAAATTTTTCTAAAGATCATTAAAAAATTATTGTATCTGTACATAACAGGAAACTACCATAAATTCAAGCCAGGTTCAAAAGAGGATGTGGAATGAAGGAAATCAGTGTTGACATCAGATTGATCTTGGATGAATACATAGAATATCAGAACGATGTTCACTTATGTTTTATTGCCTATGTATATGTGTAGACTGTATGGATCATAATAAATTATGGGATAATATTTCAAAAAATGGAAATTCCAAAACTTTCAAGTGTGCTTATGTGGACCAAGAGGTACTTGTTCAAACAAAGCAAGGGGATATCACATGGAGTAAAATAAAAAATAACCATGTATCAAGTTGTATTATTTCACTTTACTTTTTCAATCTGCATGCTGAGCAAATAATCTGAGAATGTGGACTATATGAAGAATGGTGCATCAGGATTAGAAGATTTACCAACAACCTGGAATATACAGATGACACAACCTTGCTTGCTGGAAAGGAAGATTTACCTTGTTTTTGGAGAAGATAAGACTACATACATATTTTCATATGGATTACATGTCAACATAAGTCACACAAAACCTCTCTCAACTGGAGAAGATAAGACTACATACATATTTTCATATGGATTACATGTCAACATAAGTCACACAAAACCTCTCTCAACTGGAGCAACAAACAGCATTATGATAAATGGAGAAAATATTGATGTTGGAAAGAATTTCATTTTACATGAATGCACAATGAACCCCTAATGAAGAAGTTGTTAAGAAATGGAATGACAAATTGCATTGGGAAAATCTGAAAAAGACCTCTTTGATATGTTAAAAATCAAAGATGTTACTTTAAAGACCTGACCCAAGCCATAGTATTTTCAGTTATCTCATATGCAGGGGAAAGCTGGATGATTAATAAGGACAACTAAAGAATTGATGCCTTTGAATTAAGATCTTGGTGAATAATATTAAATATAATATGGACTGCCCGAAGAACAAATCTGTTGCAATAAGTACAGCCAGATTACTTTTAGGAGCAAAGTGACTGAGACTTTATCTCCTGTACTTTTGACACGTCATCGGGAAGGACCAGTCCCTAGATAAGGGCGTCCAGCTTGACTCCATGGAAGGTTGGCAAAAAAGAGGGAAACCCTCAATAAGAGAGATCAGCCCTCAGCGGCAGCGGTGGCTCGAATACAGAAATGATTATGAAGATGGCACAGGACCTGGAAGGCTTCCTTTTGCTGTATAAGCTGGGGCTGACGTCACAGCAGCTGAAAAGAGCGATACCATATCTCATTTGGTCCTCGGTGACTCAAAGACAAGCAACAGGGAAGATGGCAAGGATGGCCAAAACGTTTCCTTTCTCATCAAGAAGTAAAATTCATGGTACCATTTCATGAATCTAGTTGATCCTGTGACTTGCTTTGCCTAATGGAATGTTGGGAACCTTGGTGCAAGCAGAGCCTTGAAAAGCCCGTGGTGCTTGCTTTTTCTAATTGAGACTACCATGTTAATGAGTTTAAACCAGTGGTTCTTGAAGGCCAGCCCACAGGATAGAGAGGAGCCCATACACCAGCTGGAAATGAAGTCATTCTAAATCTCATGATGAACCAACTTATCAAATGATCACAAGTGAGCAACTTTACAGAGATTAGCTAAATTGACCCAGACAATAAAACCATCCAGATGACCTCCATAATTGGGAACTAATGAAATGGTTATGGTTTGATGCTAACAAATAATAATGTTTAAATGATTGGAGTGGTTTTTACACAGCAAAATCTAACTGGTGCACATGATCACACTAATAATTATGTAAATATTGCTATAATAACTAAAGATTACTGGGAAGGAAAAAAAATCCCAAAAGTGGTCCCTCCTGCTATGAATATCCCTCTCCATTATATTCTCAGTTGCTAGGTTGGTGACCCCTTATATGTTCTACAGAATCAGTGCTTGCATTTGCCTGGTGATGTAGTGGGCTACACACATGGAGCTACTAACCACAAGGTCAGAGGTTTGAACCCACCAGTATCTCCTTGGGAAAAAGACTTTAAAGTATCAAAAACCCAAAGGGACAGTTTTACTCTGTCCTGTGGATTCTTTCTGAATTGACATCTACCTGCTGGTGGTAAATTTTTAAGTCTGAGAATACTTGACGTCATTTGTAATTTACCTCTATCAAATCTAAGTAGTAGAATTTTGGTTTGGGTCTATTTCTAAAATATTACTATTTCTATTACTTGTTAGTAACCTCAACATCATCTGGAAACTTGCTGAAAATGCAGATTCTCGGACTTGACTCAGACTTTCTGAACTGTAATTCACATTTTTATGGAGCCCTTGTGCAGAGGCAGTGACTTATTTAATGTGACTCTCACTTGTAGCCAAAGTCTCTGTAACTCCAAGTAACTTTTTTCCTGCACGAATCTGGGTAAGTCAGAAGGGAGGGAAGCCCTTGCTAGGACTTCCCTCACCTGTGAGTCATTGTTAATAAGATTCAGAGTTGCCGTTAGTCAGGGTGGACTTGATAGCACGTAATGACACCACCACCGACAATGAGACGGGGGCTCAGAGTAACCACAATGACACATTATAAAGTCAAGATTACCAATCAGATTCCTTTCTCCAAATACCTCTCTCCTCAGTCATGAAGAAGAGCTGGAGACTTTTGATCAAAGATAGCTCATCAGCTCATCATGAGGCAGCTGTCATGGGGGATCTGACATTGTTCTCTACGCTATACATGCATCACTTCTCTAATCTTTGTAATTCTGTTGAGAAGTAGTTATTTAACAGATGAAGGTTCAGAGACTCACAAGTGGATTGATTAGTGGACAGAAAAAGAGCAAGTTCATTTTCATTCTAAAGCCGATGCTCTTAATCAATGTAATGCTGAAATGATAATCCTTACATAACTATCGTGTTGATATCTGGTGTCACTCACCTGCCTCGTGGAATTGGCTTACTTTACAAAAGAAATAGGGAGGCAAATGCTTTGGCAAAGATCTCACAGCAAGGGAAGGTGATAACTCTGAGTAGGCAATGGTTCTTTCTCCTTTGGCCTGTTAGGAAGCCTGGTTTCCTGAAATGATCTCTACAAAGCTGCCAGCCAAGTACATTGTTAGCAGACATAGTCAATTTGCAGTGGCAGGAAGTCAGACAGAGGCAGCAGAGGAGATTAAAATAATCACAGCTTTAATTGGTCAGCACTGTTCAAGAGATTAAAAAGAAGAAGGCTCATTGAAGAAGGCCCTTGACAGCCATGAAAGGCCAGATTCCATCCTCACCCTCTGTGCAGCAGCCCCCACTGCAGAGTTCCCGAGCACTGCCCTAGTGAGAGTGACTCTTTGTGGAAGTCACCTTGCTGTGCTCCCATGAAGAACTGTTTTACAAACAGCAGTGAGAAAGTGGCTCCCAGTAGCAGACAGAGGCCTCCTATTGGCAAAGCCCCAGCAACAGAGTGCCAGCAGCATGTAGAGAGTGGAGAAGGAGATGCCAGGAGTAAGGCCATCCCAGGGCAAAGGACAAAAACAGCACAGACAAGCCTGTCATCCAAACCTTGCTGCAGCAGAAGCAACCTGAGGTCCAAGCCACACCAGCCTGCTTTCAGTTTCAACACTTTCTGTCTCACTGTCTGTATTCTTAACCTTTGAGGACCAGGCCAGGGGGTGTCTGACCTTTTCCCTGATGCCTTTATGCAGAAATGGTAGGGGAAGGACAGCGCATAATGAGAGCCACTGAAGAAACAGAAAGGTAGCTTAGGAGAAAATAGACTCAACGTCAGCATTTGTGAGGCCCATCAGTTGACAGAGGACCCAAGGAAAATAAAGATTGAGTGATGAGGACAGGTCACAGAAAGAAATATGCAAGTTGGTCTTTTAAAGAGAAGACAGATGCATATAGGCGATAATGAAATCCAACATGCCTAGAGCGACGAGAAAGTGCAAGCGAAGGGGAATTTCCCCTTAGAGAGAGCAGAGAGGGCATGATCTTGCCCACACACTGAACTCAGACTCTTCGCCTCCAGAACTGTGAGAAAATAGATTTCTGTCCCAAAGTCACCAACCCTGGGGATTGGGGTCTTCTTAACATTGACTTGCAATCCATACTGTGGGTTGGTCCCAATACAACCCTGTGGTATTTTGTCACGAGATGTCTGTTGTTGTTGTTTTTAGGTACCATCCAATTGGTTCTGACCCATAGCAATGCTGTGCACAACAGAACAAAATATAGCCCAATCCTGCACTAGCCTCACAATTGTTCCCATGCCTGAGCCCATTGTAGCAGTTACGGTGTCTGTCTGTCTGATAAAAGACCTCCTCTTTTTCCCTGCTCTTCCACTTTACCGAGCATGATGCTCTTCTCCAGGAACTGGTCTCTCTTGAAAATATGTTCGAAGTATTTAAGATGCACTTTTACCATCCTGACCTCTAAGGAACATTCTGGCCATACTTTTTCCAGACAGACTTGTTTGTCCATGCTACTTTCAATATTCTTTCCCAGCACCACAATTGAAATGCATTGATGCTTCCTCTGTCTTCCTTATTCAATGACTAGCTTTTACATGCAGATGAGGTCATCGAAAATCCCTGACTTTGGTCAGTGCAACCTAGTCCTCCAAGTGACATCCTTGGTTTTCAGCACTTTAAAAGGCAAGAGTTTTACTCAATGTGATGTGTCTTTTGATCTCTTGACTGATACTCTTCCATGAGCTTTTATTATGGATCCAAGCAAGACAAAATCCTTGACAACTTCCAACTTTTCTCCATTTATCATGATGCTACATATTGATCCAATAGTAGGGATTGGGGTCTTCTTAACATTGACTTGCAATCCATACTGAAGGCTACAATCCTAGATCTTCATCAGCAAGTCTGGTCAGCTGCATATCACAGGTTGTTAGTGAGTCTTCCTCCAGTCCTGTTGCTAAATTCTACATAAAATCTATCTTTTCGGATGTTTTGCTTCACATATAGATTGGACAAGAATGGTGAGAGGACTGATGAACACCCGATGAACACCTTTCCTGATTTCAACTATGCAGTGTACCCTTGCTCTGGTTGCACAACAGCCTCTTGATCCATATACAAGTTCTGCATAAGCACAATGAGAATTCCCATTCTTCTCAAGATTATCCAGACAGATTTTTTACAAGGAACCAAAAACATTAAATGGGAAAACAATACCCTCTTCAGCAAAGGGCACTAGAACAATTCTATCTCCATCTGCAGAAGAATGAAACATGACTCCACTACACCTCACACACAAAGATGAACTCAAGGTGGATTAAAGACCTAAATGTAAACCCCAGAGCTTTCTGGTTCATCAATGAGAAAATTGGAATGAATTTAAACACCCTATTGCAGGGCAACCATGGACTACCAAATATAATAAAGGAAGCACACATAGAGAAAGACAAAATAGATGACTAGGACATATTAAAAAGAAAACATTATGTACATAAAATGACTTCATCAAAAGAGTAAAATGAGAGTCGATTGATTGGGAAAAAAATCTTTAACAATAACATAATAGAGATGGAAATAAAAACATCTATAGAATTTTGGAACACCCCAATAAGAAAAAATCAAATTATACAACAATTACAAGATGGGCAAGAGACATTAATAGACAATTCACAAAAGATGACAATCAAATGGCTAATGAACACTTGAAGAGATAATGCTCATGAAATCAGCCATCTGGGAGATGCAAATCAAAACAACAATGAGCTATACACTTAAACCACAACAATAAACAACAATAACAACAAAACAGAACAACAAATGCTGGAGAGGTTACAGAGATATTGGAAGTCATATACACTTCTGGTGGGCTTGTAAATACTTACAACCATTCTGAAAAGTGATCTAGTGATACCTAAAAGACCTGGCAATAGAAAGACCATTCAATCCAACAACACATTTACTGAGAATATACCTCAAAGAAATAAGAGGTAGAATACAAACAGACGTATGCTCTCCCGTGTTTGTGGCAACACAATTTACAACAGCAAGAAGCTAGAAACAGCCCAAATGCCTATCAGTCAGTAGAAGAATGGATCAAGCAACTCTGGCACATACACACAATGGAATACTATGCATCCTTAACAACAACTGTGAAACCATAAAATGCCCGATGACAAGGAGGGAACTGGAAAGCATTATGCTACATGAAGTTAATCAATAATAAAAGGACAGATATTGTGTAAGTACACTAATATATGGTGCACACCAAGATAAAGGTAGGCTCTTGCCTCCCGGGCATGTTCTCATCCAATCTCCTAAGCAATGAGGTAGAGAGCCTGCGTAGCATCCATGGAACATAGATAATTCCCTCTCTATGTACCTTGCAACAACCACTTCAACAGAGGAAATATTATCTCATCTCGGGTCAGTTTTAAAGATATGGGAAGAGGGCGATGATAATTCAGTGGCCGCCATACAAAACTGTGCTAAGTTCACCCCAGTCCAACAGAAAATCATACTGGAGTGAAAAGAAAACTTTACTGGAAATTCAAGTCAAGATGGTTGGGGGCAGATGGGGGGGGCATGTATATCTTGAAGAAGGCAATTGTATTTCTATTGGTAGGAAAGCTGGGTGAATCAACCTCCCATCAGGAAAAAAAATGCTGAACAATATTTATATAAAACCCAAGGGGAAGAACTCAATTCCTAGTTGAACACGTTTTCCCTAGTATCCATGCAGTCCTTGGTGACCAGGCCTTGTGCTACAGACTACTGGGAACTGAGACTGTTCTTTCAATGCATACAACATCTGTCACGGGCACCACCAGAAGGACTTGATGTGGAAACACCACTAAGCGACTGGGCTTTACCTCAAACTCGCCTGTAGCCCTTGGACTTAAGGCTGAAACCAGATAGTATGAGAAGAAGCAGATGACTGCTATCCCCAGGGCATAGTACTGACAGATGTTGGACTTTACTTCGAATCTCTTGCCTTGAGTGTGCCCAATGAATGGTGGCCTGAAACTACCATATACTCACATTTTAATACCCTCCTTGCTTCATTTGGACATGTATTGAATTGGTAGGTTTGGGTCTGCCATTTTGAAAGAGTATTATTCTTTAAAGATTTTCTCTATTATTAACCCCCACTCTTTGTGTAAATAGTGTCCACTCACAAGGGTTTAATCCATTCAGTACAATTCATGTATTGCAGTTCATCGCTGGCCTATACTTGTATCAATTCCTTGTCTCCACAGTGTTTTAAATTCTATACCATTGACTAAAACTAATGACACTATCAATGTGTAGCGGTTATGCATTGGGCTGCTAATCACAAAGTCAGCAATTTGAAATCACCAGCCAGCTCTAATGCAAAGAGGTGAGGCTTTCTATTCTTGTGAAGATGTGCAGGCTCAGAGACTCAGAGTGGCATTTCTACCCTGTCACTATGAGTCAGCATTGACTTGATGTCAGTGGAAGTGAGACCTCAGACCTAATATTCACTAACATAAAATGACAATGGTGCCTTTAAGGTGAACCAGAGACATATGTCAACCATGGATGCATGAATGGATTTTGGGCTTGCACTTAATTCTAGCCCCAGCCTAAGAACAATTAGTTCTTATGGGCTGGCCCTGCTTGATACTTGCCCTGCTTGATCACTGAAGATATGGGTGCTCTAGTAAAGTGTGGTAAATAAACTAGTTGGGGTCCTAAAGGCTTGTATTCATACAAGCAGCTATCTAAGTGAGGCATCAACTAAGTTTACATGAAAGATACACACCAGCCTGTGTGATCCAAGAACTGTAAATAATATAATCCAAATCCGATAAAGGGAATGGTATCAGAATTTAAACTGTGGACTCTTGGTTTGCAGAAAGTGATGGGTGACAGTGGAAGTCCAAAAGCCATTTTCAGGATCTATACAGGAATTAAGCTCTGGTGAATCTCCTCTGATCATAGTTGAGGGATATGCATATCCTTGTTATCAGATAGAAAGCATTGTAAAGTCTATTGTGGCAGGTGTAGTTAGGTTAAAATGTAATATCATTTAACCTCCACCTTGACCCATTTTAAAGTTGTTATATTAAAAAAAATTGAAGGAGAAATACACTTTGATTCAGCCTTTGGTGAATTCCCTCTGACCATACACCAGGGATATGAATAGCCTTGCTCTCAGGAAGAATGCACTGGGATGTGAATTACTGCAGAAGCAGTTATGTTAAAATTTAACACCTTATCATTTAACTCCCTTTTGATCCATTTAAAATCTGTTCTATTTTTAATATTTTTTATTTTATTGAGATTTTTCTTTGACTTTTGTATTGATTTTAGGGCGCATGTATGCATGTGCTTGTGTGCATGTGCGTGTGTGTTTGTGTGTGTGTGTGTGTGTGTGTGTGTGCATGCATGCATGCGTGTGTGAGAAATCTTGGATAGGTAAATCTATAGAGGCAGTAACTGGGTTAATGGTTCCTTGGGAAAGGTTGGAGAGAAATGGGAAGCTAATAACAATGAGTATAAAAAATGAAGAAAATGTTCTACAATTGATTGTGGCTATGATTATACATCTCTTGATGTGATCGAACTATTGAATTGGATGGTGTGTGAACTATATGCCAATAAACTGGTTATATAAGCAAGAAAGGCTGGTTGGCTAGTGCTTACATATATCATTCAAATTAACACGTACAGGATGATTTAAAGCAGTCATGGGCACATTGTATATATTCAGTAAATGTCACTCAGTATTGTCATAGCATCCTGAAGGTGATTGGAAACAACTGCATTGTCCCAATTAAAACAATAATATGGGCCATTTTATTCCTTTTTTATAAGTGGGCTTTCATAGATAGCTGAGGGACACTGTCGTTTTCTATCTCAAATAAAGCAAAAGTAAATCTTTATTGGAGTTAGTGGTGGTTGACTGGTAGAATTTTTGCCGGCTATGTGAGAGTTCTAGAAGCTTCCAGACTAGGACAAAAAGGCCTGGAGATCTTCTTCCAAAAACCAACCAATGAAAATTATGTGAACCAGAAAAGTTTGGTCCCCAACTTATAATGGGAGAGCACAGAACCAGAGAGTATTTGGTTCTATTATACATGGGGGTTGCTGTGAATCAGCTTCAATAGTAGTTAACAAAAACAGTTTTAATTAGATTTCATCATACACTTGTGATTTCTACTTCAGAGCAAGTGCGTGAGAGTGATGATTATCTTGATCATCTTTCCAGAGACTGGTCTATACACTGTGCATAAGACCACTTTCTCCTTATTCCCAAATATTGAATGAGCAACATGCTCTCTAAAGCTCAGGATAATTCAGACAAATGATAGACCACAGGAGGTATAGGTAGTATTCATATGTCTTTGGTATTTTACTCAATAGGCATATACAAAATTTTGATCAACCATTTTCTCTTCAAGTCCAAGAGAACTGTCTATTTCACTGAGATCAAAGACACACAAAAGCAGTATGGCACAGAGCAAGCACAGAGCAAGCCAGAGCAGCTTGCTTGAAATTCTTGAGGAACACATGTTTAGCCCAAAGCATGATGGAGAAATGATAAATTCTTGATGCGGGGTTATCTGGACTGCTCTCAGTGGTATGTTAGTAAATAGCAATCAGCTTGAGCATACTGAAGAGATTCCCCTACGAGAGGGAAGGCATTGGTTTTCGGTTGGGTTCTCCGCTGTTGTTAGGTGCCGTTGAGTTGGTCTGACTCACAGTGACCTTATGTACAACAGACCAAAACTCGACCTGGCCCTGTGCTATCCTCAAAGTTATTCCTATGTTTGGGCCCATCAATGCAGCCACTGTATCCATTCATCTTAGTGACGATCTGCCTCTTTTTTCACGCTCCACTATTTAACCAAGCCTGATGTCCTTCTCTAGGAATTGGTCTGTGAGATAAAGTCTTCCCATAGAGTTTCTAAGGAGCATTCTGGTTGTACTTCATCCAGGACAGATTTTTTTTTCTGTTTTTGTGTGTGTAAAAAAATGATTTGTGTCAAGAAGTAAATATATATCAAGCAAACATCTCAGCAGCCCAGTCCAGATTAAGTCCATAAATCTGATAGTAGTCCATAATTCCAATACCAGTCAATAAATCCGTCTTCAGAGTCATGCAGCCACATTCAATGATACAGAATACAGGAAGATCACAGACCTATGGGTGCAAAGTCTTATGGATCCAAGGACAGTGTAAGCATCTTCTGAGCTCATGCAGGTTTCAGCATAGCTTCTCAATAGGAAGGTGAAGGCGGGGGGGGGGGCAGGGGAAGAGGAGGTTCCCAGGACCCTCCTTATGAGGAGGCAATGAGGCACCATCAGGCTGTGACCTGGTTGACAGGCTAGACTCCACCCCTACACTTCAAGTTGACATGAAAATATGTAACTACCACAGTGCACCTAACCCAAGCCAGGTTTGCATCTGCATATCATATAGGCCTCTGCAAATCTTTATGTATAGGGTCACTTTGCGTCTAAAGAAATTCAAAGGACAGATGGAGCAAGGTGGGAAGAAAACAAATGCAAAAATTTGTCCTGGAGAAAATAATTTATGAGGGCTGAATCTCATATTACACTAGTGAATGAAATAGATACATCATGGTGAGACCCTTGTCTTGACCTGCTTGACAGGGGAAAGAAATGTTATTTTCCAAATAAACTCAGTCACATAAGGTTATGCGACCTCTTTGGGATCACTGACAAACTTGTGATAAAACCTGAGTTTGAATCCTGACTATCCGACTACTTCTTCAATGTACAACTTTGAATACACTGCTATCATAAAACAAAATCCACTGCCATTAAATTGATTCTGATTCATAGCAATCCAATAGGAGAGAGTGAAACTTCTCCTTAGGCTTTCAGTGGGTGTAAGACACTAGAGGGTGCTGACAGCTACATCTGTCACTCATATAGCGGCAGGGGAGTTTGAACTGCTGCCCTCAGGATTAGGTTCTAACTGCTTACCTCACATTTAGCAATCCAGCACATAACCCACTACTCCACTGGGGCTCCTTATATGTGGACATGAAAATCACCAACCCTCTATTTACTCATCTGTATGATGGATTTAATAATAATGCCTACCTAAGTAGGTTATTATGTGGTTAAATGAAATTACTTAGTATGGCTCTTCTATCCATAGTCCTTGTAACTCTCACTAAATAACTGGGAGAGCACGTGCAAACAAGATGTAGAAGACTCTATCTCAGGGATCATTCATTTGCCAACCCACTGGTTATAAGTGAGTCATATAAGAAGCAAAAGTAGAATCCCATGACCTCAAAAAAACAAACAGAGAGCCAGGAATGAAGTGCATCTATGATCCCTGCATAGAGAGGCAACAGAGAATCAATACCAAGATCCAGGGACAGAGAGGGCTGATGCCATGGAGCAACGTGGCTGATAGGGTCAGGACCAGAAAGAAACATGCCTGTCAGTATGGCTGAGAAGCAGCCTTTCAGACAAAAGAATTGTATCTTTAATTTGTGACTATTAGTTTCCCTAATAAACCCCCAAACCATGAAAATTGTGAGTTTTGTGAGGCCATTGCAACAGATTTTAAAACCAAGCAGAGAAGTACAGTGTCATGGGAGGGACAGTATGAGTCACACTAGGGCAAATAAGCATGTAGACATATTAGGCTTTAGCTCATAGAAATCCTCCTTGTGCAGATGTGGGGTTAGATTCTCCTTCCTCCCTGCGTAGGAGGGAAGTCACGCCCCTACACAATCACCTCATAAGAATTCAGTGGCATTAAGTTATTAAGGACTATCCCTCAAGCACACTCGTGGGCCCCAGGTCTTGCTGCCAAGACATCACAAAGACTAGGCAGGCGCTGTGAAGGCTGCAAAGCCTTGAGCATACTTGCCTCACAGTTAAGTAGCTCGACCACCCAGGTGGCACACTGACATCTAATTATAGTTTCTCTGTTAACTGGCCAGGTGATGGGATCCAAGGAGAAATGCACACCAGTGATGAATGGCACCTGAAGCAGGATGAAGCTAATCCCACTTGGCACGTGTGCCCATATGCTCAGCTGCCTTGAGTGAGGAGTGTTGGCACTAGATCCCAAAACAGCAACTTTGGTTCAGGGTAGCAGGCTGATGGTTCTTTGGATGCATTTACTCTGTTGCCTTTCGGGAACATTTGTCATTTGTTGGAGGATAGCTGACTCTCGGGAGATTAACCGTTTGTGGTACCCAATGGCAGTTGTACAGCAGGGTCTGGAAAAGCAGAGGCCTCATTTCGATCAGACAGGTGTAACGATCGCCGAGTATTCCTTGGTGTTGGTGCGTAGACTTTCTGCATACTATCTTGGGGAAGGTACGCATGTGTGCCTGCTAGTACCCATACACTTTGGGGAGGTTTGTGTCTGATGGTCCCTGGCATGATGAGAAAGCATGTGGGGGTGAGGCCACTTAATATTCCCACAGCCAAGCCTCTGAAGCTGAAGTCCTGCCTATGGTCCCATGGACAGTCTGGAAATTGGGAAAGTTGCCACTCACCTCAGAGAAGAATTAGATGTTTTATATTTGCATTGAATTATGAGAAAGTCTCTGATCTTTTCCTTGTTTCTCCAGTGGGATAATAACATATAGTCCATGTTGTTTCTTGATGCCTTTTCATATTGGAGAGGTATCAAATAAGCTTTGTCAGCTTAGAACATTTTTCTTCGAGTAGAGATTATCATTCTTTTTCCATTTGACTTTCAGAGATTTATTTTAAGAAATTGACTATCATCACTGTAGAGACTAAAAAGTTAAAAAAAAAAATCTTTGGGGCAACCTGTAAGCTGAAAAGTCTGGCCAGATACCTACTCCTATCTGAGGCAGAATTCCTTCCTCTCTAGTAAACCTAATTTTTTGCTCTGAAGGACTTCAAATGTTTACATGAAGCCCATGTACATAATTAAGAGTAATCTTTACTTAAACTCAACTGATTATAAATGTTCATCAGATTTACAAAGTACTTTCACTATAACATCCAGACTAGTGTTTGACCAAACACCTGGGCACTTAGCCTGGTTGAGATAACAGACCTAAAATTAGCATTATTCCCCCCACATAGAAAAAGTAGAGCTGGCCTTGTGCATGTGGTCATCAGGAGTTAGGGGCCAACTCAAGGGCAGCTAACAACAACAGGACTAGACATTACGGAGGGCTATAAAATTAAATAGACTTCTTTCATTCAAGACTCATTAATGCCATTAATGTAGTGTTATAAATTTCCAAAAGAGGGTAGCAGATGTTGCCTATAAACTAATCTGATCAAACAAATATTTGATTTTTATGGATTACTTTCTGGGGACCTGAATAATAATTCCTCACACATCAATAGCGCTAGGTTTTAAACGCCAGCTTACGCAAACTTCACAGTTATGTGACACGTCAGGGTTGGGGATTAATCTCAGATGTGGCTCAGGGAGTCACTTGCTGCTCTCCAGCTGATATGCACAGCTTACTCATCTCACCGCCATGAATGAGCTTATGCTCTATCGAACCACATATGGAGCTGATATGAACTATATGCATAGTTCGCGCTCTAAATGGAAATATATACGCAGAGTAGAACAGTACTGCTGCCCACTGGTCCCAAGAAACTCCAAGCAATGAAAAGTTAGGTCTCAGGGTTTGATGTGAAATTACTGATACAAACTTAGTCTGCACCAGTCTGCCCCCTTCTTACAGACTTGCAGCCTAAAGCCACAGTTACGCTTGGATGATGGGGCAGCCGCCAGCCTGTGAGAAGGAATTTGGCAAAACCCCAGAATGAAGACTTGTTTTCCCCCTTCCTCTTTCAACTGTAGTTTCATCCAAGATTGAAGAGAGGGGGGTGGTTATGTGAGGGGTTGAGGGCTTGAGGCTCAGGGGGGAGGTACTCTTTTACCGAAAACACATGGGTCCTTACCCAGCTTTAAGCTGATTTAAGCAGATTTCTTACTATTGTCATAAATGTGAAAAGTTACACAATCAAATAGTCAACAATTGAGAAATTGTATTAGTTTTCAAACTAGTGATGTAAAAGATGCTCTGGTGGCATAGAGATTAACCGCATAGAGATTAACCCATAAGGGTTATGGTTCAAATCTACCAGCTGCTCCAAGGGAGAACAATAAAGCGTTCTGCTTTCAACAGTAAAGATTGACAGCCTCGGAAACCCACAGGAGCAGTTCTACTCTGTCAGAATCAACTCAGTGACGGTGAGTTTGGCTTTTGGAATGACTTAAAACATTTCACATTTATTTCAGTTTATTTGGAACACGGCTTAGTTGGGTCCTCTCCAACTATAATCATCAGCCTTTTTTACAGCCTCGATTCATGATAGATCTGTTTCCAAGCCTAGTCAGGTTGTTTGTAGAAATCACTCCCTTACGGCTATAAAATTGAGGAGATTAATAATGTTGCCCCCAACTCCTAGAGCTCTTCTGGAGTTCTCTGCCACGTGGCCCTCTCCACAGCACTTCTTGCAACATGGATGTTTTCTCCTTCAGAGAGAGTAAAGGATAAGAAGAGCAAGAGGCAGTTTCATGTACTGTTATATCATCATGGGAGTGACACCTTCATTTTGATATACCCTACTGGTTTGAAGGAAATCACAAGGACTAGTCGCATTCAAGGGGAATGGATTATCCAAATGCATAAAAACTAGGAGACGGGAACCTTCTTGCTGTCCCGAACTGTGCAGTGAATTACTTAACGAGGCTCTGTTACCTCCCACCGAACAACTGGGCATGTTCATGCAGATTTGGTGTGTTTCCTCTTTTCCTTGTGGAGAAGACGCTGAAAGGATTATATGCTTTAGTTCTAAGAGATTGTGCTTTTTTGTTTGTTTGTGGGTTTTTTCTAAGTGATTGTTAACAGGATTGTGATGATAAAAACTTGGAACTCTAACATGAGGATTGGTCAATTTTTCCATCCTGATGGGTAAAAATGAGGTATCTCAGAAACAGGGATGGAGTTGTGTTAAACCGGTGACACTCATATATGTATAAAAAAGAGTAATCAAGAAGTAATCTAATATCAAGAAGGCATCCCAGCCCATTCCAACTGAAGTCCATAAATCGAATGCAAGCCAGGGCGCCCTTAGACCCACACAACTGCAGACCAATTACAGAAAAGGGTGAAGCACGATGCAGCAAGCTCATAGGTGGGTGGGTGCAGAGTCATGTGGATCCAAGGTCGATGAAAACAAGCACAGCACCAACAACTCTGAGTCAGGTAGTCCACATGGGGCCACCCCTGGAGGAAGACACAGAGTCCCAGCAAGGATGAAGGCAAAAGGGTGGGAGAGAGAGAAAGATAGGTTCCCAGTTTCTGTCTTAGAAAAAGGCCATACCTGAGGAGGCATCATGAGGATATAACCAGATAGATAGGTTGTATTCCATGCCTACACTTTCATATAAATTCAAATTGACATAAAAATCTAACAGCCACAGGGGTTCTTACTAGCAGCAAGAGAAAGAATAAGGATTGGAGTATGTTTGTTGGATTCTGAGATCTGTCTATAGTGAATCTCCTTGACCCAGGAGACAGCTGTGACACCAGAGGGGCAACAGAAGAGTGGCTCAAAAAATCAAGGGAACCGATGGCAAGGATCCACATGTGACCTCTTCCGGGGGGGGGGGGGGGGGGATGGACGACAGAAAAGTGGGTGAAGGGAGACGTCAGACAGGGCAAGATATGACAAAATTACAATTTCTAAATTATCAAGGGTTCGCGAGGGAGGGGGGAGCGGTGAGGGAGGGGAAAAATGAGGACCTAATGCCAGGGGCTTAAGTAGAGAGCAAATGTTTTGAGAATGATGAGGGCAATGAATGTACACGTGTGCTTTACACAATTGATGTATGTATGTATGGTGATGAGTTGTATGAGCCCCTAATAAAACCATTAAAAGAAATCAAACCAAACTCACTGCCATCAAGTCAATGCTGACTCACAGTGAACCCCTGTGGGTTTCTGAGACGGGTACTGCGAATAAGAGGGTGGAAAGCCCAATCTTTCTCCCTCAGAGCTGCTGGTGGGTTTGAGTTGCCGATCATGTAGATTGCAGCCCAGTGCAAATCACTACACCCCCAGAGCTCCCAGAGAGATGCCAGCTGCGAAATCCAGAGTACGAGAAAGAGCTTTGGGCTTCCCATTCTGGCAACAGTGTAAAGCTGAGTGTTTTCAGGTAGGATGCTTGCTTGCTGAGTGAGGTCCCTCCAGGACTTAATTAGGAGAGCTAGATTTGTTGACTCATAAAGACAACCTTTTTGTTAAGGTTTATGGAAAGCACTAAATGAGATTTGAAACACTGTTCTAGCAGGGCAAAGGCCAAGGACAACAGAAAGATCTACCTGTAGGCATTGCTGGAAAGAAGTTTTGAAAAAAAAGCTTATTCTGAACATTTCTAATCCTAAATTAACCTGTCAACTCTCCTGATAAATACCTTAACTGTGAATATGATTTATGAGTTCTGTGTGGCCATTGCAATGAGTTATCAAACTCAACTGAGAATTAGAAAATTCCATAGGAGGGAAGGCTAGTGTTAGAAGTGATAAGGAGACTGGAGGATGGAGGCCTGTCTGACCTCAGCCTCATAGGCATTGACTTTGGGCAAATGATGGTGAGTCTCTCTCTTTTGGGAGGTCAGACCCCTACCTTCACAATATTTTTTTTTTACTTCTCTGTGGTACGTGGAATTATTTAGTATAAATCTAGTCACAGTCTTTGTGCCTTCCACCAATTGACTGGGTGGGACCATACAAATAAGGAATACAGGACTCTGATGAAGGAAGGGATCACTATTGCCATCCACTAGATTTAAAATGAGTCATCTCAGAATTAACAATGGAGGATCTCACTGACATCAAGAAAAGCCAGGAGTGGAGCAGATTCTCTGGACCCCAGGATTCCTGTGTGTTAAACCTGATCTTTCCAGGAAACAGAGCTGTGATGGCAGAAAAAGAGAAAACGTGGCAGCAGGGTCAAGAAGAGCCAGAGCACAAGAGAAAGTGATGGGATTCCCAGCTCACAGAGAGAATAAAGATGAGTGCGTTTAGGCAAGAAGATTCCTTGCTGAGTGGTTTGCCTCCGGGGAATTAATTGGGGAAGCTCAGTCTCCTGACTCAGAGTTAAAACACAGTACCTTTGAGATTAGGTTTATGGAGAAGTAACAGGTACTAAAGGAGCTTTGTAACACTTGTACAAAGGGCCCTTAGTCTGAAAGGAGGACAGCCAGAGAGAGAGGTGTGCCTCTCTGTGGACACAACTGATAAGGGGTGTTCCTAACTGGAGAAGCTCTGTTTTCAGAGAATTTCTGGTCTTGAATTGCAACTCATTAACTTTCCTAATAAACCCCATAATCACAAGCATGATCTGTGACTGTGTGACCACTGCAATGCATTTTTTGAAGTCACAGAGCAGCGTAGAATCCATTTGGAAGGATGATTGGTAACCGAAGTGGTGAAGAAGATTGAAGGGTGATGGTATATCTGATTTCTGCTTCATAAGAATTGACCTTGGGCTGATGTACAGTTTGATTCTCCTTCCCCTTTGTGGAGTCTGAGGAGGTCAGAGGTGTTCAGAACCCATGCCCAAGAGGAGGAAAAGAGAAGGCACAATTTGGGGAGTTACAGGAGTCAAAAGGAGTGGATTCAATAATTTGAGGCTGAGAAGCAATGTTTGAATACTGATAGTATTGAACTGGATCTTTATTGTAAGTTAGGAAAAGAAATAATATGAGGGGCTTTCAAAAAGTTCACAGAAAAAGAATGAAAAGTTAATGTAGTTTTCCTACAAACATTGTGAAGCCCCCTTGCATGTGTAAAGCAATTACAGTTACATTATCACTTTGGCACTTATCATTCCCAGGTGTCCTGCAGTGGAGCTATCTTAAGGTGCTTTACTTAAAAGGAGAAAGTTTCTGAAAGGTTAAATAACTTTTCCAAGACCGCTGGTTGATTGATGGCTCAACCATTCTAAAAAGAAGTGATACGGAGGTTGGGTCTGGCCTCCAAATTCACAAAGGGGAAGGAGAATCAAACTCATCAGCCTATGATCAATTTCTGTGGGAATGGAGTCAAAGGTGCCCTCAACACGGCCCTCCCCCCCAATTCTGAAACCAGTTCTCCCACAGCTCCCTCTCTATCTCACCTCAGCTCTATAACGCCTTGCAGTGACCACTCAGAACTCACAGACAATACACATGATTAAGAGATTTATTAGTAGGCAGGTGTCTCTCTGGCCATCATCCACTTGGTCTGACCTATGTCCTACTTCGAAGAACAACAAGGCTTTCTACTTCTTTAAAGTGTTACAGTTTGGGAACCTACAGGGACAGTTCTACCCTGTCCTACAGGCTTGCTATCAATTGGAATTGACTTGGTGGCAGTGAGAAATGACCTGCTTGGATTCCCTCATAAATATGTTTACTTGTTTTTATTGAATGCCTTAGCATTAAGGCATCAACTGTGTAGATCATAACGAACTGTGAATAGCCTTGAGAAGAATGGGAAGTGCAGAATGCTTCATTGTGCTCATGTGGAACCCATACATGGATCAAGAGGCAGTTGTAGGAACAATACAAGGAAATAATGTCAAGAAAGATGTATTTCAGTGTTGTATCCTCTCACCATACTTAGTCAATCTGTACCCTGAGCAAAAATTCAGAGAAGGTGGACTATATGAAAATGACTTCTGCGTCAGGATTAGAGAAAGACATATTAACACCTGCTTGTTGATGGAGCTGAAGCACTTACTGAAGAAGATCAAAGATTGCAGCCTTCAGTATGGATTACAACTCAATATAAAGAAAAAATAAATTCTTAAAACTGGATCAGTAGTTAGCATCTGGAAGAGGAAAAAATGATGACCAAATAGCATGCATGGGAGGGACTCTGCAGAGAACAGTGATGAGAGGCCACAGAGAGGTTTATACTACACTTTCAGACGGCAAGATTCTGCATGTTAAGATAAGTAGACACAAGTATATTAAAATAAAAGAGCAACGCCTGCTGATAGCCTCCCTTCTGTCATCAGCCCTCAGCACAAGCTGGTGGAGAACAACTCCCAACTCTCTAGACTGATTTTTCCCCAGTCCTGGAGCTAGCTCGGGTGGTTGACTAGCTGAGCTACAGGGATATAGGTCTGTGTGACCAGCCTGGGGTGGATATAAGCACAAATAGACTTAGCCCAAGCCAAGGGAGCTCCATTATGACCCCCTCACAGCCCTGCCTTCATGATAGAAGGCCTAGCTCATCCTACCAAGCTGCAAGGAGGTAACTTTACAAGGCAGCCTGGAGTGGGCCTAAATAGTGAATAAGCTAACACTCCACACAAGTAGAGGGAACTCCATCCAGTCCCACTTAACTAAAATCAACCTTTGTCCCTGAGGTACAGGTTCCTGAGTTGAATTAGCTCTACACAGCCCAATCCTAAGCACCCAAAAAGCATAGCCATTCTCAGGCCTTTTTTTTTTTTTTTCCTTTGGTAGCAGACAACACACACCCGGTCCATTAGCAAGGTGTTAACATAAAAAAGTTGAAAAGGCAACAGCAGCTTTAAAAAGCATAGGCAGGAGGTTGTATGTGAGACAAA
Organism: Echinops telfairi; assembly: GCF_000313985.2. Classification (NCBI taxonomy): domain Eukaryota; kingdom Metazoa; phylum Chordata; class Mammalia; order Afrosoricida; family Tenrecidae; genus Echinops; species Echinops telfairi. Next base: position 43,352,777 of record NW_022109491.1, read on the forward strand.
GATCATACTCCAGGCCCCAAAGGCTGCTCTCTGTAAGATACTGATCTGACTGAGCAGTTTCCTGGATGTCCCACACACCAGTCCCTGCTCAGCACCTCAAGCCATTCAGATAAGCAACTTGCGCTCTGAATGGAGTATTGTTTCATCCCTACCCACTAGAAACCTAGGTAGGTGGCAGTTATAAATTCTACCCCCTACCTCCCACCCCCACCTGGTCACCTCCATTATCCCCAAAAGAGTGAACCTTGTCCCCTCTGAACTTATGTACCACAGGTCTATTCCTTTAGGACAATTAACCTAAATCATAAGAATACAGGTCTCTCAGCCCTACCAGACACCAAAATCATTCCCCGAGCCTTAATCTCAACCCTACCCTGCCTTCCTAAAAGATCACAGGTAGTAAAATAATGTACTACCAGGCACTGTCCCCAACTGCTTGAAAGACCTCTGCTCCGCACAGTCCTGATTTCCCCCAGGACAAGGGCTGGACCCCGTCTGTTCTTTTGTTGGTGTTTCTGTTGCTCTATGTTCGATCATTCCGATACCCTCATAAAATAAATGTGTGCACCATTCTTATAATTCATTCTTAATCAGGATATCCCCATCTACAAGATGGGCATTTCATAGAGATCTGGTTGGCTTTTGGTTATTTGTGTCTAATTGTCTTAAGAAAATGTTGAGAACAATGTGATACACAATCAAGAAGAAAAACCTATAGTGATTCTAAAAAAGGAAGAAAAAAAATCCACACAGTGAATAGTTCAAGAATTAAGACTTAATCAGGATATCCCCATCTACAAGACAGGCATTTCATAGAGATCTGGTTGGCTTTTGTACTACCAGGCACTGTACAAGACAGGAAAATCATTATTTTACTTTCAATTTACTTTGTTTTCTATTCCCTCAACACATCACCAAACCACAAGTTAGCACCCACATCAGAAGTAAAGTGTGGCAAAGTGCAGAGCCCAAACAACCATACATGACAGCTTGTCTGCTTCTAAATCTAGTATTTTTTTCTATTTTTATTTAAATACATTTGTCTTGTGCCCTTTCCTCTCTTAATTTTAATATCTAAACTTTCATTTCATAGCCTAGTTTACCACTTTCTTTTATTCTCCTCAATCCTCTTTCATTCTCATCCACCTAAAACCAAAAATTGATACTACTCTTACAATTTTAGCCTCTTTTCTCTGCAATACTATTAACCCTTCCTCCATTATTGCACAGGTAATTTGGGGTGTGTGTGTCTAATTTTCTTTCATTTAATCTGCCAATTAACAAATACCTGACCCCTCAATTTTTCGCCCATTTTCATTTCTTTCTCCCTCCTCTAACACTTCGTCTTCCACTCCTTGTTTTTCCCCCCATTACTTAATCTAATACACTCCCCCAGATACTTAATATAGAGTGTCTACCAGCATCTATTGCACCATCTTACAGAGTCAACTACTTCACCTCCCTAACAACCCTAATAGATACACCCAGATGTCAAGAAAACAACAGAAGATAGCAGTTCGCACACACAAATAAACAAGACAATTAGACACAAATAACCAAAAGCCAACCAGATCTCTATGAAATGCCTGAAACTGAACAGGCTATGGAGTTACCAGAAAAATAACTTAAAAGAGAGATGAATGCACACGTACAACAGATGAAAAAAGAGTCTGAGAGGAAAAGTGAAAAAAAAAAAGAAAAGCTAGAAAGCTCACAAGTCTTACTACAAAAAATGAAAATAAAAACACAAGTCAAACCCTACAGTAGTAGAATTACACAATACTGTAAAAGAACAGTGAAACAGAATAAAGGAGATGGAACTTTGAATTAGTGAGCTTGAAGGCAAATCTGCAGACTCTAATCTAAAAAAATGACCAAAAAATGTAAAACAGGCTAAGAAAATGTTGAGAACAATGTGATACACAATCAAGAAGAAAAACCTATAGTGATTCTAAAAAAGGAAGAAAAAAAATCCACACAGTGAATAGTTCAAGAATTTCTTCAAGAAATCCTTGCTCAATGTCTAAAGAATGAAAAGAGAACTAGCAAGGAAAGTAAAATAATCCCAATCTGGAGAGATCCCAAAAGGAAAACTTCCCAGCATATTGTAGTCAAGATATCTAACATCAGAGTTCTCAGAAGAAACTATGAAGGCAAGAAGACAATGGAATGAAGTATACAGAGTCCTGAAGGAGAAAAAAACCCTGTCAGCCTAAAATGTTGTATACAGCAAAAATATCACTTCAATATGATGGAGAAATAAAAGTATTCCATGACAGGGGAAAATTCATAAAAAGAAGACCACTAATACAAAAGATATTCAATGAAGTACTATAGACAAAAAAGTTAATAACAACACACAAAACTGAAATCAACATATAAGACAAATCCTCACAGAAATCAACACATGCAGAGCAATATCCAAAGCAAAGTATTACATAAAAGAATAGAGAGACTAACCACAACACATATACACACTCACATGCAAGTTGCACAAATATAAAGCAAAATGACAGTAACCAATATAAACATATCAATAATCTCACTGAATGCTAATGAGCTAAATGCACCAGTGAAGAGGCAATGTGTAGCAAAATGGATAAGAATACAAAGCCCATCATTATTCTGCCTACCTCAGAAACACAGACATGAACAGAATAAAAACCAGAGGTTGGACAAAAGCATACCAAGCAAACAGCAACCAAAGGGTAGCAATATTAATCTCTGAGAAAATAGACTTCAAGGGACACAACAGAATAAGAGAAAAGATTGGATACTACATAATGATCGAGGGAACAATAGCCCAAAAAGACATAACTATAATAAACATATAGGTGCCCAATGAAAGGATGTAGAAATAATAAAATCCTCACAGAATTGAAAAAGGATATAGATGAGGGGTCTATATCATCAACAACAATAGCAGGAAATAACAGGAGACTTCCATATTCCCCTCTTAAAGAAAGACAGAAAAAAACATAAGACAACAAAAAGTTCAATAATGCCATCAACAAAATCAAAATCAATGACATATACAGAATGTTCCATTCAACAAAAATCACATACTTTCTTCTCCAGCACACATGGGACATTCTCTAGAATAGACCACATACTAGGCCAAAAAGTGTGCCTCAACACATTTTTAAAAATTGAGATCCGACAACCTATTAGGCAACAAAGGAGGCAATTGAGACTAATGAGAACAATAACACAACATATTAAAACATTTGGGACACAGCAGAAACAGTAGTCAGAGGCCAATTTATAGCAATCAACATGCACATGAAAAAAGAGAAATCCAAAATCAACACCCTAGCACAACACCTTCAAGAACTGGAACAAGGAGAATACATAAACCCTTCAATAAAGAAAGAAAGAAAAAGAATTAAAGCAGAAATAAATGATATGGAAAACAGCAAAATAATGAAAAAATCAACAAGGAAAGAAGCTGGTTCTTTGATAGGATTAACAAAATAGAGAGACGGCTGGCAAACTTAAGAAAAAAAGAAAAGATGTGAATACGGAATGAAAGGGTGACTTTACAACAGATCTAAATGAAATAAAGGGTAATAACACACTTTTATAAAAATCTATATTCAAAGAAATTTTAAAATCTAGAAGAAATGGACAGATACCTAGAACTCCATCACCCACTCAAATTAATGCAGACAGATAAATGTTGGAAAACTCAACAGACCAATAACAAAAGAAGAAACAGAACAGGTCAATACCAACTTACCAACCAAGAAAAGTCAAAGACCAGATTGTTTCACAGGGAATTCTACCAAATATTCAGAGAAGATCTGACACCAATAATACACAAATGATTCCAAAACGCAGAAAAAGACAGCAAACTGATTCTATGAAGCCAGCATAACACTGATATGCAAACCAGGCAAAGGCAAAGACCCTACAAAGATAAAACATTATACACCAATATTCTTCATCAACAAAATACCAAAATCCTCAACCTTCTGGCCAACAGAATCAAACATCATATCAAAAATTAATTCACCATGGCCAAGTGGGATTCATTCCAGGAATGTAAGGATGGTTCAACATCTGAAAAACAATCAATGTTATGCACCACATAAAGAATAATAATCACATGATCAAATCAACAGCTGCAGAAAAGGCACTGGACAATACACAACTCCCATTTTTTATCAAAACACTCAGCAAAATAGGAATAGAAGGGAACTTCCTCAATAAAAGCCACACATGAAAAACCCACAACCAACATCACACTCAACAGGGAAACACTAGAAACATTTCCACTGAAAACATGGAGCAGACAAGGATGTCCTATCACCACTCGTATTCAACATCGTGCTGGAAAGTCTTAGCTAGAGCCATCAGGAAAGAAAAAGAAACCCAGCGAATACAAATAGGCAAAGAAGTGAAACTCTCCTTATTTGTGGATGATATGACCCTAGACAAAGAAAACTCAAAAGTCACCACAAAAAAGCTTCTTGGAAACAATCGAGGGATTCAGCGAGGAAGCAGGATCCAAAATTCACAACCGGAAATCAATCAAGTTCCTGTATATTAGTGAAGAAAGCTATGAAAAAGACAATAAGAAAACAATATCCTTTACAATAACCACACAAAGATGAAATATGTAGCTATAAACCCAAAGAAACAAAAGACCTATTCAGAGAAAACTACAGACCATTCCTACAAAAAAGACCTACATAAATGAAAGAATAATACCTGCTCATGGACAGGCAGATGTAACATTATGGAAATGTCAATATTACCTAAGACCCAATCCCAATCCATATCCCAACTACATTCTTTAAAGAAATGGAAGAACTAATTGCCAATTTCATATAGGTAGACAAAAGACCCAGGATAAGCAAGGAACTACTTTAAAAGAAGAGCCAAGGGGTGTCACATGACCTGATCTAGAAACCTAGTACATAGCCACGGTACTCAAAACAGCCTGGTCCTGGTTAAAGGATACATATAGCCGGATGGTCAGAACAGAAAAGAGACATAAATGCATCTGCCTACAGGCAACAGATCTTCAACAAAGGACCTAGCAATATCCAACGGGTCAAAGATAGCCACTTCAGCAAATGGTGTTGGACAAACTGGATTTCCACAAGCAGAAGAATGAAACAAGACCCATACCTCTCCCCATGCACAAAAATGAACTCGAGATGGATTAAAGAACTAAATATAAACCCCAGAGCTATCAAGATTATCAATGAGAAAGATCGAAGCAAACTGAAGGGCTCTACTGTAAGGCATACTTAGACAACTAAGCATAATAAAGGAAGACAAAATAGATGACTGGGACATGCTGAAATTATGTCACTTATGCACATCAAAATGTCACCAAAAGAGAAAAACACGAGCCCTCAGATTGGGGAAAACATTTTTATCAATGACACATTAGACAAGGGTCTAATTACCAAAATCTATAGCATGATACAATGCAATAAGAAAATACCAAATGACCCAATTAAAAAGTGAGTAAAAGACATAGTTCACCAAAAATTATGTACAGATGCCTATCAAACACATGGAAAAAACTCATGATCACTAGCCATTGGGGAGATATAAATTAAAACCACAATGAGATATCACCATACACTCAATGCTAGCCCAATTCAAACACAGAAAACAATAAATGCTGGAGAGGTTGTGGAGAGAATGGAACTCGTGTACACTGTTGATGGACTTGTAAATGCATACAACCATTATAGAAAATGATAAGGTGAAACGTAAAACAACTGGGAATTGAAAATCCCACATGATCCAGCAATACCACTATTAGGGATATACCCCAAAGAAGAGCCACAACAGGAGTGGATGTATGGTCTCCCATGTTTGTGACAGCATAGTTAACCATAGCAAGGAACTGGAAGCAGCCCTAATGTGTAACAGTGTAAGAATGGATAAAGAAACCATGGTGTATACGATGGAATAGTTTGCATCCCTAAAAAACAAAACAAAAAACAGTTATGAAAGCTTGAAACACTGTATGACGTAGAAGTAGCTGGAAACTAGTATGCTTAGTGAAGATAGTTGATCACAAAAGGACAAGTATTGTAAGAGTACACTACTATAAGAAGAAACACCAATTAAACAAATCTTAGAGACTAATCCCCAAAGGGAAAGTCTACCTACCTACCAGCCATGAACCATATATCACCCCCCCACTTTTGTGCCCTTTAGAAGAACCACCTCTAAAGATGAGACCACACATCAGCTGGGGTCACTCCTTCAAGAAGGGAGAAAAGGGAGAAGACCATCCCCTTGATGGTGTACAACATTGGACATGGCTGCAACCTATCAACAGGCCCTCCATGGGAATGCGAGGAGAGTCTGACTGGAAAATCAAGTTAAGACGGGGAGAGAGGAGCTTCTACATTTCAGAGGAGGCACTTATATTTCTGTTGGGGGGGAAGGTGGGTAACTGGGGTGGAGCAACCTCACATGGAGAAGGGATGCTAAGCTGTCATTGTAGGGAATCTAAATGGAGAATAAACCCAGTACTATGTTCCTGAGTGGACACTTAACTATGTTTCTGGCCAAGTTTCGGCGAACCATGCCATAAATTAAGCAATATGATGACCTTGGATGCTGGCTTTACAGGGAACATGGCATTACCAAAGTGTCACGCCATAAAGACTCAATGTGGAAGCCCAACTGAATGAACTGGGTCCTCCCTCAAAACTACCTTTAGCCCTTAAATCAGGGACTAAAATTCCCTGATGGGAAAGGAAGCAAAGGATAGCCACCCCAAACCTGTGGATGTCGTGATCGTTAGACCTGGGGTGGGGTCTGGCTTAGTGGATGTCCAGTGAAAAGGGACACAGAACCATTATATATTTAGTATCTCAATGTTCCCTTGCATTGATATTACAGGTATTAATCTGATAGGCAAGGTTCTGCCCCTGGAGGATATGTTACAAGAAAATTTCCCTTAAGACCAACCTCCATGCTCAGCGTAAACAGAACTCAATCAAATAAGAAAACAATCTGTACAAAGGAACAACTCAGGAATCATAGCTCGAAATTAGACTATACCTGCATAAACTCCTCATATCAACAGTATCTTAAATTATATACCATTGGAAAAATTATTAATGTCATTAATGTAATTGCCTTATACCCCAGGGGAATGATTGACAATGGTTTTCTTTTTTGTTTGTGTTGTTTGGGGGGGTTGTTTGATTTTTTTGTTTTTGTTGTAATATGCATAATATGATTGTTAAAGTAAATCAGAGTCATTCATAACCTGTGGACAAGCAGATGGATTCTGGGGCCCCATTTAATCCTAGCCCCAATCCAAGAACAATTAGTTCCTATAGTATGGTCCTGCTTGATACTCCCCTTCATGAAGAGATCATCGAAGATAAGAGTGCTACAGTAAAGTGTGGTGAAGAAAGCAGATAGTGCCCAGCTGTCACCTAAATGAGGTGTCAACTAAGTCCACATTGAAGAAGCACAGCAGACTATGTGATTGAAAGATGATGATAGCAAAATCCAAATATGTTCAAGGTAAAAGTATCAAGGCTTAAATTGTGAACACCCAACTTGTAGAAGGCTATGGAGGACAGTGGGAGCCCCAAATCCATCTACCAAATATCTACTCAGATTAAATCTGTAGCAGGTGTTCTCTGTCCAAAGCGAGGGACTCAAACCACTTTACTATCAGACAGAGATTATTATAAACTTGATTATGGTGGATCAAACCATGGATAGCAGGATACTTGGTCAGTTGACCTTCTTGACCCAACCTGAACTTTCTCCAGGCTCAAATATTTTTCAATTGTTGCACGATAAAAATTCTTCTCTGAAGGGGCAATCAATCACAACAATAGTATATAACCACCACCCCACCTTTAGGGGGACAAACAACATAAACGTGAATGAAGGGAGACCACGGTCAGTGTAAGATATGAACATATCAAGGGTTCATAAGGAGGGAAGGGGGAGGAAGATGAGCTGATATCAAGGGCTCAAGTAGAAAGAAAATGTTATGAAAATGATGATGGCAATATATGTATAAATGTGCTTGACACAATGGATGGATGTATGGATTGTGGTAAGAGCTGTAAGAACCCCCAATAAAATTATTTTTCAAAAATCTTCTCTGGCTTTTTAAATATTGTCGGTGATCTTTTCTTTCTTACTCTTTATTTTTATCTTTATACTATTATTTCCTTTCTGTTTTATTTTGTTTTTGTTTTTTACTGTTTCTGTGAGGTTTTCCAGTTTATGAAGCACAGAAGGAGTGGATGCATAGAGAACATAACTGATGCAATGGTTTATCGGGGACAGTGGTTGAGGAAGGTGAGGGAATTGTGGAGCAAAAAATGAACGCGGGAGAGGGGAGGGAGCACTAGAGCTGAATATGGAGGTATGACATGTGAATATTATATCAAGAAATCGACTAAAAAAAGAAAGAAACTACAGTGGGCCAGTGGTTACCATGGTGAAGGAGGAAGAGTTTTAGCTTAGGGGACTTTGAGTTTATGTAAATGGTGGTAGAATAATTTGGAAAGGGATATCAATAATGGGTGCACAACACGAAGAGTATAATCAGTGGGTCTGAATTACATATGTAGAAGTTGTTGATTTGGAGAATGTTCTCTTGTGTATATTTTCACCTAATTACAAAATAATTATACTAATAACAATGAGTACAAAGAAGAAGGAAATGTCCTAAAGTTGATTGTAGCAATGATTGTACAATTCTTCTTGATATGATTGAACTATTGAATTGTGTGATAAGTGGATGAAGTGCCAATTAACCATTTTTTAAGTGAATATCAGCACCTAATAACAACACTTGTGATCTGCTGAACTTTATATGAAATATACAATGTCTTACCATTTATAAGTGAAATCTTGCATATGCACTTCAGTTATTTTGAATTCATGATAAACAAGATTCCACCTTCATCTATGTAAATAAGGCCAAGTGAGCAGTTTCTTTCTTTAATTACCATATATACCTATGGATAAGCTGAGTTTTTCAACACATTTTTAATGCAGATTATGTGGTAAAATTAGGTGCCTCGGCTGATAGTCGGGTCGGCTTATACTCGAGTGTATATGGTAAGTGGTTTTAAGTGATACAAGCTAATCTCAAAGTGATTTCTCCAGTGCCCAAGTACTTACATGCAGATAGCAGCTCATCCCACTCTTACTGGAGCACCACTGGAGACCTGAGGGTCCTCCCTTGGACAACTCTATCTTGTCATCATCTACTACACCACGAGGGTTCCTTGAATCATATACAAAGGAACTTCATAAAGTTTGTGGGAAAAGTGAATTGAACGATAATAGAAGGGTTCCACAAATTGTTTGAAGCACCCTTATGTAATTCAGTTAGATGAAATTCATGGCACAGAAAAGATGGCAAGAAATTTCAAAAGCAATTACTTTAATTTTCAAGATCTGTACTTTCAAAAACTTTTTAATGTAAATTAGGTGAAAGTTTACAGAGAAGAAATCATCACCTGGCACTTCTCACAAGTACTCTGGCCACAGAAAGGAAGATTTTTTTTTTTTAGGTCAAAATGTATCTTCCCAAACCTCAATCAGATTGTAACTTGAATATACCTAGACAAATTAACTAGTAATACTCTACTATTAGAAGTTTGAAGAACATACTTTGTCTGTATTCTATATTTCCTTGAATAAGTAGCACAAGGACATCGTAAGACAGAACTCTTCTTTTAAATAATTTTTAGTTATCACTTTTGCTTCCCAGAGATTCTACTGCTCAGTAATTGCTAAGAATTCCATTATCTCTATTGTTAGCACTACGGAATCCCAATACATTATTTCTTCCTTTTGATGCCCCTCTGTTCAGCAGACAACCCTCCTACTTGTTGAATATACACTACTTTTTTCTCAAACAAATCAAGCCTCATTCCCTAAAATTGTAGCAAGAAAAACCATCTACCAAGCAAAAAGAGTTATTTTCATTAGTCTGATATCTCCCAGACAACAACATGGTCAAAGTAGTTTACTCAACAATTAATCCTCTACTGATTAATTTGCCTAAAACAGAATCTATCTCTGAATACATCCCAGCATCTACTACTTTAAAAATCTACTTGGATTTTTAACTATTCTTAAACAAATTTGTCTATAGGTTCTTCTGAATCAATGTTATACTCTATATATGAAATTTACATTATTCTGTAATGTGCCCTTTGTGTGTGTCACTAATCATTCTATTGCAGTTAAAGGTATTTTCCCTTCATTTCTAGGCCACTTGGAAAGAGTTCCTGAGGTTGAGTTTTAAAGCCTAAGTATGAATTACCCAAATTCTATATCTTTGTGAATTTTTATCCAATTTGGTTCTCAAGGATAAACTTTAAGCTCAATTCTGTCAGGGCTTCTCCAGAAAAGAGACACAGCATGTTCCTTTCATTTCTCAACTGCTTAGATCTTTCATTTGACTTTTGAAGCTTTAATTTCACAAGTGGTTCGATGTTAAGGATGAGTTTTATAAATTGTTCCTAAACTCTCAAAGGCACTGATGGCTTTATCTCTAGTAACAAAGAGGGCACTGCTAATCCATGACATGCCGTGGCAATGCAAATATACAGAAGATCTTGAATATTAGATCAAATGTTTGTGAGAGACAAGGCTCTAGGGGTTTGTGTGCTTTCTAGCTTTCAATATTTTGATGTGAGAGGGTAAGTAAGCTGGTTGGTCGTCCCTACTTTTGCTAGACAAGGTGGAGAAAGAAAGATGAGCTCAGGACTTCAAAGTCACAGCTCAAATGCAACATAAAAAACCTCAAATAACACCCATGAGGCATTGTTGCTACCATTAATTTAGCCACTGGGATAGAACTGAAAACATTGCCAACAAAAAGAAAGCATAAATGTATTTTAGGACAATTTTTAATACCAAAATGTATTGTTGATTTGTACAGATTAACAATTTATGTAACTAGACACTATTTATGCTAACAATGAGGGCTAAAGATAGGGCAAACTTTTCAAAATACCCATTCACAAAGGCAGAACTGGACTATACATGTCATAAAAAGGTACAGTGAGGATGAAAATAGCACATATATGGTAGTCTTGGGTTGCCCTATGTATTGGGCAAGCTCAAGCAAGAATTTTGGACCAAAGTCCACTGACTTCCAAATCCATATCCTTGGGATAGAAGGTGCCTGCTTTCCTCACACTAGGTCACTTCAGCCTTAGGTTATAGGAGTATTTCAGTACTTGAATGAGCTGCAAGTATGTTTAAGGTAGAGGCTAGTTCCCTGAGTGAGAGTTACAAATTGAATCCTTCTGGTATGGTCTATAAAAAATGTGGGTGCAGCCCTGATAGGGTCGTGGTTAGGAGCTGTGCTTCAATCTGCATGGTTAGGAGTGCGAAAATCTCGAGCTGCTCCTTGGGGAAAAGATGGAGCTTTCTACTCCTGTAAACACATAAACACACAGGGGACTCGCTATGAGTCAGCACTGACTCGATGACAATAACTTTGGTTTGGGTTGCTGTGGTCTATGAAGGATGTTTTGTACCTCTAAAGGACAAGCCATGGCATAATTTATAATGTTCTTCGGCAAAATAATAATGATGTATTCAAAGTGAACCAGGGACTTATATAGACCATACATATATGAGGGATTTTGAGCTCACACTTAATCATAGTCCCAATCAAAGAACTATTAGTTCTTATGACATATCTATCCTCATGAAGTTATCACTGAAGATATGGGTGCTAGAGCAAAATACGGTAAAGAAAGCACATGGTACACAGCTATCAAAAGTAGTGTCTTAAAGACTTGTCTTAAAACAAGCAACCATTTAAGTGAGACATTGGCTACCCATAAAGAAGCACAGTAGTCTACGTGATCTAAGAATTGTAAATAATAAATTCCAAACCCAGAGGAACGAATGTATTGGAGCTTTAATTCTGAATATCTGTTTTGCAGAAGGCTAGGCTACAGATGACAATGAAAACTCAAACACCATGTGGATTGAGCTTCTGATGAATTCTCTCTGACTCTGGATCGGAGAGGGGAAAGGCTGTCTTGTCAGACAGAGTACATTGGTGGGTGTATTACCAAATTGTAGTTAGGTCAAAATGTGACACCTTGTTCTTGACTTCCCTCCTGATCCCATGTATAATTGTTCCCGTTTTTAATATTTTATGCTTTGTTTTAGATGGAGGGTTTTCTCTGTTTCATTCTGTCTTTGCTGTTAGGCTGTTTGTCTTGATTTTGCATGTTATTCTCTATATGAAACACAGATTAGGTAAACCTATAGAGACAACTGGATTAATACAGCTGAAGGGACACAATAGGGGAGGCTAGCAGGGAATGTGGAGCTAACAGCAAGGACAAGGAAGCAGAAATGTCCTGCAATTGATTGTAGTGATGGTTGCACAAGTCGTTTGAATGAACTATTATGAATCAACTTTTGTGATTGATCCATTGAAATATACATGTGAATTGTATGTAGGTAAAACCGTTTTAAAAAAAACTTTTAACTATTAAAAAAAATGCTTTAAAGTTGCTATTTGTGCCCTGAAGGAAACCCTTATGGCTTTTAGTAAAAACACTAATATTGTGCTTATCCTTAGAGGGGCTGAAGAATAACACCAATTAGATTCCCACTCTTGAATGATTAAAGTGAGGTTAAAGTGAACGCACTGACTAAGAACAGATGAACTTCTGATGGAACAGATCATCTGACGGGATTACCAGGAATCTGGGGGCATGGAGCCCTTAGATTTTGTTGAATGACTCTTGCCCAAAGAAATGTTTCTCTGTCCTCTGAAGCAAATGCTCAGCCCCTCTTCTAAATAAAACAACACATGGCACACCCATTTGATAAGAAAATATTATCCCTGTTACATATTCATGAGGTAGAATTGTCTTTTACTGAGCAATAGAATCCAGTCTCACTATAGAGCTGTTCTCATATCAAAATTTTGAATGTCACTTGCTATATAGTTTTTGTTGTTTTTTTTCTTTGCAACTTTTTGTATTTTTTTAAATCATTTTATTTTATTAGGGGCTCATACAATTCTTATCACAATCCATACACACATCAATTGTGTAAAGCGCATTTGTACATTCATTGCCCTCATCATTCTCAAAACATTTCCTCTCCACTTAAGCCCCCGGCATTAGGTCCTCATTTTTCCCCTCCCTCCCCGCTCACCCCTCCCTCATGAGCCCTTGATAATTTATAAATTCTTATTTTGTCATATCTTGCCCTGTCCGATGTCTCCCTTCACCCACTTTTCTGTTGTCCGTCCCCCAGGGAGGAGGTCACATATAGTTCCTTGTAATCGGTTCCCTCTTTCCTACCCACTCTCCCTCTACCCTCCGTTTTGCCACTCACACCATTGGTCCTATAGGGCTCATCCGTCCTGGATTCCCTGTATTTTCAGTTCCTATCTGTACCAGTGTACATCCTCTGGTCTAGCCAGACTTGCAAGGTTGAATTCGAGTCATGGTAGAAGGAGCAGGGAGGAAACATTTAGGAACTAGAGGAAAATTGTATTTTTCATCGTTGCTACATCGCATCCTGACTGGCTCGTCTCCTCCCTGAGACCCCTCTGCAAGGGGATCTCCAGTGGCCTACTAATGGGCTTTGGGTCTCCACTCTGCAATCCCCCCACATTTGCTATGGTAAGATTTTTATTCTGATGATGCCTTATACCTGATCCCTTCAACACCTCGTGGTTGCATAGGCTGGTGTGCTTCTTCCATGTGGGCTTTGTTGCTTCTGAGCTAGATGGCCGCTTGTTTACCTTCAAGCCTTTAAGACCCCAGACGCTATACTTTTTGATAGCCAGGCACCATCAGCTTTCTTCGCCACATTTGCTTATGCACCCATTTGTCTTCAGTGATCCGTTCGACACCTCGTGATCACACAGGTTGATATGTTGTTCCATGTGGGCTTTGTTGCTTCTGAGCTAGATGGCCGCTTGTTTACCTTCAAGCTTTTAAGACCCCAGGCGCTATATCTTTTGATAGCCGGGCACCATCGGCTTTCTTCACCACATTTGCTTATTCGCCCGCTTTGTCTTCAGCGGCTATACAGTTTTTGTATAGGAAAAAATTCTCAGTGTGGAAAGCATCCAACATACACACCCACAATTTTAAGCTTTACTCATCTTCATATAACCACAAATGTGCATTAAGGATCCACATTTTTCATTGATTTATTGCATGTGTGTTTAAGAAAAATATCACTCAGGGAAAGTTGCTTTAAACTGTCCTGTCCTTTCCTATAAAACACAAAATATTTTCCTGCCACAAGGAGCATGATAATATGATTTATTTATTCTTAATTGATTTATCAAAGTTCCCTGGTGGTTACTAACTGCAAGGATAGCAGTTTGAAACCATCAGTTGATCCATGGAGAAATACAAGACTTTCTATTCCCATAAAAAGTTACAATCTTGTTGAATTTGAAGTTCTAACATCATAAACTATGAGAAAATAAATTTCTATTTGTTGAAGTCAGCAACTTGTGTTATTTCTCTTATAGCAGCAGTAGATAGATAAAACAGTTTGAAAGGAGTAGTTTTGTCTGTTAAATCTACCAAACATGTATAAATGTGGTAACATGTATGTCAAGCAGTAAAAATTATACATTTCTAAAGTCTGACCATATAAAAGGCTAACTGAATAAGGACTTGGTTTATTACAGTCCTATGTACTGCATTATGCAAGGTGAGGGAAATGTGTGCATCAGGGTTTTATCCTCTCACCATACTTACTCAATCTGTATGCTGGACAAGTAATCAAGCCAGCTGGATTGTATGAAGAAGAATGTGGCATAAGGATTGGAAAAGGCTCATTAACAACCTGTGGTGTTCAGATGACACAACCTTGCTTGTGGAAAGCAAGGGGACTTGAAACACTTGCTGATCAAGATCAAAGATTACAGCCTTCAAAAGGGATTACAACCTAATGTAAAGAAAAACAGAATCCTCACAATTGGACCAATAAGTAATATCATGATAAGCAAAGAAAATATTAAGTCAAGGATTTCACCTTGCTTGGGTCCACCATTAATGCGCACGGAAGCAGCAGTCAAGAGAGCCAATGGTATATTGCATTGGGTGCATCGGCTGCACAAGACTTCTTTAAAGTGCTCAAAAGACCTCAGTCTATGATAAATAAGGTTTGCCTGACCCAAGCCATGGTATTTTATATTGCATCGGATGTTTATGAAAGTTGGGCACTGAATAAAGAGAATTGATGTATTTTTATTATGGTGCTGGTGAAGAATATTGAAAGTACAATGGACTGCCAAAAGAACAAGCAAATCTGTTTTGGAAGATGAACAGCCAGAATACTCTTAGAGACAAGGATGGCGAGATTTTGTCTCATATACTTTGCATATGTAATCAGGAGAGACCAGTCCCTGGAAAAGCCCGTCATGCTGGATCCAGCATAGGGGCAGTGCAAAAGAGGAAGGGCTTCAACAAGAGAGACTGACACAGTGGCTACAACAATGGGCTCAAATATAAGAACAATTGTGAGAGGGCACGAGACCAGGCAGTGTTTCCTTTGTTGTACACAGAGTCACTTTGTGCTAGAACTGACTTGATGCCGCCTAACAACAAGCAATGTGGCTGGGGAAAAGGAGTTGATCCATTTCAGTCATGTCATTGGCTTCCCTGAAATTTCGTGGCTGAAAACAATACTATTTATTAATTCATGGTTTTGTGAGTCAGTTGGGGAGTCTGGTCTGGTTTGACTCTGTTGTCTCTGTTGGGTTCTTTCATGTGGGTTTTTTCATGGTCAGTTGGAAGGCTAGTTGGTGGCTGGATGATCTAGGATAATCTAATTCACATGCCTGGCAGAGAAGAAGTTCACATTAAGGAAAGAGACTGTCAAATGGGATACTGTGGTTTTACTCTATATGATAGCTTATATTCCATCAGAGTTTTATAGGTCAGTAACATAGTGTTCTAGGGATCCTATGTGTAACAAGAGAGAGCAAATGCCAAAACACAAGTATATTTCAAGTTCTGCTGATGTACCTTTAGACCAAACAGATAACACAAATAAGCTGATTCAAGGTGTAAGATAATTGACTACCTAAAATCCTTTGCAAAGGGAGATGAGTTCAATGAAGGGAGGAATTTGGAATTACTTTTTCAATATGACTTGAGGAGAATAGCTACACACAATCATACCATGAGCATTTAGTAAGTGTGTTAATCTGGGTAGACTAGAGAAACAAATCCAGGGAGACTCGTATGTGTATTAAGAGAGAACTGCACTATACAAGACACATTGAATATTGAGAAAACATTAAGAAAACATCCCAGCCCAGTCCAGATCAAGTCAATAAATCTGATATTAGCCCATATGTCCGATACCAATCTATAAAGTCCTCTTCAGATTCATGAAACACATGCAATGATGCAGAATGCAGGAAGATCGCAGGCCAGTGGGTGGGAAGTCTTGTGGATCCAGTGATGTTGTAAGCATCTCCGCACTGGCAGGGGTCTCTACATGGCTCCTCCAGCTCAGGGCACTAGCATAGCTCCATGTGTCTTGTCTGCAGAAATGTCTCAAGGAGTGGGCATGTGCCCCACCTCCAATGAGTTGTTTATCTCCTTAACGCCTCCAAATGAGGTCATCAATCTGCCACCTGATTGACAGGATAAACTCCACCCCTTCACTCTTAATCCCTTCACATTATGTAACTACCACAGCAAGTATCTTAGAAGTGCAACTTCCAGTTCTTCGCCAGCAACTGCTATGAGGACTCAGGAAGCAAAAACAAGTAGCTGCTCTTCCCAAGTTTGGAACCATCTACAGCTCCCAAACCGAGCCAGGATATTTCATTCGGGATACTTAGCCCCGAGAACAGCATAATATATTTTGAACACATAATAATTCTATTTACTATACAGCTGTAAAATAATAATAAAAGGACAAATTAGGAAAGGACCTCTGATAAACATAACGAGGGGTGCTATTTTGGTCTCTGCAGCTTTCTCTGGGCCTGGGAGAAGAAGCACAGACACACACACAAAGGTTAGTTAACATTCTCTCTCCTAGTGAACATTATGTGACTAGATATTTTAGTCACATTTACCTTTTGGAAGCCTGGTTAATTTTTTAATCCCAACTATACACATAAAGAAAGCCTTTTATCTTCATTAAACCCAAGGATAATAAATGGCAAACTGCCGCAACTTTACCCTGAACTGACGAGTTTCATCAAAGTCTTGAAAGCTCTTAAGAAGTCAGAGGCCCCTAGACTTCACTTGACTAGGGCTTGTTCTAACAGAGAAAGACGTCTCTTACTGCCAGATGCTCAGGCAATCCATAATGCGATTCCCAGTAAAAGCAAGCAAGAAAGAGACAGGTATGCACATATGTATATGCATACACACAGATTAATAAATCACATGATAACTGTATTTTACAACTAAAAAATGAGAGTCTTTGGTGGAGTGAGGTGTTAAGAGAGACTAGGAAGTCAAAGAAGGTAGGGTGACCTCTCTTTTCTCTCTTGCCACATTGATTGTGTTTGAACCCATCCAGCAATCATGAGGGGCAATGGTTAAAAGCACAGATTTTTAAGCAAACAACCTGGGTTGGAATACTACCACTTTCTACCTGGGTGACTCCAGAAAGGTTGTTAAACATTGTTGTACCTTAGTATCCTCATTTGTTAAAACAAAAAAACAAAAAACAAAAACAGCATCAAAATGCCTGTTTATTGGGAAAGGCATTAAAAAAAAAACTACAATCGTGCCTGGCCTAGTAATCACTATATAAATGTTATTGGATAAATTTGGTTACTCGAGGTCACATGACACTGCTGAGAAATAGCGCGATTTTCTGGGCTGCTTTGGAGCCCAGGTGAACAGACAATATGTGGCTAAGAATTGAGGCTGATATTCTCTACCTGCCTCAACACTCACTCTTCTGCAAGCCCTAGCAGCCCCAGATAGTATGGAAGCTTTGGAAACATTCTTCAAGACCATTGAAAGGAGGGAAAGGGCAAGGGCAAAGGCAGGGATGTAGTCTCCCTGAGCCCTGACACAGGCAGGAAGAATGAGGACAATGATGGATCGTGTGTCACCAGCAAACAGACATGGCTTTGTAGGTATATGGGAGAGATGCTTCCTGACCTCCAAGAAATACTGTCGACTGTAACCTGATCAAATTTGGAATCATTAGTTTTCATTCATGTTTCTATTGATTCATACTGCTGTTAATCTAGGACCTTCTCTTCAACTGTCAATGGGAACACCCGCAAATGGCCTCTCCCTGGGTCTGAGCTTCCTCACTGCTTGGTGGACACAGTAGATGCATTTAAAATATGGACTTAGTATTGCTCAGCATTCAAGACATTACTCCAAGTCTCTTCACAAGAAATGAAATTAAGATAACAGACCACTACCACGGGCACTCACTTAACTAGAAAACCTATGGACTAAATACGTCACCACCGTGGACCCAACTCAGAGATATGAACTTATCTAAGAAACCTATGGCGTAAACAACTCCCACTAAGAGCTATGAAAACCTCGAGCACAATGGCATCCCCTTATTCTCGAAGATCTGTACTGTTGCTCTGGGTCAGGGATCTCCTTTTCCTTACTGTATTATTATTTGCTGTGTTAGTTAACATTTGTGTCATAGAATATAGATCATCAACAATTTATATGTGTATTCTTACCTGCATTGCAGTCACTCCCTTGAGACACTTGGTGACCTGCGAGCATTCAAATCAGCAAGTTAGGGATCTAAAAGCAAGTGTCCGAGAGAGCAAGGTGGAAGCTGCACTGCCTTTGTTGTTCTTTGAGATGAACTAGTTTGTCATTAAAGACTCCAAGTCCATTTCAATTTTTTTGGCTTTTGCTTAATTAAAAAAAAAAATTTTTTTTAACCATTCACACCACATATAGGTCTGAGAGATAAGAACTCTGGGGGAATTTGGTTTTTTGTTTGTTTGTTTTTACAGAGAAATAGTATTTACCCAGCCCATCTCAAGAAATGAAATCAACAACAATATCCTATTAAATCCTCCGTATATGTGTTTGGTCTTTTTTTTTTATCCTCTTTTTTGTCCCCTTCGTTGTCTTTATGATCCAATCTCAGACATCATACAACATCACTTCTGTCACATTCTGTTAGCTACTAATGAGGCACAGCTTGCCAAGTTACAAAGGGAAAAAACACCAAGTACACATCTTGATGGGTGAAGGTTTAAGGTCACATGGTAGACAAACAAGTGGGTTGGGCCATATAAATTTGTTGTAGCCAAAGCTTAATTAAAGATCAAGTCTGAAGATTGATAATTTTTTAAAATTTAAGTTTGTTTGTATTTCCTCTATATGAGCAAATAACCTATGCAATCTAAGCTTATGTAATTAAAAAAATCATTTTATTGGGGCCTATACAACTCATCACAATCCATACATACATCAATTGTGTAAAGCACATGGGTTAGTCTGGGTAGACTAGAGAAACAAATACACGGACACACATATGTATATAAGAAAGAGATTTATGTACAAGAGCAACTGAACATTGAGAAAACATCCCAGCCTAGTCCAGATCAAGTCCATAAATCCGACATTAGCCCATAGTTCAATTTCAATCTATAAAGTCCCCTTCAGACTCACGAAACACATGCAATGATGCCGAATGCAGAAGATCACAGGCCAGTGGGTGGAAAGTCTTTGGATCCAGTGGCGTTGTAAGCATCTCAGCGCTGGCAGGGGTCTCTCTGAGGCTTCTCTGGTTTCCGAGGTCTCGTTGCGTTCATGTGGCTTGTCTTCTGCAAATGTCTCCCAGGGAGTAGCAGAGAGAGAGGTGTCTTCTTCTGCCTCCAGGGAGAAAGTGCCAGATTTCCCAGAATTCTCAGGAGAAGGCCATGCCCACAAAAGTCTCAATCTGGCTATCTCCAGATTGACAGCCTAGATTCCACCCCTGCACTCTTAATTCTTAAATTGACACCAGATTAGGTGACTACCACAGCACATTTGAACATTCGTTGCCCTCATCATTCTCAAAACATTTGCTCTCCACTTAAGCCCCTGGTATCAGCTCCTCATTTCCACCCCCTCCCTCCCTGCTTCCCCCTCCCTCATGAACCCTTGATAATTTATAAATTATTATTTTGTCACACTCTCCGATGTCTTCCTTCACCCATTTTTCTGTTGTCCGTCCCAATGCAATTTTATAAAAGATATGATGCTGCCATTATGTGCTTTATTATGTAATGGAAATGCAAACCTATTAGTCAATCATGTCTTTTGAAGCATAATGATTTTCTTTGGAGAATGGATGACAAAACTGGATGTACTATTAGTATTATTGGGCTAGAAAGTATAAAAGGGAATATATTGACTCTTTTATCCAGGAAAGATGCTGAATAAACCACAAAATGAGAACAGTCGTGTGATTCAGGTTCTTCAGGATAATAATCAGGGTTTTGTTCTTTTTTTACTGTCTCTCATACTTGCTTGTCTCTCTACTTTCATATAAATAGGCCTCATTGTCTCCTACAGACTGCCTTGGACTTTCTCTAATAATCAAACATCAACCACAGTAAGACAGAGTTTACAAGGGGTACCTCCCACCCCAAAAGACAAAAAGCTCTGCTGAGCTGAGCCTTCAAAATACACATTTTCCCTCTAAGTGAGCATTAAGCAACTTGCTCTGAGTTAGTGCACCCACAGGCAGCACCTGGGAAGGTGCTCTCTGGTCACAGTGCATTTTTTCGTGAAAGCTGTTCCTTCAATCTCGTTTTTCTGTGACGGTCAATTTAAGAGAACAGCGTGTGGCTGTGAAATGTTGTTTCCTGCTCTGGAAAAATGCCACAGAAACTGTTGTGATGTTGAACACAGCTTACAAAGACAGCACTATGTGAAAAGCTCAAGTGTATGTGTGGTTTTCTCATTTCAAGAAAGGTGACAAACTTCATTCTGGACATCCGTCAACTTCCCAATGGTCGAAAATGTCAGCCCATAGATGTATATGTGGAGTTCTTTCCACCAGGTCAGACTGTTAATCAAACTTTCTATTTAAAGGTTCTGAAAAGATTGCGTAACGGTGTGCAACATAAAAGGCCTGATTTGTGGCAGATGGGGGACTGGTCTTGCCACCACAATAATGCACCCGCTCATGCAGGTGGCAGATAGGGGACTGGTCTTGCCACCACAATAATGCACCCGCTCATGCAGCCATCTTAACGCACCATTTTTGGGCAAAAAGCATCATGCCTCTCTTGTCCCACACACCTTATTCAGGTGATCTCACTCCGTGCGACTTCTTTTTGTTTCCACGAATGAAGAGGAACATGAAAGGACAGTGAGAGAGGTGCTGTCAGCCAGCCAAACACATGAGTTTGAAAAATGTTTCCAATAATATAATTTCAGATTTGACAAATGTATTAAGTATAATGGAGAGTACTTTGAAGGAGATGATGTTGCTTTGTTTAAAAAAAAATTCTTTTTGTGGGGGGGGGGGTACCGCTCATATTATTTTCACCTTTACAGAAGAATTCTGATTGGTTCTGTGTGGGTCACATGGCCACCTCTTGGAACTGGGGAATGAAGTGCTCTATTTAGTCACAAGGTTAGATATACAGATTCTGTTGTATCCAATGAGTACTTTTATTTACCTAATAAATAATAATTTATCTCTGTCTGTACACACCTGGAGAATGGGCATGAAAATAAAACTCGCAGGCAAAAGAATAAGATGATGCACAGGTCCTCAATTTTAGTACCTAAAATCTTGAAGGGTGAATGTGCATTTAGAAAGCTACTTGAGGTGCTCCAACTAGCTTGTGGCTAGGCAATGATAAAAGAGTTCCTAGGATTATTCATTGACAATGAGAGGAGGTGATGCTGGAAAATAATGGCAAAGCTCATAAACATAGTAGGGGCTTGATGGCACCTAAAAATAATTTTGGAGGTTTCAATAAAATGGCATAGATTTGTTAAACCCAGAGTGATGAAACAATGTCTCAAAATAATTGCCTAGTTAGCTCACTAGAGTTCTTCCAGAAAATATAAGAGGACTTAATTCAGCTCAATACTTTTTACTTAATAATGTAAATTTGGTTTCAATTAGTCACCTTCCAAAAAGACCAGCAAATGTGGAAATTGTATCATCAGGCAAAACTTTGCCCTCTCCAAATCTTCCTTTGTTTGCATATTGACTTCTCTTGGTTTACAGCACAGTGACAACCACATTTTGGAGAGGTGTTTCATGAAGAAAGATAGAAGATGCCTCCGTTAAGCTTCTCTGATAATGGTGTTCACAGAAAAATGAGGATTGTCCTGACCTCTGGAGCTGGCTGGACATTTGAACATTGTTAAGCTTTGCCATCTGTGGTATATGTATTTTTTTACAAATATGACTATGAGAATTCTTCCCATCTCTCATGAATTTTTTAATGTAGCTTTGCTACCTTCCCGATGCAGAGATGAAATATATTCCCTTTTCTTTATGTTTGGATGGCCCTTGTGCTTGTACTCATTAACTGAATGTGGCAATAGTAATGTTGTTATTTTCTGAATACAGCTCTTCCAAGTATAGTCCTTCCCAGGACTCTAGTCCCAAATATAGTCCTTGAAATCAAACCCCAGCTTATCCTACCAG
Source organism: Echinops telfairi (assembly GCF_000313985.2). Taxonomy (NCBI): domain Eukaryota; kingdom Metazoa; phylum Chordata; class Mammalia; order Afrosoricida; family Tenrecidae; genus Echinops; species Echinops telfairi. The sequence goes on from NW_022109491.1 coordinate 43,375,388, forward strand.
AGAGAACATGGGGCAGGGAAGCCTGTAGGAGAGGCTGTGGCTCTTAGGTCAAGCAGTTACTTAATCTGGCCTCACAGACAATGAAGTGATAGACACTATCTAACGCTTCTATCACCCCCTTATTAGTACATCCTAAAGACCATTTCTCCAGTGGAGACTTCACCTTAACTAAGGACATTTTTCATTAGGAGAGGAATGAGAGAAGAAAAAAATTGTCCATACCAGGTGGCAATGCCCGTCAGTCATTATTATGGGGTAGACACTCCTTCCTTGATGTTCAATGCACTCTAGTGGACACTCATGGCCAAGAGGAGCAGAAGGACATGGCTATCTCAAAGAAGATGATATCACCTCTATTGCAGAGGGTGAGAGCAGCTTGCTCTTTGGGAAAATGCTTGACATTGCCTTTAAGGTCCACTAAGGTTGGGAATCTGCCAAGAACTCTATAGCTAATCATGCATAATTAGTTTCCTTTCAGCCCTTGGTGACCCAGGCCCCATACTATAGCCTTACCTGGACTTTATAGATTTTATGCTCGTGACATCCACAGCATATTGCATAGACAACACAAAAAAGATTTGAGTCAGACACCCATCAAATGAACCAGACTTTATCTTAAGCACACCTATGGTAGATTGTGGTAGTTACATAATCTGGGGTCAATTTGAGGATTCAGAGTGAAGGGGTAGAGTCTAACCTGTAAGTCAGGTAGTAGCTTGATGACCTCATTTGGAGACACTAAGGAGATAAATACCTCGCTGGAGGTGGGACACATGCTCACTCCCCTGAGACATCCCTGTGGAGAAGACACGTGGAGAGAGGTTGATGGAGCCAGGCCTTGAGCTGGAGAAGCCACATAGAGACCCCTGCCAGTGCTCACATGCTTACAGCAACACTGGATCCACAAGACTTCCCACCCACTGGCCTGTGATCTGCCTGCATTCAGCGTCACTGCATGTGTTTCATGAGTCTGAAGAGGACTTTATAGATTGGTATCAGACATATGGGCTAATATCATATTATGGACTTGATCTGGACTGGACTGGGATGTTTTCTCAATATTCAATTGCTCTTGTACATAAAGCTCTTTCCTATACACACGAGTGTCTCTCTAGATTTGTTTCTCTAGTCAACCGAGACTAACACACAGATTAAAATAACTAATATACCCATTTAAATGAAAAGCTGTAGTGCCCTAGGGAGAGAAGAGGAGATTGCCACACTAAGGTCATGAAATTGGGAGTCACTGGACTTTGGTTCAAACCTCTTCCTTTTGAGGTTGCTCAATAATCGATAAATTAAGATCACCATATATTCAACACTTCAAAATTTTCTTAGCTTTCTAAGACATGTCTTAGCTCTGCAGACAGTTTTTCCATTGTGGATTATTGTTAATGAACTTTGCACCTTATGTTTAAATTTCATTGTTTTATTAAAGAGGATTTAGTCACTTAAGGTTTTAAGATGTATAATAGAACATCTCATGTAACTTAGTCTAAAAAGTCTTCTTATATACCAATATTTCCCCTACCTGAACAATATTCTAAATTCCACACCAGGGACTAGTTTAATAATACCATTATTAGAATTACCAAAGGCCCCATGGAGGTCACTTAATAGTATCCCTCAAAAATTTGATAATGTTGCCACTAAAATGGAACAGCAATACATATATACATCTTAGCTATAAGGATGGATTTTAAGCTCTCAATTAAGAATAATCAGTTCTTATGATGTGGACCCACTCAATATGTATCCTCATGAACTGATCACTGGAGAAATGATGTGATACCAAAGGGTGCTGAAAAATTCAGACTGTGCCTAGTTACCAAAAATAACAGTGACTGGGGTCTTAAAAGCTTGTTTTAAAACAACCAGTCATCTAAGTCACGTGACAGATAAGCCCATACAGAAGACGCACGTCAACATCTGTGATCTAGGGATTGTAATTAACAAAATACAAGATTATATTAAGGAAATGTATTAAAGCTTAAATTCCGAGCACAATTTTCAGAAGGCTATGATGACAGTCCACCATCTGTCAGCTTATCGTATTGTGGTGGTTTGTGTGTTGCTAAGATGTTGGAAACTATGCCACTGGTTTTTCAAATGCCACCAGGGTCATCCAAAATAAAAAGATTTCTGTAAAGCTTCCACACTAAGAACAGACTACAAAAACAAAACAAAAACAAAAACAAACCCATAGGCTGTTCACATTGAAACATAAAATGGAACATGAAGATCAATATTGCAAGCCTTAGTGAGCTGAAAGGGGCTGGTATTGGCCATTTTGAATCAGAAAAAAATGGGCTTAACCATAAGAACAATTGTGAGGAGGTTGCAGGACACAGGATCACTGAGTTCGAGCAGACTCAAGGTCATCTAACAAAAAGAACAGATGATAGTGAAAGTTCAACATCCACTTTCAGAAACCCCATGGGGAATGAGCCTCCATTGAAGACCCTTAAAAAATTGACCAGAAATGAGAAAAGCCTTGTCCACAGACAGCATACACCAGAAAGGGAAGTAGTGCAGATGTAGCTAGTGACAAGTGACAAGACATAATCTGTATTGGTTAGATGCTATGTCCACTGTAAATACCTGAGTGGAGCTTGGGGGTCCCGCAGGGTCACCCAATGTAAACAGGTTTCAGCAGATCTTCCAGACTAAGACAGACTATGAAGAAGGAACAGGCTGCCAACTTTGGAAGAAGTAGCCACTGAAAGCTTTATGAGTAGCATTGAAAGATTGTCAGACACTGAAAACCTCATGACTAGACACAGAACAGTGTCATATTCAGTGCCCTTCACGTGCGAAGGTACTCGAAATGTGACCGAGAAAGAACTGCTTTCTCAAAGCAGACTTGAGCATAATGATGTGCATGGAGGAGAGCCTGCAAAACAAAAGCCTCCGGGACTTTCATTTGCTGACGGGCCACAACTCAAAACAAGAAGAAATAGCTGCAAACATCATTAATAAGAGGAAGTTGGAATATACAAATGTGGATCTAGAAAAATTGGAAGTTGTCAAAAGTAAAATGGAATGCATAAAAATTGCCATGTTATTCATGAAAGTTTTGCCCTATCACCAACCCTTTGTGTAGTGTCGTCACTTTAAAGTTAACCTGTACACACCAACAATTCATGTATCGTGGTTCATGGCTGGCCTATATTTGTATAATTCGTTTTTCTCAACAAGGTTTTATATTCTTTACCACTGGCTAAACTGATGACATCATCGATGCCTGAGGTCGGCAGTTCAAAGCAACGAACCAGTTATACTGGATAAAGATGAAGATGTTTGCTCCTATAAAGGTTTGCATTTTCAGAAACTCACCTGGGCAGTTCTACCCTGCCCTATACGGGCACTATGCATCAGTATTGACTCAATGGCAATGGCAGTGGTGCCTCAGGGGGATGGATGACTGATAATGCTCTCTAACAGAAAATGACAATGATGTCTCTAAGGTGAACCAGAGATGAATATAAACCATAAATATATGAACAGATTTGGGGCTTGGACTTAATTCTAGCTCCAACCTAAAAACAATTATTTCTTATGACATGGTCTTGCTTGATGCTCACCTCTAGAGGAGATCATTGAAACTGTAGCAAAGGGTGGTGAAGAAACTAGATGGTACCCAACTAATAGAAGGAATAGCACCTGGGGTCTTAGAAGCTGGCCTTCAAACAAGCAGCCATCCTAAGTAAGGCATCAATAAGTCCACAGGGAAGAAGAATGCTAGCGTCTGTGATCCAAGGGTTATAAATAATAAAATCACAATCTAAAGGAAGGAATGGCATCAACCCTTAAATTGTGAAAACCCGATTTTCAGATGGTTATGGATGACAGTGTAAGCCTAAGCTATATTTTCAGGGTCCACACATAGTTTGAGACTCCAGTGTAGCCCTGCGATCACAGTTGAGGGATCCTAATGGCCTTGTTATCAGACAGAGAGCATTGGAAAGTTGATTACAGTAGGTATAGTTTGGTTAAAATGTAATATCTTATCATTTGAGCTCCCCTTTGACCCATTTTAAAGTTGTTTACGTTTAAAAAAGAAAGTGAAAGTGAAATACACATGCATTAAGCCTCTAGCGAATCCCCTCTAATCAAGGACTGAGATGTGAAGAGCCTTCCTACCAGACAGCATGCATTGGAAAGTGGATTATTGCAGATGCTGTTAGGTTAAAATTTGACACCATATCACTTGATCTCCCTTTTGACCCATTTAAAGGAGTCATTTGTTCTAGTTTTAATATTTTCTATTTTCTTTTTGATTGAGGTTTTTATTTGTTTTCCTTTATTATTGTTGTTAGTTTATTTTTTAAATGTTTTTCTGTATACAAAATGCAGGATATTTAAGTCTATAGAGAGAGTAATTGGAATAACAGAGCCTCAGGGATACGACACAGGAGGTGGGTGGAAATGGTGAGCTAAAAATGATGAGTACAGGAACAAATAAATTGTTCTAAAATTGACTGTGATGATGATTGTACAACTTTTCTGGATTTGATTGAACTACATTGAATTGTATGATGTGTGAGTTATATGTCAACAAAATTGTTCTTAAAAATTGGCACTATAAGCATGCATAAGATAAAATGGATTGGTGTTGACCATTGTGAGAAAATCATATAATTTAATATGCCAACAATCACATATCCCAGAGGAATAGCATTGCATCCATTGTGACAAATGATACTGAGAGCTATCTCTTGAAGTACAATGCTGTCTGTGAGAGAATCCTCATCTAGGAAATCTAGTCAATACAATTATGATTCAAATTGATGCACAAACCACTAGAGCTACTGTGTTAGGCCAGGTTGTCTAGACAAACAAATCCAGAGACACTCATATATGTGTGAGAGTTAGCTTTATATGAAAGTGTAACCGAATATCAAGAAAATATCTCAGCTCAGTTCAAATCAAGTCCATAAATCTGATATTAGCCCATAAGTCCAATACTAGTTCATAAATCTCTCTTCTGTCTCATGCAGCTACATGAATTGATGGAGAATACAGGAAGATCACAGGTCAGTAGGTGCAAAGTCTTGTGGATCCAATGGCAGTGGAAGAATCTCAGCACTGGTGTGAGTCTCCACATGGCTCCCACAGCTCTCCGGGTGTGGTTCTTCAACAGGAAGATTGAAGCAGAGAGAGGTGCTCTCAAAGGTTTCAGAAAGTCTCCACATGAAGGTGAAGACAGAGAGAGAGGGAGGCTGGCCTCCAGAAAGCCGTTTATCTTGGTCACACCCCAATGAAGTTGCAACCTGATTGGCAAGCTAAACTCCACCCCTTCACTCTTAATGCCCTCAAATTGACATGAGATTAGGTAACTACCACAGCTATTGTTGCAGAAATTAAAGAATTCTACCAATGTCTTCAGTCTGAAATTGATCAAACAAGCAATTAGGATGCATAGAAAATTATTTGCAACTGAAATGCAAAAGTTGGAAACAAAGAGGAAGAAAAAGTAGCTGAAAAATATGATCCTGGGAATAAAAATGAAGGTGAAGATCACATAATGGAATTTTGCAAGACTTTTTCATCACAAATGCCCTTTCGCCAAAACAAAAATGGTGATTACACATGTGGACTTATCCAGATAGAATACAAAGAAATCAATTTAGCTATATCATTTAACTGGGAGAAGCCAAAAACAGCAGGGAAAAGGAGGCCAGGGGATGACTCTGGAACAGACCATCCTGTGCTCATACATATGTTCAGGTTGAAGTTAACAAAAACTAAAACAAGTTTGTGAAATCCAAAATATGCCTTGAGTATATTCCACCTGAATTTTGAGAATTTCTCAAAAGTTGGTTTGCTGCATCAAGCACCAATGCCAGAGAACCTGATCAGCTCTGGGATGACGTTAAGAACACCATTTATAAAGGAAGAAAAGAGTCATTAAAAAGGCAGGAAAGACGGGAAAATCAAAGGGAATGTCAAGAGAGACTCTTGCCCTTCATTGTAGAGTACGTGAGGCAAGTGGAAGAAATGATGATGTCCAGGAGCTAAACAGAAAATTTTGAAGAGCCGCTCAAGAGACAAAGTAAAATATTATAATGCAATGTGAAAGAACCTCAAGTTAGAAAACCCAAAAGGAAAAAATATGCTCAGTGTATCTTACACTGAGAGAACTAAAGAAAAAACATCAAACCTCACATGGCAATATTGGAAATCCTACAGCAAACTATTGTCTGATGCAGAAAGTATGAAAAGAAGATGGAGATAATACTCTGAGTCACTGTACTAAAAAGAACTAGTCTACATGCAATCCTTTCAAGAGGTAGCATATGAGCAAGAACCAATAGTACTGAAGGAAGAGGTTCAAGACGCACCAAAAGGTTTTGCTAAATACAAAATTCCAGGAATTGACGAAATACCATTGAAATGTTCAAGCAAGCCGATGAAGCACCGGAGGCGCTCACTCGTGTATGCCAGGAAGCTTGACGAACTGCCTGGAAGAGGTTCATATTAGTGCCCCTTCTAAAGGTGACCCAACAGAATACTCAAATTGTAGAACAATATCATTGTTATCTCAGACAAGTGAGATTTTTCTGAAGATTATCTAACACTGAAAGCAGCAGTGCGTTCACCAGGGAGTGTCAAAGGTTCGGGCCAGATTCAGAAAAGAATATGGAACAAGGGATACCATCACTCGGGTTAAATAGACATTGGCTGGAAACAGAGACTACCATAAAGATATTTACTTGTGGCTTTTTAAATTATTATGATTGCCTGTGCGAAGACATTTGACTGTGTGGATCATCTATGTATATGGATAACCTTGAAAAGCATTGGAATTTCAGAATTTATTTCATTGTGCTCGTGTGGAACCTGTAGATGGATCAAGAGATAGTTGGGCATACCGAACAAGGGAATGCTGCATGACCTAAAATCAGGAAAGGACTGTGTCAGGATTGTATACAATCACCATACTTATTCAATCTTTATACTGAGTAAAAAATCAGAGAAGTTGGAATATATGAAGAAGAATATGACTTCAGGTTTGAAAGAAGCTTATTAGCAACCTGCAATATGTAGATGAAACAACTTTGCTTGCTGAAAGTGAGGAAAACTTGAAGCACTTGCTGATGAAGAGCAAATATTGCTGACTCAGTATGGATTATGACTCATATGAAGAAAGCTAAAATCCTCATGCCTGGACCAATAAGGAAAATAATGATAAATGGAGAAAACATCGAAGTCAAAGGTTTTACCCCGCATGGATCCACAAGCAATGCTTGTAGAGGCAGCAGTCTAGAGAGCAACAGCTGGATATCAAGGAAGCAGACACAAGATCCAGCTCTGGAAACGGTGAAAGGCCAAAGGGGACTCTACTCTCCTTGGTCTCTCTCTTCTACAAAAAGGGGTCATCAGGCTATGACACAATTCAGAGGTTCAGCTCAGTTCCTGCCATTGCCCAGGTGTGCCCAGCTGACACAATCCCTAACCATCAGAGCATGTGAAAATCGGACATTGAATAAAGAAGGCTGAAGGAGAATCAATGCATTGCGGCTATGGTGTTGCCGAAGAATATTGAAAGTACAATTGACTGCCAAAAGAACCTCTGTACTGGAAGATCAGCCAGAACACTCCTTTAAGACAAGGATGGCAAGACTTTTCTCACTTACTGTGACATGTTGTCAAGAGAGCAGTCCCTGGGGCAGGACATCATGCATGGCAGAGTAGAGGGGCAGCAAGAAAGAGGAAGGCCTTCAACAAGATGAGTTGACACAGTGGCTGCAATTATGGTCTCAAGCATAAGAGCTGTGAGGATGGCCCAAGAGGGGGCAATGTTTCCTTCCATTGTACACAGAGGGGTGATGAGCTAGAACTGACTCCACAGTACCTAAGAACAACACAGTTGTGCAAGCCTCCTCTTTCTACTGTGGAGCAGCTGGTGGTTTCCAACTGC
>NW_022109491.1:43383411-43432558 GCF_000313985.2 Echinops telfairi
TTCCCACTGCAGAGGGATGCAAATCAAAATGACAATGAGGTATCAGCTCACTGCAGCATCAGTAGCAAAGTTCAGGAAAAACAGGAACACATACACACACAAATACAATGCCAGGGGGAGTGGAAAATGGTACAACCGGTAAGGAAAACAGTCTGGCCATTCTTTTAAAAGTTAGAAATAAATCTATCAAATAATCAAGCAAGTACACTATTAAATGTATATCCTATAGAAATAATATAGGGCCCATGACATGAATAGATATATGCATGGCATGTTCAGTGCAGCATTATTCAAAAAAGCAAAAATGCAGAAGCAATCTAAATGGAACAGACACACGACGGAACAATACAAAATGTTAAAGAAAAAAATATGAATCTGTAAAGCACCACATAGTATGGACTAAACCGGAAAATACAATGAGATTAATTAGGTAATCACACAAGGACAAATGTTGTATGAAAACACCGAGTTGCCTTAATTAATGTTTTCTTAGTGGTTACATTTTCTAACTGCAAGGTCAACAATTCAAAACCACCAGCCACTCCTTGAGAGAAAGGTGGGGCTTGCTACTCCTGTAAAGAGTTATGGTGTCAAAACTCAAAGGGGCACTTCTATGCTGTCCTATAGGTTCACCATGAGTCAGCATTGATTCAGTTGCAGGGAATTCGGATTTTGGTTTATTTTGCTATTGAGTTGTCATAATTTATGCTCTATAGTTTACTTCTCTGGGTTCTAGTATCCATTGCAATAGCTACACTGTATGCACAGACAGAATCCATGATTGAAGGGCTTATTTTAAAAGTTACCAGGTTAGCAACAACAACAAAATGCAAGGGGAAGAAGAAAAAAAACAAACCAAGCTCATACCCAAATTCACAAACACCTGTTTTTTAAACCAAAGCACTCTTTTAATGGGAACAGAACCTCAGTGGGCTCAGCAAAAGAAGGTGCTAATATATTTATCTCATTGTTTACATAAACACGGACAGTTTTCTGACCTCAGCAGCTGTACAGCCAGTGCCAGGGAAGCCCCACCCTCTGCTGGAGGCCCCAATTTGCTGGATTAGGGCAGGGGGCACGAGGCGACTCAAGGGCAGGAAAAAGGCTGTTCCTCTCCTGGACCCTGGGATGCTGTGGCAGCCTGGTTTCTGCCTTCTAAACCCTCATTCACAGCCTGGGACCACCTCAAGCCCGGATGGTACCAATGAACTGAACTGAACTGGGCCCCTGCTGACCACCAGCTCCACTGCCTGCTGGGAGGATGGCTGTCAGCTCTGGCCACAGGCCCCAATCTGGGCTGGGGCCTAGGGAGGTGGCTTCCTCTCACCTCTCAGCCTACCAACCCAGGACAAAGGGTAGGCTGATGCAAGATCCTCCCTGAAGCCAAAACAAGCCAGGAGCTTTGCCAGCTCAGCCACAGTCTCCACCTCCACCCACCCCAGCAACAGTAGGGGCTGGCCGGGCCGGGCCCTCATCTTCTGACAGTGCAAACCAGGTTTACAGTGTTGTTTTTTTATCACTCTGTTGTGCAGCGATGAATGTATTTACTTCTCAGACTTGCGTTGAGAGGAAGTCGAGCCCTTCCATTTCCTGTGCCTGCCAGATTACAAAAAAGGAACCAGCCATACACCTCAGCCTGTGATGTGAACAGGCGAACTTCCCCAGTGAAAGGCCAGGTGTCCCCATCGCCCAGCCCCATCTGTCCACTGGGCTGGCGGGCCCCTCAGCTATGCCCATGGCTGTTTGGGGTCTGGATGAGGCCCAGGAAGCTGGGAGGGCAAAGTAGGGTCTCAGAAAAATGACGTCTGTGCCTATCCTGTCCCAATCAGTGCTCTAGGACAAAAGGGGAGGGCAGAGCCAGCTGGTTGAATGGGTCGCACCTTCCAAAGGAACCAAGGTCCTGAGAGACCCCAGAATCCGATGCCAGAGGTGAGGTGGGCGCACCCCCAGGAGCCTCCGCCTGACATTCCAACGTAGGGGTGGGTCTGGGGTGGGAGAGCTGAGGCTGCCCAGGACCCCCGTGTCAGGAACCCCCAGCTTTGATCACCTCACTTTACTTTTGGCCAGGTGCCCCCCACAACCACCACCTCACCTGCCATTTACTTTGTAATTTATTTACCACCATTGTTGGACCACAGACCTCACCAGGGACAGAGAGGCCCCCAGCCCCCACCCCCCACCCCATTTGGCCAGGTGCTGAGTGGAGTCTCTCTGTACCTCACCCATCACTATTCTCCTCCCTCCTCCCCAGGGTGGGGGGCACAGGGTTATTCACAAATACCTTGGAAGGTGGCTGGGGGGGAGGGGTATAGACAGCTATTCTGTTTAATTAGAGCTCAAAGAGGGGTCATGTCCTTCCCAGAAAATGGGTGGAGCATCTCAAATCGCACTCCTGTGCTGGCTACTGCAGCCACTGGGTCACCAGCGAGGTCAGATTCCTGAAACGTTGTCATCCATTCGGGAGGGTGCTGCAGTACAGCTCGACCTGGTCAGAGAAAGCTACTTCCCGACCTCGGAAGTGTGCAGTCTGGATGTACAGCGATGAAAATGCTTATGGTCTTTTCATTAAAAGTTTGATTGGGGAAAAAAAGTTAACAAGTTGTAATGCCAGTGTTTATCAGGACATGTTATAAAGTTATATAGTTATATATAGTTGTTTATCAGGACATGTTATAAAGTTCTTTCAAATCTGCTAATGAAAGTCCAAAGGGGCATATCACCCTCAGTCTAAAGGCACTCAGCTCTGCTTCCATAGGTCAGCAAGCCCAGCTTCCCCAATTAAGTGCCCAGAGGCAACCCACTCCACAAGCTAGCCTCCTGCACAAAAGCACTCAGTTTTAAGTGCTGCACAGGGGGACGTCTATTACTCTGTTCCCTGCTCAGGATCTGGGTTCTGCTGCTGCTCCTGTGCTTACATAATTGTCTTCAGCATCCAGGAGATTCACCGTGAAGGCTACAAGTAGATACATAGACACACAAACTGAGCAGGTGTGGGAAGACAAGTGGGACTACATCCAAGAAAATATACAAGTTTGACAGAACATTTCTGCATGTATATTCATAAGTACTGCAAGTATAGTCATAAAGACAGCTACCTGGTCAACAAACTATGAAAGATCCATATTTGTGCCAATTCCAAAGAAAGGTGACTAAATAGAATGTAGAAATTATTGAACAACAACTTTAAGATCACACGAAAGTAAAATTTTACTGAATCATTCAATAGCAGCCATACATAAAGAGCTAGAAATTCAAACTCAAAATTCAAATTCTAGAATCAGAAGAGGATGAAGCATGAGAGATATCACTAATGATGTCAGATGGTTATTTACTCAAAGGAGAGAATATCAGAGAGATGTTTAGTTGTGATTTATTGACTATGCAGAGTCAATTGACTTTGTCAACTATAATAAACTATGAATAACATTGAAAAGATTAGGAATTCCAGAACACTTCACTGTGCTGAAACAAAGCTATACATAGACAAAGAGACAGTCTTTGAATAGAATAAACAAATATTGAGTGGTTTATCATTTTAAAAAGTATGCAACAGGGTTATATCCTTTCACCCTACTGATTCAATCTGCATGCTGGGTAGATCATCTGAAAAGCTGGGCTGTATGAGGAAGAACGTGGTATCAAGATGCAAGGTAGGCTTACTAACAACTTGGGATATGCAGGTCGCCCAACCCTGCTTGCCGAAAGCGAGAAGGACTGAATGATTGGAGGGGTCAAGGATTTCATTTTGCTTGGATCCACACTAATGGAACCATGCAGCTTCCATAAGTAGCAGTGAAGAAATCAAACAGTATGTCACACTGGACAAATCTGCTGCACAAGACCTCTTTAACGTGTTGAAGATCAAGGATGTCATCCCATTGTATTTTCAATTTCTTCATACACATATGAAAGCTAGACAGTGAATAAAGAAGATCACAGAGGAATGATGCATTTGAATTATGGTCTTGGTGAATAATATTGAAATTACCATGGACTGCAAAAACAAACATCTCTCATGGAAGTAGTACAGCTGGAATACTCTTTATACGTGAGGATGGTGAGACTTTATCTCATGTACATTGGACATGTTATCAGGAGGGACCAGTCTCTGCAAAAAGGACACCAGGTGTGTTAAGCCAGGTTGACTAGAGAAACAAATCCAGAGACACTCATTTATGTATCAGAAAGAGCTTTATATCAAGAAGTAATTGGATATAAAGAAAACATCCCAGCCAAGTCCAGCTCAAGTCCTTAAATTGATACTAGTCCATAAGTCTAATTCTAGTTCATAAATTGCTTTTCAGACTCACAAAGCCACGTGCAATGATGCAGGAAGATCACAGGCCTGTGGGTCAAAGTCTCGTGGATCCAATGGTGGTGGATGCATCTCCAGGGCTCTTGCAGGTCTCCACGTGGCTCACCAGCATGAAGGTGAATGCAGAGAGAGAGTGGGAGGTTCTAGGATCTTCCAAATGAGGTGGTCACGCCCACGAGGAGGTAGCAATAGGCTATGGCCTGATGGACAGGCTAGACTCTACCCCCACACTTCCAGTTGACATGAAATTATGTAACTATCCTACCATGTCTGATCATGTAGAAAGCCAGAGAAAAAGAGGAAGACCCTCAAAAAGATGGTTAAAAACAGTGGCTGCATCAATGAACTCAGCATAGCAATGGTAAGAATGGGGCAGGAGCAGGCAGCGCTTCATTCCCTCGTATACAGAGTCTGTGGGTTGCAACCAACTTGACAACACCTAACAAGAGAGAGGCAAAGTTATAAAGACGTCTTAACTATAAGCAAGTACCTAAAGACCCCATGAGGTCATTTATATATGTGCTATAACGTAGGCCACCAAGACAATGTTCCACTTTGTGAGAGGGGATTGCAATCAACACCCCTGTAAGTAGCAATCGAAGGATGTATTGCACTGGACAAATCTGCTGCTCAAGGCCTTTTTACAATGTTAAGGGACAAACTGTCACTTTGAGGACTAAAGTGCTCCTGATCCATGCCCTGGTGGTTTCCACTGCCTCATATCCATGTAAAAGCTGGACAACGAATAAAGTAGACTGCGGACTTCATGTGTGCAAAGTTTGGTTTTGAGGAAGAATATTGAATGTTTCCTAGACTGTCAGAAGGAAAACAAATAGCTCTTGGAGGAAGTACAGCCAGAATACTCTTTCAAAGCAAGGATAATGAGATTGCTTTTTTAATTGATCTATAATTATCATATCATGCAATTCAATGGTTCACTCATATCAAGAAGGGATGTGCAGTCATCATCACAATCAATTGTGTAGCTTTCCCCCCACTCTTCATTTGCACATTGATGTTGATTCCCCCTGAGTTATAGGAAATTAGTATGGCCCTTCCATCCCTTATGTGATATGTAATCATTCTGGATTTCATACACCTGTGGCTGTGGCCCCATTTTGCAGGGGAAGGGGCATTATCTGCTAACAAACAGGGATGGGATGAGATTGAGTCCTGACCTTAGTAGAAGGTATGAAATCAGACCTCACTCTCAGTTTAATGATGATCTTATTTACTATTGCTTAAAGGGGTGTAAGGAATTATGCCCTACAGCTGAGAGGAGAAAGAAAACTGTTTTTGGAGTGATCTGGGGAAAAGCCTGGCTGATTAAAATTATTAGGAGGCCCATGACTACTGGAAACATCTGGCCAGAGGCCCCAGATCATACATGCATAAATGAGATACAGCCCAGAGGTGGAGGATACATTATTACATTTGGATGAAATCTGATTGCACCATGTAATTCCCCCAAACTACCATTCTGAACACGGCTCTGGTATGAATGTGGAGCAAGATACTGATAGGAATCTGAGTGATTGTGAACAGGATTCCTGCAATGCCATCCTGCTGTGTGTCAAATGAATCCACTGAGAAGTCTGAGCTCACCACTGGCAAGAATCAGAAGTGCAGTGCATCCTCCAGTTCGGGTACTAGCCCATACGTCCCTCTTCAGACTCCCCCAGCTGCACACAATGACGCAGAATGCAGGTGATCACAGGCCAGTGGGTGCAAAGTTGCACGGACCCAAGGTGGGTAGAAACATTGCAAGGGTTTGGCAGCTCTCAGTGTCACCAGCAAGCAGGAGGGGAGAGGCAGAGAGAGGGAGAGGTTCCCCTGTCCTTCCTCATGAGAAGGCCGCACACCCAGGAGGCACCTGATTGACAGACTGGATACCACCCGTACACTTTCATATAACTTCAAGTTGACGTAAAATTAACCATCGCAAGGCTTAAAAGGAAAACAATAATACTTGGGCAGTATGCACTGATTATAAACCATTTGAAAGCAGGAGGGTAGCATTATTCAGAACAAAGTCCAAAATGGCTGGGCAGAAGAACGCATAGGGCAAAGGTGGGATAAGTGATGTTGCATCGTGGTGATGGCAATCAATGGTGAAATATGCATGGATTATGGGATGGAAAATTGGTGACCTGCTCTGCCATCCACAGGAACTCACAATGTCACAATAAAATATTTAAAAGGAAAAGTAAAGAAAAGGTACTTTTCCCTCTACTTAGATCTCCCCACACATGGGTGTTTACTTTTTATGCTCTTTCACAACAGCCTCTGATCTCTCTTGCCTGATCTTTCAAAGAAGCAATATTCCATATCAGAAAGCTGTGTGTTGTACTGCTATCTTAAATTTAGGATGAGAATACATGTTTGATCAAGATCTATGCAAATACCATGTCCCAACAGAATAAATATTTTTCTTTGCTTTGAAAATACAGTTTGCCTCTGACTGTGTTTGTGTTCTTCAAGTGGCAAAACCTTCCATTTTTGTTTTCAATCACTATTTGATACTCAATCCCTTCCATTCTAAATCCCTTCTAGAAAAAGTAAGGCCTCTCCCAAGAGGTACAAGTCTTTGCAGAGAAATCACAAATTAACTTTTGTACCTTTTGTCCCATATGTGAGATGCTTTCAAGAGCATCACTAAGCCAAATAAAGCCCAACCCTACAATTGCGCTTGAACATTATCTTGGCTCCAGTTTTAAGTAACATTTATCTGCAAAACTATTAGACAGCCTTCCCTAAAGTCCCAATATAATTTTAACATATTTAAAAATTTGTAACATGGGAAGCATTTTCACTTTAACCTGTTTTTATAGATATACGTAAGATTCTTTCCCCCTCCCCCTCCCAA
Source organism: Echinops telfairi (assembly GCF_000313985.2). Classification (NCBI taxonomy): domain Eukaryota; kingdom Metazoa; phylum Chordata; class Mammalia; order Afrosoricida; family Tenrecidae; genus Echinops; species Echinops telfairi. Next base: position 43,390,593 of record NW_022109491.1, read on the forward strand.
AGAAGCCTTGTTATAGGTTTGTCCAGAGCTGGATTAGTTTTTTGTTTTTCTGCATATAAAAACCATACACAGGAGGGGAGGGGGGTCTTTTTAAAATGCAGATTCTAACCCAAAAAAGCTGACATAGAGCCTGGAATTTTGCATTCCTAAAAATCACCAAGCTGATGCAATGCTACTGATCCTGAGCCATATTTGAAAAGGTACAGATCTACAGTATGAGTTCCCAGCCTGGAATCCACAAATTAATTTCCTGGGGAGCTTTAAAAGCACAGTTGCCTAGGTGATACCCCAGAGATTCTGACTTAATTGGTCTGAAGTGTGACCTGACTATCAGAAGTATGTAAACGTCCCAGGTGATACCAAAGTGGAGCTTATGCAGAGAACCAGGGGTCTGCTAACTTTTACAGGCAGAAACACTCCACATCCTCAACTTCAAGTTCCTAAAGGGCAGGATCTATGGTTCCGACTTCTCTTCTCTGTGGAAATTTTATACAGACCTTTGTAGAATTAAAACATTCTTAGCAATGCTGCTCTGCTTAAACATTGATATAATCCCCCTGGGATAAATTATTAGGCTTTTTCCCCCACTTACATTAGGAGACAACATATTTGAGTTAGTGGGTCCCAAAGATACACAGTCTGGATTGACCAATATGAGAATTTTGGGAACTTGGTATCTTTCATCTCATTTGAACTTCATAAACAGAAATTCTCGGAGGAATATATAGGAATACCATTCTCTAAATAAGAAAACAGACTAAAATATAAATATTTGGCAAGTTAGAGACTAATTTGTTACTGAATACTTGACTCTCAGTGTGTGATTCAAAAGTAGCCCAAAGCTATAACCCAACCAATATTAAGGATGGCAATCAGGGTATGACCCTTCACTGATCTGTTTTTTTTGAAATTTAATCTCAGTCTATATTCAAAACATAGCACACATATCAAAACATATCTATTGGCAACAAGAGCCCAGGTTCCCATGACTTTTTTATAGTATAGTTCAGTTAACAATATGAAAAATCATAATTACTCCTTTTATTTTTATCCCATCCCTATTTCTGCTTCAATGGTTGATGTACAAAGATAAAGAATGTGGCTGCTAACCAAAAGGTTGAAACTTCAAGTCTACTCAGTGGTGCCTGGGAAAAAAGATCTGGAAATCCACTTCTGAAAAAATTAGCTACTGAATTAATCTCCTCACACACACAGAGTCACCATAACTCAGACTCTACCCAAGAACACAGTTTGTATATTATTTATATATAATATATATTTAAATTGTATATTTTATCTATATGGCCTATCTACCATCTGTTAGTTTGTCATAGTAGAATGGCAATCTGTATACTGAATAAATAAACAGAGACGTTGGATTAAATGAAGATGGGTGTGGCATCAGGATTACAGGAGGGTTAATTGACAACCTTTGACATGCAGGTGACTCAAACTTGCTTGCTGAATGGGAGGAAAACTGGAAGCACTTGCATATGAGATCAAGGCTTGCAGCCTTCAGTATGGATTACAACTCAATGTAAAGACGACCAAAAGCTTCACAAGTGGACCAAGAGGTAACATTATGAACAGGGAAGAAGTTGAAGGATTGTGTCTTGCTGGAATCCATAATCAATGCTCGTGGAAGCAGCAGCGAAGAGCTCAAAGGGTGCCTTGCATTGCGTGACTCTGCTGCAGAAGACCTCTGTAGGGTCTTGAAAGGCAAGGATGTTTCTTTGAGGACTAAAGTTCATATTTTCATGTGCCTCATATGCATGTGACATTGAATAAGGAAGACCAAGGATGAATCAATGCATTTGAATTGTGGGGCTGGAAAAGAATATTGAAATTACTATGGGCTGCTAAAAAGAGAAACTGATCTGTCTTGGTAGAAGAGTGCTCCTTAGAGGGAAGTTTGGCAAGACTTAGTCTTATGTTGGGTTGGACATATTGTCAGGAGAGACCAGCACCTACAGAATGTCATCAAGCTTGATGGGGCATCAAAAAAGAGCAAGGCCCTCAACACTATGCATTGCTACAGTGCCTGCAATAATGGCTTCAAGTTTCGGAACAATTGTGAGGACAGGGTGGTTTTTCATTTGGTTGTGCATAGGGCGGCTATGAGTTGGAAATGCTCAATGCACCTAACAATGACATACATAACCTATAAAAAACTCATACATTTTTTTGACTAATGAAGTAATCTTAAAGATATCAAATAAGCTCCTAGGATCTAGACAAAAGATCCTACAGAGAGAGAAAAAAAAAAGATCCAGGGGTTATAGTAATGGCAAGCTTACTAACATACACATTTCACAATCTGTCACACTGATACATGTTGGTAAAACAAGCCCCTGAAGAATGATCATTTCCATAAAAGTTCAAATTCGGGAATCCAAGTCTAACCAATCCAATCATTACCAGTATGTGAGCGTAGGCAGGGATCAAAATGTCAGGGGGATTATCAGTTTCTATTCGGACTTTACCAACTCTATCCCAGGTATTTCTGAGTCTCCCCACATGGAACTTATATGTGTTTAAAAGCTCAACAGAGTATTGCTGCTGCCAGTTAGGTTCCACTCTTCTCTTGACATCACGTCACAAAGTCTTGCTTAGTTTTGATGCTCCCCACAGAGAACCCTCTTAATTATCCATCATAGAGCTTCTCAAAGAGGCTCTCCCCCTACCTCCATTGCGGTGCAATGTTTCTGTGTCTTTACAACCAGGTATCCACAGTCTTGTCTGACACAGACAAATCTGAGTTCTAGTTCCCACATATATTCACAAATGTCTACTCTGCTCCTATATTGAAGATTCTATTAGAGTCCTTTTTGAAATATATGTTCTTTTCATTGTTGTATGTGGGAATAAACACAACAGAATAAACATTGATTTAACAATCTGTATATGTACAATTTAGCGACATTGATTATATCTTCAAGTTGTACAAACGCCGCCACATTTTTTCCTGTTTTCCTCCCCAATTAACATAAACTAATTACCCCCTAAATTTCCCATTTAATCTTTCCAGATGCTACTGACAGTTTGATCTCACATAGATAGATCTTAAAAGAGCACAAGGCCCCAGACTTTCTTTACTAAGTAAGCTAAATGACTGTTTGACAGTCATTCCAACAGAACAAGGTAATACTGTAGGGCTTTATCTCAGGAAAGGTGTATGTCACAGATGTATAACTATTCACCATACTTAGGTAACCTGTGTGCTGAAAAACCGGACTATTTAAAGAAGAAAGCAGCATTAGGATTGCAGGAAGACTAATTAACAGCCTACAATAGGCAAATGTATACTCCTTAGAGGCAAGGATGGTGAGATTTAGTCTTACATACTTTGGACATGTTGTCAGAAGAAACTCGTCCCTGGAGAAGGACAGACATGTTTGGTAGAGAGACAATAAAAAAGGAAGCTCTCAAGAAGCTGGATTAACACTGTCGCTGTGACAATGGGCTCAAGCCAAAGAACGATTGTGAGGATGGTGCCGGCCCGCTGGGCAGTGGCTTGTTCTGTGGCCCATCAGGTCCCTACGGCCCGAACCGACTCCAGGGCACCTGACAACAGCAATATGCAAATGAAACTATCTCGCTTGCTCTACGTGAAAAGATCATCCGGACACATTTCCTGATGGAGATTATAAAATTCAGTATGGATAACACTTCAACATAAAGAAAACAAAAATTCTCACAATGAGGCTAATAAGCAACATCGCGGTAAATGGAGAAGAGATTGAAATTATCAAGGATTTTGTTTTACTTGGACCCACAATCAAAATTGATGGAAGCAGCTGTCAGGAAATCAAATGTCATGTTGGGCAAATCTGCTACAAAAGATCTGTTTAAAATGTTTTAAATAAAAGACGTCACTTTCCAGACTAAGATGAGACTGAGCCAAGCCATCATATTTTCTATGACCTTTTATTCATGTGAAAACTGGACAATGAAAAAGAATACAAAAGGCACAAGAATTTATACCTTTTAGTTAGAGTATGTTAGATTATTAAATATGGCATGAATGGTCAGAAGAACAAACAAATTCTTCCTGGAAGAGGCACAGCTACAATGCTCGCTAGAACCAATGCTGGTCTAATACACTTCACCCAGCTTATCCCGAGGGTCTGATACCCTGAAGAAAAACATTCTGTTTGATAAAGTAGAAGGTCAGCGCCACCCCCACCCTCACCACCCCCGACACACACAATTGTGGAAGACACTCAGCAAAATGAATTGATTCCGTGGCGGAACAATGGAATTCAGTTGAGAAGGATTGTCTGGATGGTGAGGAAGATGCAGAGTTTCTATATTCAGTTGTCTATAGTATGTAGTTTCCACAAGTCAAACCCAACAATAACAGTGCTTGCCTGGGCCGTTTTCAGGACATTTTCTTGCAGGACACTCCAAGCACAAAAATAGGAGGTGGTCTCTTCAACTAGTTCGCCAGTCACCCCCACACTTTCTGTACATGAGCAGTGGACACACTGAAAGTAGGGCAAAAATTAATGAAAACAGAAAGATATTTAACCCGCCCCAAATGGAGGAAATTTCATTTTTACCAAAAGCTCCCTTTTCAAAGTCTAAAGGGACATATTTTGGTGGAATTGTTCACTACATCTGAGATCTAACGTGAAGTCCGATATTTCTAGGACCATAAGAACCCACTGTGTGGTCAAGTTATAATATTGCCAAGCGGGAAAGCACACATCAAATTTATAACTCAAGTAAACAAACTCAAAATGGAGTCATTCTGAGATGCTTTTGACAATTATCAAAGAACTACTAAATCAAACTTTATTTATTTTTGACAATTATCAAAGAACTACTCATCAAAATGTATTTATTTTATAAATAAATTAGCAAAACCCATTATGTAACACTAATATTAATGAAGCACAATCCCTTGCCAAGGTTCTTAATCAAACCTCTTCAGTTAAGGCCTTTCTATTGTGAAAGGGTTAGTTTTTGCAAACAATTCATAACATAAAGTCTCTCCAATGACATTTTTGCCATCACCAAATGTTTGCCTTCTCATTTCTTTTCAGGCCTGACATTTTTGCAAATTAAGCTGTATTTCATTATCCATGATGGCTTCAATTCAATTACCATAATCACTGAGCAGCCAACACCATGACGAAATTTTACACCTGCTGCCTGAACATTTTGGGTTTTAAAAAAATTGGTTCCATTTCTACTTTGAAAGGTAGAAATAGATCTGGATTTCTCTCAGAAAATAACCTAGAAATTATCTTTCTTTTAAAAATTACTTTAGAAATGTGTGGGAAGACTCACACTGTTAAAGATCACCCAGTATGAAAGTATTGTCTTCATTTCTCCACTCCTACTGTCCTCCCAACGCCATTCTTTTTTTTTTTTTTTTAACATTTTATTAGGGGCTCATACAACTGTTATCCCAATCCATACACACATCAATTGTGTAAAGCGCATTTGTACATTGTTTCTCAAAACATTTTCTCTCCATTTAAACCCCTGACATTAGGTCCTCATTTTTCCCCTCCCTCCCCGCTCCCACCTCCCGCATGAGCCCTTGATAGTTTATAAATGGGTATTTTGTCATATCTTGCCCTGTCCGACGTCTCCCTTCATCCACTTTTCGGTTGTCTGTCCCCCAGGGAGGAGGTCACACACAGTTCCATGTAATCGGTTCCCTCGGCCATTGCGGTTTGCGATTTTGTGCTATTTTAAACAGTGCCATAATAGACATCTCTAGGTTGTTTGGAAGTCACATTAAAAGAAAAAAAAAAAAAAAGGAAAAAAGAAAGAAAATGCTACCATGTTTCATTTCTATAAGACTTGGTAGGTTTATAGTCTCCTTATGAGGCGTGTTAGGGCAGGTTGACTAGAGAAACAAACACAGAGACCTTCATATATGTGTAAGAAAGAGGAGTATATCAAGAACTAAATATATATTGTGAAAACGTCCCAGGCCAATCAAATTCAATTGGACCATAAGTCCAATACTAGCCCAGAAGTCCCTCCTCAGACTCACACAGCCACATGCAATGATTCAGAATGTAGGAATATCACAGGTTGGTGGGTGCAAAGTCCTGTCGACCAAATGGTGGTGGATGCATCTCCAGGGCTCTGGCATTACCAGGGTCGGCCAGCAGGAATGTGAGGGCAGAGAGAAAGAGGGAGGTTCCCAGGCCCCTCCTTATGAGAAGGAGATGCCCACAAGGAGGCATCATCAGGCTATGACCTGATTGACAGGTTGAATACCACCCCTACACTTTCATATATCTTCAAGTTGAAATGAAATTCTGTAACTGCTACCTGAGGGTATACCACCATCCATCTGTCATACTATAGCACGTTACTATAATACTGGAAACGATGACACTGAGATCTCAAATAGCAGTAGGGTGAACTCACGGTGGACAAGTTTCAGCAGAGCTTCCAGACTAACAGACAAGAAAGAAAGGTCTGATTATTTACTTCAAAAAATTGGCCAACCCCATGGATCACATCAAAACATTGTATGATATAATGCTGGAAGGTTAATCTCCTAGTTGGAAGTCACTCAAATACACAGTTGCTCCAACAATGGGCTCAGATATAGCAACAAGCATGAAGATAAAGAAGGTAAGTTTCTTTCTTTTGTATATGAGGTGGCCAAGGGTCAGAAGAAGCTCAGGGGGAACGGACTGTTATAAAAGTGCACGGTTCCCGTTACATTAATTGATACTGATATTATACACCTTTTTCATTTTTGCCATATGATATGTCAAAACAATTACTTGTTTAGTTGCATTTTATAGTTACCTGAAACTGTCCATCTTTTCAGGGTTATTTGTCCCTTTAACACATATTTGCTAAGCCATTTAAAGGAAGTTAGAAGAATTTTTAGGCAGTAAAAAAAATTAAGATTAAAGGAGGCCAAAATGTATGTCAGTAGAAATAAACTAGCTAATGAGTGGGGACAGTAGGGTGAAAGGTTTCAGCAAATATTGAATGAAATACGTAAGAGAAAAAAAATTTTAACTTAGATTTAAACAAAAGAATAGAAGTAGAAAAAGGAGTTCTTAGATTGGGAGACAACAGAGAAAAAGAGTGTTTAAAGACGAACAATACGTTAGATTATTTGGGTCTTTGCATTTTGATTATTGTATTCATTTTGTTTGCTTTTTGCTGCCATAAAAGTACCACTAATTTAGTGAATTAAAATAACACAAGTTTATTATTTTATGGTTCTGTAGGTTAGAAGGCCAGTACAGGTCTAAAATCAACATGTTAGCAAGCTGGAGGTTCTACGAAAGCACCTCTACTTTGCATATTGAGAACATTCTGTTTCTGGAGATTGTAAGAGTAAAGACCCCATTTTCTTGCTGGTCCCATCTCCAAAGGCCGTCCTCACTTCATGGCCCTTGAACTCATTTTCAAAGTCAGGGGTGGTTGGTTGAGAGTTCTTCTCCTGGTATACCTCTCGAATCCACTCCTCTGCCTTCCTTATTTTCTTTTAAAAGCTTATGTACTTAGATTGGGACCACCTTGATAATCTTTCTATTCTAAGGTCAACTGGTTAGCAATCTTATTTCCATCTATATTCTAAATTCCCTGTGGTAATTACATAATCTGGTGCCAATTTGAGAGGATTGCAAATGAAGGGGTGGAGTCTGGCCTGTCAATCAAGAGATAACCAATGAGGCCCCTGTGTGGGTAGGGCCTTCCCCTGGGAGAACTCTTTCCTTCTTGGAGGCAGAAGACACACTTTCTCACTCTGGTCACTCCCTTGGAGATGCTCTACTGACAAGACTCTCTGGAGAAGCCACAAGGCTCTGCCCTGATGCAACCAGACCTCTGGAGCCGATGAAGCCATGTGGAGACCCCTGCCGGTGCTTACAACAAATGCTCACACCACCACTGGATTCAGATTTCTAACCCACTGGCCTGTGATCTTACTGCATTCGGCACCACTGCATGTGTTTCGTGAGTCTGAAGAGGACTTTATAGATTAGTATTGGACATATGGGCTAACATTGGACTTACAGACTTGATCTGGACTGAGCTGGAGTGTTTTATCACTATTCAATTGCCCTTGTATATAAACCTCTTTCTTACATACATATGAATTTCTATGGATTTGTTTCTCTACTCTACCCAGACTAATACATTCCCGTTTTTCCATGTCACATACTTACAGATTCCATTCTACTAGCCCAGTGCAATGTTCATAAAATCCCCAAGGAGTGCCATGCATTACATTTTACTGACTTTTGTCTCTAAGCGCTGAATGATGCCCCCAAACACTTTGACCATTCTCAAAGCTTTATGTGATAATATGTTTGGGAAACTTCTTGATTAGGTTAATTCACTCATGCCAGGAGATAATGTTGTCTCTGCCTTTTCTCTTTCTGCAAGCCTCTCTCTTCTCCTGTGAGGCTCTGTGACTTAAGTGGTAGTCCTGCAGCACACGTGCCTTGCTTGCTGAGAAATCAGGAAGAAAATCTCCTTTCAGTCTGTCAGATACTTCACTAACCAGGCACCCCATCAATCTTGTCTCCACTGCTTGATGTCACTAGATCTTGTGAAAAAAGCTTCCCCTAATGCGCCTGGGGAGTTAGCTGGGTGATGTATAATGAGCCCTCTACCTCCTCTCTTCTGTCCTTTAGGGGGTTTGGGGGGGGTTATAGCCAATCAGACACACACCAAAATGAAAAATCAAACTCACTGCCATCAAGCCAGAAGGTTCTACATTTCATATGTACATGCACATATACTACATACACGTATATATGTGTATACTTAGCATATATTTACAGCACATAGGTGTATATATATTTGTATACATATGCCCACATATATAAACATATATACACATATGTAAAAGGAGCTGGTGCTGTGGTGGTTACGCATTGGGCTGCGATCCACCATTGGCAGGTTGAAACCGCCAGCAGTGGCGTGGGTTAAAAGCTGGGCTTTCTACTCCCATAAACAAGTAACATCTCAGAAACCACCAGGGGGTCGCTATGAGTCCACATTGACTCAATGGCAGTGAGTTGTGAGTTTTTTATAGGAGACAGATATACACATATATATGAAACATATAACTAAACATATAGGCTACTTTCATCCCTCAGAAGTTCAGAACACTAATTACAATATTTGTACTCAATGGATTGTTTGACACATTGCAACACTTTGTCTGGAGAATAAAAGCCTTTTTTCTCAGGCTTCTCAGGACCACTCTTGACCTCCACCCAGCACGTGGCCGCCTCAGCCAGAGTGGATGATCATGAGACTTCATTCAGAGACCTCATGTTCTAGGAAGACAATCTTCACCAACTGTCTGAATTCACACTTGACGGAGATGCTTCCAATCATGAATCTTTCCCTCCTGGCTTTTCTAATGTGAGCCCAGGATAAAGTTTGGGGGGGGGGGGAAGCATTTAGGATTGTGACTAACTGATTGCTTCCTAATAATAAATATTGTCTTCCATAGTGAGAGGTGGCATACATTTAAACATGGCAGAACAGCCAGGTTGACCTCTTTCAGCTGGACATGTCCCTGCTCTGTCAACTGTACAGCCTCTATGAGCCAATTCAGAGTTCAAAGGAGTGTGCCAGGCAGCCTCCAGCCCAGACTGCTTGTACGAATTGGAAAATGACTTCTTTGATGAAGAGCAGGATGTTTCCCAGAGCAGGACAGCCGGGTGCGAGAAGCTCCTCGGGATGGGATGCTGCCTGTCTCGCCCCTGTCCAGCAGTGCCTGACTCCTGGACTCCATCTAAGTCCTCAGAGGACTGTGACCATAGGGGAAACCCTTGTGGTTGGACACGCCTTGGCACCTGCATCCCCTCTTGCAGACACTCCTTTCAGGGCCCTTCTGTGCTTCTCCAGCGGATGGCCTGTGGGCTGGACACTGCCAGGTTAATAAGCGAGCAGGCCTTCTCTCTCAACCCATGGTGGTAGTCTGTTTGATGGCTGGAGTCTCTGCCTATGCGGGCCTGGGTGTTTGGCCGTCATTGTCTGTGACTGTCTCATGCAGGGAGTCGTCTGATACACCGAGGAGAGCATCTTCGCAACCTGACTCAGCGGGTGTTGGAATAGGGTGGTTGTTGTGCCGCATAATTTCCTTACAACTAGTTGGACACCTTCTTGCCTCAAGGTTGGGATGTGTGAAAAGTAGTATTTCACTGTTTCCCTTTCCTCAGGACTTTTTATAGCTATTCTTACTATTTAAATGAGCTCCCAAGTTGTGCTTCAGCTTTACTTATTTGTAAGCTCCATTGCTATCTGTCAGAGAAAATCAGTGAAGACTTTTTGCTAAAAAAATAAACATTTCAGATCAGACAAATCAACTGGTTTTTCTCCCCAATCCACCCCAAAATTGAGCTCATTCTTTGTCTACCAGATATAAGTAGATGGGAAGCAGATATGTTGAATGAAAAATCTTGGGCAAGCTAATGCTTCGTTTTTTTTCATGGTAAGATCATGGTCTTAATGCTTCTGATGTAACAGGTATGTTTTGAACATACTAATACGTAAGCTACCCTCCTCTATATAAAACAATGATTACCTTAAACCTTAATATATTTATTAAACTACTTTATAGGGTAAAATTACTATGAAATACTTTATGTATGTATATCTTATTTTTGTCTGGATCAAATGATCAACTTTCATAACTTCAATGCACTGAATCAAACCAAACACTGAAGACAATTTCAATTTGTTCTCTGTCCATTAGGAATCTAAAAGACACTTTACGTTAGTCCTCTTTTCTTTTAAAAAAAAAGAACGAAAAAGAAAATTAACAATGATGCTATCATTATCCCCCAAATTCTTTGATCCAATAAGCTAATAAGTACATGGAGTTGGCTTAATCAACTCAGAATACCTAGAAACCATGAAACCATATAGTCTTTAATGGAACGTTCTAGTCTTTTTAATGTGACTGAAGCAGAAACTGAAACTTAACAAAAGATGACTTTCTCAATGTTACACAGCAAGTTCATGTCAAAATAGGATCTTCCAACTCCCAGGTACTACTCTTCTCTCTATGCAATGCTGTGTTCCTGATTTCTGGCATCCAAGAATGAAATTAGCAGGTTTCCAGTTGAAGATAACACATGGAGTTTTATCTCATGGAAATGACTCACACAGTTCTAAATCCGTGGGTCAGATGTCAAGCTGGAGACCTCTGATTCACATAACTGCATAGGCTGATGAGCTCAAGAGATTGACAGGTCAAATAACAGGCTGCTGGCTGTAGAGGTGAATGATTCCAAGGTTGGCAGATAGGATGTCAGACTGTTGAGCACTTCCAGGATCAGCAGACATTCCGACCGGCTGCTGTCTCAAGTCTGAAGAACTGGAGGTCAGATGATAAACCAGATGCAGGATCCACATCTAGTAAGCTTTCCCAGAACGTGCACATTGACTAGAAGCAATCTACACCCCTAAGAAGCCACCACCACCATCAAGTTGATTTGGACTCCTAGTGTCTAGTTTCACTATATAGGGTTTCTGAGGCTATACATACTCACAGGAGCAGTAGACTAATCTTTCCTGTGAGCAGCCACTGGTGGATCTGAACCATTGGCCTTGAGATTAGCAGTCTAACACATACTGAACAGTGATACCAGTGCTCCTTTACTCCCAGGAAACTACCTTTCAATTCACTGGATGTTCATAGCCAAATCTCATCATGGAGGTTACATAAACTCAGATTTCAGCACAGGGGAATGATTAAATCTCAACTGAAAAATTGCTGAGAATCCTTGCACAGTCAAGTTGACACACCACCTGAACTACTGCACAGTCTACACCATGACTTTTGACTCATAAAACTGTTATATAACACATTTCTGATGCTTTAAGCACTAACTTTGTGGCAGCTTGGATGTAGTTTAAAAGTAATACACATGTGCAGTAGTGGTTGTGTTGGGTTGGGCTCACTAGAGAAACAAATCCAGGGACACTCATATGTGTATAAGAAAGAGCTTTATATCAAAGAGTAATTGTACATTAAGAAAACATCCAGCCCAGTCCAGATCAAGTCCATAAGTCTGATACTAGCCCATAAGTCTGATACCAGCTCATAAATTCCTCTTCAGACTCACACAGCACAAGCAATGATGACGAATGCAGGAAGATCACAAGTCAGTGGGTGAAAACTCTTGTAGATCTAATGGCTATAGAATCATCTCAGTGCTAGTGCAGGTCTGCACGTGGCTTCTCCAAGTTTCCAAGTGTCTCAACAGCAGGAAAATGAAGCAGGGAGAGAGGGTGTGTGGCCCACCTCCAGGGAGAAAGAGCGAGAGGAAGTTGCCAGAATCCTCATGAGAAGGCCATGCCCACAAGGAGGCATCATCAGGCTGTGACCCGATTGACAAGCTAAACTCCACCCCTTCACTCTTTTACAAGTTGACATGAAACTGTGTAACTATCACAGTGGTGAATAAATGTGGTCAAGAAAAATAAGGCAAAAGCTAATTCCACTGCTACTTTCACAGTAGTGAATGTTTCGCCTGTTTTTTTTTTTTTTTGCACATTTACTCTTCCACTTCTAACTGGAGAGTGTACTATTTTCTATTTTTCCTAAGTTAAATTAAAAATAGGTTTTAAGTTACTTCTCTCAATAGAGGTGGGGAAGTTCAAGTGTAGGACCTTATCATATTGCTTCCTTAATGTGAGTGCGTTTAGTCACCAGACTGAAGACAGAGTGTTCTATGCAGTATAATCCTAAAATGAAGATAACCTGAACACTGAATCAGAATTAATCAAAATACAGAACCTTGGTTATTAGTCATGCCAAACCTAAGAACCAGAAATATAGACTGTGGTAAAAGGAGATCTAGTGTCCTTTCTGACAAGAGCCGTGTCATAGTACAACCCCTGAAAAGAGCATGTGAGTGGGGTGGTTAGACCAAAATATTTCGGAGATAGAAGGTTAGGAATTACAGAATGCTGTTGATCAAGTGCTCCCATTCTGTTTAGTAGGACTTCAAGAAAAGCCTTAAAGGACTCCTCTGAAGTCCCAATTGTTTTGTACATGGCAAAAGGAGCTAAGAACATCTATATACGCCCTACCAGGGATAAGCTGTTTGTAGACAATTTCTCCCAGAAATCATTCAACTTAAAGTGGGCCTTTCTAGAAACATCTGGATGGAAGTCTCTGTCACCAGAAGACAGGTTCATGTGGAATTATGATAAAGCATAAAGTTAGCTATTGTGTTCTATAAGAACAGTTAAGGAGAAGACCCAGAAGGTCCTTCCATGGCTCCTTCTAGGACAGTGGTTCTCAACCTTCCTAAGGCCACGACCCTTTAACATAGTTCCTCATGATGTGGTGACCCCCAACCACAAAATTATTTTCATTGCTACTTTATAACTATGATTTTGCTACTGTTATAAATCATAATGTAACAACTGATATGTTACAAATGGAACATAATTAAAGCATAGTGATTAATCACAAAAACAATATGTAATTATATATTGTGAAATATTTATTTCTAATTACAAATAAATGAAATTTTGTCTTGATGCATGGTGTAGCATGGGTAATAGTCTTCATCGTGGATACTCGTATGTGGGCGTACTGCCGAGACGGGATAGAGGAGCGGGGTCTCCATTCCTAAGACCATTGGAATTCTGTGTTTTCCAATGGTCTTAGGTGACCCACGTAAAGGGTTGTTCACCCCCGAAAGGGGTTGTGACCAACAGGTTGAGAACCGCTGTTCTAGGATATAACCATTGGAGGAATGTTAGTGCACCCACCTAGTTAGTGCAAGCCCTCCCACACAGATTGAGGAACTTAGAGTCAAAGGGAGTATGTGACTTTGGAAGAACCCAATACTTATCTTCCAGCATCCAGCACTGATACAGGAATCCAACCTTTACCACCCACAAGTGATGTGCCATCACAAGTTTCCTAAAGCCTCTGAACTTGAGTTTCCCCATTCGAAAAAATGAATATAGAAAAAATTATTTGCTATGGACAAGTTATTTGCAAAATTCTATCACGTGATCTCCAGCTTTATTATTTTTTTGATCACCAGTACCATATTCTTCAACTACTGTTCCCTCCACTTTGTTTCCAACTTTTGCATTCTAATTGCCAATAATTATCAATGCATTTTGATTTCATGTTTGATCAATTTCTGATAAAAGATCTTTTTTTTTTGGTTTTGCTTCTTTTTTAAATTTTATTTTATTTATTTTAAATCAATTTATTGGGGCTCATACAATTCATCACAATACATAGATCAAGTGTGTAAAGCACATCTATACATTTGTTGCCCTCATCATTCCCAAAATTAGCTTGCCTCTTGGGTTCCCGGAATCAGCTCATTTTCCTTTTTTCCCCTCCCCTTCCCTTCCTCCTCCCCACTCCCTCATGCACCCTTGATAATTTATAAATTATGATTATATCTTATATTACACTGCCCGGCATCTCCCTTCACCTACCCCTCTGCTGCCCGTCCCCCAGAGAGGAGGTTATATGTAGCTCCCTGTGATCAATTCCCCCTTTCTACACCCCCCTTCCCTCCTGGTATTGCCACTGTCACCCCTGGTCCTGAGGGGTTCACCTGTCCTAGATTCCCTGAATTTCCAATTCCCATATGTCCCGCTGTGCATCATCTGGTCTAACCAGGTCTGCAAGGCAGAACTGGGGTACTGGTAGTTGGGGGGAGGAAGCATTTAAGAACTAGAAGAAGGTTGTGGGTTTCATTATTGCTATAGTGAACCCTAAGTGACTCATCTCCCCACTACTCCTCTGCAAGGTATGTCCAGTTGTCTAGAGATGGGCATTGGGTCCCCATCACGCGCCGCCCTCGTTGACGAGGATATGATTTTTCTCCCCGCCTTTGGTGTTTGAAGCCTGGTCCCTTTGGCCCTTCATGATCACACATGTTGGTGTGCTGCTTCCATGTGGGCTTTGTTGCTTCTGGGCTAGATGGCCGCATGTTTACTTTCAAGCCTTTAAGTCCCCAGATGCTATAGGTCTCGATAGCCAGGCACCATCAGCCTTCTTCACCACACTTACTTATGCACTCATTCGTCTTCAGCGTTTATGTGGGGAAGGTGGTCACACAATGATGGTTTGTGTTCTTTGGTGTCTGCTGCCTGTTCCCTTCAACACCTCGTGTTCGCACAGGCTCGTGTGCTTCTTCTCTGTGGACTTTGTTTCCGAGCTAAATGGCCGCTTGTTTGCCTACAAGCCTTTAAGACCCCAGACACTATATCTTTTGATAGCCGGGCACCATCAGCTTTCTTAACCACATTTTCTTATGCACACATCTGTCTTCAGCGATCATGTTGGGAAGGTAGATATCAGGAAATGACCGTTTAGCTGAGCAAGGTGCTCTTGTATTAGGGGAGTGCACATGAGGAGGCCCAATGTCCATCTGCCACCCTACTACCAAACCTATAATTATTTGCACCTAGGTCCGTTCTTGATAAAATTCTTCATTTTCTTTATCTCCAGCTTTTGTGATTACTAAGCCCACTTAATTCATGGAAGGGAAACCATTTTGTTCTTAATGGAATAGATACTTACTTTGGATATAGGTCAGCCTTCCCTGCACAGAATTATTCTGTCAAAATGACCATTCATGGATTTAGAGAATTTAAGTCCACTGGCATGGTGTGATGGACAGTGTTTCCTCAACTCAAGGGATTCATTCCACAGCAAATGATGTATGACAATGAATCAGTGCTCATAGAATCCACTGGCCTCACCATGTTCCCTAACATCCTGAAGGAGCTGTCTAGATAGAATAACGCAGTGAACGTCTAACAAAACAATCATGGCACCAGCCAGTTGGCAATACCTTGCATGTTCGGAGCAGTATATGCTGTAACCCAGCATCCAATAGAAGGTGCTGTTTTTCCAGGATTCATGGGTCCAGGAACCAAGGAATATAATTGGGAATAGCAATCACTCACTATCATTCCTATTGACTCACTTGCCACATTTTTGCTCCGTGTCCATGCAACCCTGTTCTCTTCATGTCTGGAGGTTGTAGTTCCAAAGGGAGAGACAGCACTGATTGATTCCATTAAAGTGGAAGTTGGGAATGCCTCTTGGTTATTTTGGACTCCTCATGACTCTGGATGAACAGGGTAACACAGGTGTAACCGCATGGTGTGAGTGATCTTGATTAGCAAAGGGAATTGGATTATTTTTGCTTAATTGAGATAAAGAAGAATATGTCTGAAATTTAGATTACTTAGGTCATTTCTTACTATGTCTTATGATTAAAATCAGTGGTAAAGTGCATTACTCAATTCTGAGATGACTACAAATATCCCAGGCTCTTCGGGAGTTGTCAACCCATCAAGCAAAGAACAACGACCAGCCAAGGTACTTTCTGGGGCAAAGGAACCACAAAATGGGTAGCGGAAGAAGATCATTCTAAGCACCAGCTACAGCAATGGGAGAAGCTACAGAAACGAGAACTGTACTTATTATGAGTAATTCCTATTTCACAATGTTGTTCTTGTTTCTGAGTTGGAAATCACTGGCTGATCCTCAGTGGAGTTCTAAAGACCAACACTCAGGAGAGATTGTCTCCCAGTGAATTTCTTCTGGTCTGATAGAACAGTTAGAGGACTTCTACATAGGCCAGTCCTGGCAACATTGAACTTTAGACTCTAGACAAATGATGGCAAAGAAATGTCATCTTATTGCTTTCTCTGCTAGGTCACAGAGATAAACAGAACCCATCACACAGCAAATGTTTTTTGTCTTAAAGGCATCTATACATTATTAACCTAGTCAGGCTTTTTTCATGCACATATACATATATTTTTATCATTTATATACACATATAATTTTACTACTATTACATCTGTGTTACCATAGTTATGGTCCTGCCAGCATTTCCATAAAAATTATAATCAGATTTTATTTCCAACGTTCAGAAATAGCCTGTAAAAACTAGTTCTGAGATGTAATTCTTCCCAAGACACTAATATACTTTGTTGGCAAATTAAACCAATATCAATTTATTGGTATCCTGAAAGAAGACAAAAGTTCACAATTTCCAAAGGCAAAATTCATTCATAAAGGAAAAAAATCAATTCTAATATAACCAAGATTATAAACTTAACCTTAATGTTAGTGTCTGTGGGACATTCCTTTGATTAATTGGAAATGTTAAAAAGACAGGTTTGAATTATACAATCCAAAGACGTTTCCCGATTGCATTTGTTGGAAATTTGTTTATAACAAACTATAGAAATGGGCAATGACTACCTTCCAGAAACCAAACTGAGTCAAAGCCAACTCATATTGATCCAATAAGGGCTCTGTGAGTTTCTAATATTATAACTCTTTATGGGAATCGAAATCCCCTTACTTCTCCCTCAGAGTGGCTGGTGGTTTTGAACTACTTACCTCGTGATTAGCAGCCTGACTCTAACCACTATGTGCAACCAGAACTTCTAATAACTAGACAGGACATAAAAATTACCACAGGATCTCAGCATTCATGGAGAGGGGGTGGGGGAAAGGTGGATGCTGAAAAGCCCGGCTGGAAATGCATGGAATGCAGATCTAAATAGTTTTGTTAGCAAGAATTGCTTGATAGCGCCATGTCTACAGATGAAAGAACTTAAAACCTTTTATCATTTCATTTCATTTTAGACTCAAAGCCCCAGAAAAAGATATCGCTGGCCAAGAGTAAGTCATATGCCTGTCTTTGTTTCTACTGTGCCTGCTCCTTCGGTCTGCGATTGTAGTAGGGGAAAGAAGCTGGAAATGTCATATATAATTGCAAAGGAATAAAGAAAATGAAGGAAGGTGGGAGGTGAGAAAGGTAGGAAAGAAGGAATAAAGGCATTGAAGAGGAAGCAAGATCAATTAGTTGAATAAATTATGCTGAAAATATGTAATACAATATCATATAACCATTTGAAGATATATGCTAGGAAAAATATTTGATGATCTAAAAAGTTATGCCCAGTACATTGCCAAGTAGCAAAGTATATTCTCAAACAGAATGTTTCCATTTTAGAAAGTAAAACTTGGTAAATCAATACATATAAGTGTATGTGAAAAAAAATAATAAGATTTCATTATTTTATTTTCTTATTCTAGTTCACCTGTGTTCCAAAATTTTTAAAGTATATTTAAAAGGTTAATAAACATTTTAAAGTACTAGTTTATAGGTTGCAAAACCTCCTCCTAAATCTTACAGCCATTCCATAGATGAGAAAGCTGAGGTTCAGAGATAATATTCTTGGTCAGAATAAGAAAGCAGAAGAAAGGCAGGGACTAGTCTCTAAATCCTTAGTGTCAAAGCTTTGACCTTGGCTCTTTGCTCCTAACTCACTAGGCTTCATTCTGAGGAATGACGTCACATCTAGGTTACTTCATGGTAAGAGGGAGAAAGTCAACTTTTTGATTGTGAATCAGGCTAACTTCTGTTGTTTGTTTGTTTGTTTTTTAAGCTTTGAGAATTGCTTTTGAAGCATGTCACCTTGGACTTTCTCTTCTTTTTAGAGAGAAGGTAATTAAAGTGGTATTGGAAACTCTAAGTGCTGTATGGGAACTGCGGAGTATTATCTTTCATATGCCATTTCAAAATCATCTCTGAAAGGTCTGATGGTTAAACGGCATTGATTTTCAAGTGTTTACAGATGGATATGCGTCATGAAAGGGCTTGAAGAGCCGAGTTAATGAGTTACGGTTTGTAAATATCTCCTCTGAAAGATGGGCACAGAATCACTATGAGAAAAAATAACTCTTCAGGTAAGTCATCAGCTGGCTTTAAACTAAGCCGTGCTTTCCTGAAAGGAATGCTATTGCTGCAACATCCTCAAAGGCCAGCCTAGCCAGCCAAGGCCCGCAAGCTGACATTTGCCTGACCTAATACCATGATGCCCATGAGAAATGAGTTCCTTTGTGCTGCCGTTGCCATTGAGTTGATTCTCACACATAACTGGTAGGCTGGGTTCTCTAGAGGAGCAAAACCAGTGAGGTTTATTTGTCTATGTAGATAGAAAAATCTTTAAATCAAGAAATGTCTAAGACAGTTGTGATAAATCCGGTCCTGTATGAGACCAGTTGCAAGCTAAGATTTTCTCCTAACTCCTATAGCTTCAGGGGCTGATGAACCAGAAGCAGAAAGACCACTGGTAGATACACAGATGAATGAATTCAAGACTGGCTGGATGGATCTGAGGTTGACAGTCTACTGAAGGCTCCTTCCTTTGGAAAGCAATATAACAGGAGGTTGATGAACTGATGAACCAGATGCCGCAGGGTCCAAATCCAGCAATAGAAATGGGGGGCGGGGATGGTCTCCACATAGGTCACAATTCTACAATTAAGAAGTCAATCTGTTCAAAGCAATGATTCATGGATTTGGACTCAACTCACAAAGTTGGACTAAACTCACTTAATGAAACCTCCTTCAATCACGTCAAAGCTGTAACCAGGTTAAGGAGCTATATTCTCCCTGGTGGTGTAGTAGTTTAGGCATTGAGCAATTGGAAACTATAACTTTTCCTCAAAGGAAGAATGAGGCTTTCTATTCCCTTAAAGAGTTAGTTTCCGATGCCCATCTGCGACTTTAATACTAAATCTATAAATATATTCAAATAGATCAATTCCCCATCATCATATATAAATATATTTACATATATACATGCCTGTATTTAGACCTCAATAAATGCCCTTTGCCTCCTAGTTCTTTCCTCTATTTCCTTTTACTTTCTTCTTGTCCCACTATCATGTTCAGCCTTCGTTTGGTTTTCAGTAATTCCTCTGTTACATTACCCTTGATCAAACCCTACCAGGCCTCTTACACCCTCCTTGCCACTGATTTTGGATATCACTTGTTCCCCCACTCAAGTATTCCCTCAATGCCAGAGCACTTTGTTCTCTTAACCTGGGACTCCATGATGCTCACCTTCCCAATATAACCACTGAACACAAAGTGGGTGCATAAGTAAATGTGGTGAAGAAAGCAGATGGTGTCTAGCTATCAAAAGATACAGTGTCTGGGGTCTTAAAGGTTTGAAGGTAAACAAGAGGCCATGTAGCTCAGAAGCAACAAAACCCACATAGAAGAAGCATATCACCCTGTGTGATTACAAGGTGTTGAAGGGTTAGGTATCAGACATTAAAGAACAAAAAATCATATCATTGAGAATGAGGGCAGTGTGGAGTGGGGACCCAAAGCCCATCTGTAGACAACTGGACATCCCCTTACAGAAGGGTTGCGGGGTGGAGATGAGCCAGTCAGGGTGCAGGGTGTAACGATGAAACATACAACTTTCCTCTAGTTCTTAAATGCTTCCTCCCCCCCCTCCACTATCATGATCCCAATTCAACCTTATAAATCTGGCTAGACCAGAGGATGTACACTGGTACAGATAGGAACTGGAAACACAAGGAATCCAGGACTGATGAACCCTTCAGGACCAGTGGTGAGAATGGCGATACCGGGAGGGTGGAGGGAAGGTGGGATAGAAAAGAGGAACTGATTACAAGGATCTACCTATAACCCCCTCACAGGGCAATGGACAACAGAAAAGTGGGTGAAGAGAGATGTCAGACAGTGTAAGACATGACAAAATAACAATAATTTATAAATGATCAAGGGTTCATGAGGGAAGGAGGCCGGGGAGGGAGGGGGAAAACGAGGAGCTGGTACCAAGGGCTCAAGTAGAAAGCAAATGTTTTGAGAATGATGAGGGCAACAAATGCACAAATGTGCTTGACACAATGGATGGATGTATGGATTGTGATAAAGAGTTGTACGAGCCCCTAATAAAATGATTTTTTTTAAAAAAGAGTTACGATTTCCAACAAAATCAACAGGTCATTCACAGGAATGAGAGACCCTTACTGGAAAATCAAGTTCAGACCAGGGGAGGAAAGCATCTGCTTTTCAGAAGAGGCCCTGATACTTCTGTTAGTAGTCTAGAGTATGGTGGGTGAATGGAGAAGAGCAACCTCACATTGGGAAGACATGCTAAATAATAATCGTAGGGAACCTCAGGGGAGTATAAACCTGATTTTATATTTCTGGGTAAACACTAAATATGTTTCTACACAACCCACAGTGAACCATACCATGGACTAAGCACAATGATGACCTTAGACACTGGCCTTATGGGCAACATAGCATCCGCTAAGAGCCTCAAAATTACCTGGACCCTTGGACTTAGGACTGAAATACTCTTTTGGGAGAGGAAGCAAAGGATGGCCACCCTAAGACTGTGGAAATGGCCATTATTGAACCTTGGGGGAACCTCTGGCTTAGTGGGCATCCAATGAAAATGGATCCAGAACCAACATACATTTAGTACCTCAATATTCCCATTGTATTAATAGGACAGGTTTTAATCTGATAGTCAAGGATCTGTACTTGTAAGAAATGATACAATAAAGTTTCCCCCAGCACCAATCCCATGCAGTGTAAGCAGAGCTCAATTAAGAAATCAATTTGTACAAAGTAGCAATTCATGAATTTGGACTAACTCACATAATTGGACTAAACTCACATAAGCTCCTCATATCAACAATATCTTAAATTCTATGTCATTGGATAAAGCATTGATGTAATCAATACAATCCTCATACTTCAGGGGGATGGTTGCCACTGTTTTTTATCTTTTGATTCTTGGGGTTTCTTTTGTTTTTCTCCTTTTTGTTTGCTTGTTCACTTGTTTTTGTTTTGTTATTGTTATTGTTGGCTTTTATTTTTCTCACAATATGACTGACAAATTAAACCAGAGTCATTCATAATCCATGGACAAGCCGATGAATTCTGGGCTCCCACTTAATTCCAGCCCCGATCCAAGAACTTCTTATAAGATGACCCTGCTCGATACTCACCTTCATGAAGAGATCACTGAAAATAATGGTGCTACAGCAGTGTGAAGAAAGAAAATGGTGCCCAGCTATTAACTGGAACAGTGCCTGGGGTCTTAAAGGTTTATTTTTAAACAAGAAGCTAACTAAGTCCACATTGAAGATGCACACCAGCCTGTGTGATCCAAAGATGAGGATAATAGAAATCCAAGTATGTTGAAGGGAAAAGCATCAGAGCTTAAGTTGTGAACACCCAATATGTAGAAGGCTGTGGAGGACAATGGGAGCCCAAATCCATCTGCAGACATTAAGCCTCTGGCACATTCCCTCTAGCGACTGACGAGGGACTCAAACAGCTTCATGCTCAGACAGCGATCACTGTAACCTTGGTGACAGTGGATCAAACCATGGTATGATATGATACTTGGTCAGTTAAACTCCTTCTTGATTGGTCCTGAATTTTCTCTAGGCTCAAGTGTTTCTCAACAGAAATCTTTCCCTTACTTTCTAAATATCACTGGTGGTCTTTTCTTTCTTACTCTTTACTTTTATTTTTATCTTGCTGTTTTCTTCTTGTCATTTTGTTTTGCTTTGGGTTTTTTATTGTTTCTGTTGTGTTTCCCCATTTGTGAAGCACAGAAGGAGTGGATGCATAGAGACAGTAACTGATGCAATGGTTTATCGGGGACATGGGGTGAGGGTGGGGAGGAGGAGGGGATTTGGGAAACACACTGAATGCAGGAGGAGCCAGGGAGCATTAGAACTGATTGTGATATGTATACTCTTTCTAAAAGCGATTTAACTATGGAAGTGTATGACATGTGAAGCAAGAAAACTACTTTACAAAAAATCAAAGGTGGCCAATGGTTATCAAGGGTGAAGGAGGGAGAGTTTTGCTTAGGGAATATTAGTTTTTGTTAATGGTGGTAGAATAATTTGGAAAAGAATGTCAGTAATGGTTGTAGAACAAGAGTATAATTAATGGCACTGAAATATACATGTGAAAGTTATTGAATTAGAGAATGTTCTATTATGTATATTTTTGTCACATTTAAAAAAATAATTACATGGAGGGAAGTAAAAAGAGAGTCTCAGAAACCCACAGGGGAAGTTCTACTCCATCCTACAGGGTTTCCATAGGCCAGAATTGGCTTGGTGGCAGTGAATTTGGTGTTTGGTTTATTCTTCCCACAACTGCTTGGCTGCTTCACAGAAAATCTCATATGGAGTTGACCACACTATGTTAGATCACAGCATAGGAGAATCCTGGCCCACCCAATTGACATTAACCTTAACTATCACAACAACCCCATGGAACTGGTCTATCAGTTCCCCAAATTTTAAATTTTCATGAAAGCAGATTGCCTCATCTTTCACTCATGGAACAATTGGTGGACTCAAACCAATGACCTTTCAGTTAGCAGCTCAGTGCTTAATCCACTAAACCAAGCAAGGCTCTTCTGCTCCATATAAGAAATCAAATTAGATTGAGTGGTCTGTGGGAGACAGGGCTGATGTCCAGAGCTGAAGGACGCTGCCTCTCCTAGTGATTTCAGAAACACCTTAGAAAAGCGGTGCCTGTGAGGTGTTTTTGAGTCTGTTGACTCATTGCATTGTCATGTACAACAGAATGAAACACCACCTAGTCCTGTAGCATCCTCACAATTGTTCCTATGCTTAAGCCAATGTTGCAGCCATTGTATCAATCCATTTCTTCAATGGCCTTTCTCTCTTTTGCTGCCCTTCTACTTTACTTTACCAAACATGATTTCCTTTTCCAGGGCCTAGTCTCCCCTGAAACATGTCCAAAACATAAGACACCAAGTCTTGCATCCTCACCTTTAAGAGCAGACAGCTGTTTGTTCTTTTGGCTGTCCATGGCACTTTCAATATTCTTCGCTAGCTCCAGAATTCAAATGCATTGTTTATTCTGTAGTCTTCCTTATTCAACGTCCAACTTTTACATGCATGTGAGCCTATTGAAAATACCACCGTTTGGGTCAGGCACACCTAATTCCCAAAGTAACATCCTTGCTCTTCAACGCTTTAAAGAGATCTTGTGTAGCAGATCTGTCCATTGCAAGGTGTTGTATGATCTCTTGGTTGCTGGTTCCATGGCACTGATTGTAGACCAAAGAAAGATGAAATCCTTGACAACTTCAATCTCTTCTCCATTTATCGTGATGTTACCTATTGATCTAGTTAGGAGGATTTGAGTCGTGTTTACATTGAGTTGTAATCCACATTGAAGACCGCATCCTCGGTCTTCATCAGTGGGTCCTTCAAGCCCTCCTCGCTACCAGCAAGCAAGGTTGCATCATCTCCAAGTCAAAGGTAACTAATAAGCCTTCCTCTGATTCTGATATCCGGTTCTTCTTCTTATAGTCCAGATTCTCAGATTATTTGCTTAGCAGTTAGGTTTCATTTAAATGATTTTTACTTAAAGTCCTCCTGTCAGTGCCAAGGGCTGGTGGCAATATCTGATTTCAAAAGGAGGCCAATTGAGCCACGGACCAACATTTTCCTAGCATCAATGACCCCTGTATCTCATCAGCATCGAGTCTGTCTCACACTGAATATGGGTCTTTTTTCCATGTGCCCCCCCTACCCTGCTTTGCTCACTATCAATCATTTATTGAAAGCCTCAGCTTAGGCTGTGTTTGGAGACAAGTGACATTAATGCCAGCCAAGGGCAGGCTAGTTTGAAATTTTCCCTACCTGAACATATTTGCCAAATTTATCCTAAAAATATATATTCTAGTAAAGATGATTCCTAACTACTGTGTATATTTCTACTATTTCCTCTTTCCCTTGACATTTGGTAGGGTTTGTGATCCTGGATTCCTTCCTAAACAGTGTCAACTTTCCTGGAGTGGTAAAGGAGCACATGTGGATTACAATAGCAGCTCCACACTCAATGTCTTAGAGACATCATCTAATCTTGTTGTGCTAGATCAGATAAATGAGTCTCTGAGATCTTTTTGGGCAGTGGTTTGCAACCTTCCTAATGTTGCAACCCTTTAATACAGTTCCTCATGTTTTGGTGACCCCCAACCATAAAATTGTTTTAGTTGCTACTTCATAAGTATAATTTTGTTACTGTTATAAATCATAATGTAAATATCTGCTATGCAGGATGTATTTACATTGTTACAAATTGAACATAATTAAAGCATAGTGATTAATCACAAAACAATATGCAATTATATATTGTGAAGCATTTATGAATTTTCCGAAGGTCTTAGGCAACCCCTGTTAAAGGGTTGTTTGACCCCCCAAAGGGGTCACCACCCACAAGTTGAGAACTGTTATTTTAGGGACATGCAGGGTCAATTATTTTCATAATACTAAGAGACAATTTATCTCACTCCCTTTCATTGTCTCAAAAGTGTGGAGATGTGTTTTCCAGAGACTACAAGGCATGTCATGTTGTCATCACTATGCCAGCTAATGGGGTGGATGCTTGTGTCCATGTGTTTCAAAATTTTCAAAGCCTTAATTCTAATACAGTAAATACTGAAAGAAATAACCCACATAAGCAGAAGATCTTTTAAGAGAATTGATCTAACCTCTTTGTGACTTTTTATCTCAATTAATGTACTGCCTTGAGGATTACAGTATACAAAGTCCATGACGTTGAAGGGGTAATGATAGCTCAATAGAATTCTGTCCATGCAGTCATAGATTGTCGTTGGAGGATTGGGTAGGTTATCCTAGTTACAACTGTTGGCTTTAAATTTTATACTCCTCCCACTGACTTCCTTTGCCTTCGTCATTTTTTGTTGACCTTCCTCTCATATTGCTCTCTCCTTTCTGCTGATGATTTCTAAGTGCAACTGCTTTTCCTGCCTGCCTTTCTCATCCATGTTATGCTTCTCTCTTGGACTTAGGTCTGCCTTTGTATACAAAATCTTCTATCTCTTCTCCTGCTCCCGAACTTCTCTATCCCTCTTCCCAGACGGTACCTCCTGAACTCACCTGCAAATGCTTGGTGTGATTAAGGCAAACATACCATGTGTGACTCTGTGGTGCAGTTCAACACTCAACCTCATTCTTTGTGCAGACTCATAGTATCATCCCAGAAAATCCTTAATTCTCCCTTGTATGAGATCCTTTATTTATCAGAAACTCGGGGACAAGTAAACACACAAACAGAGTATATAAGGCAAGATGAGGAGAATACCAGCAATAGCAAACTTAAAACAAACTAATCTTTCTTTTTCGGTGCTTGTTTTTAAGTCAAGGGGATGACCGTAAATAGCTAATTTGAGGCTCTCTTAGCCATCATAAATCTTTTATTTATCCATCACTCAATAAAAAATTAAAGTAAATGATCCAAGTTAGAAAACTGGATCTTTGAAGTAGGAATCCTGCAAAGACTGAATTTAAGAACTGCAACAAGGGCCCAATTTGCTTTTAACAATCACTTTATGATAAAAATCACTAATTAATTCTTTATTCTTTTTGTAAGGAACTAATTGCCACTTCTTCCAATGAGAATAGATTAAAATCACCATTCAGAGACCCCATGTGCTCTGCTATAAACCTGGACAATACAGACAAATGAGCAGTTGATTGTTACATTTCCCATTAGCTTATTCTTCACACAAAGCCTCAGGATAAAGCCGGAACATATGGCTAAGCATGGCCCTTAAAGTAATATAGAAGATTTGGAAAATATTAAAGATATGAGAGAGCCTGATTCACTCCATGAGGTTCTTCAATAACCATATGCTATTATATTCCACAGAGGAAATGAAAGATATAGGAAACTAGTTGCAAAACAAAATATCTTGATCATAAATTTTTGCATAATTAATTTCCTTTCTGAGTTTCAAAACAAAAAATAGAAATGTCAAGTGAACATGTTAACCTTTTTCATAAGCAGTTATCTATTGGAATCGCACTTTTCTAAGAATCCTAGAGAAAAAGAATCATAAAAACAAAATCAATTAAGCAAATCAATGAGAAAAAATGGCACATCTATTATGAAGTTTAGTTAGTTATGACTGGGAGACTTATTATTGTTGATTACAGAATTGAAATTTGAAGACTATGGTGGAAAACATGCACTGAAAAATCGTGCATGTCTTCTATGAAGCCAGATGTATTACAGCTAATATCTACCAGTGGCTAGCTGTGATACTTCAGCAAGTTATAAGGAGAAACAACAAACCACTCTGACTGATAGTGACCGCATATGGGGTTTTAGAGGCTGTGAATTGCATGGGAGAAGGTAATCTCATCTTTCTCCTCCAGAATAGCTGGTGGGTTTAAAATGTAAATCTTGCAATTATCAGACCAAAGCTTACTTAATAAGGCTACCAGGGTCCCCTATGGTGGAGCCAGTGATCAATCAATGTATTATAGCATATTAGAAGTCTTCTGCTCAAAACATGGTGGTTAGACAGTACCATCTTCTTGGTGGGCACCTTATCCTTGATGCTGAGATGGAGAGGCTTTGTTGTTGATTGTTGTTAAGTGCCATCAAGGCAGTTCCCACCCACAGCAACCAAATACATATATCAAAACAAAGCATTGCCAGGTCCTGCCCATACTCACAGTTACTCCTGTAAGTGACCCCATTGTTGAAGCAATGATGGCAATCCATCTCGGTCAGGTCCTTCCTCTTTTTGGATGCCTCCCCACTATACCAAACACAGTGTCCTTCTCTACGAACTGGTCTCTCTTGACAACATAGACCAAATATGTAAGATGAAGTATCACCATCTTTGTTTCTAAGGAGCGCTAGGGCCTTACTTTTTTTTAATTTTATTTTATTGGGGGATCATACAACTCTTATCACAATCCATACCTAGATCCATTGTGACAAGCACATTTGTACATATATTGCCATCATCATTTTCAAAACATTTTCTTTCTACTTGAGCTCTTGGTATCGGCTCATTTTCCCCTCCCTCTCCCAGCCTCCCTCCCTCATGTACCCTTGATAATTTATAAATTGTTAATATTTTTTCATGTCTTACACTAACCAATGTCTCCCTTCACCCACTTTTCTGTTGTCCATCCCCCAGACTTATATGTAGATCATTGTGATCAGTTCCCCCTTTCTCCCTCCATCTTCCCCTTTCCCTCCTGATATCACTACTCTCATGGAGTAGGGATTTCTCTCTCCTGGATTCCCTGTGTTTCCAGCTGTTATCTGTACCTGTGTAAATGCTCTGGTCTAGCTGGATTTGTAAAGTAGAATTGCGATCATGATAGTGAGGAGGAGGAAGCATTAAAGAACTAGAGCAGTGGTTCTCACCCTTCCTAATGCAGCGACCCTTTAATACAGTTCCTCATGTTGTGGTGACCCTCTAACCATAAAATTATTTTTGTTGCTACTTCATCACTGTAAATTTGCTACTGTTATGAATCAGGTGATTCCTGTGAAAGGGTTATTCGACACCCAAAAGGGTCGCAACCCACAGGTTGAGAACCACTGAACTAGAAGAAAGTTGTAAGTTTCATCGGTGCTATACTGCATCCTGACTGGTTTGTCTCTTCACTGTGACCCTTCTGTAAGGGGATGTCTAATTGTCTATAGATGAGCTTTGGGTCACCACTCTCCACTCCCCCTGATTCACATTGATATGATATTTTTGTTCTGGGTCTTTCAGGCCTGATACCTGATCCCATTGATGCCTCATGATCACACAGGCTGGTGTGCGTCTTCCACGTGGATTTTGTTGCTTCTCAACTAGATGACCACTTGTTTGTCTTCAAGTCTTTAAGACCACAGATGCTATATCTTTTTATAGCTGGGCATCATCAGCTTTCTTCACATTTGCTTATGCACCCACTTTGTCTTCAGCAACTGTGTCGGGAAGGTGAGCATCATGGAATGCCAGGTTATTAGAACAAAGTGTTCTTGCATTGAGGGAGTACTTGAGTAGAAGCCAATGTCTGTCTGCTACCTTGATCCTTAACATATAAATATATGGACATATATCGAATTCCCTATCATTATATATGAATATATTTACATCCGTATATGCCTGTATTTAGTATAAATATCCTTTGCCTCCTAGTTCTTTCCTCTATTTCCTTTTACTTTCCTCTTGGCCCACAATCATGTTCAGCTTTCATTTGGGTTTCAGTAATTGCTCTTGAGTACATTGTCCTTGATCAAACCCTACCAGGCATCCTATTCCCTCCTCACCATCAATTTTAGATCACTTGCTCCCTTGTCCCTGAGTTTGTTAATACCTACTTCCTTTCCCCCACCTCCCCCTCTCCCATATCCCCCCAGAACTGTCGGTCCCATTATTTACTCCTCCAGATTGTTAATCCTGCCTATCTTATCTAGATAGGCCTGCAGAGACAATAATAAGGACAAAAACAAGGAAGAACAAAACAACAAAAGAAAGCAAAAAAACAAACAACAACAACAAAAAGCCTATAAATAATTCAAGGTCTGTTTGTTGACCTGTAGGAGTGTTTTCCAGTCAAGACTGATGGGGTGCCACACCCTGGCCCCACAGTCTATTTTTGGTATTCCCCGGGGACTTCATTGCTGCACTCCCCTTGCTGTTCTATTGCACACTCTTAGCACAAAAAAAAATTTGCCTCAGTAATAGGGTCATATTGGGCACAATTCCCCCACTGTGCCTTCAGTGTTGTCCCTTGTAGAGATATGGGTCAGTGAACAATGATTTGTCTCGTGGTGGGGCAGGCCCTATGGTCCTCTCTGTGCATTGGCTGCTCTGAGTGGGAATATCGTCACGGGGCTTGGTGGGCCAGGATGTGTTCCACTCTCTCTCCTTCCCTTTTTGTTTGCTCCTGTGTGCTCTGCTCAGACATGGCCCTCTCCCTGAGCTGTAGCTACAGTGCTGTTCTCTATAGTGCATTCTTCTGGGAGGCGTCCATGTAGTTGGAATTGGGGCCAGCCCCACAGACCTCTCTATTGGTTCTCTTCTTCATGCCCGTATGTTGCATTCATGTCTTGGCACACCAGATTTAAATCTAGTCCCTCTCTCCCTTTGTTGTGGAGATATAAGCAACACCCTCCCCTTGGTTGGGTTAGTAGGGTCTTACTTTTCTAAGATCAATTTGTCCTTTTAGTACTCTATGGTACTTTCAATATTCTTCTCTAGCACCACAAGTCAAATTCATCCTTTCTTCTGTTGTCTCCCTTATTCAATGTCCAATATTCATAAGTATATGAGACAAATGAAAATACCATGGTTTGTGTCAGGCACTTCCTAGTCCTCAAAGTAACATCCTTAGTTTTCAACATTCTAAAGAAGTCTGGTGCCGAAATGTATTGCATTGTTTCTTTTTTTGACTACTGCTTCATTGAGCATTGATTGTGGGTCCACGTAAGACAAAATCCTCAACAACTTCAACCCTTTCTCCATTTACCATGATGTAAAATTTTGGTCCAATTGTGAAGATTTTGGTCTTCTTTACTACAAGAGGTAATCTATAGGGAAGACTACAATCTTTGGTTTTCATCCAAAAGTACTTCAAGTACTCCTCACTTTCACCAAGCAAGATGTGTCATCTGGATGTCAAGGGTTGTTAATAAGTCTTCCTCAAATCCTGATGTCCCATTCTTCTTCATATAAGCCAGCTTCTCTGATGATTTGCTCAGCATACAGATTGACTAAATATGGCGAGAGGACACAACTGTGTTGCATACCTTTCCTGATTTTAAACAAATATTCCCTTGTTCCGTTTGTGCAACTGCCTCTTGATTCATGTATAAGTTGCACATGAGCACAATAAAGTGTTCTAGAATTCCAATTATTTTCAAGTCATGCATATGTTGTTATGATTCAAACAACTGAATTCCTTGGCTTGTCCCAAAGCACAATTAAATATCTTTCTGGTATTCTGTTTGTAGTCAAGATCCTTCTGACATCAGCAGAGGTACCCCTTGTTTCAATTCTTCTGAATCTCGTCTGAACTTCTGGCAGCTCCCTGTCAATGTATTGTTGCAACTATTGTTAGAAGTTATCAAAAGTCAAATGTAGGGGACCCTGGGAAGATGGCACCAAGACAGAGTCCCCTGCCTAGAACTTCCCTTTCATGCCCAGAGATCAACAGGTAAGGAAGCCAATTCTGGTAATTTAGATGCTGGACCAGGATTCTTGGCACTCCAGGAGTATTTTAGAACCCCTTCTCTGATTTCTGCCCAAAGAATCCAGCTAAGCTCTGCTGCAGTCTTCTCTCTCTCCTAGCTCAGCAGGGTGGGTGGGGTGGCAAGTGTCAGCCTCCTCCCTTTTCTAGCTTGGCTGGTCAGTTCCCCCTCCACTAGCTCTTTGACCCACTAATGTCTGAGGGTAGGGGAGGTAAACTATATCAGAACATCCCCCAAGTGGAGCCCCTAACCTCCTGTTCCTCTTGGACCCCTGGGAGCCCTCATAGCTTCACGCCATTGACTGATCGTTTATCTCCCCAATTCTTGCAAGATCACAGCTCTAATGTCCATCAGATAGAAACTCCCAGGTAACTTGACCAGAGAGCCTACCTCTGGTAAGCCAGGAGCACAACTTGAACTCTCTGGGGGCTTCAAGAGTATCTTAGATTTTTTTCCCCAATTTCTTTTGAGGAAAACCCACAAAACTTATTTTCCTGCCAGAAAAGCCAGAATTCAGTATTGCAGTCTTTCTCAATGGCTCCCCCTCCCCTACCTAGGCATCTTGCTGACAGGAGATTTACTGCTCTTAGCAGGAGCCCCTCCTGGTTGGAAGTTCCTCTCCACCTTGGGCCTCTACTCCAAGAGTCTCGTTCCACCCGATAGCCTTGGTGTGAAGGGTGGACAGTACTTAGTGGTGAAGAAACCCTATACTGCTCCACATTGAACTGTGGGACTTTCCCTTTTTGAGAACAGAGAAACAGTGTTTTGCTCAAATAAGGGCCTTTTGCTATAAACACAGTAACAGACTGGCTGCACTCTCCCTATATTATATACAGGGTCAATAAGTGACTCTGGTAGATTTCTTAATATACCCCTCAACTAACTCAACCCCCATTACCTCAAGACCACCTTCCCCCACCTCCGTAAGCCACAATCTCTCATAACCTACTAAATCATAACACACCCCTTATAATCATCTTTTCTGACACATCAAAAGTTACGATATTTATCAGGTTGCCTTCCAATGATTAATACCATCACTTACTCTTGAGCATCTATCTCCTATTCTTCCTTCCCACCCAACTGTCACTCTCTCTTCACCTCCACACAATACAATTTCCAGCTGATCCTCCTCCTCTAACCTAAAATCCACCCCCTCCCCATACACACACACACACACAACCCAGGAGCCTGCATATCATCTACAGCTGGACCACTATGTCGCATAAGTAACAACCATCAGCAGCTACCACCAAAAAAATCAGGAGAAACAAAAGTCAACAACAAGATTACCCAAATCCAATGAAATACACGAAAAAGAAGCCCTTGAACTGCCAGAAAGAGAATGCAGGAGAATGATGTTTATGGCTATACGAGAGATCTGGGGATCAATCCTGAAAACAAAAGAAGAAATGGAGCTACTTAAACCCGCACACCCAAAGAAAATTCAGAAATTAAGTAATGAGTTATCAGAAATAAAAAACCCAGTACAAGATATGAGCAATAGAATGGAGGGAAAAGAAAAATTAATCACTGAACTTGAAGACAATCAAGAAGACTTCAGCAAATGAAAGAAACAATTAAACAAAAACAGTAAAAGAATCTATAGAAAGCCTTAGGATAATGTGGAATGCTATGAAAAGAAATAATATTAGAATTATTGGGTGTCCAAGCAGGAAGACACAAACAAGTCTACAGATAAAATAGTAAGGGAATGTTTGGAAGAAAATTTCACAAATATCACAAAGGAAGAGATGATAACCATCCAGGTATCAGAGACAACACCAAATAAATTAACTCCTGTCCTCACCTGAAACAAACAAACAAACATTAAGACATATAGTAGTCAAATTATTCAACTTCAAGGAAAAAGAGAATCCTTTAAGCAGCTAGAGAGAAAAAGAGAGTCACATACAAAGTTAAACAGAAAAAATGAGCTCATAATTATCCACAGAAACAATGCAGGAAAGAAATTGTGCAAAATATTGCAAAAATTTTTAAAAATTTGCAAAATTTGAAAGACAAAATTGCCATCCAAGAATCCAATACAGTGAACCCTCGTTTATCGCGGTTAATCGGTTCTAGACCCTACCGTGATAAATGAAATTCCGCGAAGTAGGATTCCTTGTCACGATGCGCTTTGCTTCCTTGTTGAAAGTGAAAGTAGCCGTAGCACGGATGTTTTTTTCCTCTTTGCGGATGGAGCGAACGGAAGACTCATTCAAGTCGAAATGGTGTGCAACCTCCATGATTTTCTTGCCATCTTTGATCATATCCAAAAGTTTTACCTTTTCCTGGATGGTGAGCATCTTCCTCTGGCGCTTATTTTTATTGTCAGAAGGCTTAGAAGAAGCAGCTCGTTTAGGAGCCATCATAGGGCTTAGATAAAATTTCCTAAAAATCGCAAACAATTACAGTACACTGTAGAAAAGCAAAAATGCATCTGATACATAGCTCCGATATGTAGCGATGCAGACAGAAGAGTATACAGTATGAGCCCATCAGTGGCAGTAATGACAGAGCATGCGCTGTTACGCAAAAACCGCGATAGAGTGAAGCCACGGAAGTCAAAGCGCGAAGTGGCGAGGGTTCACTGTATCCAGCAAAACTATCCAGCAAATATGGAAATAGAGAATTCATAAAAACAAAACTAGCATTACAAAAATTGCTATCCAGTCCTTTATGATAAGAAAACCAACAACGACAGGACTCAAATATGAAACCACTAAAGGGGGTAACACCACCCAGCAACCAACACACTGAAAACAATACTCAAAACAGTGCAGGTTGTGTTAGTCTGGGTAGACTAGAGAAGCAAATTCATAGACACTCATGTATATAAGAAAGAGGTTTATATACAAGAGCAGTTGAATATTGAGAAAATGTCCCAGCCCAGTCCAGATCAAGTCCATAAGTCCAATATTAGTCCATATGTCCAATACCAATCTATAAAGTACTCTTCAGATTCTAAAGATACATGCAATGATGTCAGATCCAGGAGGATCACAGGTCAGTGGGTGGGAAGTCTTGTGGATCCAGTGGTGTTGTAAGCATCTCACATCTGCTAGGGGTCTTTACATGGCTTCTCTGGTTCCAGAGGTCTGGTTGCATCAGGGTAGGTCCATGTGGCTTCTCCAGCTCCCAGTGTGTAGTGTCTTTTCAGTAGAGCATCTCTCAGGGAGTGAGCTGAGAGTGTCTTCCACTTCCAAGGAGGAAAATATAGGAGTTCCCGGAATTCTCAAGAGAAGGCCATGTCCACTCAAAGGCCTCATTGGCAAAGACCTGATTGACAGATTAGACTCTTTCACTCTTAATCCTCTCAAGTCCCAAATTGACACCAGATTATGTAACTACCACACAGGTCTAGCAAGGAAAAGAATACACAAATAAACTCCTCCCTGCCAAACGGTGAGAACGGAAAATGTCAAGCACATATAATACAGGATGACAGCGACTAACCTACATTTAGATTTAATTACAATGAATGCCAATGTACTAAACACACACACCAAAAGACAAAATAACAGACTGGATTAGGAAACAAGATCCAGTAATCTCTGCCTTCACTAGACACACATTAAATTCACAGACAAAAATAGACTGCGTGTCAAAAGATGGTGAAAAATTTATCAAGCAAATGGCAATAAAAAAAGCAGGAGTGACAATATTAATCAACTTGAAGGGACACAACATAATGAGAGAAAAAAATGGACATTACAAAATGTTCAAGGGATCAATACACCAAGAACACATGCTCATCATAAACATAGATGTGCCCAAAGAAAGACATTCAATATCCTCAGAGCTGAAAAGAGAACTCACCAGATCAACCATAATAGTAGAAGATTTCAATACACCACTCGCAAAGAAAGCGATCAACAGGTAAGAAGCTCAATAAAGAAATGGAAGAGCTGAACACAATCAAATAAGTCGACCTCCTAGATATTTAGACTTCTCCAACCATCGGCAAAAAAAAAAAAAAAAATACACACTCTTCTCCAACACACATGGCACCTATTTTAAAACTGACCCCATGCTAGGGCATAAAGCAAGCCTGAAAAACTTCAAACACATAGAAATAATCAAAACTGTCTTCTCTGACCACACTGCCATAAAAAAAACCAGAGGTAAACACTTGGAGAGTTAACAGCACACTACACAAAGAAGATCATGTATGAGCGAAAATAAGAGATGAAATCAGGAAGTTCGCAGAAACAAAAGGGAATAATGATAGGACAATATAATAAAATCTACGGGCCACGGAAAGAGCACTTATCAGATCTTATTTTATAGCAATTAATGCACACATGAAAAAAGGAGAATCGTGTTCGACATCTTAACACAGCTAAGTTAACACCCCCCAAAATTAGGGCAGAGTCAACAGCATACATAACCCATCAAACTGCAAAAGAAATCATAAAAATCAGAGAGGAAATAAATGAACTGGAAAAACAGAAATACAATGGAAAAAATAAACAAGGCAAGAAGTTATTTAAAAGGATCAACAAAATCAACAAACCATTATAAACTTAACAAAGGAAAAGAAAAGGCAGATGATAATATCTAGAATTAGGGATGAAACAGGTGATTTCACAACAGACCCAAATAAAATAAAAATAATAACAGTGTAAGAAAGACAGTGTTCCAACACATTTGATAATCTGGATGATATAAACAAATACCTAGAAAACACTCTCGTCCCAAATTAACACATATGGACATAACAGACTTGAACAGGCGACAGCAAAAGGAGAAACAACTCTACACAAGGTCATCAAGAAACTCCCAACCACAAAAAGCCCAGGCCCTGATGGCTTCACAGGAGAATTCTACTAAGTATTCAGAGAAGAGCTGATGCCAATTCTACACAAACGTTTCCAGAATATAGAAAGAACAGCAAACTCCCAAAC
Organism: Echinops telfairi; assembly: GCF_000313985.2. Taxonomy (NCBI): domain Eukaryota; kingdom Metazoa; phylum Chordata; class Mammalia; order Afrosoricida; family Tenrecidae; genus Echinops; species Echinops telfairi. The sequence goes on from NW_022109491.1 coordinate 43,426,390, forward strand.
TCACTCTACAAAGCCAGCATAACCCTGATACCAAAATCAGGGAAAGATACGACAAGGATAGAAAACTATAGATTGATATCCTTCATGAACATAGGGGCAAAAAATTCTCAACAAAATCTTGGCCAATAGAATCCAACAACATACCAAAAGAAGTAATACATCATGACAAAGTAACACTCATACCAAGAATGCAGGAATGGTTCAACATTTCCAAAACAATTAACATAATCCACCACATTAACAAGAAAAGGAAGTGCCCTATTGGAGAGATGGTGCCCATGTAGAATCACCAGCTCTGCGCTCCCTTTGTTAGACCAGAAATCCAAGAGGTAAGAAGGCCAACCTTCGTAAACTAGGTGCTAGAACTATAATCCCACTATTCTAGGGTTCATGGTTCAGACTTCCCCTTCTGATTTTTGCCCACAGAGTGACTCGAGAGCTCTCTGTGGCACTCTAGCTTCACTGCACATGCCCTTGGGCTTTCCCCATCCCCCACCAGGACCAGTGCGATAGCACCCACCAAGCCCACTTCCCCCTTAATCCACAACCCCACAGCATGTGGTAATTCCCCAGACAGATTGTTGCCCAAGAGTAACACCCTGGTGTGTCCATGATCCCACACCCCACAGAGAACCTCCAAAAGCCAGCCCGGAGAGCTCATCCCAGTGCTTCTCTCTCTGTGCGCATATTCCTGGGCTTTACCCCTCACTCCCTTGCCAGGACCAGAGGGATGGCATCAGCAACTCCACTATCCCTTCACTGCACAGGGCCACCAGAGTTGTTCAATAACAGGTAGACATAATTTACCAAAATCAGAGAGCAGTGACCTCTGCCTATTGGAAGCCTCTGGGTCATTCTGGTGAAGCATAACACAGATCCCTGGACACACAGCATACAAAGCCATGTGGAGATGAATCACCAGGGTATCCGAGAGCAGGCGTGTGAGAGAACACAGATCCTGTAGGTTCCAGACCCACACAGCCAATCTAATCACTTTTCCCTGGGGGACAGTGCAGGGCAGCCCCAATTCCAAGATACCCTAAAAGGCCTTAAAAAAAAAAAAAAAGCCTAAGCTCCTAAAAAGATCATTATCTCTCATGAACATAGATGCAAAAATTCTCCACAAAATCCTGGCTAATAGAATCCAACATCATGACCAAGTGGGATTCATACCAGGGATGCATTGATGGTTCAACATTTGAGAAACAATTAATGTAATCCACCACATCAACTAGAAAAAGGACAAGAACCATATGATCACATTAATTGATGCAGAAAAAGCATTTAATAACATTCAACACCCATACCTAATAAAGACACGAAGATAGGCTTAGAAGGGAAAATCTTCAATATAATAAAAGCCATATATGAAAAAACCACTAGCTAATATTACACTCAATGGAGAAAAGCTGAAAAATTTTCCACTGAACAAGGGAACCTGATGAGGATGTCCCTTACCCCCACTTCTATTCAACATTGTGCTGGAAGTCCTAGACAATGCCATAAGATAATGGCAAGATATCAAGGGTGTACAATTGGGTAAAGAAGTGAAACTTTCACTATTTGCAGATGATTTTGTTTAGTATTGTTTCCTGTTGGGTCTCTCAGCTGTGAAACACAAGAAGAGTAGAAGCATAATGATAATAACTGATACAAAGGGATATAGAAAAAACAAGGTTGGGGATGGGTCAGTGATGGGGAGGGAAAGGGATTTTGGGGAGTAAATAATGGAGAGAGAGGTAGGGAGCACTAGAATGTATTCTTATTGCACAACTCATTTTAAAGGCATTTTAGCCATGTGGGGGCAGGATCATCTAAAATTGGTGTGGTGATAATTGTACAATTCTCCTTCATATGACTGAATTATTGAATTGTATGATATGTAAATTACTTGCCAATAAAACTGCTGGGGGAAAAAAACAAGAAAAAGGAAAAGAATCATATAATCATATCAATTGATGCAGTAAAAACATTTGACAATATTCAACACCCACTCCTAATAAAGGTTCTTAATAATATAGGAATAAAAATGAAAACCCTCAACACAATAAAAGCCATAGATGAAAAGCCAACAGCGAATATTACACTCAATGGAGAAAAGCTGAAAACACTTCCAGTGAATAAAGGAATCCGACAATGATATCCCTTATTCCCACTCTTATTCAAAATTGTGCTGGAAGGCCTAATTAGAACCATAAGACAACAGCAAGAAATCAAGGGCTTGCAACTGAGGAAATAAGAAGTGAAACTTATGCTATTTGCAGGTGATATGACTTTATATAGTGAGAATCCTAAGGTGTCCACAATCATTGAGAAGTTTATTAAAGTAGCAGGATTAACAAGCAGAAATCAACTGGATTCCTATATAACAGTGATGACAACACCCCTGCCTCCACCTCCCCCCAAATCAAGAAAACGATACCATTCACAATAACCACCAAAAAGCAGAAATACCTAGGAATAAACCTATAGTAACCAAAAATAAAAAAATAAACAAAAGACCTATATAAAAACTACAGAACATTATTACAATAAACCAAAAGGGACCTACCCAAATGTAATAATATCCCATGTTCATGGATCGCAAGACTCATTATTGTGAAAATGTCAGTACTACCTAAAGCAATCTACAAATTCAATGCAATCCCAATTCAAATTCCAGCATCATTCTTTAAATAAATGGAAAAAACGAATTACCAACTTAATATGGAGAGGAAAGAAACCCACAGAAAGCAAAGAAGCCTCACAAGGAAGAACAAAGTAGGTGGCCTTGCACTACCTGACCTCAAAGCCTACTGTACACCCACAGTTGTCAGAACAGCCTGGTACTGGTACAGACAAATGGATCAGGACAGAAAACCCAGAAATAAAACCAATCACATATAGACAACTGATGTTTTCTTTTTACAAAATGGGAAGCAGATGCCCTGCTCCATAAATGGTGCTGAAAAACTGGATACCCATCTGCAGAAGAATGAAACAAGGGCTATATCTCACCCCATGAGCAAAAACAAACTCAGGGTGGATCAAAGACCTAAAAATAAAACCCAAAACTATCAAAATCATCAATGAGAAAATTGAGACAAACCTAAATGCCCTAGTACAGGGGATACAGGGACTACCAGATATAACAAAAGAAGCACACTCCATGGAAGGCAAAATAGAACACTTGTATACATCAAAAGAGTAAAGTAAGAGCCCACAGATTGAGAAATTATATTTAGAAACAACATAACAGACAAAGAACTAATTAGTAAAATCTACAGTATACTACAAGGCTACAAGGAAAAAAAAATAACCCTCTGAGAAGGTGGGCAAAGGACCTGAATATCCATTTCACAAAGGATGACACCTGAGTGGCTAATAAACACATGAGGAAATACTCTCATTCACGAGTCATCTGGGAAACGCAAGTCAAAACAATCATGAGATACCATCTAACACCCATAACTATAGCCGATTTTTTTTAAACTGAGAAGAAATGCTGTAGAGAATATGGAAAAGGTTTTACAACAGTGTACCACAAAAAAGGCCTGATTTGTGGCAGATGGGGGACTAGTTTTGTCACCATGATAATGCACCTGCTCATGCAGCGATCTCAGCGCTCCAGTTTGGGGCAAAAGCCAGCATGCCTCTCTTGCCCCATGCACCTGACTCACCTGACCTCACTCTGTGCGACTTGTTTTTGTTTCTTCAAATGAAGAGGGACATGAAAGGACAGTGATTTGACGACATAAATGAGGGAAAAAAACAAGGGAGGTGCTGGCAGTCATCCAAACAGAAGAGTTTGAAAAATGTTTCCAAGAATGGAATCACAGATTTGACAAGTGCGTTAATTGTAATAGAGAGAACTTTGAAGATGATCAGCTTGTTTTACAAAATAATTTAAATACATAGCTTTGAAAAAATGTTCTGTTTTGAGGGGGTACCCCTTCGTATGTGCCTCCATGTTCATTGCAACACAGTTCACAAGAGCAAGACATGGGAAACAGCCTAAATTTCCAACAGGAGCTGTATTAATTTGGATAGACTAGAGAAACAAATCCATGGACACACGTGTTTAAGAAAGAGATTTATATACAAGAGCAATTGAACATTGAGGAAACATCCCAACCCAGTCCAGTCCAAGGCCATAAGTCTGATATTAACCCATATGTCAGATACCAATCTATAAAGTTCTCTTCAGATTCACAAAACACATGCAATGAAGCCAATGCAGGACAATCACAAGCCAGTGGGTAGAAAGTCTTTGTGTCCAGTGGCATTGTAGGCATCTCAGTGCTGGCAGGGATCTCTCTATGGCTTCTCTGGCTTCAGAGGTCTGGTTGCATCCAGGTGGCTTATCCAGCTTAGGGCACTAGCGTAGTTCCATGTGTCTTGTCAGCTGCAATGTCTCCCAGGGAGTGGCAGCGATAGAGAGGTGTTTCCCACCTCCAAGGAGGAAGTACCATATTTCCCAGAATTCTCAGGTCCACACAGAGGCCTCATTGGCTATGATCTGATTGACAAGCTAGACTCCACCCCTACACTCTTAATCCTCAAATTGACAAAAGATTATATATCTACCACAGTAGAATATTGGATTTAAAAAACAAAGGAAAAAAATCCCCCAAACTATGGTATATACACACAATAGAATACTACACATCCCTAAAAAACAGAGATGAAACCATGAACCTCACGACATGGAGGGAACTGGAAAACATTATGCTGAGTGAAGTTAGTCAACCACCAAAGGGCAAATACTGTATGAGTCCACTGCTTTTGGAACAAACAACAGGACAGGCACACACTTAGGTTTGCAGGACATTCAGTGTGATGGCCAGAATGGCCAATTGGGTAGAGAGCCTAACTGGTGCCAATGAACCATAAACCATCCACTCTAATAAGTATGTATCTTAGAGGTCACATTGGTGGAGGACTCCTCACATCAGCTGGGATCAAATTGTTAAGGGAGTGGGAGTGGATGTTATCTATGGAATGGCTTCCATGCAATGGTATGACAAGGTCCCCCAGACAGGTAGACAGCCCTTTCAGGATTGCTGATGGGACAGTCAAGAGGGGAAAGGGAGGGGACATGTCTGGGGGTGCACAAGTGCATGACTGTTTGTAGGACAGGTGGCAGAACTGACCTTCAGGGAGAGTTGGGATGGGAAGAATGACTGAACATCCTTTGTGGGACCCTTCGTGGTATGTACCAAATAGGCCACCCTTGCTTGTGTTTCTGGGCATATCCTTGGGACCCCGACCTGGTACCATGGAATGCTGGGGCATTGAATCCTGGATCTTTGGGTCACGTGGCATTAGTGAGATCTGATGCTGAAACTCCACTGGGAGAACTGGACTCTACCTCAGACACACTTGTAACCTGAGGACTTAAGAATGAAAATTCATATTGTTTTCAGAAACAGAAAATAGCTGTTCAAAAACTGTTGAACTTTCGGTGGATGGACAATCGTAGACTTACCACAATAATGCCCCATATGTTGTACTATGTTACAGCAAACTTGTGATTGACATTCTCAGTTAACATTACTGTAAAATATGTAAAACCAACTCCCATTGTTCGTGTAAATATCGTCCAGCCACAAAAGGACGGACTCTGTACAAGTGAATAATGCTGGCATCGTGATACGGAGTCGTTAGCCTACAGTGGCCCAATATCCCTCTCTCAACAGTACTTTAAAAAATTAGTACCAGGAGCTAATCAATGACAATATTAACAGAAGATCTTTATGCCCCAGGGAGATGATCAATAAGATAAAAAATTAACCAGGAGGTTTTAAAGGGAGCCAAAGTCAGATAAAAAGTAACAGATCAGGGAATGGGTTTGGGGTTCACACTAAGTTTTAGCTCCAATTTAAGAACATTTCATTCCTACAACATGGTGCTGTTCAAGACTCGCTCTCAAGAAGGGAACCCAGAAGACATGGGTGTTATAGCAAAGTGTGGTGAAGAAATGACATGGCACCCAGCAGTCAGATAAAATAGCATCTGGGATCTTAAAGGCTTGTTTCCAAATAACCCACCTGTATTAGTCTGGGTACTTTGGAGAAACAAATCCACAGCGACTCACGTATAAGAGAGAGTTTTATGTAAAGAAAAGGTGCATCACGAAAACATCCCAACCCAATGCTGCCCAAGCCCACAAGTCCAACATTAACCCATT
>NW_022109491.1:43432798-43453026 GCF_000313985.2 Echinops telfairi
CAACCATCACAAAACAAGAGACCCGAGAACTAGAAAGGCGAGGCTTCACCACCCATTTATCCCTCTACCTTTCAACCAGCACCACATGTGATTATCGGCCAGGCTGGCACAATTAACTAACTCACCACCTAAGTGAGATGTCTATCAAATGCACAGGAAAGCAACACACCAACATCAGTCACTGACGGATTGTAAATCAGTAATCCGAAGCTGAAGGAGCGAATAGTATCAAAGGCTAAACTGTGAGATTCTGATTTGCAGAAGGCTATGATTAACAGTGATAGTCCAAAATACATTTGTAGGCACTCCATAGGTAAGAAGCCCCCGGGGATGTCCCTTTATCGCCAATAAAGGTTGGGAAGAAAGCAGTTAGCAAACGGAGTGCACTGGAGAGATGACTAGAGAAGATCAAAATGATAACCCTGACTTGTAACGGTGGATACCTGTTCAGTTGATGCCCTTCGGATGCATCTTGGGCCTGGTCTGCTTTTCAACATTTTCTATATTTGGGTTTTGTTTGTTCATGTTGGGGTTTATCCCAGAAGCATTTTGTCATTGGGGTGACCCTCTTGAATTTCTGTTATATGTTTTTCAATATGTGAACTCCAGGATTGAAGAGTAAGGGTTTCTGGGTGATACAGTGGTGGTGGGGGGATGGCAGGAGGCAAAAGGGAGCTGATATCAAGGAGTTCAAGAAGGAAGAGAATGTTTTGAAATTGATTATGGTAGCAGTTGTACATTACTGCTTGATGTGATTGAATGATGGAATGATATATCTGTATCAGCCCCTCCCCCCAAAATGGTTTGGGAACCACTGAAATGGAAAAAAAAAAGGAACACAGAAATATCAATATTTTAAGCATTCATGAGTTGAAATGGACTGGTATTGGATATTTTGAATCAGAAAATCATATGACTTACTATGCCAGTGATAACAATCAAGAGGAATGGCATGGCATTCATTGTTAGCAAGGACATTGCCAAATCAGGCTTCAAGTGCAATTCTGTCTGTGGCAGGATTTTATTTATCCACTGTCAAGGAAACCAAATTCTTCAAATTTATGAACTAACCTCAAAAGTTAGTGATGAAGAAACTGGAAAATTCTACCAAAGACTTCAGTGGGAAATTGCTCAAACATGCAACTAAGACACATGGATAATTATTGGCAATTGAAATGCAAAAGTTGGAAATAAAGAGGAAGGCACAGTAGTTGGAAAATGGGCACCTTGTGATAAAAATGAAGCTGGAGATTGTATGATAGAACTTTGAAAAACCAAAGACTTGTTGATAGCAAATACCTTTTTTAAACAACACATTTGGACTTCTTCAGATAGACTACAAAGAAATTAAACTGATTACATCTGTGGCAAGAGATGATGGAGAACTCTTTATCCGCAGATAAAACAAGGCCAGGGCTGATTAGGGAACCGATCATCAACTGCTCACATGTAAGTTCAGGTTGGAGCTGAAGTAAATGCAAACAAGGCCACAAGAGCCAAAAGAGGACTCTGAGTCTATCCCACTTGAATTTTGAGAACACCTCAAGAACAGCTTTGACCTAGTGAGCACTAACGACAGAAGACCTGATGAACTGTGGGAGGACATCAAGACCATCATTTGTGACGAAAGCAAAGGTCATTATAAAGACAGGAAGGAATGAAAAGATCAAAATGGATGTCAGAAGAGCCTCTGAAATTTGCTTTTAATTGTAGAGTAGCTAAAGTAAATGGAAGAAATGATAATGTAAAAGAGCTGAACAGAAAATTTCAAAGGACAACTAAAAAAGACAAAATAAAATACTACAGTGAAATGTGGAGAGAGAGCAGAAGATAGTTATCTCCAATCTAGAACTCCTCCTGTCCCAGCCAGAAACCAACTCAAAATCTGGGAAATCAGATGTATGTCCTGAATTCTGGTAGTCCAATATATTTTGGATCTTGCCACCCATTTTTAAAGAAAGGACTTGGGACTTGGTACAGCAGTGAGTCTCTGCGGCCCCTTTTCCCCTGACCCAGCAATCCATGATGTGAGGAACTCTCCCCGTGGGATCACCTCCCAATTAGAGTCCTGCTCTCACCTAGTGCTCCCATCTCCCATCCCTCTCTGGTCGCTAAAACCCTGCATGGGGCCCAGAACTCATGGCAGGTATCACAGAATCCCCCCATCTTCACTTAAAAAAAATCATTTTATTGGTGGCTCATACAACTCTTATCACAATCCATACATCCATCCATTGTGTCAAGCACATTTGTACATTGTTGCCATCATCATTCTCAAAACATTTGCCTTCTACTTGAGCCCTTTGTTATCAGCTCCTCATTTCCCCCCTCCCTCCCCACCACTAACTTCTGTGTTCGTCAGTTCAAAGGTTCATACTATAGAATTCTTGTTCTACATGTTGTTGTGGTTTCTAGCAAGGAGATTCCGACTCGGAGTAACCCTGCGTACAACAGGACAAACCACCGCACCCCACCCCGGTCCTATCCGTCCTTACCATTGCTCTTAAGTCTGAGCCCATCGATCCAGGCACTGGGTCAAGCCATCTGATTGAAGGTCTTCCTCTTTTTTTCTGCCCAATACTTAACCAAGCACCATGTCCTTCTCTAGGGACTAGTCCCGCCTGATGACGTGTGGAAAGTACAAGAGTCGCTATGGAACATTCTGGCTGTACTTTTTCCAAAGTAGGTTTGTTTGTTCTTTCGGCAGTCCATGGTATCCTCAATATTCTTTGGTAACACCATAATAAGAAGGCATTGCTTCTTCTATCTTCCATATTCTATGTCTAACTTTTCACATGCACCTGAGGCAATTGAAAATACCAAGGCTTGGGGAGGGCCCACCTTAATCCTAAAAGTAGCAGCCTTGCTTGCTTTGTAAAACTTTAAAGAGGTCTGTGCAGCACATATACCCAATGCATTGCACCCCTTGATCTCTTGATTACTGCTTCATGAGCATTGATTGTGGACTCAAGCAGGATGAAATCTTTGACAATTTTAAACTTTTCTCCATTTCTCTTGATGTTACCTTTTGGTTCAGTTGTGAGAATTTTGGTTTTCTATACATTGAGTTTTAATCTATACTGAAGGCTGCAATTTTTAACTTTCATCAGCAAGTGCTCCAGTCTCCCTCACTTTGAGCAAGCAAGGCTGCATCATGGCTTATCACAAAATGTTAATAAGTCTTCCCCCAATCATGATGCTATCTATATGCTTCATACCATCCTTAAGAGTTGTAGGATGACATCAAAAACATCATACGTGAAGAAAGCAAAATGTCATTGAGAAGACAGGAAAGACCGAAGTGGGTGTCAGAAGATACTCCGAAACTTGTTCTTAATAGTAGAGTAGTAAGGCATATGGGGGGGAAATGAAGTCAAAGAGCTGAACAGAACATTTCAAAAGGAAGTTCAAAAATATAAAATTAAATATTAAAATTAACTGTGTAAAGACTTAGATTTAGAAAACCAAAAAGGAAGAATACACCCAGCATATCTTAAACTGAAAGAACTCAAAAAAATTCAAGCCTCTAGTTGAAATATTAATAGATACTGTTGGCATAATATTGAATGAACCAGAAACATAATGATGCTTCTTTTCCAACACCAAAAGAAGATGGAAAGAATACACAGTCATTGTACCAAGAAGAACTAGTCAACATTCAATCATTTCCAGAGGTAGACTATGAGCAAGAACCAATGGTGCCAAAGGAAAAAAGTTCAATCATTAGCTTAAAGCACAGCTCCAGGCATTGATGGAATAACCAATTGAAATGTTTCAATGAGCTAATGAAGCACTGGAAGCACTCATTCATCTATGCCAGGAAATTTGGAAGACAGCTACTTGGGCACCCTACTCAAAGAGATCCATATTTGTACCCATTCCAGGGAAAAATGATCCACCAGCATGTCCAACTATAGAACAGTATCATTGATATAACATGCATGTACGTTTTTTCTGAATACCACCCAGCAGTTACACCAGTAAATTCACAGGAAGCCGTCAGAGGTTCAGGCTGGATTCAGAAGAGAACATGAACAAGGGGTCTCTTTACTGAAGTCAGATGGATCTTGGATGGAAGTTTAAAAACAGCATTTGGACCTTCCCCTTTTTGAAACTCATTTTCCTAAGATTCCTCTTTCCCAGTCACTGGGAGAATTCTGGACTGTTGTCTAGCTCTGCAAGTGTAAGTCTACTCATATGATGCTGAGTGGGGAAGTATGATAAACTCGCCCAGTACCAGTGCTATTTTACAAGGGCAAAAACCCAGTTTCTATATGCTTTTGGTTACTCTACAGAGTCTCAAAGTAGAATGGGCTGGCAAAACAGAAACCTATATATCTGTGTCTCGATTTGCTTCTTTCATATTACTTACTTTTAGAACCAGCTTCAAAGCATCTTCAGGGTATAATTCTTCCATTCGCTAGTGATGTTTGTTGTGCGACTCTGTACCGGTTTTCTCAAATATACAATGAAAATAATGATCCCTATATTATGAAATTATGAGTATTACATGACAATGGCTATATTAGTCATACAGTAAAAGTTAATTTATTCTCCTCACATCAACCTCAAAAGGACATATACATTTCCAAGGGTAGACTATTGATTTTAATTATTGAGATCATAAGATTCTTTTTGGGCTTGCTTGTTTCAATGAAGCATTACAGGCTTTGCAAAAATGAGTCTGAATTTGGTTAGAAATTAAGCTTTTGTTTTTAAATTTTTTATGCTATTTTCCCTTTGGAATTTGAAGACCGGTCAGATATTTACCAATAAAATTGATGGATATATGAAGGGGTACCCCCAAAAAGCAGAATTGTGCTGGGTGGAGCAGAATTTACAACATAATATGCATTTTTCATGGTAGGTGAACATCGAGAAACTTGCTCTGAGTTAGTGCACCCAGTGGTGTCACCTGGAAAAGTTCTCTCTGGTCACAGGGCATTTTTTTGTAAAAGCAGTTTCACTCGAGCCTTGTTTCTTGTGATGATCAATTTTAAAGAATAACGTATGACTGTGAAATTTTGTTTCCTGCTCAGGAAAAATGGTGCAGAAACTCCTGTGATGTTGGACCAGGTTACAAAGACAGTGCTATGGGAAAAACTCAAGTGTATAAGTGGTTTTCTAGTTTCAAAACAGGTGAAATCTTGATTGGTGACAAACCTCGTTCTGGATGTTTTTCAACTTCTTAAACAGATGCACTTGTTTAACTTGTGCATTTGGAGTTCATTCCACCAGGTCAGAATGTTAATCAAGCTTTTCAGTTTGAGGTTCTGAAAAGATTGCATAACAGTATGCAACAAAAAAGGACTGGTTTTGCCACCATGACAATGCACCTGCTATGCGGCCATCTCAGTGTGCTAGTTTTTGACAAAAAACAGAATGCCTCTCTTGCCCCACACACCTTACTCAGCTGACCTCACTCCATGAGACTTGTTTTTGTTTCGGCGAAAGAAGAGGAACATGTAAAGACAACAATTTGAAGATGTAGAACAGATGAAGAAAGAAACGAGGGAGGTGCTGTCAGCATCCAAACATGAATTAGAAAATTGTTTCCAAGAATGGAATCACAGATTTGACAAATGTATTAAGTGTAATGGAGAGTACTTTGAAGGTGATAAGGTTGTTTTGTAAAAATATTTGAAGACATGTCTTTAAAAAATTGTTTGGGCGAGTGGTACCCCCTCATACTTTTTCTTTACTCTTTTGAAAATATTTAAACAGTTCCTGAAGGTTTATATTTTGTGTATGAGTAATTCTCTATAGAATTTCCAATGGCCAGTTATAGGAAAATACAGTATTATAAAATTGTTCATAATAATAGCAGTACATGCAAGATCTCAGATCCCTGAGCAGTAAACCTCCTGGATCCAGAAGACAGCCATGTCATCAGAGGGGCAACAGCAGAACCGGGAGCCAGAGCATGGAGCAGAGTTGATGGACTTTCCAACCCATGGAGCAAGTAAAGACGAGTGATTTTGTGCAGGAGGTTGGAGTAGGGTGCCTCTGGCACTTAATTGGGGAAGTTGGACTTGCGGACCCACAGAACTGGAGCTGTCTGCCTTTGGGCTGAGACTTACTGGAGTGGAGGTGTTTCTGAGCACTTAATTCATGGAGTTGGGGTTGATGACCCACAGAATTTAAGCTGAATGCCTTTGGGTTGAGGCTTATAGCAGAGTGGTATGTCCTTTGGGCCTTGTTAGCAGACTTGACAGAACTTTGTAATGTGCCCTGAAAAGCAACTCAACCCTGAGCATTTCTCACTGGGATTCCAACTCGGTAACTTACTTATAAAACCCTTTCTTCCATCTGATAGCCATTGCAATGAATATTAGAAACTAAAGATAAAGTAGAGAATATTAATTCAGACACTAATGATGTTCTAGGAGGGTGCAGGAAATTTCAATTGTTCCCAGCAAAACTATCAGGGTAAGTGGCAACAAAATGATTGTTTTTTTGTGTGTAGTTTTTCAGCAGAAGATTATTTTTTATTAAAATATCCCTGTAATTAGTTATAACAACAAAAACATTCATAAGCCTGGCTTACATATTAGTATTAATATACCCTACAAAGCTAAAACCATGCAAATTAACTTTATCCTTCTAATATGTGTGATAAAATCGAAGGTCATTTAAAAAAGAGAAAGATTGTCAAAAAAGATTGACACAGTGGCTGCAACAATGGGTTCAAATATTACAATTTGGAAAATGGCACAAAATCAAGTAGTTTTTTTGTTCTGTTGTATGTAGAGTTGCTATGAGCATATCGATGATAACAACAATGTACTTCAATCAGAGCTGCCATTAGCCAATTACAATGGAACTATGAATCATATGGATTCATCTGCCTGCACTACAAGTATCCATTGTTGTGTGTTTTATAATTATATCACTGAGGCCAGTGTTTTTATCACTGGTTTATCAAAAATTCAGTTACAATATTGTGGTGAGCAGTGTTTATAAATACATACCAATAACTTTTGAGAATGAAGTAGTAATCAAAGAAAAAGAAAGCTTAAATGCTTGCATTCAGTTTCTAATGTTATAATCCAATGCGGATAATTGTTAATATTTGCATAATCTAAGAAATAGATTTACGCAATTTCAATTCTATCACACATCATTCCATGACTAAAATGAATAATAAACAATACAAAAATTCTGTGTAAGCTGATATGGGATGGGGTCCATGGGGGAGTAAGACCAAGAGTAATTCACACTAGATGACGCCAACCCTAGGGATGCCACTATACACATAATTGAGTAACTCAGAGATGTGCACTCTTCTACATATTCCTCTGGGCCAGTGGCTACCAAGCAAGCACACGGTTTTTTCTCCTTAGCTAACTCACCAATGGTGTCTTCAATGGAAGGTTATATAGATTAAATAAACAATGTCTGATATGAAAAAGAAATTGCTGGGGAAAAATTGTGATTCTTGTAAGGCAAGTGGTTCTCAACCTTCCTAATCCCGTGACCCTTGAATACAGTTCCTCGTGTTGTGGTGACCTCCCAACCATAACATTATTTTCATTGCTACTTCATAACTGTAATTTTGCCACTGTTATGTACACATATGCATAGATACTTTCTCACACACAATCATTGCCTCAGCCCGTGCCGGAGAAGCATTTAAGGATGTAATTCAACACTTGTTTTACTCTTTTGCCATTTGGGGACAGCCTAGAGAGATAAAAACTGATAATGGCCCTGCTTTTACCTCTACTGCTTTTAGGAACTTTTGTTCCACTTTTGGGATCAAACATATCACAGGAATTCCATACAACCCTCAAGGACAGGCCATAGTAGAAAGAGCTCATCAAACACTTAAAAACCAAATCCAGCGTTTGCAGGAAGGAGCGCTTAAATATCACTCTCCACATCATATTTTACAGCATGCTATGTTGGTTATAAATAACTTAAATTGTAATTCAGAAGGATACACACCCATGTATCTACATTTTCAGGGTCCTGGCATTAAACCTAAACCACTGGTAAAATGGAAAGATGTATTAACTGGGACCTGGAAAGACCCAGGCGTCTTACTCACTTGTGGGCGAGGATCTGCTTGCGTCTTTCCACAGGTGCTGACTCTCCTGTGTGGATCCCAGACCGATTCATTCGCCCCCATGACGGGCCTGCCACCTCCTCCGCCTTACAGCATGTCACCTGCTACTTGGAAGCCATAAGGGACACTGCCGACTCCTCTCCTGATGGATTCCGACTACAGGCTCCTTGTCCAGCTCCTCCGACTAACGCTCCAGTGCGCTAGTCATCTCCTACCCTCACGGGGGGAGCCAGTCCCTCCTTGGTTTCCCCTTTCCAGTGTCTGTCTCTTCAGCCAGGTCGTGGAGAATCTGGGCCGGGGCCTATTCGTCACTACTGCCCGCTCTCCACCCGCACTGTCTTCCCAAAGACCTGGGCACAACCGAAGAAGCTCAGCAACAAAGCACCTGGCATTGTTGCTTCACAAGGAACGGCACCCGCCGCGGAGGTTGTTTTCACTGGTCTGCTAGCAGTTCTCACGTGCCAGGCATTATGCTCAGGATTAGTCACAGCTGAAACCTATTGGTCTTACATACCAGAACCTCAGGTTTTGCACCCTGTCACCTGGGAGACACCCGAAGTGCCGGCTTTTATAAATGATTCCTTCCTCCTGTGGAGTCACCCAAGTGCCTTTATTAACCCTAAACGTTCATATCATGTTACTACAGGGATAATAGTTCCCTGCCTCCTATTTGCAGATCCCATCTTCACACACCACTTCCAGGGCCTTGTGTGTCACTGGGGATTAGAACTCTGGTCACAGATTCCCCTGTTACTAGAGCCAAGCACAGACATCTTTGGATGTTAGCACTTATAATTCCCTCGTTTCCAGATTTTAAATTCATTACTACTTCTACTTTACCTCCTGATCAAATTCCTGTGTGTGACCCTATCCAGAAGCCAATGATAGTTGGTTTGCTGTCCAAAGGAAAACAGGATTTCCAAAATGGCATGATTGTGCCATTGTGGGAGCCACATCAAACAGAAAAGGAGTAAAGCATCCTTTAAATGGTACAGATTTGTATGTATATGATTATTCCATTACATCTCCCACTGACGCTTACCGTGATTTAGTTAAACTGAGTACAAGATTTAATTGGTCTGATGCTGATTTGCTCACTCCTGAACCTTTGGCCAGATGGTTTACCCCAGACTGGGTTTCTCCTATTTTGGCCTTTTTCGGCTCCAATGGTCCAGTAGTTCAAACATCTTTGTGGAGGCTCTTTACGGCTACCCAACCTGCTGGTGTAAAAAGACCCAAAAAAGAATACAGATACAGAGCCCTTCAAGCTTGCGTGCGCTCCCCTTTTATTGTTCTATATCCTGGTGATTTTGGCACATTAGAAATATTTGAAAATAATGGGGTCTTTGTTACTCATTGTAAAAATTGTGTTTTAACCAATTGTATTTATTCTCATTTGAATATAACTTCTTTTGTTGTTGTTCAACAACCCCCTTATGTTACGTTGCCTTCAAAACTGGATATCCCTTGGTATGATGATGTGGGACTACACAACTTACAGTTAATGTCAGATATTTTGCAAAGAAAAAGATTTGTTACCTCTTTAATTTTAGGTATTGTAGCATTATTTGCTATTATAGGTTCCTTGACTGCCTCTGCTGTAGTTTTGGTCCAAGAAGTACATACTGCTGAACATGTTAATGAATTCACCAAAAATATTGCAATAGCATTAATGACACAAGCAAAAATTGATCAAAAACTTGACACACGAGTTAGTGCCTTAGAAGAGGCAGTAGTATGGCTGGTGATCAGATTCAGGCTCTAAAAACTAGAATGCTGATTAGATGTCACTCACAGTTTAAATGGGTCTGTGTCACTCCTTTAATTTACAATGAATCAGATGTTCCATGGGAAAAGGTTAAGAATCATGTGTTGGGAATATGGAACCATTCAGACATTTCTTTAGATTTGTCTTTACATGCCAGTATAACAGCCATCAGTCACTCTGGAAGGTCTGTACTACCAGTTTCAGAAGTGGGCCAAACTTTGCTAGAAAAAATAACTGGATATGTTGCAAGATATGTTATCAGTGTTTGCTAATCTGGGAGTTGCAGCTTTGATAATACTTCTTGTTCTTTTTCTTCCAGTCGTCTTCCAATTGACCTTCCGCAGTTCATGCTCGGTGCAGGCAGAAATCCAAAGGCTTCATTTGAAAAATAATAAAAAGGGAGATGTTGGGAGCCATCCCAATCATGCTGTCTAGCAAAGCTACAGCCTGGTGGAAGGAGCTTCTGCAGAGCAGAGCTTCCCAACAAGGATTGCCAACATCCCTCAAATATTTGCTGTTGTTAAATCCTTTCTTGAGAATTTTGTGCATTGTCATGTCTACCACACCTGGAGCGGATGCGAGGCAGTCTTGAGAAGTACGAATGAAACCAGATCTAGAACTTGCTTCTATATGATGGGGCTTTCCTTAACTGAGGCATTGGAGAGGCGTAGACAGCGAGACATCTTTGGGAATTTTGAGAAGGATATGTGGGAATTGAATGAGGAAGAAACCCCAAAGTTGAGTTCAGAGGAGAAAATGACACCCACAAAAAAACCCTGGATTCCATCCAGATTAGGTAGTGGGAGACTCTTTTGGCCTCCCTGATATAGAGGACCTTATAGACTGCCTCCCCCAAATGATGCCCCTTTACCTGGACAGGGGCTTACATAGAAGGAGAGAGAATGGTTAACATTAATAGAAAATACGTAAAAGAGGAAACATTAAGTCTTTGGCCAAGAATCAGATGGTCTGGCTCCCCATGGTGCCTCAAGAGTATAAAAAATAAAAGATAAATAGGTAGACAATAGAACAGTTACCATGGGAGAGTTTGTAAAGGAAAATATTTAACTATGAGAAGCATTTAACTCTGCTTGTAGATATTAGGCTTTGAAGTAGCACATGAGGCGTTTCATTATGTTGTTAGTCACAGGAAAGAAACATTGTGAGCAAAAAACAGGGCAGTGAGTAGGATAGAGCCTAACAAAATTTTCTGAACATCTCAATCAAGAATAGTATGTGACGTATAAGACAAACAGTACAGGGGGAAAGAACCAGGAAGAGGACAGAAAGTAATAGAAAAAAGTACAGACCTTATAATGGTCTTTTGTCAGGTTTTAGTGGAAACAATAAGGGTGACTTTGGAGTTAATCATAAGGCATTGTTTTTATGTAGTGGTCTGCAAAACTTTTCATGGTATAAATAAAGCTGTTTGGAAGAACTCAGCAGAGATTGCTTCCACCAGAACATCTCTCGTGTCTGTCTGTCTGTTCACCGACTCCAGACCTCCTTCAGGTGTCCAGTTCAACCCTCCCTCCCGGAGCTGGACTCCGTCAGACTCACACATAATTCCTAACAAACGACTACCACATTCCTGTTGTGGCAAGTTGCAATTAGGGCTTTCAATTAGAATCACTTGGGAAACAATCATTCCTTATGCCTGGTGCTCGTTCCAGAAGTTCTAAATTAACTATCTGAAGTGGGGCCCAGGCAGTTGTTGTTTTTTTTCCCTGTTTGTTGACCTTTTTTGTTTTGTTTTTAAATCATTTTATTAGGGGCTCATACAACTCTTATCACAATCCATACATACATCAATTGGGTAAAGCGCATTTGTACATTCATTGTCCTCATCATTCTCAAAACATTTGCTCTCCACTTAAACCCCCGACATTAGGTCCTCATTTTTCCCCTCCCACAACGCTCCCCCCTCCTCATGAACCCTTGATAGTTTATAAACTATTATTTTGTCATATCTTGCCCTGTCCGACATCTCCCATCACCCACTTTTCTGTTGTCCGTTCCCCAGGAAGGAGGTCACATATAGTTCCTTGTAATCGGTTCCCTCTTTCCTACCCACTCTCCCTCTACCCTCCCTGTTTTGCCACTCACACCACTGGTCCTGTAGGGCTCACCCGCCCTGGGTTCCCTGTATTTTCAGTTCCTATCTGCACCAGTGTACCTCCTCTGGTCTAGCCAGACTTGTTTTTATTTTTCGTTTGCTTTTAACAAGATCACTAGGTAACCATTTGTCGCTGCTATTCAGAATGAAGAGTTCGAGGGAGATTCACTGCTCTGTCCAGTTCTCTCTGTATCTAGGGTTTGCAAAAGTTTTGAGAGAGTTCAAGGTGACACACTATTTCTTGCTTCTTTGAGATAATTGCCCTCAATTCTTAAAATTTAAACAAAATGGCTTTGCTTTGATCCTTTGGCTTTCCTAATGGTGATGACTGTGTGGGAGCAAAAAGGCAGCATAGAAAGTAGAGCATTTGGAAGGGGAGTCCAGGCTTGCCTCATCCCTACTGTGCTTTAAATCTCATATACAAATTAAGGTGAATTACAGGTAAGGAAATCATGAACATGGTTATTATCCTAACACTGCAAGCTGGAATTCACAATGGTAATGCGTTTGATTTTGGTTTTCTGGAATCAGCAACAGAGGACATAGTTGTTGGGGACTTGGTGGCAGGCTGGTTGGAAGGATTAAATCCAACAATACAGAGGGTTCAAGTCAAATTTCAAATTTCTATAGTTAATAAGTTAAAGACAATACTGCAGATATTGGTAGCCACATCTAGGAGATAATGAAAGAATGATGCAATACCTTCTCTGTGATGGCACAAGAGACAGCACAAAGATAATGTAAACGAAACCCAGCGGAACCGTTCATCAGACTGCTTGCCAGACTTACTCTCGATTCAGATTTTAACAAAACTAGTAAGACAACCTGAAAATGTTTTCCTCACAAGTGTCCAAGACTGTTAACACAGTTCCTGAAGTGTCTGTTCTCTGCTGTTTTCAGAGGTGTTTTGGTTCAGGTTTTATGTCTGAATTTTAGGCGCTGTATGGATTTGTATATTGCTCAAACAGATGAGCTCGTGCAGCTGTGGAACATTTGTTTTGGCTTCTACTTCTGCAGTACTTAAGATGGCACTTGATGTAGCACAAAGAATGCAAATGGAATGCAATATGAATAATTGATCATACCAAGTTTACTTCTAATAAGTTTACAAGCAATATCAAGATGCAAAAGTTAGCAAATTAAGGATATAGCTTATGTGACAATTTTCCAGTGAGCTTGTCCCATAAATCCATACATGTCTGGTTAAGGAACAGTCTGAAATTGATACAAACTAGGTATATCCTGCTAAAAGTATCTCATAGACACCAGTTCTCCTTTACCTTCCTCCTAATAAATCCCATTTGTGTATATTTTTAAGGAAGTCTAGCTACTAGTAACTTCGTAAGGGAATTCGGTTTCTTTCTTTCCCAAGTATCCCCAGTCAAGACAGAAAATAGGGGTCAGGCTTGAGGCTAGCGTTTTTCTTTCCAGTCTTATAAACGTTTTAAAATACTTCAATAGCCATTGCCACCTTGACTTCACCAGAGCCCTCTGGAGCAAACAGAGCACGATTCATCTCTCTTGATTATAGGTGGGAAAATTCAAACTTGGGAAATGTACATGAGCGATTCAAGAGCATAAAAGTAGTAACGATGAAATATGCAATTTTCCTCTAGTTTTTAAATGCTTCCTCGCCCTCCCACTACCATGATCTCAATTCTACCTTACATATCTGGCTGGACCGGAGGATGTGCACTGGCACAGATAGGAACTGGAAATACAGTGAACCCAGGACAGACGAACCCCCAGGACCAGTGGTGAGGGTGGTGATGGCAGGAGGGTGGAGGGAAGGTGAGGGAGAAAGGGAGAACAGAGGACAAGGTCTACATGTGGCCTCCTCCCTGGGGGACAGACAGCGGAGAAATGGGTGAGGGAGACATCAGATGGGGTAAGATATGACAAAATAATAATAATTTATAAATTATCAAGGGTTCAGGAGGAGGGGGGAATGGGGAGGGAGGGGGGTGATGAGCTGACACCAAGGGCTGAAGTGGAAAGCGGGTGTTGTGAGAATGATGAAGTCAACATATGTACTAATGTGCTGGACACAAATGATGTATGTACGGATTGTGATGAGTCATATGAGCCCCTAATAAAATGATTATTTAATAAAAAAACTGAGGTGAAATAACTTGAGAAATTCAGCCCTTGCTTTCTAATATTTTTGCTATATTTTTCCTCATGGATCATGATTCTTTATCAAGAACATTACACGAGTCCCTTTAGAATATCATAGACATAAAGTAAGATAAAATTTTAGAAGCTCTATTGTAGACAGTGGCAACTGGATAATGTACTACATGCTATTGTAACCAGAGAGCAATAAATCCTAATATCTCTGAACTAAATGGATGATGGAGATGCTGACTACACCCCAGGATAATGGTGCAGTCTTCCAGGTTGCAATAACTCTTCATTTAGAATATGAACATACTCTTAACTATATTCATCTTTGAGTCTTCAGTGCCTACAAAAATGTACTAGACACAGTAGGTATACAGTAAATATGTTTGTTGGCCTAAATCATATATATTTTGAAACTGATAATAAACCTTTGAAGCAGATCCCAGAACTCCACTGCCATCTATTCAATTCTAACTCATAGTGACCTTCGATAGGATTTCCAAGACTGTAACTGTTTATGGGAGCAGACAGCCTCATCTTTCTTCTGCAGAGTAGCTGGTGGGTTGGAACTATCAACCTTGCAATTAGTAGACTTATGCTTAGTCCGTAAACCAAAGTCAGGAATCATTGTCCTTACTTTGAAAACGAGGGCAATGACATTAATAGAGATTAAGTGACATTTTCAAGTTCACAACTGGTAAATGACCAAATCAGGACTTACAGTATACCCAAATCTCAAAACCCTCAGAAAAGGTCTCCCTGCTCCCTATGATCGTGGGAATACTATGATGGTGTCTTCTGAACTCTTTTCACAGTGCCGTGGTTAGCGTTACTACTCGGTGATCTCTTCTTGGCTTTATAACTGTTGGCTCTGTAAATCTGCAGCTCAATTCTTGTTATTTAAAACTCAGGCCCTGAAAATATTCTAGTCCATTAGAGCCAATGAGGCTTCAGGGTCAGGAGAGACATTTGGGCACGTAGAGGGAGGATGGAAAGGCCCCTGCCTCTAAATACCCAGGCACTTTAACAAGTTCCTTCAACCAAGAAGTTCACTTCCTCGGTTGTTTTAAAAAATGTGGGGAAGAAGACTTTTATCATTTGTTCTTAAACGCTCTGACAATTCTGCTCTTGCTCTATTAGTCTCTGGATTATACATTAATCACCAAATTTCTAGACACTCGTCTAATTGGGTCATCTTTTTTCTGTTACTGTTTGCTTACTGCTTCAAAAAACCTGATACTGTCAGAGTATGAAACCTTTCTCATGTATCATCCTTCTGTTCACCCATTTTATTCGGCCATCTATTCAGTCAAGACATATGGGCTGAAGGCCTGCTGTGTACTGAGTACAAAAATTTTATGAAATTTTTACATATGTTCAAGCTCTAAATGCTGGTAAGTGAACAAGCTAGGAATGCCACTTGTTACGTGTTTCTGTCTATCTAATAAAAGCTTATTTCTGCCCTCAGTGGTGACACACACCTATTCATATGAGTCTTAAAAAAATGGAAATCTTATTATTTGTTGTTTTCTGTCATTATGATTTTACCACATCTAAGTTTTATTTCTCCTACAGGAGAAATACAGGTAAAATCACCCTCTACAATAACCTTCTGGGTTAATTGTGGCAAACTCAATGTTAACACTAGGTGTGACTAACATGGTGCTGAGTCACCTCTCTGCTGCAACAGTGTACAACCACAAAGGCCTGGTTTTTTTTTTTTAGATGAATCGAGTCTTTTTTCTTTTTCTTTTTTAAAAAATTAATCATTTTATTGGGGGCTCATACAACTCTTATCAACGTCCATCCATTGTGTCAAGCACATTTGTATATTTGTTGCCCTCATCATTTTCAAAACATTTGCTTTCTACTTGAGCCCTTGGTATTAGCTCATTTCCCCCTTCCCCCTCCCTCATGAACCCTTGATAATTTATAAAATATTATTATTTTGTCATATCTTATACTGTCCGATATTTCCCTTCACTGTTATGCTTTCTGCATATGGAAATCCAGTTTTGTCCGCACCATTTGTTGAAGAGTTTCTTCTTTCCCTACTAAATTAACTGAACCTTTGCCGCCCCCAAAAATCAGTGGACTCTTAATTCTGTTCCATTGATCTATGTGTCCTTTCTTATACCATTAACAGACTGTTTGGATTACTGTATCTGGATAAGCCAAAATTTAAGTCTCTGCCATTGAATCAATTCTAATTCACAGCAACACTACATAGGTTCTTCTAGACTCAACATCATTATGGGAACACACAGCCTCAACTTTCTCCTACTGAGCAACTAGTGGGTTTGAACCACTGACCATTCAGTTAGGAGCCAAATACTTAACCCATAGTACCACCAGAGATCTTTTAGCTAGATAATGTTTTCAATCAGAAGTGTGAATTTGCCTACTTAGTTTTTCTCTCTCAACGTTGATTTGGCTTTTAAAACTCTCTTGCCATCTCATATAAACTGGAGGCCTTTTTTCTCTTTTTCTGTAAAGGAGGCTGTTGGGTGGAGATTGTGTTGGAGATTTTTATGGAAATCACATTGAATTTATTTCTTTGGCAGTATTGAGATCTTAACAATATTAAGTCTTCCAATCCATGAACATGGAAGATCTTTCCATTTATTTAAGTCTTATTGAACCTCTTTCAACTGTGTTTTATGGTTTTCACTATAGTTCTTATCCCTGGTTAGTTGTATTCCTATATATTCTTTTCTATTATATGTCATTGGAAATGGAATCATTCCCTAATATTTTTTGCTTTCAGATTTAGAATTGCTGGTATATGGAAACTAAATTGGTTTTTGTTGGTTGACTTTCTACCTTACAACTTTCCTGAATTTTTCTATTAAGTTCTAGAAGTTTTCTTATGGCATCTTTGGTAATAGATAGATATAGATGATTGAGATATAGATCATATATGTACAATCTATGCATTTAGGATACCTTTGACTTCAGGACTAGCCAGAAAAACCCAGAGACTCTACTGACTTAAAAAAAAAACTGATTTATAGTTTATTAAAGAAATAAAACAAAT
Source organism: Echinops telfairi (assembly GCF_000313985.2). Lineage (NCBI taxonomy): Eukaryota > Metazoa > Chordata > Mammalia > Afrosoricida > Tenrecidae > Echinops > Echinops telfairi. The sequence continues at coordinate 43,449,912 of NW_022109491.1, forward strand.
GTCAAAGTATTACAATGGAAAGAGATAAAGAGAGGGAGGAAATGATAAATGGTATCAGAGACAAGGAAAACCAATAAAATAAGAAGGGGAAATGAGAGTAATTAATTAAGTTTATGAAGAGCTATCTCCATGTTGTGGATGTCACTCATATTATTGCATTAGGTTTTTACACCAATTCCGTGAAGCAGATTTCATTGGCATAGGGCAGTGGAGAAAATGAGGCCCCAAAAAGTCCTGTTCCAGGAAAAATGTAGGTAACAGGCACCAATCACTTGGGCAAAGGCACTGGAGGCAATAATGAGGATAGGACCAATGAACTAAGAGAGAACTTGCCACCCTCCACCCCACAGCTCACTGACAAAAGAAAACGTCACTTTCTTACCACGTATTTTGAATTGAATTGTCTCCCCCCAAATAAGTTACAATTTGGCTAGACCATGATTCTAGGTATTATGTGATTATCTTCCATTTTTTGATCTGGTGTAATCTTGTGTGCTATAAATCTTAATTTCTATGGTGTAAATAAGATATGATCAGAGCCAAGACAAGTAAAAATAACCCAAAATCAATATCATGGAGTTGATTCCAACTCAAAGCAACCATATATAGGGTTTCTGAAATTGCAAATTTTTATAGGAGCAGATAGCTTTCTTTTTCTCCCTTGGTAACACTGATGGGTTTAAACTTTATAATTAGTGAAGTTATGTTAAAAAGGTAAGATTCAATCTACAAGATTGGGATGTATCTTGGGTCAGTATCTTTTGAGATATAAAATGGAATAAACAAACTGGCACAGATGAGGGCCTATTAATACCAAGAAGAGGCAGGAGTAGAGTGTACCCTTTTTGTGCCAGCGTCCTTGTGCTGGGAACCACCTAGACTCAGAAGAAGATTAATGTTAAGTACATGGAGAAGATCTCCAATGAACACCCAAACCACAGAGGCTAAAAGGAGACAAGGGCCTTCCTCTAAGTTGTGGACCAAGAGAGAAAGCCTTCCCTCTCTAGGGTCTAGAGTTAGCACACTAATTTCAAACTCCTAGTTTCCTAGACGGTGTGGGGATAAATTTGTTGTTAAAGCCATCCACCTGTGTTATAACAGCAAGATATAACCAAGAAGCCAACTAAATTAAATACATCAACTGGCCAATCGCACCGTGGATTTTTTTGACTCCGGTAAAGGAAAGCTGGTACAGAGAAGTGTCGAATTTTACACTTGTGCTTTAACACTGTATTTTCCTTCCACAGACTCCAGGGTCAATTTTGTCAAGATTTGTTTTATGTGGTCCCTGTTCCTAGCAGCACAGCAGAGTCAGCACTTCCAGACCCCGAAAGTACTCCCTCGTGGACTTGCTCAAGCACTAAGTAATTGCTGAGGGATTTCAGGGGCAGTGAATTATTTAATGTGACTCTTCTAGCCAAAATCTCTATTGCCCAACAAGCAACTGTTTCCTGCATGGGTCTGGGTCAGTGGTTCTCAACCTTCCTAATGCCGTGACCCTTTAATACAGTCCCTCATGTTGTGGTGGTCCCCAACCATAAAATTATTTTCGTTGCTACTCTATAACTGTAATTTTGCTACTGTTATGAAGTGGGTGACCCTTGTGAAAGGGTCGTTCAACCCCCCAAAGGGGTCGCGACCCACAGGTTGAGAACCGCTGGTCTGGGCGAAAAAAGGTAGAGGAAGAGACTGATAGAATTCACCTGTGAGTAATTGTGAACAGGATTCATTAGAATGTCAACCTTTTCAGTATAAAATGAGTCTTTTGAGAAGCAGGAGAGGGCATATCACTACCAGCAAAAGGCAAGAAGGAAGTGCGTCCTCTGGACCCTCAGATCCCTGTGCAGTGACCCTGCTGGATCCTGAAGACAGCTGTGATATCAAAGGAGTAGCAGCTGAACCAGGAGCCCGAGTACGAAACCATGGTGGACTTCTCAACCCACAGCGTGAGTTGAGTCTTTGGGGCAGGAGACTGGCTTGTGAAGTGGGGTGCTTCTGGGTACACAGAACTGGAGTGGCGTGCCTTTAGTTCACACTTCCTGGAGCGTATTGCCTCTGGGCATTTAATTCCAGAGCCGGGTCTGCTGATCCATGGAGCTCAATCCTTTGATTGAACCTTACAGTGGAGTGACATCCCTTTGAGCATTTATTAGCAGCCCTGAAAGAACTTTGTAACGTGCCCTAATGAACAACTGTATCCTGAGTATTTCTCACTTGCATTACTTCCGTAATCAACTCTATGACTATGAATATTGTCTGAATTCTATGTAGCCATTGACTGGATTATAGACTCTATATAAAACTGATAGAAAATATTGTTTGAGACAGGACATCAATGGAATTATGTAGGCCTATGTATTACTTTTGGGGATTGATCACTGGATCAATGAAAGCTGAGATCAGAAATCCAGGAACTTGGATGTCTTCTTCTCCTGCTTATAGTCTGTGTATTGAAGTGTTTGTGGGGACATCCTCATGTAAAAAGATGCCTCCCCTGCAGAGTGCTATGAGTCCCCACCCCGGAAAGAGAGGGAAGACAATATCATCTAGCTCAGTCTTTTATTCAGGAACACACATCCGCTTTAAACCAGAACCCAGGGTACTGGTCACATGTTCTCTATTACTTTATTATTTTCAAAAGTGCATTCTGATTGAGTGCTTTTTTATTTTCAGGAAAGCTTTGCTTAGCCAGAGACAAATAACAGACAAGATAATTCAAGGATCCACAGAATTGGTCGTTATCAAGGAGGAAGGTAAGGACATCATGCTTGGTAAAGAACAGGGGCAGTGAAAGAGAGGAAGGTCCTCAACAAGATGGATGGACGCAGTAGCTGCCGCTGCACTCAAACCTAAGCACAATTGTGAGGATGGCACAGGAAGGGGAGTGTTTGGGTCTGTTGTACACAGGGACTGGTGTACACAGGGACCGTTGTACACAGAGTCTGTTGTACACAGGGACTGGTGTACAAAGGGACCATTGTACACAGAGTCTGTTGTACACAGGGAGCATTGTACACACAGTCTGTTGTACACAGGGACCGTTGTACACAGGGACCATTGTACACAGGGCCTGTTGTACACAGGGACCATTGTACACAGGGTCTGTTGTACACAG
>NW_022109491.1:43453255-43510779 GCF_000313985.2 Echinops telfairi
GTCTGTTCTACACAGGAACTGTTGTACATGGGGTCTGTTGTACACGGGGACTGTTTTCCTCGGGGTCTGTTGTACTCAGGGTCTGTTGTACACAGCTCTGAGTCAGAACTGGCTCGAGGGCACCTAACAGCAACATATTCCTTAGGATGATTTCATAAAGTATCTGTCTGAGACGTCATAAAAAGGGGCGGAGTGGAGCTGGTCCTGGCAGAGAAGGAGCCCTCTAGAGCAGGAGGGAGCTGTGGGAGCACATGGGCACTGTGCCCGAGGGTCTTTCCTATTGCCCTAACCAACTGATTTGTGGGTTTAACTGGATGAAATTATTGCAATAAAGATGCTTTTGTCTTTTTTTTTTTTAAGATAATTCAAGGGACACAAAACCTGCTTAAGAAATTCTACTTGGCTCATCTCAGCTCAGATAGACACACAGGAGAAGCCAGCTCTGCTGGAACGGGAGGGCAAGAAGTGGAGAGGGGAAAATCAAGAGACTGTTTCCAACTTGAAGACTGATGACCCCCAGCTGAACCAGATGGCTTACATACACATGTGCGCCAGCACAGCCTTGTTTTTCAAGGGCAAACACAATTCCATGACAGCAGATAATTGTCAGAAACACTGGCTGGTGTTTGATGACATGGTAGTTATTGTGGAGATTCGAGATGTCAAAACTCAGGTACTCGGTAAAGTGCCAACTACATCCATCAACAAAACAGAGGACTGCCATGTCGACCCAAGTAAGAATTCTTTGAACTGTGACACAGTCAGTGTCAAATGTTTCAAGACAAATGTTCTTATTCCTAAGAAGGCAGGGACTTTAATAAGCTCCCAGTCTCTGGCAGTTCAAGCCTCTATGGAAGGGGCAGAAGTTAGTCACCACAGGGACAAAAATTGCCGGTAAGCAAAGTGGCACCGAGTTCTTTGTCCTTTCCCTCCACACATGGGATAAACCTCTATCAAGCCAGTTCTTTCCTCCACCTTTCTGCTGTTTAACCTGTTACTGCAGCCGGAGACGCACGGCTACCTGCTTCACTGAAATAGACGCGTCTGTGATCTGCTGTGGGATAGCAATTAGCTGATCATCTGCAGGCGGGGCAGCTGTTGTATATCAGCTCAACCACCCCACCAGTTTGTTCACAAGGAACTGCAGAGGGAGTTTGATAGGTTTTAGTTTTCCACATTGGGGCATGATTCTCTTGGGGAGAATAAAGCAAACCCTATGAATTGACTGATCGGAATGTTCAGACATGCTAATCTTTTTCTAACAATACACATGAGGGTAGCAGAAGCTGGTAGGATCCCAGCTTGTTCTTCTATCCAAACTAAATGTTCATGGTTGCTAAGTGAGCCAAGTGCTGCCCTGAAGCAAAGGTTGAGGCTTGACCATCTAGCATTCCAACCAAAATTGTTTCCCATAGGCATTCCCTTTATTCTGCATTCCATCCTAGGCTGCCCAGACCATAAGGAGTGGTTCCCCGACCCCCAGTGGGCATGAATGACAGAAACATGGGTGAAGGGAGGCAGCAGCTGATGTAAGATATTAAAATAATAATTTATAATGGACCAATATCATACAGAATTAACATTTTGCTGAAGATAATGCAAAAACAGTTACCACAGTACATCAACAGGGAACTACCAGAAATACATGATAGATTTAGAAGAGAATGTGGAGCAAGGATGTTATTGTTGACATCAGATGATCTTGGAAAGCAGAGGATACCAGAAAAATACCTGCTTGTGCTTTATTGACTATGAAAAGGTATTTGACTGTGTGGATCATAACAACCCATGGACCACACTGAGGAGAATGAGAACTCCAGAACACCGACTTGGGTTATACAGAACCTGGACCTGGGCCAACAGGCAGTCATTTGAATAGAACAAGGAGAAACCACGTGCTTATCACCAGAAAAGGTGTGTCAGGCTTTATCTTTTCGCCATACTTTGTAAATCTGTGTGCTGAGCAAATCATCTGAGAAGCTGGACTACACGAAAAAGAGTGCAGCATTGGGATTGGAGGAAGATTCATTAACGACGAGCAGTACGCAGATGACAGTCTTCCTTGCTGAAAGAAGACTTGAAGCACGGGCTGGTGAGGATCAAAGACTGCAGCCTTTCCTATAAATTACACCTCGGCAGCAAACACAAAATCTCATAACTGGACAATGAACCACATCGTGAAAAATGGAGAAAATATTGAAGTTGTCAAACAGTCTACTCTATTTGGAATCACAATCAATGCTCACAGAAGCAGCAGTCAAAACATCAACTGACTTATTCCATTGGGCACACTTGCCACAAAAGACCTTTTTAAGGTATGAAAAAGCAAAGATACCACTTTAAGGACAGGGCTCAAGTAGAAAGAAAATTTTTTTAAATGATGATGGTAACAAATGTACAAATGTGCTTGACACAATGGATGGATGTATGGATTGTGATAAAGAGTTGTGTGAGCCCCCAATAAAATGATATTTGAAAAATTTAAATGTTTAGGAAATGAGGATGGCAACATAGGTACAAATGTGCTTGATACAATTGATGTATGGATTGTTCTAAGAGCTGTAAGAGCCCCCAATAAAATGATCTTAACAAGAAAAGAGGGGTTTTCCCTGTACCAGCTGCTGCAGCAGTGCCTGCACTCTTGGCAGGTAAAGGAGTCTTGGATCCTTTCTCTGAGACCCTCCCTAGCATCTTCCTCCAGAGAGGACACTTACAACAAGAGAAAACAAGAACACACCATTCCAAGGGATCTGGCATCCTTCCTCCTTCCACGCAGGGTGCCTGTCCTCCATCTTCATGGTCTCCTCTTTGCGGTCATGTTCAACAGCCTATAGCTTCTGTGCAGGCCCCTGAGCAGAAGGCTGAAACCTCCACTGCAGGCTAAATTTTGGTTGTGATTTATGTAAGAACCTTGCACAGTATTGCTAGTGTAAATTTCTGTTTTCCCCTCTAGGACAATCACCAAAATATGCCAATGTTTTTGGTGGAAAGAGAAATTGTCTTATGACTTCTACCCATTTACTGGGGTCAATGGAAATAAACCTTTATGCACTTAAAGTTATACAGAAAAGAGAATAAACCTAATACTAAACTTGCTGAGTTTAAAAAAAATTCTATGTGGCTCAATAAATTGTGACTATTTCCCCCCCAAAATTTCTAGTCACATAAGAATTTGAGAAGTCCCTCCTCAAGTTTAGCCACAGTAGTTAACATCGAGGAGCCCTGCTTGTGCAGGGTTCAAAGCAATTGATTGCTAACCAAAAGGTCAGTATTTGAACACACGCTGCAAAAGAAAACTGTAGGCACCTACATCTGTAACGATTTACAGTCTTGGGAACCCCACTCTGTCCTAGAGGGTGGCTGTGAGTTGGAATCAATCCATCAATCAAGGTTTAAAGGACTGGCTAGTGACTACTCTGGCAAAAATTATTTGTTGTCATTATAGGTATCATCAACTCAGTTCCAACTATGTGCAGCAGATAAAACACTGCCCAGTACTGCATCCTCCTCACAATTGTTAGGGTTTAGTCCATTGCTGCACCCCCGGTTTCAACTCAACTTGTCAAGGGTCTTCCTCTTGTTCTTGCTGGTCTTCTACCAAAAACAATGGCCTTTCCAGGGACCTGTCTCTCGTGACCACATGTCCAAAGACTCTGAGACAAAGTCTCGCCATCCTCCCTTCTACGGAGCCTTTTGGCAGTATTTCTTCCAAGACAAATTTGTGTGTTCTTTGGGCAGTCCGTGGTAATTTCAAAATGCTTCACCAGCACTGGATTTCAAATGCATCGGTTCATCTTTGGTCTCATTCAACGTCCCACTTTCACATCCACATGCATACCATTTACAAGTTAGTTCCATTTACCTACTAACCCAAAGAGGGGCTATTTGAACCCACCCAGCTGTGTGACAGCTGATTCTGTGTGACGACAAAAAGCACTCACATTCCCTTCTGCCCTGTAACACACGGGGCTGCTAAGCGCGAGAACAGACTTAAGTGCAGTGTGGCTGTTTCGCTGTTAGAGGATGTATAGTGAGCGATCAACTATGAAAACGCGTCTCTTTGGCTATAATCATCAGGGAGTGGGAGGACAGGGGAGAGACCTTGCGCATTCTTTGGAGCAATTCCAGTTTTCTTTGTCCTGACAAATAGCTGATCTGTAAAGAAACCGTATCTATCTGAGCACTGTGATCTCTTTTGCCTTATCTCTGGGTATCATGTGATGTCTTATTGTTCTTTCTTATTTTCCTTTTTAAAATCATTTTATTGGGGGCTCATACAGCTCTTATCACAATCCATCCATCCATCCATTGTGTCAACCACATTTGTACATTTGTTGCCCTCATCTTTCTCAAAACATTATTCTTTCTACTTGAGCCCTTGGTATCAGCTCCTCATTTTTCCCTTCCCTCTCCATCCCCCTCATGAACCCTTGATAATTTATAAATTATTATTCTTGTGTCATGTCTTACGCTGGCGGATGTCTCCCTTCACCCCCTTTTCTATTGTCTGTCCCCCAGGGAGGGGGTTATATGTAGACCCTTGTGATCGGTTCCCCCTTTCTACCCCTCCTTCCCCTCCTGGTATCACTACTCTCATTATTGGTCCTGAGGGATCATCTGTCCTAGATTCCTTGTGTTCCCAGATCCTATCTGTACCAGTGTACATCCTCTGGTCTAGCCGGATTTGTAAGGTAAAATTGGGATCATAATTGTGGGGGGCAGGAAGATTAAAGAACTAGTGGAAAGTTGTATGTTTCATCATTGCTAAACTTATTGTTCTTATAGGAGATTGCTATTACAATTCTTTATCCTTCTCCTAACTATAAAATTATATGCCCAGACCCTTTGTCAGGGGAAATGGTGAATTCTCCACTTACATGCAGGAAATATGGCTATTATTTTAGTCAAGGAATTTCAAGCATAGACAGCATGTGTCAGTCAGTAGAGACTTGCTATGATGTTGAGCAAACTTCAGCAGAGCTTCTCAACTAATATAGATTAGAAAGAAAAGCCTGGCAATCTACTTCTAAAAATCAGAAAATAACAATTCTATGGATTAAGAATTAGATACTCTCATGAGTTGGGGGACCAACTCTACCACAGCTTCCAACTCTTGGTCAGCTGGCCTTTTATAATATCTCTCTACACTAGAGGGCACCAATCCCCCTACCTGATTTTGAGTTTGGCTCACTGACTTGCTTGGCCCAATGGAATGTTAGCTGCAGTGACGGCAGCAGAGACCTTACACGTGCTTCCTGTTCGGGCCTATGATTGCCATGAGAAAGGTGTGTGTACCCCAGGGAGCCACTGCAGCTTCAGCCTGAGTCCCAGAAGGGAGACAAATAAGCAGACCTGACGCAAACCTATATTTTTTTATTCAATACATCTATGTAGGAGGTTGTGATATATGATAAGTTCAAAGAAGGTAAGGAATTATTCTCCTCACGCAAACTTATCGCTCCATTTGTGGGGGTGTGTGCGGGGGTGTGTGCGTGCGTGGTCTCTCATTCATCGTATATCCATGATAATCCGTGTAAAAACAGGACCTATATGGCAAATGCAAATGAGAGGTCTTCAAGCCAGCAGAGGCCAAACTATCCGACCAATTCTTGCTTAAATATTCATTAAGTATCTGAAAATTTGAATGTTACAGACTTCCACTCTACCACCCCACCGCTAATATAAAAAATCTATAGTCGTGGACTCCGTGCTGTAGGATGTTATCACTGGGAAGGCTGCTGAAGGCTCAGCTTTTATGAGGAAATGAATTTTCTGAAATGCAGACCTGCCCTTCTTCCTACTTGTAGACACAACACAAGAACTTTTTAGTGAGCAGGTGTGTTTTTCTAAAGTACAGTCTAAATCCACACTGATATACTAATGTATATGTTAGCTATATTATAATCTCCGGGCTATTCCTTCCTGATTAATATAAACAAAAACAATTTGTAATTACATAAGTAATATAAGTAAGACCACAACTATCATTGTTGAATATATATTAACTGTCAGCCCTCACATTGGGCTATTATTAACATGCACTTAATTCAAACTCTATAATCGAGGGACAATTATAGTTTCTATTTTGCAGACAAGAAGGAGACTTACTCCAAACAACCTCTTCTTGAGCATGTCTCTTTTTTTTCCATTACTCTTCTTTCATTCCCAATTTATGCATCCATAATTGCTAGGTACTAAAGACCAAGTTCTTGACCTATCTCACATATATCCAAAGTAAACTTTGCCCTTAGGCCTGATCACTTTCACGTCCTGTTATCTGCTTGCCAAAGGACTTGATAAGCTAAAACCTGATAACTTCCTAAACATCCCGTTTTGAAAGGAAATGGACAGGGCCACCGACCCTCTCACAGAATCATGTTGATACTGGAGACACTGTGGCATAGCAGAAACTGCAAGGAAGTCATCTTGATCATTGGATTCTACTTTTAGAAAAGACCAAATGAAACATGCCTACTGAGAAATCCTGACAACACCCTGCGGTCATTCCAGGAATTGCTGCTCCAAGGAGTCTGTTGTGACTTTGACCAACTCTCAGTCATGCAGGCAAGAAAGACTCATAAAAGGGTAGTAAAGTATGGCAATAAGCATCAACTTTTCCATAACAGTTAAAGAATATGGAGTCTGCAATTATACAGGATTGAAATCCCAGCTTAGTTATATATTTGACCTTGGCCAGCAAGTGAGTCAATCTCACTCTCTGCTAGTGTTCTCACAACTTGAGGGTAATGTCTTAAATTAGGTTCCCCAGAAACGGATCATGTCATGAGGATGTATATTATCAAGGAAGCGCTTTCCGGCAAGGAGGAAAGCAATCAGGAGACATTGAGGAGGCTGAGCAGCAGTGCAATCTCCGGTAGAAGTCTCGTAGAGGGTAGCTTTAGCCAACTCCTCAAATGAGCTTTGGCCCGTAAGTCAGAGTTGGTCCTACCCTGAGGAACTAGGTTTTCATATTTGCACAGCGATTAGTCTTTTGTTAAAGATTAAAGAAAACAAACAAAAACGCACTGCTGTTGAATCAATGCCGACTCATAGCAACCCTATAGGCCAGGGTAGAACTTGCCTCTGTGGTTATCCAAGACTGTACTGTAATTCTTTATGGGAGTAGAGAGCCCAGGAGTAACAGAAATTTTGAGGCATTTCCAGTTCCTTAAAGCAACCTCCAGTAGCCCAAGAGCAATTACATATATATGTGTATATAACAATATATATACATATTTTTAATGGCCATACCCATTATTGGAAGCAAGAGTAAAAAGCAATGCAATGTGATCTGGTTGGAACAGCAACATTGTCTAACACACACACACACAACCTTTCTTTTTTTCCAAGGCTATTTTTAGCATTTGAGCATGTACGTGGCACCTGATCAATGACACCCAGGTTATAGACCCACTGTCATCCAGTCAATTCCAATCAGAGCAGCCTATATGACAGAGGCGAAGTCTCCATAGATTTCCAAGACTGTAAGTCTTCATAGGAGTGGACAGCTTCATCTTTCTCCCAAAGAGTGACTGGTGAGTTTGAACAGCTCACCTCATCAGCAGCAGCCTAATGCTTAGCCCCCTGCACCACCACGATGCATAATCCATAACAAGGTTGTTATTTCTGTTGTTCCAAACTCTCTTGCCAGGAAAAGTCTTCCCAGTGCCTCTCCCTCTGGGTTCACAGCCTGAAATCTTACATGCGATGCCCTTGTCTGGATTTGCCAGTTTGGTGCCTAAATGCTGATGTGTTGGATTTCTCTATATCTGGCCAGATTGTTCCATCTCGCAGCCACTATCCTTTTTAGGATCTCCTCCATCCAGGTCAGAAATGCAGATTTTCTGCCCAGTGTTTTTGAGAGAAGTCGTTCCTGAGTAGTATAAAGGGTTAAAGTGCCTGACCACTAAATGAAAGGGTTAAAGGTTCAAATCCACCAAGAAGCGTTTCAGAAGAAAGGCATGGAACTTTACTTCAAACAACTTTGTTGTTGAAAAGCCTGCTGAGCACATTGCTACTCTGACAGACTTCGGACTGCCCTGAGTTGATGGGGCTTGGGGCCCTGGTAGGATGCTTACTTTCCATCCAGAAATCTGGCATTGAGTACATGGATGCACCTGTCAATGGAGGCTGGTATCAGTAAGATGATGAGCAGGTTTCAGTACAGCTTCCAAACTAAAACTGAAAAAAAAGTGGGAAGAAAAGTTTGGCAATATAGGATCAGTCAATGGTAATCCTATGGTTCTATTCCCAACTATGGAGACAGCACAGGGTCAGATTGATCCTGCGGCATCATGGGGTAAAGGCGCACTTAATGGCAGCTAACAGGGGGCAGAGGAGCAAGGGCGAGCTCTGCTCTCTCTAAGGAGCCAAGTCACTGGGCCTCTAGCAGGACTTGCCTGCCCCAATTCTCTCCACTCATTAAATAATCCTTGGCCTTTTAAAGTTGCCCATTCATCTTCTTTCCCTAGGGGCAGGGGATTCTTTTTATGCCTGAAATCCTACTCCAAGAGGCCTCGGGAAGCCCCTCCCTCCCAACACCCAAAGGAACAATGTGGATAGGGCTTTATTTAATTAATCTTCCTAACAATCTACCTTTTCAACGTGCCCGCCCGAAGAGCTCATTCAAGAAGGAGCCTCTCTTCGGTCACTAATCCTCTATGTTAAAAATTGTACTTTGCTCCAAAGCAGGAGCAAATTAACCAGTAAGCAGGGGACGCACAGGTTCAACTATGTTTAGTTACTAATCTGTAGTGAGCAGCTTCACGTGGATTTTCACATGGTAAGAAACAGGTAAACTGTGCACCGCAGATTAGTAAATAAGCACAATTAAGATTGTGCACATCTTGATTCTCGAGTAATCTGTCTCTGCTCCAAAGCACCCTTTACATAATTCGCTTCACAAGAACAACCTCTTCTTAGGACGTTCTGGGCCTCACTACCCCAGGCTCTCGTTTTCTGGGCTGCAACCAACCCTGAGATTAATCTAGGAGGAACCCCTTTTATAAGAGTGGCTGTAAATATCCAATTCAATTTGCTTTCACCCATGCTTTCTCAGGAGTCATGCTGAATAACATACTCAAAGATGATTACGGAACATGGCCTCCCTCACGGAGCCTGAGTGTTAAAAGGAGGGGACTTTCAGTTTCACTGAACAATGCAGTCAGGCGCTAACTCATGCTGCTCCATTACATTTCTTTGTAGCTGTGAACCATATAAGCCGCAATAATCGTGCTGGGCAGGTGAAGGCTATCAGTCCTTCTGCCCAAGAAAAAATGATACATTTTCCCTTCGCCTCCCACCCTAGAGCAACAACACAAATGCGTAGAGCAACAACACAAATGCGTAGAGCAACAACACAAATGCGTAGAGCATGTGAAGCAAAGCAGAACAGGCTGCTCAAACTCAATGACACTGAAGAGCTCTGTCTAATTAGGCCAGCCAAATGCTTGTTGTCTCAGCTATGAGACTAGTCCATGACTTTCCTACTGATAACATGAAAAGAAGATACCATACGTGCTTGTGTATAAGCCGCGTTTTTCCAGCGCATCTTTTAATGCAGTTTTTGTGGTAAAATTGGGTGCCTTGTCTGATATTCGGGTCAGCTTATACTTGAATATATATGGTATTAAATGACTTGTTGCTGCTGTATGAACCCTGAGACAAACTATGCAGGATTGTGCACATACTGAGTTGGAAAATAAAGTTATTAACTTATTCATTTATTTATTATGATAGTTAATATTTTCAGATTTTCGGCAGGTAAATGTTTATCCAAAGGGAATAAATTGTCTTTAGAGGAGTCAATCAAGAATGATTGAAAATTTTAGTGGTGTCTAAATAGCCTTTTCATCTAGACAGAAGTCGCATAGGCCCTATCCTAGAGTGGCCTGAAACTCCATCCAATTAAGAGCGCCCTATTTCAAACTTAATTGTCGATTTAACTTTTGTTCAGTAGCACATGCTACACAGAAAGCCTAAAACTTTTTTTGAAAGGGTTACGGCAGCTAGACATAAACAACACGGAAACTGTTCAAACAAACAAAAAGCTTCTAGAATGAAGGCAGGCAGTGGGCTGGTGAAGCTGCAAACACAGACCACGTCTTTTGAAAAGGAACCGTCCTTGCAGACTGTGGAGCCGAGACGCTAGAAAAGTAAGAGACAGAGACAACAGTTGCTGGGAAAAGACTCACAGGGAGCAGAGCTGGGCTCTATCTAGGGAAGATGCCCTGCCTCTAGGACTGAGACCCTGAAAACACATGCCTGGCTAGATTTCAGAACCGCTGTGCGCTGGGGACTGTAATGTTTTTTGTATTCTTCCCTTTGTAAGTGGGAGTAGCTCTTGCATTGAGGAACCTTTGTGGCAGAGTGGTTACACATTGGGCTGCTATCGACAAGGTCAGCAGTTCGAAACCGCCAGGCACTCTGCAGGAAAGATGAGGCTTTCTACTCTGAGTAGAAAAATGAGGCTTTCTACTCCCACAAAGAGTTACAGTCCTGGAAACTCATAGGGGCAGTTATACCCTGTCCTATATAAGTTCACCATGAGTTGGCATGGAATCAAGTTTGGTTTTCTGGTTTGTTTGTTTTGAGCTGTTGTCCGTGCACCTTGTATGCTGGGTGCTTAGAACACACAGATTTCTGGGTTAAGACGAGCTATATCTGAGCTCCCAGATCCAGGCCAGATCCAGATCATAAATTCCAAGATTGTCACCTGGTGCTATAATTAGATGAGACTTTTGGAAGTCCTGGAGGATCACATTTATTTTGCAGATAAAACTAAAACCCATTGCTGTGTAGTTGATTCAGGCTCACGGCCACTCAGGACAGAGCAGAACTGCCGCACAGGGTCTCCAAAGTTACACTGTTGACAGCAGCACACTGCCACAGTCCTCCTTCAGTTGGAACCACTGAACGTTCAGCAGAGTGTGTTGCACAGAAAGCCAAAAGAAGGGCCAAGCATCCCCTTTGTATGTTCTAAAGCCCCAAACTCACTGCCAGCTGATTCTGACTCGGCAACCGTCCAGGGCAAAGGGGAACTGGGTCACAGGGCTTCCGAAGCTGTAAATCTCTACAGGAGCAGACAACCTCATCTTTCTCCAGAGCGGCTGCTGGGTTTGAACAGCCAATCTTCTGCATAACAGCCCTACACTTAATCCACAGGTGCCCCAGGGTTCCTTGTGTTTATTAGAGGACTATAAATTATTATGGGCAAAGGGAACACTGTGATCGATTATAACAGAATAAAAAGCCCCAAACTCACTGCCATTCGGTCAATGCCAACTCAGAGTGATGCTATAGGACAGAGGAGAACCGCCCTGTGAGTTTCTGAGACTGTAGCTCTTTACCAAAGTAGAAATGACTGGCTTTCTCCTATGGGGTGGCTGCTGGGCTTAAACTGCTGACCTTGCAGATAGCTGTCCAGCATCTAAACTCTATGCAACCAGGGCTCCTGTGATAAGTTATATATCCTATAAGTCATTTGAAGCTCTCCTCACCAAGAGGTTAAGTCTTATCAATTTAGGATCTTTGAATACAAGCTGGCCTTGTGACTACCTTCTATTTGTCAATAAAACTGTAATACATGTCCCAGAGTCTAAGCCTCAAGGGGCCTTGCAGTTTCAACTATCACCCATTTGTAGTGACCTCCACAAAAGGACACTAGTGATTGGAACACTAGACATCGTATGAAGGAGCACCAAGGTGTCCTAGCCAATAGTACCCACTACCAGACAAGTGAAGAAGCTGTTTGGGACTTCTAGTCTCAAGATGAGTGCTGCCTTGAATAGGTTCAGACAAAATTGACAGAGAATCAATCCACTGAACTAAAGTAATTGTGAGAAATAGGAAGGCGCAGTTGTTTTAGACAACCGTTCTGTCAGTTTGTCATTTTGTGGTGGCTTGGGTATTGCTGTGATGCTGGAAGAAATGTCACTGTTACTTCAAATACCAGAAGGGCACCCATCGTTACAACAGAGCTTCAGGTTTCAGCAGAGCTTCCAGACTAAGAACAGACTAGAAAGGACTTCCACGTCAGAGGAAGTCACCACTGAAAACCTGTGGGTAGCCACCGGTATGGTCATATTCTGCAAACCTCAGGCAAAGGAGCGGATCATTGTCAGAGACGATGCCAGAAGAGGAGCCCTCAGATAGGAAACTCACTTCCATCAAGTCAGGGCCAACTCACAGTGAACTGCAGACAGGGTAGAACTGCCGCTGTGGGTTTCTGAGACTGTAACTCTTTACAGGAGTAAAAAACACTCTCTTTCTCCAATGGTTAGCAGCCCGACGAATAACCACTATGCCAAGGCTCTCAAAATAGGACTGAGGAAGAGCTACCTTCTCAAAGTAGACCTGACCATAATAACAGGGTACAGTAACGCATTCAGGAAGAAAGCCTTTGGGACCTTCATTTCTGATAGGGCAAGACTCAAGTTGAGAAGAAAACTGCACACATCTATTCATAATTGTAATGTGTGAAGTAGGAACCTAGGAAAACTGGGAATCATTGAAAATGAAATGGGACGCATAAAGATTGATATCGTAGGCATTAGTGAAGTGAAATGGTTCAGTCCTGACAATTTTGTAACAGAAAGTCATACCGTTTACTATGCCAAGAATGACAGAGTCATGAGGAAGGATACTGCATTCATCACCAAAAAGGGCATTTCAGGATCTGTCTTGAAGTACAATGCTCTCTGTGATAGGATACTATCCGTCTGCATTCAAAGAAGTTCCACCAATTCACTGTTTTGAAATTTATGGACCAACCACTAATGGTAGTGATGCAGAAATGAAAGCATTTTGCCACCATGTTGTCATAAATTGACCAAACATGCACTCAAGATGCATTGATAATTATTGGCAATTAGAATGCAAAACTTGAAATCAAAGGGGGGGAAACTATAGTTGGAAAATATGGTCTTGGTGATAAATATAAAGCTGGGGGTCACATGATAAAATTCTGCAAGACCAATAACTTCCTCACAGATACCTTCGTTCAATAGCATACATGGTGACCATATAAATGGATTTCCCCAGATGAATGACACAGCAATCAAATTGACTACATCTTTGTGTGTGTATATATATGCCAATATCAGCAACTAAAGCCAGGCCAGGGGCAAATTGTGGTACAGACCATCAATTGCTCCTATGTAAGTTCAGGTTGAAACTAAAGAAAGGAAAATGAAAACAGGCCCATGAGAGCCGGAGTAGAAGTATATTTTGAGTACATCCCACCTGAATTTCAAAAACAGATTTGACACATTGCACAGAAGACCTGATGAGTCATACCAAACAAAAGCAAAAGGTATTTAAAAACAGGAGAAAAAGAAAAGATCAAAGTGGGCATCAGAAGAAACTTGTTCTCAATCAGAGTAGCAAAGGCAAATGGAAGAAACGATGATGTCAAAGAGCCGAATAGGAAATTCCAAGGAGCAACTCAAGAAGACAAAGCTAAATATTATCATGAAATTGGCAAAGAGGTAGAGTTCGAAAACCAAAAAGGAAAAAGACTCAGCATATCTTCAACTGAAAGGACTCAAGAAAAAATTCAAGCCTCAAGTTGTAATATTGAAAGATCCTGTGTATAAAATATTGAATGATGCAGGAAGCATAAACAGATGGAAAAAATACACAGTCACTGTACCAAAAAGAGCTAGCCAACTATTTCAGGTTGAATGAGCAAGAACGAATGGTATTGGAGGAAGATGTTCAAGCTGTACTGAAGGCATTAGCCAAAAACCAGGCTCCAGGAATTGATGGGATACCCATTGAAAGGTTTAATCCAGCTGATGAAGCCCTCGCTCATCTATGCCAAGGAATCTGGATGACAGCTACCTGGGCAGCCTACTCAAATGGACCCATATTTATACCCATTTCATAGAAAGGAGACCCAACAGAATTCTCAAGTTATAAAACATTATCACATGCAAGTAAAATGTTGCTGAAGCACATCCAACAACACTTGCAGCAATACATTCATACGGAGCTGCCAGAAACTCAGGCCAGATTCAGAAGAGGACTTGGAACAAGGGATATCATTGCCAATGTCAGATGGATCTTGGCTGGAAACAGAGGATACCAGAAAGATGTTTATTTTGTTTTATTGATGATGCCAAGGGAATCGACCATTTGGATCATAACAAACTATGGATAGCCTTGAGACTAATGGGGATTCAACAACACTTCACTGTGTTCATGTGGAACCTGTACATTAATCAAGAGGCAGTTGTGTGAATAGAACAAGGGAATATGCGTGGCTTAAAATCAGGAAAGTTGTGCCTCGGGTTGTATCCACTCACCATTGTTATTCAATCTGTATACTGAGCAAATAATCAGAGAAGCTGCATTATATGAAGAAGAAAGCTTTACCAGGTTTGGGGTAAGACTTATTAACAACCTTCAATATACAGGTGACACCATCTTGCTTGCACAAAGGGAGTGGAACTTAAAGAATTTGCTGCTGAAGATCAAGCCTTCAGTCTGGATTACAACTCAATGTAAAGAAAATAAAAATCCTGTGAAGTGAGCCTGCCCTTCTAGTTCTTGGGGTCTCTTGCTTTGTGACGGTCGGACCAGGGTCCAGCTGCCTTAGCCAGTTCCCTGCTTCAGCTGGCAAGGCTCACTTCCTGCAAGACATCCCCGAGGAGAAGCCACATGGACCTACCCTGATGCAGCCCTGGGTGCTGGAGCAGCCATGTGGAGAGCCCTGCCAGCGCTGAGATGCTTACACATTCACTGACTCGGCTTTCCTCCTGCAGTCGGCAACACTGGGTGTGTTTTGTGAGATGGAGGAGGACTTGTGAATTGGCATCGGACAAATGGGCTAATGTTGGACTTGTGGCGTGGGCTGCACTGGGTTGGGATGGTTTCTTGATGTGCACTTACATTTTATATAAAATACTCTCTTACACATATGAGTTTCTGTGGATTTGTTTCTCTAATGTACCCAGACTCACATCTGGGATGTAACAATTTTGAGTACAGTGCAGGGCCAGACAGTGTTTTGTTCGGTTGGACATATGGTCACTGTTAGTCAGAACCGACTTGATGCCACCTAACAATACCTAGACCTGCAGGCAGGCCTCTGATTTTCAGTCCTGTCGTCCCTCTGCCAGTGCCCTTGTCAGTCTGGTGTTCCAGAACTCTTCAACTCCCCCAATCAATGTCCGGAGGCATGCCATGTTGCCAAAAGGACTGGGCCTGAAGGTGCTCAGCTCTCTTACTCTCTGAATTGACGAAGCAAGCTAGCTCTGTCCAGTGTCCATAGGCACCCCACTCTTCCAGCAAGTCTCTGACCTGGAAGCTCTCACCCCTCTTGTTTTTGGAAGGAGCTGCTCAGGGTAGTCAGCTTTATGTTTGGGAAGCGTACTGCACTGTCTCTCACTTACCTCCTGCTGCTGCCCTTTCTCTGAAGTCAGCTCCTCACGGTCTTATCCTGTCTCCCGTGATGCAGTGTTTTATCTTCTGGGTCTAGGATGTTTCAGCACAAGGATTCTGGGTCCAAAGAACACACTGCATTCCGTGCTCTTTTTTCTTGGTGGTAGGAACGTGTCTCCTGTACTCTGAAAGCTGCTATCTTTTAAGCCAGGTAGAGTGATAAAACAGAAAAATCCATTTATTATTAGGGTTCCATACACCTTATGTTCAAGATTTTCCCCTGCGTGAATTCCATACCCCATCTTTACAGTCTACCTAATCCCCTTGGTGGATCCCAAGCAGTTTATTTGAATAGCCCATCCAATCATTGTGGGGATTACATGAATATGCTTGGCTAAATTGGCCATATTATGTAATTCATTGCACAGCAGCTATGTTAAGAAGGAGGGCCCAGTGTCTGGAGAAGGGCTCCTCCAGAGGTGCGGTGGGCTCCGAAGGTCCACCTTTCTGTTAGCACTGAGCACTTCATCAAGGCTCCCGAGAGGACAACGAGCCAGCAGTTTAAGGCTGTTCTCCAGCTGAAGTCTAGCAGCTTTTCATGCAGCTTTCAGGGAAATTCGAGCTTATAATAACACATAAGCTAAGTATTGTATGATGACAGGCCACCCCTTTCCCATAATTTCTAGCGTCTGTTTTGGGGAGAAAAGTTGAGAGTATGAAAATTGATCAAGCAAAAAGATCCAAAAGTTCAGTCACCACAAGATATTACTGTCCACTGTGATTTTCTCTGTACACATGGCTGGCCACCTTTGCCAAGCAGCTACGAGCAGACCTCCCTCCCTTCCTCTTTCCTTCCTTGATGTCAACAGGCAGGAACAACAAGCCCTAAGGCTTTTCTTGAGGGGAAAAAATATCAGACATGACTTGAAGTCTCTTAGACACAAACATTTCTGCTAATATTAACTTTGCATAAAGGTCTGTGATACTTTGAGGAAAATGACTCTGTTTGCAAGTCATGCAGATGTTTAATGGCCTATTTTGACACGTCATTCTCTAGATTTAAATTTCAGAGAAGTTTCGCTTTTGAGGGACCTGCCTCAATGGTACCAAACTGACCTGTACTTCTAAACACAGGAGCCTTTTTTCCTTCTGGGGATGCACTTTATCCATTTTGTGTTTCTGGTTACGTACCCTAGACATTTCCCCTGCCTTTGCTTAGCATGATGAGATGGTTTGGGCATTATTTTGCAAACACATATATTTTTCTCTCTTTGGGGAAGATTCTGACTTTCCAATTAAGGAGAAAGTATAAAATCGAATTGATGAATCTCAGATTCCCACAGAAAAGTCAGTTTTTGAAGAAAAAAAATGACATAATTTAATTTCCATTAGAGGAATACCAAATGAATAGAGTCTAAGAAAGGATGTTTTGCATTTAGTTATTTTACAAGAGATGCTTAGTTGTGAGAACCATTCAGAAAGACATGCAATACCTGTAGGAGACAGTGCCAGAGTTCAGCACCAGAAATTCCAGAGTTTTAAATGTAGAACAGCATGACTGATAGTTAGCCAGGATGAACTTATATCCTTGAAACCCTCTCTTCAGTCATCTGCTTACCTGTCCCATCTGCTGTCCTCAGGTTTCTACTAGATGCTCACAGATTCTTCTGAGGGTAACGACGTGGCCAGCACCAATATCACCCCTCGAACTCACTCCCAGGCATGAGAGCAATTTGAAATAGAATGCTTTTTAAATTTATAATAAAAAAGGATGGATTTGTTTCAACTTGGAAATAATTCTATATGTATGATATAACCTTTAGTTATTCAGATATTTATTATGTTATATTGATTAATGCTGCTCATAAAGTACAGAAAGTATTGTCAAGCTAACATTTTGAATAAAGTTTTTCTTTCTTCCCCAAGCAGGTCAAGTGAAAAAAAAAATCTAAATGTGTGAAATTCAAAATCGAGCGCCTAGAATAACTTTCCATCCAATGATCTGTCATCAGAAGAAACAGCCTCCATAGGAATAAAGAGAAAGAGCTGCTGTTAAAAGGAGGAGCAATTAATTAGTTAATTAAAAGAATGAGTCTCCTTAGATAATGGTCATTAACTAGCCACGATAAATTAAATAAACGTGAGGCAGTTACTTTCACCAAGGATTATTTGCCTAAATTTTACAGGAGGAGGAGAAGGAAAAGAGGACGAGGAGGCCTTTTTAATGACAACGTACAAGAGAAGGGTCTCATGTGGCAGAAATGTCCCATTCAGAACTGATGACACCTCAATGCATCATTTTAAACATTTGCCAAAGGAAGTGTGTGATAAAACCTCTTTCTCATACTACTGTTTTAAGCAGAATTTAACTAAATATTACTTGGATTACAGTATGAACCGAGTGGTCAGGCTTGAATTACTACCTGGATCCTATTTTAGGAAACTACTCTTACCTGGCAGTAGGCTCTGAATATTAGTAATAATGAGGTTCATCACAACAGAGTCCTCCATTTCAAATAGAACATGTAAGGAAGCAAGTAAGATATGGCCTGCATGTGATAATACACTGGCAGACATGTGACCTCCCCTCCCCCAAAGAAAAAAGAGCATTGAACTAAAAGCACTAACATGCCTTCCCGCTCTGAGGCTGGGGACGACAGCTCCACAGCCACACCTCAGAGTGAGCCGACAACTCCAAGTTCCTACGATATTCTAAACCGGGAAAGCATGTCCTTGGAGGAGCTCCTAACCACGTACCAAATCATATGCAATCTAGACATCTGAGTGGCACAGCGGAGGCAGTAGAGCACAACTAGCGCGTTCGGCTTACAAACATAATTACAAATGGCCTGGGGTCTGGGTTCATGTATCTGCAAAGCATCTCTACTGCACAGGCCAGCGACTGTTCTAAAGGTCGGTCACTGGGGAGCTAGTACAACTTGATTACTCCCTGTTCACTTGTCTAAATGAATCAGAGTTGAGTGTGAATCTTTTAATTTTTTAATCCCACCAAATTTTGAGGTGGGAGCCAAGTTGAAGGTTACCGTACTACATTTGTGTAGATGTATATGTACCGACCAATCAATCCCCTGACATTGAATCAATTCCAATTCATAGTGACCCTGTAGGGCAGGGGTAGAACTTCCCCTCTGGGTTTCCAAGGCTGCCCCTGTTTACAGGAATAGAAAGCCCCATCTTTCTTCCACGGAGCAGCTGGTGGTCTCGAACTGCCAACCTATAGCAGCCCAAGGCGTAACTATTAAATGACGTGTGTGTGTGTGTGTGTGTGTATGTGTTTTTCAATGTGTCTATGTAGAGTATATGTATATATATTTGAAACTTTAAAATACATTCAATATATTCAGTGGCTAATTTCTATTCTTGACAACTTTGGGATCACTTGAGATTCAGGCACCCGTCATCCTTCAGAGTTCTAGAATCTTGATTTAGATTGGTTGGCACCAACGCAGGCTATTAGTCCTTTTATAAAGTCCAATGTAGTCCATTTGTTGTTGGATAGTTTTAGTCAAACATCTTAGGAGGTCATCAAAGTAAAAGCTTATCTGTAAATGGCAAAACTCAATGTATCCATGGTTAATAAATAGTAATATGTACTCTTACAATGCCCACAGTAATGTAATACATATTACTATAATTTACAATACATATATTATTGTGGGCATTTTAAGAATATACTATGCATGTAAATAACTACTTTTTCTCATTCCTCCCACGTTGGTTAGTTTATAGGCTTAAAATATCATGACTTTCTAATTGAAAGTTTCTCTTAGCAAATTTAGCAAATTCATAAAAATCATGATTAGCAAAGATAGATTTTAGCACTCTGGGTTACAGTTCAGGAATAACAGTAAGATTTCCAAAGAGGTGTTTGTGTCAGAATAGATAAGTGTTTTCAGTGTCCAGACTCATGTCTTTGCTCATGCACAATCTGAGATTTTTACACACTGCCACTGCTGCTGGTGCTATAAACAACTATTTCACAGAAAACAGTTTTGCACACACATTGATTATGCAGGCAAGAACTATAATGAGTGATAAAACTATTCTGTGCAAATTGTAGATTTGTCCATATGACTACAAAAACATTTGTAAACTGATGGCATATCATTCTGAAATACCTAAACAGGTCTGCTTAGCATTATTGTGTTAGGTAAAAAGTAATAAAATATGTATTTGTTAATATCCTTTTACTTCTTTGAGGTAGTCCAAATTACCAAAGCCTCAGCATTTCATAATGACTCTGCCATCTCATGTGTCTACAGTCCAGAGGGAAATGGCATTCGCTGTTTATGTGAGGCTTTTCAACATTACTTCATGTTCTGTCCAGATTAAATGCCCTTTATGTCAGGTTGGATGGTTGTGTTTCCTAACCTGTAATCCAGGGGCTCTAACTGGCTCAACTGAAATAGCTTACTTTTCGGCTCTAGCCGTACACCGAAGGAAGCCTGAACCACTCTAGTGAGACAGCTTCATTTTCAGATGAGGCGGTTGAGGCTGCAAAGGTGAAATTACTCACCTTATATGATGGTGTAGTGGTTACGCATTGAGTTTCTAAGACTGTAATTCTTTACAGGAATAAAAACCCCCAATCTTTCTCCCATAGAGTGGTTGCTGGCTTCGAACTGCTCACCTTTCGCTTAGAAGCCCAAAATGTAACCCACTATGCCTCCAGGATAGTTAGTCCAATTTATAAGATCTTTTCCTTACCCGCTTTAGAATTTTTATAACTTGCTCTATTGCTAACAACAGGTTGGATTCAATTACGGAAGAGCCAGATATCTCTGAGAATCCTTTCTTGTTTGCCTTTTAGTGGCCAAAAGGCTAAGTCCTGCTCTGGTTAGTCAACTGAGACATGCTGAAGCACACCTAAGACTTAAAACAAGCTTATCATTTCTGTCTGCTTGCTCATGGTCACAACTGTTTCCTGATTATACTGAAACAAGAGTTAAAATACAGCATCTGTATGTGACTCTCCAGGGCGTGAATCCAATGAAAAAAGCATATGATCTCTATGCATTCTGATTTCAAACAGCATTCCATAAGGATGGCTTTGTAGCTTTTGGATTCGCTGTGGGTGCCAAATTCTAATACACTTCTCTCTTTCTCTCTTAGAGGGAGTAAATCGGCTCTGCTGCTCCAGTGCACCGACCCTTGTTAGGGCTAGCAACAGGGTGGATCCTAATCCACTCTGAGTGGTACACTGGAAAAGAAGAGACAGAGAGACAGACAGACAGAAGGAAGATAGCTATGCTGCAAGTGCAAGCCCGGGAATGACTGAGGTCTCCAGAAGCTAGGGGAAATTAAACAAGATCTTCTCCTAGAGCCTTCGATGAGAACACTGACCTATTGAAATCTTGATTTTGACTATCAACAGACTCTAGAACCAGGACACAAGGTGTTTTTGTTGTTTAAAGCCACCCACTGTATGGACTTTTAGTTATAGCTGACCTAGGAAAGTAATAAAGAAATGAAGACTCTTCTAAGTTTTGCATTTCTTAACAAACACGTGTTCATTTGTTTCTTGCCAAGGTGCTCCACTACTCTACGTGAGTTTCACAGGGCTCTTGCCATGCTCCCAGGCCCGGACATATGCCCTGAGAGGAAGGGACAGATGATTTGGTTCACTGAAGAAAATGATTTTGTTTACTTAAAAAATAAGAGGTATTCTTTAAGGTTTATATCTTTGGTTAATGATTCTTACCAAACTTTTATCCTTTTAGTCTCTGTAGACATAGTTGGCTCTTTCTGTAGCAATAAAAAAAAAATTTAAAATCACATTTTTTTCATGCTAAGCTATGATTTTAATTAGTGCAATAGTTTCCCCCCTGAGAAAGGTAATTGCGTCCTTTAACTATATATATTTTTTCAGGTTGGGGAGCTGTACAAGCAAAGTCTAGATCTATTCATTTCTATCTTCCATCATTCTGCATCTTTTGTAACATAAATGCTAAATTATACATTATGGGTCTTTGGCAACCACATTAAATCAATTTTTAAACAGGACAGTAAACATGTTTATGTCACAATCTTAAACTGAAATGCAAGGTAGATTCAATGTCTTCATTTAACATTGACAGAACCTCAATTTAAATTTTGGAATAGCAAATACCTTTAATAAGTTTGGTGTGAATGACTAAACATTTGGACACAACTTATTATACAGAAAATGTACCTATATAAATCTCCAAGTAGAATTATATACATTTCAACATATAGCATACATATTTTTCTACTCAGATTTTTCTCTTAGCGAAACAATACCATTTTACTATACACAGATGTGCAATACTACATTAAGTCCTGAGTAATTTAAGGTTTAATGACCTATTGTAAATTCCAGTTTGCTACAGAATCTAGTAGTTTCTGTAGAAAAAATGTGAACAAAATAATGTGTAAAACTATGCATTTGGCTATGTACTCATTTTGTGCTTAGTGGAGAAAGCTAGAGAATGCATAATAGTCATTTACATTAAGAAAAGGTTCTTAAATATTCATGGTTATACAAATGTCCTATGCATAAGTATTTAAAGAAGGTTTTAGCCATGTTGCCTATATCCAGTCAAGCATGGAAGACACCAGTCATTATTGGATTGGGAATCCCTTTTGCAGAATAGGAAATTCCATGTAAACATCAGTGTTTATATATTATAGGAAATTCTGATTTAAACAAGGGAAAAAAGATACAATTAAATAATTTGAAATGTGTCTCTTGGGATATAGCAGCTTACATGGAAGAACTATAAAAAATGAAAGTGCATTTTGGTGAAAGAGGAAACCAGATAAAAATCCTTTAAGGGTCACCTGGCAAGTCACCTGCTTTGGAGGGCCCGGGTTGGCTTGTCTTAGGGAGGCCTGGAGATCATCCACATTATTCTTAGGTTAAATAGGGTACAGACTCCACTGCACAAAGAGTAGTAATCACTTTGGAAAAAAGTCATTTTAGAGCTTCAATGGAGCAGTAGCAGATGCTTGTCAAGGTCAACCCCCCCCACCCCCTCCAACTCAAGCATCAGAAGGGACAGGACACCTGCTGTGGCAGGCCCGGCTCCTGTATCAGAGGGAGCCCTGCCTCAATGAGAAGGCACTACGTCCGTGGTTGATCCATTGCTCCTGCTACCCTGTCCCATGGCTGCTATAGTCGAAGACTCCTTTCTTGAAGAACGGTGAGAATTCACAAATCGTGAACTTCGACAGAGTCAGCCCCACGTTGTTGATATGTAGCGGAGATGTAGCAGATTGAAGCATCACTCTGAACAGGTCCCTGAGGTATTTCTGTGGGAGAGACATGACAATCGTTACGACACTGTCAAGTGAAGTCAAGGAGAAAAGAGGAGATGTCCACGAACAGTTTCCCATTGCCTTGAGCGAGCGCTGTCATCAAAAACATAGCGACTGAAACTTCTTCAACTGACTTAGCAGTCATTACACCAACCGGGTAAAACATAGCCTCGGTATACAAACACAGGAAGGAGATTTAGGCTCTAGGCTCTGGTTCAGAGCAGCAGCACCTTGTGTGGGGAGATAACAAAGGATGCCTAGCACAGGGAGCCTGTCTTTCAACAACCGTGCCACCATTTCAGAATCTATTTTTGAAAAGCCATGTTCCCCAACATACTCATTAAAGAGAAAGACCTTTAAAAGAAAGGAAAGCAGGAAGAGAGAAAGAAAGAACACGAACAAATGAAAGAAATAAAGAAGGAAGGAAGAAGACTAGTGTTAGAACCAAATCAAACCTACTGCCACAGAGTCTGTTAGGATTCCTAGACTCGCTATAGGACAGAGAAAAACTTCCCCATGGAGTTTCCAAGGCTGTAACTCTTTAGGGAAGCAGGCTGCCACAGTTTTCCACTTAAAGAATCTGGTAGGTTTGAACCATTGACAATTTGGTTAACAGCCGAACATGATCGCCACTCCGTCGTCAGAGTGCCTGTAAGTTGTTAAACATGCTGCTTATTAGCATTTAAAAATGACACAGTCGGGAATGGCTTTGAATCCTCAAAAACGAAAGGAAAATACATACTGGGGATAAGAGAGTCAAGTTCTATACTAATATATACAGATCATCTCTGAAATGATTTAGCCATCCATGAGAAGACATTCTTACGACTAAAGTGAATTGCTGTAAGCTTCCAACCACTTTCCCTTAATGTGTTTGTTACAATGTTACATGCCTTTTTTGGCCCCGAAGAAGCAGAGGCCATCTGAAATGAAGATCCAAGATGAGGAGGATAAAATCTGAGACTGGTGCTGGGCAGGATGTGTTAAGTGAAAGAAAAACAATACAAAATAGTCAGTATGTATTTAGTTCAGGCTACTCTTACCTCTAACAGAACACGGGTGAGGTGGATGGGTTTGATCCTACCCTTTATTAATATCTCAGCTTATTAAAATATAATCTTGAATCCTAGATCAATTATACATTGTTATTATTTCAGATCTTACACTGTCTGTTGTCTCTCTTCACCCACGAGGGTGGGAGGGTGGGAGAGGAAGGGGGAAAAAGAGAAAAAAAGAGGAGCTTATACCAAGGGCTGAAGTAGAGCATCTTTGGAAATGATGATGGCAACATATGGATAAATATGCTTGATACAATTGATGTATGGAAAGTTATAAGAGCTGTAAGAGCCCCCAATAAAAATGATTTAAAAAACAACCGAAAAAAATATATATATAAAACTTATCACAAACTTGAATAAATGTGAACCTGAAGTAAGACTTAAAAAATATGTCTAAGAAACATGGCCTTTTCCTAAAACAACTGTTTGCAACCAGAGGTAATATTCTCCCACAAGAGGTATTTGGCAAGGGTTGGATGGTCACAACGTGTATCTAATGAGTAGGAGCCAGGAATTATGCTAACATCCTACAATGTACGGGATAGCCACACAAGAAAGAATTGTCTAACCTAAAATATCAATAGTGCGGCGAGGAGAAAGCCTGGCCCCGAGGAAGCAGAAGAACTTCTTGTGACCTCTTCCTATTGTCAGAAAGTCTCTAGTAACATCAGTGGGTTAAGCACGGGGCTGCTCGCCAAAAGGTTAGAAGTTAGAACTCACCAACTGCTCTGAAGGAGAGGGATGGAGTCTCTGCTCCTGGAAGGATTCCCCATCTCGGAAACCCGTGGACAGTTAGACTCGGTCCAGCAGTGTCAGGAGGAGATAGTGGGTATGTATCGTCAACAGGAAGCTAAAGACTAAAGTGGCCGTTCTTCTTAACGCGAACTCAGTAACTATTTTCTACTAGTGAACAATCCCATAGTATTCTACAATTTCTAAAACCCTTCTGACGTGTTTTGTACAATGTTATGGAAGTACAACAGAAACAATAAACTATACAAATGTATAATTTGATGAGGTTTGATATACGTATACATTTGTGAGACCTCTACCAAATCATGTTTACACTTGTAAGACCACCACCAAGATAAGCATATACACCTATGGTATAATCCCTAATACTAATAACACCTGTCGTAATTAGCCTCAAACACTTCTCAATGGATTGGATTTTGCTACTATAACACTCTGCTTAAAATTATTCACTATCATTATTGTAATACCACTTTCAGGTGACATAACTATTGTTGGGAGAGGCAATATGCCTTGTTTCTAGTAGCAAGCACAGCAATCAAGTGTCCTTAATTCAGACTCTATTTTCTTTATTTAGTATTTCTAACTTACTGATCTCAAAGGGACTGAACTTCAAATCTGGTCACAACACAGAGGTGCTAAAACAAATACTGAAAAGAGAGATCTTAAGCATTCTACTTCCTTGCATCAGACGGGCTAAAGGGCCCTTTTTGGAAAAAGGAACCAGAAGATAGCATTATTAATTAGGGGGGCCTAACTAACTAGGGGGACCTGAATTCCACCAAACTTGGTAACCCAAGTATAATCAGTTACCTTGCCAGCCAACGCTCCTAACGACAGGCAGATGATTGCTCTTGGAAGATGACAGTGAGGTGTGTGGAATAAGGAAGGTGAGGTGGACACCCCTTCCCAAGTGAAACCCAGCTCCCTCTCAGTGTAACATGTGAATGGGGCGGAAGCACCTAGGCCAGTGTCACCTCCTTCAGGGCTCCTGCAGGAAGAATTAAGGTGCAGACAATTGTCCAGGACAAATCTGTTTTCAAGATGAATTCCGGCAGAACAGAAAGTAATTTACATTTTGGAGCAGATGTTGTATCAGCATTTTATATAATTAGCTTACAAAGTAGGGTCCCTGAAAGGAGCCAATAAAGCCCGAAGGGTATAATGAGAAGCGAAAGTTAAAATATAAAATTTTTAAAAGAAAATATTTTATATACCTTCTGTGCCCAACTACCACTAATAAAAGAGCATCGTAAAACAAATGCGGCTCATGCTTTTCCTTTAAATAAACTAATTAGCATGTCTTGATGCGAACACACGCTGGAAAGAGCCCATTCCAAACGCTCAGAAGAGTTTTTTCCTTTGCAAAACAAATGTTTGCTGAGCAGCAGAACTGAGCAGGCTTGACTTACTTTAAATAGACTGCTTCCTTGGTGCAAAGAAATTGTTTTATTACAAAGTGACTTTTTGCAGTGAGTTCAAAGTGTTCTAAAGTATATGTGATGACACATGACCTTGGTTGGCTATAAACAGGACCACATTTTTAAAGTGGGCTAGGCACAATGTTTCCAGTAAAGGACAAAACCAAAGGATTGGACTTGGGCTAATAGAAGAACACAGAAATAAAATTCCAGAAGGTTACTGGGGACATAGACAATGTTTCATTCTACTGTGTATCCCCTATCATCCCTAACACACTGTGAGTTTGGGAAAAGCATTTAAAAGAAACATCCATGATAGATTTTGACCATGTTCTGGCACACATCACAGGTGTATACGCTCCTGAGTTTTCACAAAGCAAATCCACATGTGTGCAGCTCCAGCCACCGCACATCCCTGCTCACGCTCCCTCCTTGTAGCTCCAATGTTCCTCTCCACAGCCACCATGAATCGGATAGTCAGGATCAGAGATGAGTCCTTCTGGTTTTAAATTAATAGGACACACAGGAGGCACTCTTTGGGGTATGGCCTCCGGTGGTTACAATGGTGTTTGCAACGGTGTAACTGTAGTGGGTTCCATCCGAGTGATGTCTGGAAATTCACATGAGCATGAACATGTTGAGAAGCTGAATTTAGTAAGGGGTCATGCGATGGTGACAGGTTTGTCCTTCCACACAAGCTCTTCTTCAATGCTGAATTCTACTGAATTCCATATGGTGTCAATAAAAAAGTTTCACCTTAGGGAAACATAAGATCAGCCAATGAACTAGAACTCTCTCATTATTTATATATAATTCAAAATGATAAATAAATCCTTACATATTTTTGTGCCTACATTTTGGTGCCAGTCAGTGCTCATGGTGTTTTCTGCAGAATCTATAGGAAAAGCGGGGAAATTAAGGCTCCTCTCAAAGCGATCTCTTTACTGCTGATGTAGAGGAACATCAGCTCCTCCTGACATGTCTAAAATAAGTGCAGGGCCAAGCTGGATCCTCAAAGTAGTACACCTTTTTTACACAGTATTGAAGGGCATTAAGAGTTTCAGTACTTTCTCTGAGTCAGGAGGGCAAAGAAGGAAAGGCAATTGTGAAATTCAATATCCAATTTCTGTTTCTGACTTTCACACATTTTCTCCAATAAAAAAAGAAACAAAAGCAGGCAGTTTTAAATCTCTGTAGCTCATGTGGGACCACAAAAGATCCATAACATTGGCCCATCCTAGTGGCTGGCAACAGAGGTGAGGCTTTGCTTCACTAAACGCCCTGGATCAGGGCTATGGAGACAGCAATTGCTTCTCTGGTGTTGTGCAACATACTAGCTGTGTTTGAGGGTGGAAGTGAGAGCAAACCAAGCCCTCTTAGAATCAGCTTGCAAAATGGGTTAAGGGATGGTAGATACAGCCAGGAGTCTGGGAGAGAGAATGTATGACCATGAGCAATCAAGGGACCAAAAAGAGTCCAAGAAAAAACAGGCAAAAAAAAAGAAATGTGGGAGGATGGTCAGGGAGAACAGGGAAAGAAGAGATACGACAGATGGGAGAACGAAGGAGGAAGAAAGGGCCACACCATGGAGAAGACGGCCCACCATCTATTTGTCCAACAAGTTGGCAATGAGAATTTAAGAAGAATACAGTAGACTTTTATCTATATTTATGTTTTGTTACTGGAACTAACACTAAAGTATTATTGTGGTGTTTTCTTATTGGCACTTTCTGAAAATCTAATTTAGATGGCTCATCCTTAGGGCACACTTCAGTTTTAAAACAGAATCTTCTACAAGATGCCAACATACTGTATTGTTTCTGGCAAGTGTGCATAGCAGTGGCAGGGGTAGAACTACCTAGAAGAAATGACTCCCCCTGGGTCTGTTTGAAAGTGCTACATTCCTGGCAGGTGACTAGATAATGTTCTCAATCCCCCAAGTAAAAGGAGACAAGATCTTATAAAAAAATGTATGGAAAGATTAATATGTAAAGATGGTCAGAGTGCCACCAAATACCACCCCCCAACACTGATTCCATATCTACTTCTTTCCAAAAACAGTTCTTTCATTATGTTTTTTACTTTAAAAAACACACCTTAGTCTTTATAGTGACAGCTTTTTAACATGTTAAAGGGATCTTTTGAAGTCAGGTTTCCCAATGCAGTCAGTTGTTTGATTTCCAGACAGCGGTTTCCAGGAGTATTGATTTTGAGTCCCAAGTAAAATAAAACCCTTAAAAACTTCAATCGTCAGAATCCACTCCAGGCCAGTGAGTTTCACTGAGGAGTTTTAACTTGAATTGCAGTCCGTATTGCTGGCTGCAGTCTCCAATTGTCATCAGCAAGGGTTCAAGTCCTCCTCGCTATCAGCAGGCAAAGGTGTGCTGTCTGCAGAGCCCAGGTTGTCAATATATCTTCTTGATCCATTCTGATGTCTCTGGTCTTCTTCATATAGTCCAGTTTCTTTCATTATTTTCTCAGCATGCAGATTAAACATGGAAATGAAATTATACAACCCCAATCCACACCATTCTCACTTTCAAACAGGCAATGTTCTGGGCAGTATTCTATTTGAACAACTGACTGTCCCTTTACCTAGGTACAGGTTCTGCATGAACACAACCAAGTGCCTAGAATTCCCATTTTCTTCAATGCTATCCATAGTTTGTTATGGTCCACGTAGTCCAAGGTCTTTGCACGGTGAGGAAGACACAAGTCACCATCTTTCTGGTATTCTCTGCTCTCAGCTAAGGTCCTTGGATAGCAATGCTATTCTTGTCCTTCGGAATCCAGCTTGAATTTGTCAGCTCCTTGCCAATGTACTGGTATATCCATTTCTGAATTACTTTCAGTAAAGTTTTACTTGAATGTGATATTAATGATATTGTTCTTTTGGGTCATGTTTACATGGAAAGGCCAAAAATATCCATGATCTCTTCTAGTCAGTTGGCCAGGTAGCTGGCTTCCACATGTCTTGGCAAAGACAGACGAGTGCTTCCAGGGCTGCACCAGCTTGTTGAAACATTTCAAATGGTATTGTCATTCTTTGAGCTTTACTTTTAGCTAATTCCTTCAGTGTAATGTGGACTGTGGGCTTCTTCCTCCATTACCATCTGTTCTTGATTACATGCTACTCTTTGAAATGGATGAACGCCAAACAATTTGTTTTGGTACAATGGCTGTGTATCCTTTCCATCTTCCTTCGATGCTTCCTGCATCAGAGAATTCTTCAATATTACAACTCGAGGCTTGAATTCCTTCTTCAGTTCATTTAGCTTGAGATATGCTTTGTTCTACCTTTGGTTTTCAAGCACCTGGCCTTGTATATTTCCTTATAAGGTTTTACTTTGTCTTTTTGACCTTGTTTTTATTTTTTCTTTTCTTTCACTTGCCTTATCTACTCTGTTTGTCACCTTAGTGGGTGACCGCTTCATTTTCAGATGAGGAATCAGGTTGGAGAGGTGAAATTATTCACATTATGTAGTGGTGCAGTGCTTTTATAAAGTTCTTTGTCTGATATTATGGCTGTTCATATTCCTAGTCTGCAGGCAATGGGGATTTACCAGGGACTCAGTCCATGTAGACACCCTGAAAACGGACTTGGGCTTTCACTATCATCCATAGTGTTCTGCAAAACTAGTGGTTACAATTTAAGCACTGGCACCATTCCCTCCTTTGGATTTGGCTCTTATTGTCTACAATCCTTGATTCACACATGCTTGTGTGTTTCTTCTTTGTGGACTGAGCTGACTCCTCCATAAGACAGTTGCTTGTTTAAGACAAGCCTTTAAGACCCCAGACACTTTTTTTTTTTTCTGATAGCCAGGCACCATTTGATTTATCTACCACACCTTGCTATGATATCCATATCTCAGTGATCTCGAGAGGATGAGTACCAGGCAGGGCCATGTCACAAGAATTAATTGTTCTTCTATTAGGGTAAAATGAAGTGAGAGCTCAAAATCTATTCATATAGCTATGGTTTCTCTATGTTGATGGTTCACCTTAGGAAACATCTTTATTATTTTGTTTTAGTACATCATAGATTATCCCTATGGAGCTTAAGGTAACTTTTCATAGTAATATATGCACTGAATTGCAAAGGATTTTATACATGTATAGAGCAGTTTATTAGTTTCTAATACAGGTATTGTTAACCTTTACATCTTCATGACTTAGGTGACGACATTAATTATACAAGCCATGAGGGGTAGAGATATGACAATACTTTCAATTATATTCATTTATGAACACCTGGTAGAGTAATCCACGTCACAAAAGGCACAGAGAGTTTGAAAACAACAACTTCCTGTTGGTCTGGAGTTGAACACACAGGATAAGGCCTGGGTTGCCAGGAGTTGGTTGGAAACTATTAGCTCAAACGTGTCCAGTTGAGAACGTAATGCCAGGTGAGTCCTCCCTCTGGGGTTTCTACACTTTCTGCCCATCTTACACATCCTCAGACTCGTAATTGCTTTTTCTAAAACACACATGTGTTCCCACTCCCACTTTGGATTTGACTTCCCAGTGAGGTCCAGTGATTACTCTTGTAGGGTTGTCTGTTGATTTGGGATGACCGCAGAACACTGTTATATGGCAAGGAATAATTGGTCTTTTCCCTTTCCACATAACAGGGGAAACTTGACCCATCTGGATGTTCTAATATGGAGGACAATACATAGCTCACGTTAACTAGGTAGGCATACTACCTCACCACCCGAGGGAGCAGATTAGAAAATTAGATGGCCTGAGAACTGGAGACTGACTTTGTCTTGATTTTTATCCTTAAAATAGTAGGTTCAAAAAAATCTTACCATAGTGAATGATGGGGGGAGTGCGGCGTGGAGACCCAAAGCCACTGGGTATCCCCTTGCAGAGGGTCTCGGGGAGGAGACGAGCCAGTCAGGGTGCGATGTAGCAACGAGGAAAAATATAACTTTCCGCTGGTTCCTAAATGCTTCCTCCCCGCCCCGACTATCATGATCTGAATTCTACCTTGCAAGTCTGGCTAGACCAGAGGATGTACACTGGTACAGATAGGAACTGGAAACACAGGGAATCCAGGGCGGATGATCCCTTCAGGCCCAGTGGTGTGAGTGGCGATACTGGGAGGGTAGAGGGAGAGTGAGTTGAAAAGAGGGAACCAATTACAAGGAACTAAGTATATGTGACCGCAGAAACGTGGGTGAAGGGAGACGTTGGACAGGGCAAGATATGACAAAATAATAATTTATAAATTATCAAGGGCTTATGAGAGAGTGGGGAGTGGGCAGGGGGGGGGAAATGAGGACCTGATGCCAGGGGCTTAAGTGGAGAGGAAATGTTTTGAGAATGATGAGGGCAATGAATGTACAGATGTGCTTTACACAATTGATGTATGTATGGATTATGATAAGAGTTGTATGAGCCCCTAATAAAACGATTAAAAAAATAAATAAAATAGTAGGTTCATAAAATATTTGTCCTTTTATGATTGACTAATTTCACTCAGCATAATGGTGTCCAGATCCTTCAATGCCATAAAGTGCTTCCAGGTTTCATCACTGTTTTTTAGGGAAGCACTGTATTCCATGTGTGTATGTACCAGAATCTCTTTTTTCATTTTTCAAGTGACGGGCATTTGGGCAATTTCAAGTTCTTTGCTATTGTGAACTGTGCTGCAGCAAACAGGAGAGAGCCTATCTGTTCTTGTTCTGTCCTTTCCTTCTTTGGGAGTTGTGCCCACCAGAGGTAGTGTAGGGCTGTATGGTACTTCTATTCCCAATTGTTCAGGAAGCTCCAAATCATTTTCCACAATGATTATACCTGTCTACATTCCCATGAGCAGTGTATTAGAGCACCAATCTCTCCACACCCTCTGCAGCATTTGTTGCTGTTTTTTTGAACTGAGTTATCGATGTGGGTGTAAGGTGATAGATAGCTCATCACTGTTTGAGTTGCACCTCCCTGATGGTTAGGGATTGTGAGCATTTCCTCATGTGTTTGTTAGCCATTCAAGGGTCTTCTCTGTTCATGTTGTGGGCCCATCTTTTAAGTGGATCATTTGTTTTGTCTTATTGATATGTTGCAGAATTCTATAGGTTTTAGTAATTAGTCCCTTGTCCATTGTCTCATTGCTGAAGATCTTTTCCCCAATCCATGGACTCTCATTTCACTCATTTGATGAAGTCTTTTGATGTGCATAGTTCATTTTTAATAGGTCCTAGTCATTTATTTTCTCTCTCACTGGATGTGCTTCCTGTACTATCTTTGGAAGTCTGTATATGTCCTGCAACGGGGCCCTTACATTTGTCCCAGTATTCCATTGATGATCATTATAAGTTTGGGTTCACATTTAAGTCTCTAATATATTTTGAATCTGTTTTTATGCATAGGGTGAGGTATATGAGTCCTTTTTCATTCTTCTGAAGATTGAGATCCAATTTTTATGGCACCATTTGTTGAAGGAAGAGGGTATCTCTTTCCTATGTAATGTTTTTTGGGTCTTTGTTGAAAATCAGTTGCCTGTAATCTGAGTTTTCTATTCTGTCCCATTGGCCTATGTTATCTATCATGATACCAGTACCAGGCTGTTGTGACTACTGCAACTGTGTAATAGGTATATGGAAATCCTACTGATTTGGTTGTTGACCTTGTAACTTTTACCAAATCCCCTGATTGTTTCCAACAATCTTTGTGTGGATTCCTTAAACTAATGACATCCTTAAAAAGCAAAAGTTTCACTTCTTTGCCCAGTTGTATTCCCTTGATTTCTTTCTGTTTTCTAATGGTTCTGGTTAAGACTTCCAGCACTGTGTTAAGGAAGAGTGGTGATAGGGGGCATCCATATCTAGTCCTGTTCTCAGGAGAAATGTGATCAGTACCCTGTTGAGAGTGATGTTGGCCATTAGCTTTTCGTATATAATCTTTATTATGTTGAGCAATTTCCCTTCTATTCCCATTTTATTTTTTTAAAATAATTTTATTAGAGGCTCATACAACTCTTATCACAATCCATAAATACATCGATTGTGTAAAGCACATTTGTACATTCATTGCCCTCATCATTCTCAAAACATTTGCTCTCCACTTAAGACCCTGTATTCCCATTTTCTTGTTTCCATTAGAAATGTTTTCTGCATTTATTAATATGATCACATTGTTCTTATTGTCTTGTTGGATTATGTATTGGATTATATTCATTGTTTTTCTAATGTTGAACCATCCTTAATTCACCCATTCCACTTGGTTGTGGTAAATTATTATTTTTTGATGTTGTTGGGTTCTATTGGCCAGAAGTTTTGCATTTATGCTCATAAGCAGTTTTTGCCTGTGAAGGAGCTTTGAGGGGTTTAGTGATTGTGTAGTGATAACTACAAGGTCAACATTTCTAAATGACCTGTTGCTTCTCGGGAGAATGCCAGGGCGTTCTGCTCCTGTAAAGAGTTACAGTCTCAGAAACTCGGTCAGAGAGACAGTTCTACTCTGCCCAGTAGGACCATTATGAGTCAGAATTGGCTTGAGGGCAGGGGAAATTGGTCTGTAGTTTTCTGTACTTGTGAACTCCTTGCTTGTTTGGGTATTAAGGGATAAGCTCTCTTCCTAGAATGAGTTTAGGAGTTTGTTGTCGCTTCCTATATTCTGGAATAGTTTATATACCAATTCCATATAAAACTATTCCAGAATAAAGGAAGCGACAACAAACTCCCAACTGTCTTTTGATCCACGTACAAGTTCTGTATGAGCACAATGAATTGTTCTGGAATTCCCATTCAACTGTTATGATCCTCACAGTTGAATATTGTTATAGTCAATAAAATACAAGCTGTGAGGAGAGACCGGTCCCTGAGAAGGACATCCTGTTTGGTAAAGGAGAGGGGCAGAGAAAAAGAGAAAGTTCCTCCAGGAGATGGATTGAAGCTGTGGCTGCAACAATGGGATTAAGCATGGGAGCAATCGTGGGGACGACACAGGACTGGGCAATATTTGTTCTGTTGTACAGAAGGACGCTCTGGGTCAGAACTGACTCGGTGGTATCTCACGACAATCACCTCTACCATACAAAAGCAAGTTACTAGGGCTTAAACTTCCCAGAGATCTATGCTTACATATGCCAAAACTAAACCCACTTCCTCAAACTGAGTCCAACACTTAGAGACTCGATGTAAAGTTTCCAAGGCTGTAAATCTTCACAAGAGAATACAGTCTCATCTCGTCTCTTGGAGGAGCTGGCGGGTCTGAATTGCTGATGTTGGTGGCTCGTAGGCCAATGCCTAAGCCACAGCGCTAGCAGTGCTTGGATGCCTATAGGAGAGAAATCAGATGCCCCCCCCCACCTGTACTGACATAAGCAGGTGAACAGTATACACATTCTTCTAAATCTTATTTTGTTCACTTAATTTCTAGAGAAAATCATTCTGAAACTGGTGCCCAAATAGGTGTTCCAGTCATTTCAATCCTTCTAGAATTGAAAGCTTTCAATTCTAGGGAGAAGATTTTTGACAACTTTATTCACAGAATGTAGGCTGGGTACTTAATATAGTGTTTAGCACATTGCAAGTATTCTTAATATGTGATGAATGAAATAAATAATCTAATAGGCATTGGTATCTGTATCTATAGAATAAATTCCTAAAATGAAATTGCTAGTTCAAAGGTTAAGTGTATTTAAAAAAAATTTTTTTGGTTAGGTGCAAGCACGTCTTCTCTGACTCAGAGTGCCCGTATGTACAACAGAGTAAGGCACCGCTTGGCCCTGTGCCATCCTCACCATTTCCTCAACCTGAGCCCACTGCTTCAGCTACGGGGTCAACCCACCTCCCTGCGGGTCTCCCTCCTCACTGCTCTTTACCAAGCAGGATGTCCTTTTCCAGCGGCTCATCTCTCTTTCTACCATCTCTCTCTCCACTTCTAAGAAGCGTTCTGGCTGTACTTCCTTGCAGATAGATGTGTTCATTCTTCTAGCAGCACATGGAACTTTCCACATTCTTTGCCAACACCATCATCTAAACCATACATTCTTCTTCAGTCTTCCTGAGTCACTGTCCAGTTTTCACACGCAAGTGAGGTGATCCATCACACTAGTCCCGGCTCAGGCACACTTAGTCCTCAGTGTGACAGCTTTGCCTTTTGACACTTTAAAGAGATCCTGTGCAGCGGAGGTGGCCAATGTAATGCTATGTCATTTGATTTCTTGCCACTCATTCCATTAGCACTGATTGTGGACCCAAGTAAAATAAAATCACGGACAACTTCAATGTTTTCTGTTTTCATGAAGTTGCCTATTGTCCAACGGTAAGAATTTCTGTTTCCTTTGTATCAAGTTGTAATATACACTGAAGAATGTAGCATTTGATCTTCATTTTTCCCATAGGTCTTAACTCATTGTCACTCCAACAATGTTGGAGAACAGACACTTCACGTTCCTATCAAAAATCAAAGCAAAACAAAACAAAAAACTTTGAAAGGTCTCTTAATTCTATTCTTCCATCCCTTCCTTATAAAATCAGAAAATGTAGCTAAGGAATCTTAGCTACAACCAGTTTCACCTAAGTCCCATTAATAAATGAATAAATCAAAGTCTACAGAAGTTGAAACTAGAACTCCATGTAACCATACTGAATATCTATTCTTTCCATATATTGAACCATTTCCCTGGATAGAATCACATCAAACTTAGGGTATCTTTTGTCCAGGATTCCAGGAATCATAAAAATATAACCTAAAACTATATATGTAATTCACTTTTGTTTAATACAAACTTCCAGATATCAAGCACAAGGTCAAAAAAGAAGTGGAGGGAGCCATAAAGATGAAGTTGATCTGGGAGTAAAAGCAGATTTGGCATATTCTGCTACAGGATCATGGTTCCTGAGATTCATGTTCTTCTGTGGTCTCCTCCCCTTGAATTTGAGAGCCTGAAAATTAAGAAATAACCTGGGTATTCCAGCATCCCAGAGAGCCCCTCCCTCGGTGGATCCAGAGTCAGAATGCAGCGCCATAGTGAGCTAACCTAAGAATATTTAGAATGACCCAGCCCAAATTCCAGAACCACAGAATCATAAACAAATAAAATGGCAATTGTTCTAAGTCACCAAGTTTTGGGTTACTTCACACAGTGATAATACATATACAAGGGTTTGGGAATTAAGAGATAAAGGAACAAATGAAATTACACAACTGGGAACAACCAACAAAAAGGGTCTTTTGGGTTCCATTTCTAATTTATGACTGACATAAATTGAAGTACTATTCATGCCAACCTTGTCTAATACTTTTGATGTTTTCATTGAGTAGCTCTGTTTCTATTTCCACAGGTACTTCTTTTATAACAGACACTTTTCCTATCCCAGGATTTAAAATAAATACTTGAAATGAGTAGTCATCATTTCAAAGATGGCATTTATTTCTGATGTTATAGAGAATTCTGAGCCGTCTCGGTGAAAATTAATCAGGGTAAAACTGTTAGTCTGCGATTACAGAATCAAAACTATTCATCACAGCTATTCAGACCATCTTCTTTATGAGTTTAATGACACAAGCATATTGTATTGAATTATAGTACTGCATCAGTCATAAATTTAATATACTGAGTCTGGTTCACAGAGCCTAATAAAATCCAGCAAGCTTTAACATTTGTATAAGGGATATATGCATTTAACATCCAAGTGATATTCAAGTTTTACAGGTTAAAATTCTGGCGTGGGATCTGCAGGCGCTCTGACAAGCATCATGACCCAGTCGGGGACACTAGTATTTCCTGGGCTGGGGTCCTGGCAAGCGTACAGTGAACACCAAGCCACATTAGAAACATCGAAACAGGCCTGGATACATTGTTATTTTCTCAGAACAAGTCAAAATCAGCTGGACTCTCGTTTAGGGTAGGGGAAGAGAGGAATTGCAATTATAATGTCCCTGTGTGATCCTTGACAGTGCATTCTGGAGAATATGACTCCATATGTTTATTTTTTTTAAACATAGCTTTTATTGTGATTTGAGTGAAAGCATATAAGGCAAAATGGTTTCCTAGTCCACAGTTCGGGTACATTTGGCTTCCTCATAGTAATTGCAAACACTCTTCTCCCACTTCCTCCCAGTATTTCACTGGTATCACTCCTCCTCCTTCCCTACCCCTTCCAGCCACCGGAGCTTTATCCCTGAGCACAAGCCACCTCTTTCATCTTTTGTGTTTGTTCTAAGAAATGAGTACTTCCCTCACGGTGTTTTTGTTTTTGTTTTTTTATTTGGCTGAAAGTTGAGCTTTGGGGGTGAGTTCAGCTCCAGGTGTTGCCCTAGCTCCACAGTCTCAAGATTCTTTTAGGCTCTACAAAACCAGTAAGTCTAGTTCTTCCATGATTTTGAGTTTTGCACACATTTTTCTATAACATTGGCCAGGATCCTCCATCCCTTCCGAGCAGTCAGCAGTGGGACATGGATCCCATCCAGCTCTTCTAGCCTCAGGGTTGTGGAAGCTGAGGTCGGAGTGGTCCATTAGTCCTTTGGATTAATTGTCTTTCATTGTCTTTTTTTCTTTTAGGGGGAAGGGGTGGAGTGGGGGTCAATAGTTGTACCTTAGAGGCCTGCTTGAAAGCACTTACTATCCCATTCCTACTCACCAAAGTAGAATGTAGAACATTATCTTTGTGGATTATGTTACATTGTCAATGGACTCTAACACCCCTCAATTTAAGCCCCAACCCCATGACTATGGTCCTGGGTCTCAGGCCCAGCGATTCATTTCCTAAAAGCACTTTGTTATTGCTAAGATGTTCTCATCGCTTTCCCCTATGCAAGCGCTCCTACATTCATGGCTATATTTATAGCACATACAAATATGTATGGAGAAATATCATTTGCCAAACCTATATATGGAAATCTGACTTGACGCGATTGAAGCCCCAAGTGGAAAGCAGTTGAGAGCTTGTGCAGAGAGCAGGCAGTGCCCGCTGCTCCCCTGCTTCTGTGACTTTGGTCACGTATTTGTACTTTTGGGTTTTGGTCCGGGACTGGTGACAGGTTCAATACAGAAACAAAGCAACCAAACGAACAATGTCCTTGAGGCACACCATAGTGTTGGGATCTAATTTAGTACTGTTTTCACTTACATATTAGGCTGCTAGCTACGAGGTCAGCAGTTCAAAACCACCAGCCTCTGGTGGAGGAAGACAAGGATTTCTACTCCCATAAAGTGTTACACGCTCAGAAACTCACAGGGACAGTTCTACCCCGTTCTGTAGAGCTGCCAAGTCAGAATCAAGTCAATGACAGTGAATTTGTGTGTTTTTTGGGTTTTTTTGTTTTGTTTTAGTGCTTCTTAGGAATGGCCCTGGTAGCATAGTGGTTATTATGCATTGGGCTTCTAATCTCAAGGTCCCAAGTTTGAATCCACCAGTTGCACCAATGGAGAAGGATGAAGGTCTCTAGTTCTACAATGAGCTCCAGTTTCAGAAACTCACAGGGGCAGTGCTAACCTGTCCTTTCGTGTTGCTATGATGCACAATTGGCTTGATGGTAGAGTAAGTTTCAGGACTTCTTTATCTTTTTTTATTTTATTGCTTCTGTTGGCCCTGTGGGGTAGGAGTTAGGCTGTTAAACCACAAGGTTGGCAGTTGAAACCTAGCACTTGCTTGTAGAAATAATATGTTCCTTTAAAGATTTACAGTCCCAGAAATCCCATATAGAGTTGATCTGAGGAAGAGGTGACTATAGAGCAGCCCTTTGGGGGTTTGGCTAGTACTTCTCAAGAAGCTCCAGAGGTGCAGTGGGTAGCGCTGAATGGATACACTATCAGCTCCACTGTCGGAGAAAGGTGTGGTGATTTGGTTCTTTGGAAAGCCTATGGTGCCACTTTATCCTGTCCTATAGGGTCATCCTGAGTCAGAATCAATACGATGGCATCAGTGTGGGTTTTCGGTGCTGGGCAGGCACTATGCTGCCAGTGTGCTAAGCACTGGAACATAGCTCGGCACAGAGGTGTAGAGGAATTCACTTCCCTCCTCTGCAGCTCAGCTTCCTCGTCTGGTTATACCATCTACTTCTTGGGGTTTAGAACATTAAATGAGCTAATGTCAGTTTAGCACTTAGGGCAAAACCCAATTCACAGTATGAAGGGGTTTCCAAAAGTTGGTGGAAAGAGGGAATTAAAAATAACAAACTTTTCCAAGTCCCAATATATACTTAACAAATGGCTGTTAATTACTTGTTATATAGGGAGTTAATAGGCAAATATGTTCATCGTTCCCTCTCTTAGATGTTTAAAAGCACATCAGCTTAAAACATGTTAAGTAGTTGACATTTTCTTTTGTCAAAGAAAATGGCAGAAAGTGAAAATATGGAGTTTAAAGTTTTTTTCCTTAAAACCACCTTACATGAAATAATAACATGCCCTTTATTCCACCAGTTATTTTAAATTAGGGAAAAGTTAGCTTTCTTTTTCACAAAATGGGAAATCATATTAAAAACAAACAAAAAAGACAAAAAGGAAAACCTTTTCCACATCAGAAAAATTAATTATTTTCCAAAAGCTTGTTTTAGGGCACATTTTGTTTGCCATGAACCTAAAAAGTTGGAAAAATGAAACAAAGCAAAGCTCTATTATTTTCTATTTTCCTAAGCTCGTGGCTCCTTCCTGCATTATATAAACCTTTAGAGAGATTTCTGGCATTTTAAGATTAAATTTCTGCTCCAAATGACCGACTTGACTGACATGGACTTTCAAATGAGAATCTGGCTGGTATATCTTGATTATCATGTCCTAAAACTCATTCAAAGAGCCAGGCCCAGCAAACGTGAAAAATAGGACATACCGAACATTAAATGTGGCCACCCCAAAGCCTGCTTTCAATTAACCCAAGAACTGGGTACACTGACAACATATACAGTGGGTACTCCGATAACTTGAGAATATTGAGTGATTTTATTCCCATTACTCCTGCAGCTATAGCTTTGGTTGAAAGGAAAGATCATTCCCTTTCACACTTGACCTAAGGTAGTGTGTTTACTGACATGGCAAACTTTCTTTGGTTATAATTCAGTTGACCTTGGACTGGGTTGTCACTGAATAATAGCAATTCTTTGAATTCCAGAGCAAAAGGTTTAACTCGATATTCTAAAGAAGGGAGGCTCACTGTATTATTTTTGTTCTTTGAAAAAGAGGTTCCAGATTATCTGTGTAAGGCTATTTGCCTTGTAGATTATCTTCTTGCTTGGGAGTTATTTTTGAGTCCAGACAGATCTACATCTCAGAAGACGCAATGGTCATGCCCTAGCTATAGCAAGGATTAGGGTCCCACGTGGTGGGCCCATGATCCCAAGCCCCAGAAAGGATTAATGGGGGATTTGGATTATCTGCACCAATGATCCTCTTCATTGGTGACAATGAGAAAGGCTTAGCTAGCTCAGGACAATAGAATCAGGAAGAAAAGCCAGATCAAAACCTCTCTGCAGGCTGTAGGAGCTGTTAACAAGGAAGAGCAAATCAGAAATTTCGTTTCCATAAAGATAGCTTCTACAGAATTAGCAACTACATTAATTTATATATTATGCCCAGGATAGTGTTTTACTTATAAAGATGCTATTAAATCACTGATGCAATCAATTAGGTAAATTAATAATTCTGGCTTTTTTTAACTAACATAATTTATTAAAATAGTTGATTTAAGCGTCTGCAAAGGTGACTTCAACTTCTACTCCAGGTTCAATTCTGATGGAAGTGTTCTGCTTAACTATCTCACAAGGGATATGAAAGTCAATGAGTCCCCTGCAGATTCTCATCTGGAACAGATCCCAGGTCTTAGAACCTTCACCAAAAGGGGTCATGAGTCTCAGTCTTGGTAGGGATCCTAATTGGTCCCTTCACTTTCGGGTTCTTCTTTTAGACTCTAATCAAGTCAGTACACACTTTCTCCAGGGACTTTACTTAGCGGTTGGTTAAAGTGGTTCTAATCTGGTGAAAGCCTATTCTGGTTCCATGGGTTTCTTTCAGATGTCCTTGAATGTCAAGGCGGCACGGCAGCTCCC
This sequence comes from Echinops telfairi, assembly GCF_000313985.2. Classification (NCBI taxonomy): domain Eukaryota; kingdom Metazoa; phylum Chordata; class Mammalia; order Afrosoricida; family Tenrecidae; genus Echinops; species Echinops telfairi. The sequence goes on from NW_022109491.1 coordinate 43,494,168, forward strand.
AGCCCGACTTGTTCCTCAGCAAGAGTGAGCAATGGTGAGGCAGGCATAGGAGAAGCTTTTCTCAATGAGCTAAATTAATAATTCTTGATAAGCAATCTTCAGAAGCATAGGCCTGTTTTTCTTGAGCCCTTACTTTGTAGTAAAATTTATAGATTTACTCTCTCTTCTTTCCCCCTGAGTATAGGAAGTTTACTAAGTTGTCTTAGCAAAAGTAGCCTATCAAATTTTACTGTGTGCTTCAAAACTAAACTTTATAAAACTTAAAACTCTCCTAGCCATCTCCTGACATCTGAATAGCTGTTGAAGAAGAAATATGAAAAACAGTTGTTGCCAGTTGGGCAGTTGATTGACATGTGGCTCCTGGTTACATCCATTTGGTTGGGTTTTAAATACCAAATAAGCCCTCAAAAAACTGTGTAAGCAAAGGTGGACAACCCGCACAAAAACTTTAAGCATCAGGGACCATTTTTAGCTGAAACATTGTGAAGGTAGTGCAGTAAGTTAAGAAAAAAAAGTTTGGCAAACAGTAGATAGAAGGCAGGTTTTAAAGCTTATAGGGTATGTCACTAGCTCAGGGATATTGGAGAAGGCTATGGGGCCCTTAAACCTTAAGAAATTATGGGCTCTCGAAATACAAAACTCACTGCCATTACGTAGATTCTGACTCATAGTGACTCCACAGGACAGAGCAGAACTTCCCTGAGGTGTCCTAGGCTGTAACTTTGTATGGGCGTAGAAAGCCTCTTTTCTTCTTCGGAGCTATCGGTGGTTTGGAGCTGCTGATGGTTTCAAACCGCTGACCTTGTGGTTAGCAGCCCAACTGTGCCACCAGGGTCCAATAGTAGACTAGCTGGAGTTTCCTCACTTTCACCATTTCTGCCACAAGGAACTGCCTTTCCAAGTAAGAGATTTCAGTTCATATTGACTGCGATCTCTTGAATAGCCCCATCTCTTTTCCAAATAAGAAGCTGCACATAAATGTAATTTTCTGAACTAGAAGCATAAGCACTACAAATGGAAAAAGAAAGGGGAGCCAACAACAAATTTTACGAAGCAAAAATAACCGGCACTATGGTGACATTCATAAAAGATGGAAGCCTCTTGCTGCGTGAGTTACATGTCCTGAGAACAGGAAGTAAAAGCCTTCTGGTTCTTTGCGTTTCTGTTTCTAGCCGGATAAAACATCCATTGAGCAAAAGAAAAAATCTATGACTTAATGTATGACCATTTTCTACTTTTGTTAGCAAACGCTGTCTTGATTTCTAAGTCTGTTCCTAATTTCACTTATAAATAATATGAAACAAATTATCTCAATTGGATATGAGATTAGAGAAGCTCATTAATTCTTTATTTTTTTTCTTTTGTTGCCGGGAAAAAAATTATGTATGTAAATTTAAAGGCACTGCAGTGAATTGCAGGAATATGACATGACTATCTGAAAACGGATGAGAGCTTTACATGGGCAAATAAGGACAGATTAATAAATTGGATGCATTTGGAAATAGTGATGTTCTTATCAATTTACTTCCCCTAAAACATTATTTTAAAGGGCTGCAGTATATGTTGTGATTCACTAACACTATAAAAGGAAAACCAAGTACGTGTATGTAAGACAACAGGAATGTCAAGGGAAAATCATACTGAATTTGAAGATAATATGTAGCTTACAAAGACAGTAAAGTGCAGAATAAAGGTTCACTTTGCAAAGAGCATGTTGAAGGTCATTTATCTAAAAGAAGTACAATTTATTTAGGAAATAAATATGAGTAAGTATAGACTGAGTGATTGAAACATCTCTGAGGGAATTTAATGCAAATTGGGCAGAGCTTTATAAATGAGTTAAGGATGAGTCTCAAACGTTAACATAAACAGTGAGAAGAACATTTTGTGGAAATGGGACAAGGACAGTGTTTCTTAAATACAAAAATGTGTAAGAAGCATTTTGAATAAGCCCTTGTGTCATTGCAACAAAGGAAATGCATAAATAAGGACTACACTGACATGTAGCTCTTATTAATGCTATAAACATTCAAACTCACCACCATGGAGTCAATGCTGACTCACGGTGACCCCTGTGGGTTTCGGAGACTGTAACTATTTATGGAAGTTGAAAACCCAGTCTTTTCCCCATGGTGCTCCTGGTGATTTTGAACTGCTGACCATGTGGATTGAATCCCAACGTGTACAGAACTACACGTTTGTGTAGTTGTTTGTGCAGTTCTAGAAGCTAGACCTTATTCTGTAGGTAACAACACTAGAAGATGGAAAATAAAAACCAGAATATTATAACAAAGGCAGAAAATTAATCCAGAGTGAGGTAGACTACACAGTGCAGTATTTCTCAAACTATCTAGGGGCGGGGGGGATGTTGATTTATTTTATTTCCATATTTAAACATTTCCATCTTGTCACAGACTGACATTTTGGGGCTACATCTCTTTCAACAAGACAAGTTTATGGTCCTGCTCTGAGATATCACAATACCAAATTGCTAAAACATTGATAAGTGTTGGGTCTTCGTGCTTACCTTCTAGTGAACTTGCACCACCTCTCCATGGATTGACATTGGTTGGCGAAGCACACTTGGAGATTCCTGGGGGTTATACACATGAGGGTAGAGGGTCTCTAGCAAACTTGGTTCGCCCTCTGCTTCTTTTAGATTTCTGCTTAAATGACATCTTAATAGCAATGCCTTCTTGGCCATGTTATATAAAATATTATTTCTGACCTCCATCGTTCTCCTTCTCTCTTAATATACCATTTCCTTCTTCATAACACATATCAGCACATGCTATTCTATGCCTGTGTACTGTTTCTTTCCACTACAATGAGACCCACATGAAGACAAGACTGTATTTGTTGTGGCATTCCTATCAGTTCTTCCATATATTCACTGAAAGACGCACACTGCTAATTTTACTATCACCGTTATTGGTAATAATCCCAAACTGAAATGCTCAGCAGCCAATGGAAAGATAAACTTTGGTATATTTGTACAATTACATACTTTAGAAGTATAAACAAGAATTAAGACTCACTCACTCACTCACTGACTTTCACTCACTCACTCACTCTCTCTCTCTCTCTCTCTCACACACAAAAAATAAAAATAAACCAAATAAAAAAGAAAAGAAAAAGAAACCAAAGAATTAAACAACATGGACGGACTGCACAAACATCATGCTGACCAAAAGAAGCCAGACACCACATGGCTCCCTTTCCATAAAGTTCAAAAGACACAAGATTATGGGGAGGGAAGGAGGGTAAGAAAAAAAAAAGAGGAGCTGAAACCAAGGGCTCACATAGAAAGCAAACTTTTTGAGAATGATGATGGCAACATATGTACAGATGTGCTTGACACAATGGATGGATGTATGAATTGTGATAAGCATTGTACGAGCCCCCAGTAAAATGACTAAAAAACAAAGACACAAGATTAACAGAGGGTATCGGAAGGCAGGATGGTGGACAATGCTCGAAAGGCTGAAGGAAGTTTCAGTTCAGAAAGAGGACTAAGAGGCATTTGACTTGCTGGTCACGTCCCAATTTTTAACCTGGTGGGACTTCCATTGTGAGAAAACTAATCAAGGTGTATGGTTATATCTATGCATTTTATTGTGTATAAACCAAAATTTTATTTTTTTTTTAAATTTCAAAGAAAAATTTTAAATAAAAAATTTAAGAAAATGAGTTTTCAGTTCCTAGGAATGAGAAACATAAAACCAGAAATTTAAAACTCAGTAGAAACCTGGAAAATAAAGGTGAGGAAGTAACTTGGCAAGTAGAAAGAGAATGAGAATGCAAATGAGAGAGAAAACCAAGAACTAGACCAGGAAGCTCAATCTGAAGAAATGAGACTTCAAAACATAACAACAGGAGAAAGCCCGAGGCGAATCTTACCAGGAGGAATTCCCAGAAATGAAGAGCAGGAGGGAACTCATAGAAGAGTTCAGCAGAGCTGAGGAGTTGAGACCCTCAGTAGAGTAACACAGAAACCATTCAGACCACTGAGTGAAGCCCTGTACGCTTTTGGTTGCAAAGACGGAAGAATCTTGTCACATACAACGGAAAAAGAATCTATTTCTCTTTGTACTGCTTAGCAATAATATTGGAATTAGAAGACAATGAAATTATCCTTTCAAAATTCTAAAAGAAAAATCTTTTCCAACTAACATTTTTTAGCCGTCTACAGCGCATATAAATAAAAAGCTCTTCATGCCTCTGGAATTTTCTCTAACACATCCTTTCTCAGAAGTCTATTAGAGATGTGTTCCATCCAAACAAGGACGTGAATGAAGAACTCTAAAGGCATGGAAAGCAGAAAGTAGTGGGGCCGATCCCAGAAAGGCACCTATAGGAAGGTATGGCTGAGTCTGACGGAGAAGGCAGGATGTCTTCAGAAGAGTCCCCTTAAATAGGCTCAATTGATGAAACCCTTGCTGGTCTGAGTCTTTTGAGAATAGATCTATACAATTCATACAATCCATTAGCTGCACATTGTTCTCTAGGTCAGGTCCACAGGCATGAAATGGCATAAAGGATCTGCCTTTCTTTCTCTGTATGCACCTTCTCCCCCAATCTCCTAGACTCATCTTTCCGCAGTCCAGACAGATCCCTGGGTTTTGCTCTAGGAGATACAGGAAGAAGGCCCGAGACTGTCCAGTGTGAACTGGGGAAAACAAGAACGAGCACTCTCTGACAGTTACAACTCAATAAACAATGTGAATAAGACCACCGGAAGTTAAAGGTGCACACATAACACAAATATATGATTAAAAATGTCATTCATTCTAAGAAAAATGATTAATTTGAGCATCAGTAGAAAGTGTCCAATATTTTTCTGATCACCTGTCGGCACATCTCTAGACCAGGAGTTCCTTATCCTTACTTTTGGCCATATTTCTGATACTTCCACTGGGGTCTAGAAGTGAAGTGCTTCAGTTTAAAAACCCTTTCCTTATCGCCCCTGTTGTGCCACAGCATGCTGTGAGATGTAAGGGGCAGCAAAAGGAGACAGTATTAAAATGCTATTAAATTAGGCATAATAAACAATCGTGTCAACAGCAATTTGAAGGTGACATCATCCTCTGAACAAGGCAGCAGGCACGCCAGCTCCAGGTACCAGGTAAGGGAGTGAGCTTACGCAGATGCCCCTTTTGCCTGTACCACTTGGGATACCTACTTCTGTTGCAGACACAAAGCGATAATAAAAAAACAAAATCAAATAGCAATGTCTTGCTGTACTTAGCAGGCGAGTAGCAACAGCCCAACATCTGTTTAACACTGCAATGTTCAGGCCTAACTTCACTTATTTTTAAGTGACCAGAGTAATGAAAAATGTTCTATACTGAACTCTATAAATGGCACGCACAGCACTAAGTCTACATTCTGAGCTGTGCTACATTACTTTCATCTGATGTGCTTTCCATTAATAGGAAAGAGTTGGCAGGGGAGGGGAGCAGCAGAAAACAACGGGACTGACAGTTCTGGGGGGACATGGGAGAGGGGGAGGTGGGGGGAAGGGAAGAGGTGTTAACAAACCCAGGGAAAAGGGAACAACAAGCGATCCAAATTGGTGGGGAGGTGGGCGTGGGAGACCTGGTAGGGCATGATCAAGGGGAATGTAACAAAGAGGAAGTGCTGAAATCCTGGTGGGGACTGAGCATGATAGTGGGACAGGAGGAAAGTCAAGGGAAATAGAGGAAAGAGCTGGAAGGCAAAGGGCATTTATAGAGGTCTAGATAAAGACATGTACATATGCAAATATATTTATATGAGGATGGGGAAATAGATCTATGAGCACCAGGTTTCTTTCTATCACTAAGAACTTATTTGACAACTACTGTCTTCTCTTTGTTTCCAATATTTGCATTGTAATTGTTGATAAGTTATTAATGCATCTTGATTGCATGTTTGATCAATTTTGAACTGGAGACACTGACAGAATTCTTTAATTTCTTTATCATTAGCTGTCATTGGTGCAGAAATGTGAATAATAGTTGTACTGATTGGATTTTCTTGAAGGGGGATAGATGTAATCCTATCACAGTCAGCATTGCACTTCGACATAGACCTTGAAATGCCCTTTGGGACCATGAATGAAAGGCCATTCTCTTGACTGCTTCACTGGAGGCTGTGTCAAGCATATGGTTTTCTGATTCAAAATGGCCATTACCAACCCATTTCAGCTCAATGACGGCTAGGATATGGGTCTTTATGTGTTCCATTTCTTTTTTACGATTTCCAGTTTTCCTAGATCCATACTTTGTACATTCAAAGTTCTGATTATTAGGAGTGTTTTGCTGTGTTTCATCACACCTTGAGTAAATGAAGATCCCAAAGGCTTGATTCCCACAAGCTTTGCTTCACTCATGTCACCGTGACCGACTCTAATTTGAGGAAGCAGTCACATTTCGAGGGCCTCCCCACGCGCGGGGCCCAGGCTCTGGCACTCTTTCTGACAGCATTGCACTTCCCTTCACTAGGCCTTCGGCAGGTGACAATGTTTCCATGTCATACATAAGGTTTTCAGCCACTAATTCCTCCGAAGTGGGCAGTCGATTTCGTCTTTGTAGTCTGTTCTTAGTCTGGACGCTCAGCGGCAAGCTGATTGCTTTGAGTAGCCCTGCTGGCATTTGAAATACCAGGGACAAAGCTTCGGGCAGCAAAGCAGCAGAAAAGCCACCACAAACTGACAGACAAGTGACGGTTCTAAAGAGGACAGCCTAGGAAACCACACGAGGAAGTGCTACCCCCTCCTGCAGGTTTGCTATTTGTAGAAATCAACTCGACAGCACACAAACACAGTAACAACAGCAACCTTCAGTACTTTAGACAGGACATGCTCTTTGGGTGAACTTTACATGTTCTCCAAATAAATCTCGACATAGGAACAATATGCATATTTTATCTTTAACAAACAAAGCTGGAAGTAACTCATATACAGAATCTCTGACAACGAATTAATTGAATATTTAAAATGAATAATCATAATGAAACAATATTTATGAACATCTTTCCGTTGACAAAGATAAGCTTAAAGGTCCCAGTCCATGACGAGAGGGCAGGAGCACTGTATTGCTAACTGGTTCTTAGTTGTAGCACACTGCATTGCGTGGGCGCACAGCAATTCCTCAATAAGGAAGGAGATTTCTAAGAATAACTAGGCAGATTTGAGTTAATATGGTGGTGGCAATGCTACAAGATGGAATATCATTCAAAATCAATGGTTTTTATTTTCAGTAAGAACCCAACTTCATCTTAAAACTTGCCAAGTAAGAAAAAGGGCTTATTTTAAAAGATGCATCTGAATTGGCAGCTTTGCTATTTACTATTATTAGTTGTCCTTCCGGAACCTCAATTTTCTCTTGTGTAAAATTGAGATAATAATAGAACCCAATCACAAATGGGTTATGCTGAAAAAATGACATATTAAACATTTTGTGCATACCTGGCACTTAGTAAACATTTAATCAACAGGAGATAGCAACAATATTATGAGACTGTGCTACCCCACCATTTCTTAACCTACAACTGGCAATTTCTTATGGTTTATCCTGATAATAATGATACCTGGTTTCAAGTATTATTAAACGAACCTTAATGCTCAAACCAACACATTGGCCAGAGACTGAGAATGCTTTTTCCTGTGACCGCCATTGCTTAACTGGTAGTTTCTACACCTATGTCTCTGAGTTGTTGGCAGCGCTTCAGAAATAATGTTCACAACCTACTGTCTAGTGTTAATGGTCCCTCACATACATCTGTTTTTGTTCGGTTGAAAAATGAGCTATGGGGTATGTTTAGTTCCAGATCTGAGGAGTACACTAAGGGCTATTGATCTTGGGGTTTCCACTGGTCTCTATCCAACCCATAAGCTAGCTCTTTTGTTATGGCTTTGAGTTTTGTTCCACATGTTTCTTCTATTCCCTGCTATTCGCTGCCCTTTCAGAACAGTTGGTAGTGGTAGCCAGGCACTATCTTGTTCTTCTGGCCTCAGGGTCTTGGACACTGATGTGCATGAGGTTATCTGTTAATTCAAGTTTTTGAATTCCCCTTATATTAACTTTGTTCTTGTTTCTATGAATAATAAATGTAGGTAACAGAGGCAGCTAAGGGTGGTTATTGCTATAAGGTGCCACTGAGTCAGCTCCAACCGCTTTACAACAGAACACAATGTCCTGCCTTGCACGATCCTCACGGTTCTTACTGGTGATCTGGTTACTATGGTTACTGTTACAGGGATTAGGTGAAGAAAACCATCACTAGTTCCTTTTCAATTAATTCATTGTGAGTGTGTGTGTTTATTTTTTATGACACCATCAAACCTTTCAGAGAATTTAAGCAGGCTCACCAAGATCATCTTTCCTTTGAAGGTAAATCCTTCAACCAATGATTAGGGTCATGGAATTATAGGATTTTTAGGAGCCTATGATGATCTATCTAAGGCTCAGACTTAAAATTACTAAGATCTCTCCAAATTCATAATTCTACAGTTAAACTCAAATGCCCAGAAGCATAGCCATCCCCTGACTCTTGTTTTGCCTTAAGAAAAACAAAATCAGAGGGGGAAAAACTCACTGCCATTGGTAGATTCCAACTGAGAGCAAGCCCACAGGACAGGGGCAAGTGCTTCTCCATGCTCCCAAGGCCAGACATCTAGATGAGCAGAAAACGGCACCTTTTCCCATGGGGAACCTAACTGTTGTTTTTGACCTGCTGACCTTGTGGTTGGAGGACTAACATATAACCCGCTGCACTGCTCTTATTGAAGATTTCAAAACTCTAAAATTATTCTCATAGGTTATAATATCCTACTCTTTTAAAATTTTCTATTTCTCCCACTCCTCCCCTTGGCACGGGTAGCTTCTGAAATTTCCCTAATTCTTGGATCATCTGCATTTAATGGATTCCATGGAAAGCCATTTCAAAATGTTGTCACTAGGAACAAGATTAACATTAAAATTTTAAGTAGAATTCACAGTTCAGAAAAGGTTCTCTCAGCTCTTCTTATTTTACTTCCATTTCCAATAGACCTTATTATTAAAGAAACAGCAAAAGGGAACCTGAGCTTGTTGATAAAACACAGTAGTGAGCTATTTATTTTTTGTCTTCATATCTGCTTCAGTGACTTAATAAGGTAAAAAAGGTAGTAAACAATAGAGGACACTGTGACCCTGCACCCACCGTTCCTACTCATCTCAAAGAAAACTGAAGTTTTGAGTCAGTGCTTAGACTCAGACTTGTCAGCATTAGATTCCAACGAAAGCAAGAACCCTCCTGAGAAATAACTCAAACTTCATAACGTAGTCAATAATGTACAGTGGTAGTCAGACAGAAAACAACACTTGCGGCAAGCCAGAGTGCTACTTGAAGCTGTCACACAGTAAAAAAGTCCAAAGAAACAGTGACTAAAATAAGGTATATGTCTTTTTATGTCCAACTCTATTGAAAAAGTAACATGATGAAATACTATAAATCTTCAGTTAATTAATTCTAAATTTTGCAGCCAGCTCTGCACCTTCATCCTGCAGTATCGCCATCTGTCTCTGGTGAATGTTTGTTCTCACCCACAACCTCTATCCTAACCCTTAGACTAAATGTGGCCCCTTAAAAAACAAAAACAAAATGAAAAATCAGGAGCACATTCCATTTACCAGAAGGGTGATAAAGGCTTTTATTTTCAATATACTGATAGTACTACCTGATAATCTACTATGGCTGTCTCCTGTGTTAATGCAGCAGCACCTTCATATCATGAACAAAATTAATGGTGTTTAACAGGAATAATTTTTCTGGCCTATCATGGCACATTTTCTACACAACTCAAAGAAAGCAAGCTGTTACCTCTAAGTGACTTCTCCTCTCAGCAATGAAACGCTCATCCTTGTTTCCAAATAGCTTCTTTGGGGGGAATTCCAGGGTAGCAAGCTGCAATACATATGTAAGAGTGCTGCATTAATATCACATCTATTGTCTTTTGAGTCGTTCTTCTTCTATTACTGAAAGTCTCTGTTTAGGGTTAAGAAGATTGGAAAATTCCAGAGTGTGGTAGGTCTTCTTTGCCCCCAATCAATGGATGACCTTGAAAAGATAGGGTCAGATTCCCCAGTGGTCAAATGCAATGGATGATGTGAACTCGAAGTAAGGACAGGCTTGATTCCAAATATTCTGTCTCAGATGACATATTATATTACCCGAGCTCTTTGTAAAACAGTTCTTAAACTGCTGCTAATGTTCTCCATTCTATATTGCCTCTCCCCTGCAGTTATTACTGCAAGTGAAGATTACTCCTGAGAAAGAGTTCGCTGGATTATTTCTCCTGGTTTCCTAACAAGGGCAGGTTCAGGGTTTGTTTAGCCAGGTCTCAGAATGTCAGAGTCCATTGCATTATGTTTTCCTTCTTGGAAGTATAAAAATTATAAGGAATACTTTATTACAGAACTCCATGCAAGAAAAGGTGTTAATCTTTTGGAAATCTGGCTAGCCAATAATGCCTTGGATGAATGATTGCTAACCAGCAGTAAATGCTGATGCTGAAAGAATTCACCATTTCCTCCTGCACCCTGACAAGTTTAGACAAATTGAGGTCAGTGAGGTACTATCAGAAAATATTAATATTTCTCTCATAATAATGGTCACAATGTACCATACAATTCTGGTTTCATATATATCCATTTATGTATGCATATATATATGGTCATTCTGTTTAAGTTTATACTATTACTGTAAAATTAAAAAATTAATAATTAGCATCTGTACATATGATATTTTAAAAGCTTAGTATTAAGGTATAATACACTTTTAAAAAAGCCATACATCACAAGTGGAAGATATGATAAATTTGCAATATCTAAACAGAGATATGTAACCCAGATCAAGAAAGAGGAACTTGACAGTACCGTAGGAGTGTCCCACAAGTGCTACCTTCTGGGTACTAATCCTCCTGCAAAACTGAACACTAGATGAGTTCTAATAGCAATAGTTTAGTTATTTCTGTCTCTTCAGTTTGTGTGTATCTACCTTCTTTTGCTCAACATGTTTGCAAGACCCATCTGTGTTGTTATGTATAGCAATAATTTACTTACTCTAACTACTATATAGTATTCCATGGTGAACATTCTGTGATTTATTCATTATTCTGAGTGGGCTTTTGGTTAGTTTTCAGGTGTTTGGTTATTAGGAATTATACTGCTATGAAATCATTCTTATAAACCCTCTGATGAATATATGAATGTTCACATTTCTGTTGGCTGCACACTTGGGAGTGAAAAGGCTAGACTATAGGGAATGCCTATACTGACTTTTAGTCAAAACTATTAAATAATTTCCTCAATTAGTTTTACTGACCACTCCCACCAGTGGGAGTGGTCAGTAAAATTGAGAAATCCTGATATGCTGGATCTTTACCAACACTTGGTATATGGTCTTTGTGCTAGGTACATAATCTGGTGTCAATTTGGGACTTGGGAGGATTCAGAGTGAAGGGGTGGAGTCTAGCTTGTCAATCGGGTCATAGTCAATGAGGCCTCTGGGTGGGAATGGTCTTCTGAGAATTCTGAAAATTGCTGGATTTCCTCTTTGGAAGCATATTCTCTCTCTACTCACTCACTTGGAGAGTCTCTACTGATAATGCTCACTCCCTGAGATACTCTACTGACAAGACACATGGCACTACGCTGATAGACCCCTTACCCTGGGAACTGGAGATACCATGTGGAGACCCCTGCCAGTGCTGAGATGCTTACAACACCACTGGATCCAGAGACTTTCTACCCACTGGCCTGTGATCTTCCTGCATTTGGCATCATTGCATGTGTTTCGTGAGTTTGAAGAGGACATTATAGATTGGTATTGGACATATGGGCTTACATCAGACTTATGGGCTTGGACTGGGTTGGGATGCTTTCTTAATGTACAATTACCCTTTAAATAAAACTCTCTTGTTGTACACATATGAATTTCTATGGATTTGTTTCTCTAGTCCACGCAGATTAACAGTCTTCATTTTAGCAAATACAGTGGGTATGTAATGGTTTCCTACATGGTTCAAATTTGCATTTTTCTAATGTTCACTCATCAGTTGAATAGCTAGTTTTTGTGAAGTGTCTAACTCTTTGACCTATTTTTATTAGGTGTCTGCCATTTTCTTATTAAAAGAAATTCTTGATGTTAATATATGCATTTCACACATCTCCCACTTTGTGGGCAATGGAGTAGGATAGTTTCATTTTATGCTTAATTACTAAACAGCTAACTATCTGTGGTTCTGTGAGCCTGAATACTCACCTCTGGAAAAAATGCCAATGATGATCTCTAACTGGTGAAGAATTGATGATGGAGTCGTGGTAGCTATCACTATTAGTTATTAGAGATCTGTCAGTTACGACAACAACTCGTCTATGCTTTCTTATATGTTCTCCCACCCACTTGATTGATTACCTAGCTTTATGGAGCAAAGGGATTTCTGGGACCCTAATCTTACTGGCATAAACACACTCCCTTTATTTTGCAGCTTAATGAAAAACCTATCTTTTGGGCTTCATCTAGACTAACTTTCAATTCATTCAAATATGTCTCACACACACACCCCCCACCCCCAATGCTGTAATGTTGAAAAGTTGGCCGGCATGCCTTCACAGTTGGCTGTTTTGTTGTTTTCTTATATGGCAATGAGGTGATGTGGTTTTTGTCAGGGGAAATTTATAGCCACACTTGAATGATAACTCAGAAATAGTACACTGAGGTGATTTTAGGCAGCTGAAGCAGGCAGAGAGCAAGCATTAAATGGACTCACAATCAACTATAATTCTCCTTTCCAAGATAGAGGTTAATATTTTGTGTTAATAATATCCAGCCTGTGAAATACCTGTATTTAAATCATATACATTTTTTTCTGTTCATATTTTAGGCAGAAAGCAATCATCTAAGATGACCTTTAGGCATATAATCATAATACTTTGATACTCAACTGTCTAGCTTCAGAGATAGAGCAATAAAGGTCTATAGTTAGTGACACAGAAAGGTTCAACGTGGCAGAATCAAGGCTGATTTATGTTTTTTCCTTTGTTTTGTGACAAGGCTGTAAAAGGAGAGTGGATACCGATACAGTACAAGTACTTCTACTATAAGACCTGGCGAAGCCTTTGGAGCTCAGGATTCAGATTAAAGAAAGCAATAATTCCTTGTGTGTGTCAATTCATAAATATGAATGCCTGGCTGCCAGGTAGTACAGATCAATGGTCCCAATAAGAACTGTCAATTGAACCTACTGAAGATCTTCACCCAGAATTGGAACAGGAAAATGACATCACGAATAATGAGAAATGACAGGAAAGGGAATGGGCATGAAAGTAGGTTTGCCAGAAGCCCATTCTGGGACATAGACAATTAGTTAGCTCCTTGTCACCTTGTTCCTAGCTGCCCCCAAATTAGCCCCCAATTCACAGTGATTCTCCGAACAAATATAATTTGTCTGTGTGATCCCCAGGGTTTTTTTCTTTGACTAAATTTTTAAAAGGAGATCATTAGGCCTGTCTACCTTGCCTTAGTCTGGAAGCCCCACTGATATCTGGTCAGCATCATGGCAACACACAAGCCTCCACTGACAGAGCGGTGGGAGTGGCTCTTAGGTAGCCTGGCTGAAAAATGAACTCAGGGCACAAACATGGAAGGTGAGAACCATAGCACCAATGCCTAACCCCCGATTCCAAAACAGTGGTTGCTGCGTGCCATTGAGTCCATTCTAGCTCATAATGACCCTACATGACACAACAGCACTGCACCGTAGTATGTGCTCGGCTGACAATCTTACGGAGACTCCCATGGAGTCATTGGTGGTTCCAGTTACTGACACTACAGTTAGCAGCCATGCTCTTAACAATGGTGCCATCCAAGACTACCACTCACCTTATTATTATCTAAACCAAAAGTAAGAATAGTGGGCTACCCTTAGTGCTAAGGGAGGGCAAAAGGAACTGAAAAAGAAGTTCTAATGTTATTCATGATATAAATGCAAACTATTAGGTCCATGTCTGTCATATATTGAATTGTGTCCCCATAAAATATATGTGGGAATCCTAATCCTTATACATATGGATAAAATACTATTTGGAAATAGAAACTCATTAATATAGCAAAGAAAGCTCAATCAGTGTAGGTAGGGTGTGTCTTAAGCTAATCACTTTTAGATATGAAATGGGCAAGTCAGGCACAGAAGCAAGAAAGAAAAAATGGGGGAAACAGATGGTACAAGCAGATTTCAAAGGAACACCAAGAAGAATGCCAGATAAGCTATCAGAATTCTCCCTGAAGCAGACAGAGAAAGCCTTCTTCTAGATTCCTATGGCAGTTACATAATCTCCTGTCAACTTGTAAAGGGGTGGAGTCTAGCCTGTCAATCAGGTCACAGTTTGATGACCTCATTTGGAAAGTAAATTTAAATAATAGTTCCATTAATTGATCTTTCTTGTAGGCATGTCGATATTGCCCTATCACTGACAGTAATGTATTTCAACGGCTTGTATTTCCATGTATTTCCATGATTCAAAGAGAATCATGGAGAACTGAGTACATTCTGAATGTAGACACCATCACAAGAACAGATTTGACTCACTGAACACTAAGGACCAAACACCAGGTGAGTTGTAGGATGACCATGAGAGCATCATAAACGAGGAAACGACAAGGTTATTAAAAAGAACCCAAAATCGTTTAAAATGGATGTCACAATAGAATCTGAAACTTACTCTTAAAAGTTTACTAAAGTTAATTTTAAAATGGTTGCAGTATATACAGACAAGGAACTGCAAGAAGCTCATGCCAGAGTTGGAAGAGGACATGGAATATTGTTGCTGCTCAATATCAGATGGATCTTGGCTGAAAGTAGAGAATATGAGAAAGATGTTTACCTAGGTTTTCTTGACTATACAAAGGCATTCAATTGTGAGGATCAGAGCAAATTATGGATACCACTTCGAAAAACAGGAATTCCAGAACACTTCATTATGCCCAGGCAAACTCAAAACCCAAACTCACTGTCATCCCGTGGGTGCTGGCTCACAGTGACCCAAAAGGACAGGGTGGAATAGTCCTGTGCATTCCCAGACTGTAACTCGTTCTGGGAGTAGAAAGCCCCATCTCTTCCCAGAGTGGCTCGTGCTTTCAAACTGCGGGCTGTGCACTCAGCAGCCTAACCTGTTACCCAGATGAAGGAGCAGTTGTTCACAAAGCAAAGGGGGAACACTCTGCGGTTTATATGAGGAAACGTGTGCATCAGGGTTGCAGCCAGTGATGGAATTAAAATAATTTAATAAGTGGTTCACTGCCCTAACTCCCATTTTAAGCATAAAAAAGATCTGCTGATGGGTAACTTATTATTTCATACAGATAATACTTAAAAAAGAACAATAAAATAGGTACACAAAACTAGATTGGGTTATAAGAGAGTTCTGAAATATTAATGAAAAATATTCAATAATATCTAGCAAAAACAATACAATGGTTATTTAAGATATCTCCATATTGCTCCTTGATTGGCATCCTCACTTACAATATTCTTAGCTCCACAAGCAATGTCCAGGAAAGCAGCAGAGAAATCAAACAATATATTGTATTGGGAAAATCTGTGGTAAAACGCCCTTTTAAAGTATAAAAAAATAAAGATCCCACCTTAGACCTGAGGTAAGTCATGATATTTTAAATTGCCTCAAATCTATGCTATAGCTGGACAACTGACAAGAAATAGCGAAGAAAAAAATGATGTGTTTGAGTGATGTTATTGGCGGCAAAGAATATAACAGATACCGTGAAGAACAACATATTTGTCTTGGAGGAAGTGCTTCCAGATTGCTCCTTGGAAGGGAGTACAACACGAAGGCGTCTCAGTTACTCTGGCCGCGATAACTAGGAAGGGGAAGTCCTGGAGACTCTCGTCATGCGATGGAGGGCCAGTGAAAAAGGGAACGCCCCTCAAGGGAGGAAGTGAATGGAGCTGCACAGCAGGCTCAATACGGGGGTGGGGGGGTGGGGTGGGGGTGCTGGCCCAGGGGGGACAGTCGTTCCCTCCCTCGGCTGGAGTAGGAGTAGGAACGGACGTGATGGCAGCTAACAACAACATAGAGCTGATAAAATAATCATACAAAAGGCATTATTGCTGTGGGGAAATATCTGTGACCCCAAAATGTCATAACTAAGTAGAGGATTTCTCAAGACCGAGGGCCATGGGTACACACTCTCAAACAGACAGGAATTCAGGGTAATCTATCTGGATGCATCTTTTAAAAACATACTCATCTGAAAACAAGCCCCAACTCTTTGCCATCGAGTTGATTCAGACTCATAGCACCTCATAGCCCTTGTGGGTTTCAGAAATGACAAGTCTTTATAGGAGTCGAAAGTCTCCTCTCTCGAATCAAGGGAAATAGAAGAAAGAGCTGGGAGGCAAAGGGCATTTATAGAGGTCTAGATAAAGACATGTACATATGCAAATATATTTATATGTAGATGGGGAAATAGATCTAAGAGCCTACATTTATAGTTTTAGTATTAAGGTAGCAGAAGCACATTGGGCCTCCACTCAAGTAATCCCTCAATGCAAGAATACTTTCTTCTA
>NW_022109491.1:43511740-43516447 GCF_000313985.2 Echinops telfairi
TGCCAGGGGTTTAAGTGGAGAGAAAATGTTTTGAGAATGATGTACAAATGCGCTTTACACAATTGATGTGTGTATGGATTGTGATAAGAGTTGTATGAGTTCCTAATAAAATGATTTAAAAAAAAAAGAAAAGAAAGTCTCCTCTCTCTCCTGAGCAGCTCCGGGTGGTGTCGACTGCTGACCTTGTGGTTATCAGACCAACAAGTAGCCATTCTGCCACCAAGGCTGCTAAGACATAAGAGATGAGTAAAAATACTAAACCAAGAGATATCACAATATTACGATCTCAGGCGCGAAACATCATGGCAAAGAAAATATTACCTCAATGTAAACTTACAACTCAGGGAAATAGGTGTAATTTATATATAAAAGAATGTGAATGTTATAGATCTTCCAAATGCAAACATAGTAATATGAGTTCAAAACTGGAAAGTGAGAGTAAACAAAGTAAAAAATCATACATTTTTATGGTGATTTAAGTGAAAGTTTACAGAGTAGATCATCAATTTTACCAGCAATTTATGCACATTTTTGGTTCAACGCATCCATTTCAATACCCACAATGTATCATTGCTTATCTCAGTTCCTCCCACATATTTTTAACAGGCACCCCTGGTAATTCTGATGCCTGCTTTTCATCCGCCCACCCTAAAAGACAGTGATTTCAATACTGTTTACCAGGTGGAGAGAAGGATGTGACACCACTGATGCAGTGTGCTAGCTAGGCCTCTGTTATTAGGGCAGGAAGCTGACAGAAATCTAATTTTGCCTATATGGCTGCTTGCTATTTAAAAAGTCCAGGAGGCTGAAGGATTGGTGCAGCTGAATCTATTCAAAGCTTACTAACGCTCCTTGCTAGGTGCCGCAGCTAGGGCACAAGGATTCAGGGGGTGAGTATATTTGGAATTTATACATTAAATATGGAAAGGTGATTATAAAACTGTTGGGGAAATATTTCAATGGTAGATGGAAAATAGCTATTCAAAATAGTGGTTTGTTTTTTTTTTTCTTTTTCCCCCCTTGGTGTAGTTTTAGGAAAGTTATTTGTAAAATTAAGGTGGAAAATGACGCCTATCAATACAAACTGCAAGTCTCTATAAAACTTAAATAACATCTGGTTTTCTCTGCCATTGGTTTTTAC
The DNA here is from genome assembly GCF_000313985.2 of Echinops telfairi. Taxonomy (NCBI): domain Eukaryota; kingdom Metazoa; phylum Chordata; class Mammalia; order Afrosoricida; family Tenrecidae; genus Echinops; species Echinops telfairi. The sequence goes on from NW_022109491.1 coordinate 43,512,882, forward strand.
TGGGCATCTACAAAATGCCAACCGTGAAATAGAACAATGGCTTGAATACAGTAACTTCCAATTTCCACCAGCTTGAAAATGTTTTTCTTCCTCATTCTGTACGGAGAAAAGAATCACCTTAGGGGGATGGCTGATTGAGGCTGATGGGGTCTGACACCTACATTGTACTGAGCTCCCTCAGTTAGGACACAGACATGTAGTACAGCCTCTTCCATATGAGTTGTACTCTCATCGTCATATACAGATTTTTAAATGCTCCCGTAGCATCTGTTCTGATTATACAACTTAAATACAAAATGATCCATGTCCATATTTCATCTTCTTCCCTGTAGGCAGAATAACAAAACCCTGTTTCAGAATCACTACTAACCAAGATAATAAAATGTCCTTCAGTGATCAATTCTGACACTTAATCATTTTCATTGTCAGACAATTCTCCTAGGAAGTAGGCTCTACTATTGAGAGAGGAGGATTCCTTGTTACATGCTAAATGGAATACAATATAGTCCTTTCAAAATCAGGCTGAGATTCGTCTCTGAATCTTTCACCAGTCCCATGTCACATTGCTCTATTATACTTTCAGGATCAACTAGACCAGTGGGTCTCAACCTTCCTAAAGCCAAAACCCTTTCATACAGTTCCTCATGTTGTGATGACTCCCCAACCATAAAACTATTTTTGTTGCTACTTCATAACTGTAATTTTGCTACTGTTTTGAATTGGGCCACCCCTGTCAAAGGGTCATTTGACCCCCAAAAAGAGGTCGTGACCCACAGGTTGAGAACCGCTTGCACCAAACCAATCAAATTAAGGATTGAGGAGGGCTGGTTGCACTGTCTTCACTGTTCATGATAATGTTTATAAAAGAAATGAAGTTTAAAATCATTTTTCTTTTTACTTCAAATTCTTGATGAGTTTTTTATTCTGTGTTGACAGATTCTGATCTGAATCCAGAGATAAAATTCATGGACATGCACATAAACAGTGACACTCACTACTTCTACTCCTGGCTCACAGAAAAGGAACACTTAATAGAAATTTGTTTCTGAGCATGTAACTTGATTGATATTTGAAAAGATTATGCTGATTTTTAATAAAAGTGAAATATATAATTTTCCTACAAAGAGCAATTTTCATTCTTGGCAAACTATCGGATAGGCTGGACTATATGTAAAAGAATGTAGCATCAGGAGTGGAGTACGGCTTTTTAATAAACTGCTATATGCAGATGATACAACCTTGCTTGCTGAAAGTAAGGAAGAGTTGAAGAACTTGCTGATGATGATCAAGGATTGCAGGCTGCAGTATTAAAAAAAAACATTCTCACAATTGGGCTAATGGGTAATATGATAAATGGGAGAAAAGTTTGATGTTATCAAGGATTTTGTCTTGCTTGGATCCACAATCAATGTTCATGGAATCTGTAGTCAAGAGAGCAAATGATGCATTGCACTAGGGAAATATGTTGCACAAGACTTCCTTAAATTGTTGAAAAGCCAGGATGTTACTTTGGGGAGAAAGTTAAGACACTGAAAAAGGATAACTGAAGTAGAATCAATAAATGTGTAACATGGTGCTTGTAAAGAATATTGAAAGTACCAAGAATGGATAAAAGAAGTACAGCCAAAATGCTTCCTAGAAGCAAGGATGGGAGATTTTTGCCTCCTGTACTATAGGCATGTTATCAGTATATATTACCCCCTGGAAAAGGATATCATGCTTAGGAAACTAAAGACAGTGTAAAAGGAAGAACACTCTCAACAAGATGGATTCACTCAGTGGCTGCAGCAAGGGGCTCAAACAGAAGAACAATGGTACGATGGCACGGGACTGGACGGTGGACCGCTGTTGGTCCAAACCAACTGGAAGCCAACTAACAACAACAACCAAGCAAGGGATCTACACCCCCTAATATTTCATAGAGTTATGAGAATTATATGAGATCATGAACATAAAATGCAGTTCTGGACACATGATAAATACTCAAGAATTGGTCGACAAGTGGTCAGAATTGTTATTGTAAAATACAGTACCTCTTCACGGTCTGTAATTATTATGGTTTCTTTTCTAACATGTAGTCTTTGCTTGGGAGCTCCTTAAAGTACATGTTTCCATGTTTTTCGGTTCTCTAGTACTGGTTATTCTTCGCAGAAAGAGATTATATGCAACAAAGTTGAACCCCACACGAAAGAGCAATTTTCGTTATTGATTATCTTTTAGACCATGAGCCTGTATTCAATAAAAGGTCTTCTGTGACCATTAGGGGGTGAGCATTGATATGTGACTTGAGGGTGTGAACAGTGAGATTTCATGGAAATTTAGCCAGAAATGGAAACAAATTAAATAACTTTTCTTAACTCTTGTTGATCCAAATGATGACATCTATTTCTAAGAGAAGCTCCTGAATATCTTTTCCTACCAAACTCTAAGTTTCTAGCCTCCTTTTTCTTGAAATTTCCAATGGGATATTTAATACAAATCCCAAAACAAAATCACTGCCATTGAGTGAATTCCAACTCACAGTGATTACTTTAAAACTAAAAACAAACTCACTGGCACCAAGTTGATTCCAACTATAGGATAGAGTAGAATTGCCCCTATGGATTTAAGAGACTATAACTACTTGTGGTAGTAGAAAGCCCTGGCTACTTATCACAGAGCAGCTGGTGGTTTTGAACTGTTTATCTTGCAGTTAGAAGCCCAACACTTAAGCACTATGCTATCAGGGTTTAGTGTGACACTGTAGGACAGAGTAAAACTGTTCCTCCATGTTTCTGAGACTGTAAATCCTTCTCAAGTTAATATGTACAAAAATTAATCTTGAATTTGAGCTCTCCATTACCTCAAGAAAACCCTGGCTGATAAATTGATCTCTTAAAAATATAAATTACCTGACACTATTACTGAAGACAGAATTGGTGCATAAGCAAACGTGAAGAAAGCAGATGGTGCCCGGCTACAAGAAGATATAGCAGCAGCCATCTTAAAGGCTTAAAGTTAAACAAGCAGCCATCTAGCAGAGAAGCAACAAGCCCACATGGAAGAAGCACACCAGCCATCATGAAGTGTCAACAGGATTGGGTAACGGGCATCAGAAGACCCCAAACAAGCAAACAAACAAACCGTGGGGTTGGGGGGAGACCTATTGTGGAGAACAAGGGGGGTCAGAGCAAAGACGCAAAACCCATCTATAGACAATTGGACACCCCCTCACAGAAGGGTCACAAGGAAGAGATGAGCAAGTCAGGGTGCAGTATAGCACTGATGAAACATACAACCTTCCTCTAGTTATTTAATGCTTCCTTCCCCCAACTACCGTGACCTCAATACTACCTTACAAATCAGATTGGACCAGAGCATGCACACTGTTACAGATAATAACCCACAACACAGGGAATCCAGGATAGATAAACCCTCAGAACCAACAATGAGACTAGAGATACCAGGAGGATAAGGGGAAGGTGGGGGAAGAAAGGGGGAATTGATCACAAGGAAAACATATAACCCTCTCCTAGGGGGATGAACAAGAGAAAAGTAGGTGAAGGGCGACAGAGGATGATGTAAGA
>NW_022109491.1:43516562-43532064 GCF_000313985.2 Echinops telfairi
GGAGGGAGGGAGGGAGAAACTGAGGAGCTGATACCAAGAGCTCAAGTAGAAAGAAAATGCTTTGAAAATAATAATGGCACAATGGATGAATGTATGGATTGTGATAAGAGATGCAAAAGCCCCCACTAAAAGTTTTTAATAAAAAAATTTTAAAAAGAGTTCCCAATATATTTTTTAAAAATTAAAAAAAGGAAATAAGGATTAAACATATGTGCAAATATGCTTGATACAATTGATGTATGAATTGTTATAAGAGCTATAAGAGCCCCCAGTAAAATGATCTTTTAATTTAAAAAAGGTACATTAGATCATTTTGTTACCATGTTTAAGATCATTCAGTGACTTTCCACTGCACTAGGACCATAATTTTAGAGCCTATATGACTTCTCTCCCCCTTTAAGCTATTACTCCTGTGACTTCTGTAGGTCTTTTCACAGGCCAAGTGGGAGCCCCCACTCCCTCGCCCCACCCCGGGACTTTTGCTGTTTCTTCTATTCAAAATATACTCTCATCTTTATTTTCATGCCTGGCTCCTTCTTCACATGTATATATACAATACACATTCCGTTCAAATGTTACCTTTCCCTGCCTACCTTAGCTAAAGCAGCCACTGCCTGCTCTCATGCCACACTCTCATTGCCATGTTTTCCCTTCTCTGTGGTCCTTACCATGATCCGAAATGACCCTATCCGTTTGTTCATGATTTGCTTGCTATGGTTCACAAACAGTATCTTACATAGGGTTAATCAGCTCCTTGTTAAGCACTTCATACAACGTGTTGAAGAACAAGCACGTTACTTTGCAGAGTAAGGTGCAACTGACCCAAGCGATGGTACTTTCAATCACCTCAAATGCATGCGGTAGAGAGTGAGGTGTTGGCAAAGAACATTGTTACTGCTGTGAACGCTAGAACAAATCTGCCATAGAAAAAGCACAGTCATGAGTGAAGATGACTACACTTCATCTCACATACAACGGGTATGTTATGAGGAGGGCCAGGTCCCTGGAAAAAGATATCTGGTTTGGTAGAGTAGGTCAGGGTCAAAGTGGAAGCTCTCAATGAGATGGACTGACAGAGTAGCTGCAACAAATGGCTTAAGCGTAGCCATATTTCAGCCACTGCATCAATAAATCTTACTGATGAGGGTCTTCCTAATTTTCATTGTGATTCCTCTTAAAAACACATTCAGAACACATGAGACCAAGTGTTCCCATCCATACTTCTAAGGGGAATTCTTGCTATTCTTCCAAGACAAATTTGTTCATTTTTCTGGCAGTATATGTATATTCAATATTTTCTGCCAACAGCATAATTCAAAGGCATCAGTTTTTGTCCAGTCTTCCTTACTCAGTGGACTGCTTGCATGTACTTATGAGGTGATTGAAGAAACACGGCATACATAGGACGCCAGCACTTACAGCCTGCCATTGAGTTGATGCTGACTCATGGCAACCCTGCAGTACAGGGTGGAATTGCCCCTGTGAGTTTCTGGGACTGTAACTCTTTAAGGAAGTAGAAAGCCCCATCTTTCTCCTGAGGAGCAGATGGTAGTTTCAAATGGCCAACCTTGCAGATTATAGCTCAATGAGTAACCCACTCCATCACCGAGCCCCTCATAAGATGCTGCAGTAAATTAGTAAAATAATGTTAATAGTAAACTTAGTGAAAACAAGCTAATTCGTATATGTGGATTGATTTGATTTAATACAAAATCCCCAAAAAGTTATGCTTATGCAAAGTTTTTCCTTAGCTGAAGTGAAATATTAACAATCAACAACTTCAACACATTTCCTCAAAAGGCACACATTCATTCTAAGTACACTTTGTTCAAAAATATTTTTTAATAGTAAACTTTTCTCTCCCAAATTAAAGACTACTTATATCTAGAACACTTGATTGTGCTCATGCAGAACAGCAACAGGGCTCTGGCAGCCACCAGGGTCAGCAGTGAGAAGGTGAAGGCAGAGAAGGCCTTCACCTTCTCACTGCTGACCCTGGTGGCTGCCAGAGCCCTGTGATCCCCACGACGATGCCCACCCACCTGCGGTATTCCTGCATTCTGCATCCTTGCTTATGACTACATGAGTCTGAAGAGGGACGTAAGGACTAACACCGGACTCATGGACTTGAGTTGGACTGGGCTGGGATGTTTTCTTGATATAGAATTACTCCTTGATATAAAGCTCTTTTTACTTCATGATATCAAGCTCTTTTTGTGTGTAAACTGCCACCTCACTTTTAAATAATCCATATTTACTGTCTAATTTTCTCCATGTCTGAGGGAAAAATATCTCATATGTCCTGGCTTCTCATTAAATAGAAGTCAGAACATTAGTATTTTTATGAGGAAAAAATACATATTTATATGGAATAATGTATTACAATATCATTTTGATTGGTTTCACTTAACTAGTGAGAATTACAAATTGATTAAAATATTTAAATTTCAGGGTAAAATATATTAAAATAATATAAATTTATTGAAATAGTACTTTCAATAACTTTTATTTAGAAAATACTTAAATTATACACAATGAAATTGGAAAAACAAGAAAAAATTAAAAAGTTATCAATAATAGATGAATAATTGAAATATAGTTAATGACATGTATAAGATGCTAATAAAGAAAAAGAGAGGGAGAGGGTGAAAAATAGAGATGATATTGATATTATTTCATAACTTACCTCTGCATACTTTAACTTCAATGTTTTATGCATTTCTCGAAAACGACTGTAACGTCTAAATATGGTCCATGTCTCACCTAGGACAGCAATCTATTAACAAGGGAAATTAAAATAAATCAGCATTAATTAGGAAAAGTAATTAAAATTAAAATATGAATAAAAAATCAAATGAAATAGTTATTAACGCATAATAATTTCAGAAACTCTAAACACTGATAAAATTGTATAAAGAAGACATAAATAATAACTGCACTCTGATTAAATCTATGTATTTGACTTGCAAACCTAGTTACAGTTGATATGTGACTGCGAAATATAATCTCCAACATAAACAGAAGAAAAGAGATCCCAGACAGGCTTTTCTGTCACAGCAACTTGTCCCTACAAAATGTCAGCTGTCGGCCACTCAATGCCACCACAGTGGATAAGACGGAAAACAGACAGACAGAAGCATCCGAAGAAAACAGGAAGAGGTGAAGTAAAGAAAGCAAAAAACAAGGGGATGGAGGATAAAGAGAAGACAATAATCTTACTATGCCTCAATGATTTTTAGTATAAAAATATGAAAATATAGTGTTTTGGGGAGGATTATTAATCCAGCTTGTACCAAGCACTGGAATTTACTCGATGTTCCTATAAAATGAGTTGAATGGGGTGTGCAATCAGAACCAGCATCAGCTGCCATCTGCAGACAAAGGAGGCTCAAATTTTAGCTCTATTTCCTACCTTTCTTTTGAGATCCAGATCTACATACTGAGCTTGCAAACATCTCTCTCCAGTTATTTCACAGGAGATGCAAATCCAGCTCTCTAAATATGCACTCAATATATCCGTCCCAGTCTCACCTCTCCCTGGTCTTGGTGGTTTCCAACTCAATTCACTGTACTGCCATCCACAATGCTCTGCTAGACTGGGGCTTTGATCCTCCCAAGTTTAAAAATCCTCCTCATCCAGCAAGAGCTGGGTATTGCTCATTTTACCTCCTAAAAATTATTCAATGTATATATTTCTGTCTTTCTCCATTGCCTCGCTTACTCTAAGCCAGTGGTTCTCAACCTTGCTAGTGCCATGACCCTTTAATACAGTTCAAGGTGTGGTAACCCCCAACCATAAAGTTATTTTCGTTGCTATTTCATAACTGTATTTTAGCTGCTGTTATGAATCGGGCGACTCCTGTGAAAGGGTCGCTCGACCCCCAAAGGGGTCTCAACCCACAGGTTGAAAACCGCTGCCTAAGCAATCATCAGTCTGTCTTTACAGTTCTGTAGGAGCCTGTATTTGCTCACATCTACAAGTTTTCCCCTCCAACCCATTCTTTACACAACTGACAAGGGGTTTCCTTACAACTCACACATGATCACTTTATCTCCCTTCTTACCGTTTCTCAGCTTCCTGCTGCTCTAACCAGATCTTTAACCTGGACTCCAAGCCTGCATGCTCCAGCATTCGCTACCTGCAGGAACCTCACCTGTAAGTCTCTCTCATTAGGGCCTTCACATACACACATTTCCTGAATGCTCATCCTCCTTCCTCCTCGAGGGCCTTTGCATGGCCATGTCCTTGTATGTGGGAAATCCATCTACATTAGAGAAACTACCTTCTTCAGAATAATAAGATAGCCTGATGCTCGTTGCTCCTGGTATATTTGTTAAAGTTGGTCCAAAAGTCACCCAAGCTTGGGAAACACTGCTGCTAGAAGTTTTAACCAGAAATTCACTGACTGGTTCTCTCCTACTCCATGGGCCCCAATGGAAGGACTACAAGACAGCTAGCACACTCCACAAGGACAAGAAGGTTTCCGTAGGGTTAGAGCACAGCAATGTGCAGTCCTGGGAGGACACGAAGCAGGGATTAAAGAAAAAACTGGCTGGAAGTGGGTGCTTGTACTATCCTATATAGTGCAAAGTTGTCTAGTTGCCAGGGAAATCCAGGAAGTTAATGGAACCACAGTAGTGTTTGCTCCAACAGTGGCAGGGGAATATTAAGATACAGCATCTCATAGGTTAGCCCATCGAGAATTGGGCACTTTGGATTTCACAGGAAGTTATACTTCACAGATATCAATTGCCACAAGCAGCTCAGGTCTCCTTTATCTCTCAGATGTCAATGTACTATAGCTGTCCTTTCCCCCACTGAAATCTTGTGCCGCTGGAAACCCAGGTCAATCACTAGCAATTATCTCCTAGAACCCCAATCTCTTTGGGAACATTCCTTTCATCTTGGCTCTAAATCCAAGGTGATCCTCCCCTGATGAACAGCTTTCCCTGCAGTCTCACCCCGTGACTATTTTCTCCTCCACACGCCTCATGAGGCTGCACTGGGCAGGGGGATAATTACCTTTGTTCTTCAATCAAATACCCACACAATTGCTTCTCTGTTCTTTTGACATCCCTCCACTGTGAAGCTCACACCTTCACACCCTATTACTCTATTCTCATTTTTATAGACGTCTAGTCACCTTCGCTGCTTCCCCAACTCCTTGGAAGCTTGGGTTTTGCTGCTCCATTGCTGTAGATCTGAACTTGATCCTTGGTAACTTCATTTTTGTTACAGATGATCCTTCCTCCCAATGTCCTGACTTCTTAATTCCCTGATCTTGCTCACTCTACTTGAAAATCACGGTCAACCATTACAATAACCACTCCTGTGCAAGCAATCTCGAACCTCTGTCCTCTTCTTGAAATTCCTTGGACTAAGCTAAATCTTACCTGGTTACATAAGAGAGGGATTCAAAAAACTCATGAAAAAAATGGAATGGAAAGCTAATGGATTTTTTGCTGCCCCCCCCCTATTTTTTGGTTGCAGGAGGTTTTTATTTATTTATTATTTTTTTAAAATCATTTTATTGGGGGTTCATACAACTCTTACCACAATCCATACATCCATTCACCGTGTCAAGCACATTTGTACGTTTGTTGCCATCATCATTCTCAAACCATTTTCTTTCTACTTGAGCCTTTGGTATCAGCTCCTCATTTTTTCCCCTCTTTTCCTCCCCCCCTTAATAATTTATAAATTATCATTATTTTTTTGCCCAAAACTTTTTAAATCTTTTTATCTGCGTACTGCATGTTTGCATTTGCCCAGCAGAATGTAAGTGAAGGACAATACACTATCAAACTGACGCTGGTCTCATTCTAAAGTCACTATAATCAGTTTTAGCATTACTCTATAATGCTATCTACCAGTAATATGACATTTCCCAATTATATTCACTTATCCATTCTCTTAGATAAATACTTATTCCTTTTTCCTCCTCAAGCCTTATTACCCATCTCTGCCCATTCCTCTAGCTGATAACCTTACTTTCTATTTCACTGATAAAAGAGACACAATTAACAGAACCCTTCCAAGTTCTCCTGACTACCCCTACTCCTTCTCTGCCCTTTGTCCTACATGGCAGCTTTTCTCCTGTTAGTGCACCAAGTTAAGGCCAACCCACCTCCTCTACTCTGGGTTCCATTCCTTCTGACCTCAGGAAGAACCCTGTGAGAAACTACTTACCTGCAGTTCTCCGTTCTCTTTGGTAGCAACGCGCCTCCCTCACTTTATTGGCTTACTCCCAGCAGTGTCCAAACAAGCAACTTCTCTTATTTAACTCCCTATCTTGACCTTCTTTCTTTTCCAGCTGCCACCCATTTCATTATAGAACAACTTTGTGAAGGATTAGTCTAAATATTATCATTTTTTCTTCTTCCATATTTCTCGAATCTACACCATTCCACCAAAATGACTCAGCTACTCTCTACCGAGATCAATCACGTCCATACTGACAAACACATGGGCTAATTTTTGTTCTTTTCTTGTCGAGATTTAACAAACTGATTACTCTCTTGTTGTAACACTTTTCTCACTTATAGGTTGCTATACTCTCAGTTTCTTTGCTGAGATTCCACTTTATCTTTCTGACCTCTAAACATCAAAGTATCTCAGGGCTTGGTCTTTGAGCATGCTTTATTTTCTACTTACACTTACTCCTTTGTTGATCTAATCCAGTCTTATAGTTTAAATTTATATGCTGAAGCCTCTCTGAATACTCATATCTCGCCCCTGCACCCAGATTCATATATCCTACTGCTTACTTAATATTCTTATGCCTGCCTACTTGGATAGCTAATATTCACCTCAAACTTATCATGGAAAAACTTATCAACATAAATCTCAACCCAAACTAAAACTTTTGAATCTTCCCCACCTCAGGAAATAATGTATTTCTTCTATTTGTTCAACTCTAAAATCTTAGTATTAACCTTGATACTTATTTTTCTCTCATACTTCATATCTAGTCAGTAAATCCTTTCTGAAAAAACTCCAAAATATATATTTGATTCATCACTTCTCATCATCTTCACTCATGCTATCTTGGTTCAAGCAGCCACCACTCTGTATATGGATTATTTTTAACCCCCACATATAATTGGTCTCCTCGCACCACTCCTATCTCACCATTTATCCTACCCTTTTCCCTATCCCAGCATTCTTTCCTGAACAAGAACATTTGTTAAAAACTAAGTAGGATCCAAGCTATTTCTTTGCTCAATAAGACAGCTTCCAAATCTGTCCCATGTCCTTCAGTATAGAGTTCAAGTTCTTTCACCAGGCTAAAAGTCTCTCTGATCCCCTCTCCCTGTCTTTGTTTCCAGCTCTCCCTCTGGACCACTGGGCTCTAGTCACTCTGGCTTTCTTAACTAGTCAGAGTACATCAAACACAGCCGTAGAGGCTTTCCATGTGCCATTGCTTCTTTCTGAAATGTTCTCTTCCCTATTTTCATGTGACTTGCTCCCGCACTTCCTACAAATCTTAACTCCAAAGTGGTTTTCCGAGGGAAGACTTCCCTGATTAATCTATCCAAACTTATACACACATCCATTTCTTATGCCAATCCTATACGTTTTCAAACCCACCCACCGCCACCTTTTTTTTTTTTCTACTTAGCACTTCTTATTAACTATGTTGGTAGATCCAAGAAGTCTTCAAAAGGTTGGTGGAAAATTGAATGAAAAGAAATTTATCAGAATCCCTATGTATCTTATTTTTTGTGAGCATCTCTCTTCCCCATTAGAGTGTAAACTCCAAGAGGACAGAGTTGTTCCCCTAACACCAAAGTACTAGTCACTACACTTTAGAAGAGTACTTGCCATAAAGCAGGAATTCGGAATGAAGAGGAAAAAAATGAAGCATCAAGATGGTTCTGTCACATATATAAAATATATATTAGATTCTAATACATCTATTAGAAATATCTACTATATTTATTCTAACAATTTATATATATATTAGATTCAGAGTGAAAAGAGCCAGCCATACAGTTTTTCACTGGGTCAGACTGTATATAATGGGAGGGGAGTAGAATTATGCACTTATATCTATACGTTAAGAATTAAGGTTATAGATGGACATTGGGCCTCGACTCAAGTACTCCTTTAACATAAGAACACTTTGTTCTAACAATCCAGCATTCTGTGATGCTCACCTTCCCAAAGATCACTGAAGACAAAATGGGTGCATAAGCAAATGTGGTGAAGAAAGCTGATGGTGCCCAGCTATCAAAAGATATAGCATCTGGGGTCTAAAAGGCTTGAAGATAAACAAGCAGTCATCTAGCTGAGAAGCAACAAAGTCCACCAGCCTGTGTGATCATGAGGTGTCGATGGATCAGGTTATCAGGTATCTAAGATCCAGAACAAAACCATACCCAAGGAGAATTGGGGGAGGGTGGGGCATGAAGTGGAGACCCAATGCCCATCTCTCAACAACTGGCCATCCCCTCACAGAGGGGTCACAGGGAAGATATGAGCCAGTCAGGGTGCAGTAGAGCACTGATGAAACACACAACTTTCCTCTAGTTCTTTGGTGCTTCCTTCCCCCCACTATCATGACCTCAATTCTACCTTACAAATCAGATTAGACCAGAACATGCACACTGCTACAAATAAGAGCCTGAAACACAGGAAGTCCATGATAGATAAACCCTTCAGGGCCAACAATGAGAATAGAGGAGATACCAGGAGGATTAGGGGAGGGTGGAGGAAGAAAGGGGGAATTGATCACAAGGATAAAACTAGAAACCCCTCCCAGGGGGACGAATAATGGAAAAGTGGGTGAGGGGAGACGGAGGATGATGTAAGATATGGAAATAATAATCTGTAACTTATCAAGGGTTTGTGAGGGAAGGTGGGGGGATGGAGGGGTGGAAGTGGGAAGCTGATATCAGGGGCTGAAGTGAAAAAAGAATGCTTTGAAAATGATGATGGTGGTATATGTGCAAATGTGCTTAACACACTGGATGAATGTATGGATTGTGATTAGAGCCCCTAATAAAAGTATTCAAAAAAAAAAAGAAAGTCCTCAGGCTGGCCTCAAGAAAGTTTTACATAAAATAAACTGGTCAGCTAGTTTGGGTAGTTTGGGCCTACAACGGTTTCCCTTTCCATTTTTGAAATCTGATTAGAAAAGTAGTTTCAAACTCACTTCTCAATTTTAGATTTCATTGCATTTTCACATGGTGGCCCCAGATTAGTGCCTTTATAAGAGATACTACTTTCTCTAAAAACTGGAATAATCCAAATATTGAGCATAATATAGCTAATGACACAATGGCAGCATATCCCACGTGATGTTCGGGCAGCACAGAGATAAAACTTCCAACAGCGTGAGCTCTGGAAAACATCCAAATGAACTCATTTATGTTTTCTTGAGAACAGTGTATAGTCCTATGGTGGACTACTGGACGTTACCACATGCATGCAGAGTTGGAAGAAGACAGAACAATGACACAATTATGGAGCGAAATAAAGTTATCAAGAGCTCTGCATTTATTCCTTGGAGATGGGTTTAGTGATCTCTGTAAAGAGAGCAGAAAGATCCTTATCCTTGTTGTGTGTAATGAGTTGAGCAGTGTTCCCTTAAAGTTCCTGTCCTTCTACCGAGGTTATCAAGGTAAGGCTCAAAGCAAGATCATACTGAAATAAGTGCATTCTGATAAGACAGAAAAGGACACACAAAGACAGAGAAAAGGTGGGGGGCAGGATGTAAAGATGTAGGCAAAGACTGAATCAATGTGTCCACAAATCAAGAACTGCCCAGGAGAGGTATGCCACAGAGTCCTTGAGAAGGAACCAGCCGTCTCCACACCTTGATTTCAGACTGCTGGCTTTTCCTTTCACTTACTTATGGTACAAAACCGTTATAGGGGAACATAATACAAATATCATGCAATTCAATAGTTCAATCCTATCAAGAAGAGCTGTACAATCATTGCCACAATCAATTTTAGAACACTTTCTTGTACTTCTTGTTACTAGCTCCCCGTCTCCCCTTAACCTCCCCTGCCATACACCCAAGGAACCATCAATTCAGTTACTCTCTCTATAGAATTACCCACCCTGGATTTCATGTACTGTAAATAAGACAAAAACAAAGAGTCAGAAAAGCTAATGAGGAAATAAAATAGGGCAAAACCCCAGTTGAAAAAAAACCCAGAAAATATTAAAAATGAAAGCAACTTTAAAATGGGCCTAAAGGGATATCAATTGATAGGTAGCAGGTATCAATTGATAGGTAACCTAACGACATCTGTCATAATCTGCTTTCCAGTGCGCTCCTTCTGATGGCAGGGCTGCTCCCATCCCTAGTGCATGCTCACAGCGGATTCCCTGCATACTTCATCCATGTATAGTTTCCCTTCACTTTAGAAATAAAATAGAATTGCTAGACATTTTAAACGGGTCAAAAGGGAGATCAAATCAGATGTTACACTGTAACATGCCAGTATCCACCATAATCATCTCTACAATATTCTCTGATAATGGGCCATTCACATTCGACTGTAGTCAGAGGGAAATCACAGGAGGCTAAATGTATGTGTAGATTCTGCACATGTATTTTAGGCTTCCACTGTCATCCAGCAACCAAACAACCAAACTCATTGCCACTGAGTCAATGCTGATTCCTAACAACCCCGGCGGGTTTCCCAACAGTAACCGCTTACAGGAGAAGAAAGCCCAGTCTTTCTCCTGAGGAGCAGCTGGTGGTTTCAAACTGCTAATGTGGACCGCCATCCAACACGTGACCACTGTATCACCACAGCTCCGAGAGCCTTCTGCAAACCAGGAGTTATCAATTTAGCTCTCATACTGTTCCCGGCTTTGCATTTGGATTTATATTATGTACAATCTTTTGATCACACAGGCTAGTGTGTTTCTCCCATGTGAATTAAGTTAACACCTCACTTAGAGGGTTGCTTGTTTGCAGACAAGCCTTTTAAGACCCTAGACACTATTCTTTATGATAGCCAGGCATCATCTAGTTTCTTCAACATATTTTGCTGGAGCAGCCATATGTCTTCAGTGATCTCTTCATGAGGTAAAGCATCAAACAGGGCAATTTCATAAGATCTAGTTATTCTTAGATTATGGATAGAATTAAGTGCAATCCCTCAATCCATTCACATATCTATGGGTTATACATGCCCCTGGTTTATCCCACTGACACCATTGTCATTTCATTTCTGGCCTGCAACTTTATGAGAATACATTTCAGTTGTTGTAAATCACTCTTTGTGGTATTTGTTCTAGTTATCCTAGAAAACTAATGCACTGCATTACTCTGGTGACTGGAAAGGTCTGTCATTAATGAGTAATGATTGTTTTAAGAATCACTAATACTGTGTATGTAGTAAATTCTCAAAAGATGTTGAAAATGCAGAAAAATTTTGGGATATCTTTGATTCTAATGCTACTACTCAAAAATCTCTTTCATAAGTAGATTTCCATAAAGGTCTTAATGATTTTAGTTTTTCAGTCGATCCTCTAAAATAGTCATTTACAAAGTGTGATCTCCAACTAGCTGCAACAGATTAACCTAGGGACTTGTTAGAAAATTTCAGGACCCAGCTCACACCTAATGAATCCAAAACCAGGGAAGGGAGGGGATAAGGTAGAGCAAACTGTTCTTTAATAAAAATTTCTAGGGATTCTGATACATATTAAAGATTACAGATTCCAACTATAACATAATGCTAGTGCTGTTGCTCCCAAATCAGATAAAATCGCAGTGCCCAACCTCATGCCCCAGAAAGCTCAAAGTCCTTAGCAGGGCTTTTCAGGCTGACTATATTCTATGTACCCCACATGTCTGTCAATTTGTCATACTGTGCTGCTTCTGTGGTTCTGTGATGCTGCAGGAAGCTGTGCCATGGGCATTTCCAATGTCAGCACAGTCGCCCCCAGTGAACAGGGGTTTTATTTGGCAGCGCTTCCACACTAATGACAGACTACAAAAAAGGACCTGGCTGCACACTTAGGAGGAATTAGACACAGAAAACCTTAGGCATAGCATTGAAATATTTTTAGCTACCAAAGGCCAAATGACTAGAAGCAGAAAATTGTCCAGGATAGTGCGGGAAGATGAGTCCCTAGTGGTAGAAAGCACTCAGAAAATTACAGAGGAAGTGAGAATAGCATGAGTGGTACAAAGTCTGAGAAACAAAATGCTCTGGCCCTTCATTTGCTGATTGGATATAACTAAAAAGGTTGGAAGAAATAAGGAAAAGCTTCAAAAGTCTACAAATAACTGGAACTTGGACTACTAGAAAGTACAAATATAATAAAATCAGAAGTCATCAAAAGTGACATGGAAGACATCGATATCCTAGGTGTTAATGAGCTAGAATGAACTGATGCTGGCCATTGTGAATTAGAAAATCCTATGATTTACCATGCTTGTAATGATACAATTGGCACTGCGTTCATTATCAACAAGGACACTTCAAGATATATTTTAAAGTGTACTATTGTCTGCGATAGGATTATATCTATCTATATTCAAGGAAATCCAATAAATACAGTTATTCAAGTTTAAACAAGAAGCACTAAAACTAAGTGATGCAGAAATCGAAGAATTAGACCAACTTCTCCAGTGTGAAATGGATCACACATGCAAAAAAACCTGCTGATAATTATTGGAGATTGGAATGTGAAAGTTGGAAACAAAGAAGAAAAAAACTGAAGTTGGCAAATATGGTCTGAGTGATATGAATAAAACTGGAAATCACATGACAGAATTTTTTAAGAACAATGATCTGTTCATAGCATCTTTTTTCAACAACACAAACAGCGACTATACACATAATTTCTCCAGATGGAATACCCAGAAATTACACTGACTATATATTTATGGAAAGAAATGATGGAGAAACTCAATATTAGCAGCTGCATTCAAGCCAGGGGCTGAGTGTGGAACAGACCACCAATTGTGCATATGTAAGCTCAGATTGAAGCTGAAGAAAATTAAATCAAGTCCACAAGAGCGAAAATACAACCTGAGGCTATCCCACCTGAATGACAGCGGTTCTCAACCTGTGGGTTGCGACCCACTTGGGGGTCCGAACGACCCTTTCACAGGGGTCACCTGACTCATAACAGTAGCAAAATTACAGTTATGAAGTAGCAATGAAAATAATTTTATGGTTGGGGAGGTCAACACAATATGAACTGTATTAAAGGGTCGCGGCATCAGGAAGGTTGAGAACCACTGATTTAGGAAATCTCAAGAACAGATTGATGCACTGAACACTACTGACAGATGGCCTAATGAATTGTGGGAGAACATCAAGAACACCATCTTTGAAAAAAACAAAAGGTCACTAAAAATATAGGACAGAAAGAAGGATCAAAATCCACATGAGAAGAGATGCTGAAACGTGCTCTTAATCACAGAGTAGCTAAGGCACATGGAACAAGTGATGAAGTCAAAGAGATGACCAGAAAAATTCAATGGGCTTGAGAAGACAAAGTAAACTATTATAATGAAATGTGCAAAGACCCCAAGTTAGAAAACCAAAAAGGAAGAACGTGTTCAGTAAATCTTAAAATGAAAGACCTCAGGAAAATTGAAAAATCAAGCCTCCGGTTGTTATTCTGAAAGATTCTATGAGCAAAATATTGAATGATGCTTGAAGCACCAAAATAACATGGAAAAAATACACAGTCACTTTACCAAAAATAACTAATGGGCATTCCATCATTTCAGGAGGTAGGATGTGAGCAAGAACCAATGGCACTGGCCATCAAGCTCAGAAGCAACAAAGCCCACATGGAAGAAGCACACCAGCCTATGCAACCACGAGGTGTCGAAGGGATCAGGTATAAGGCATCATCAGAACAAAAAATCTTACCATAGTGAATGATGCGGAGAGTGTGGAGTGGAGATCCAAAGCCCATTAGTAGGCCACTGGAGATCCCCTTGCAGAGGGGTCTCTGGGAGGAGATGAGCCAGTCAGGGTGCGATGTAACAACAATGAGAAATACAACTTTCCTCTAGTTCCTAAATGTTTCTTCCCCGCTCCCACTACCATGACTCGAATCCTACCTTGCAAGTCTGGCTAGACCAGAGGATGTACATTGGTACAGATAGGAACTGAAAATACAGGGAATCCAGGGTGGATGAGCCCTACAGGACCAGTGGTGTGAGTGGCAAAACAGGGAGGGTAAAGGGAGAATGGGTAGGAAAGAGGGAACCGATTACAAGGAACTGTGTGTGACCTCCTCACTGGGGGACAGACAACCGAAAAGTGGGTGAAGGCTTATGAGCATCCTCCAATATGCAGATGACACAATCTTGCTTTCTGAAAGTGCAAAGGACTTGAAGCCCTTTCTGATGATCAAGAACTGCAGCCTTCAAGATGGATTACAATTCAATGCAAAGAATAGCAAAATTATCAGAACTGGAGCAATAGGTAACATCATGATAAACAGAGAAGAGAATGAAATTGTCAAGGATTTTCTCTTGCTTGGACCCACAATCAATGCTCTTGAAAGCAGCAGTCAAGAGATCCAAAGAAGTGCTGCATTAGGTAATTTGCTACCCAAGACCTCTTTAGAGTATTGAAAAAGATAGAATGTTACTTTGAGGACCAAGGTGTGCCTGACCCAAGCCATGTTATTTTCAGTTGCCTCATATGCATGTGCAAGTTGAACATTAAATAAGGAAGAATCCATGCATTTTAACTGTGCTGCTGGTGGAAAATACTGAAAGTAACATGGACTGATAAAAAAAGTCTGTCTTTGAAGAAGTACAGCCAGAAAGCTCCTCAGAAGCAAGGTTGGTGAGACTTTGTTTCAAGTACTTTAGACATGTTGTCAGGAGAGACCAGTCTCTAGAGAAGACATTGCACTTTCTAAAGTATGGGGGAGTGAACAAGAGGGAGACCCTCAAGACTACGGCCTGACAAGGTAGCTGCATTACTGGGCTCAAGCATAAGAACAATGGGGAGGCTGGTGCAGGACTGAGCAGTGTTTCTTCTATTAATGTCGGGGTCGCTAGGAGTTAGAACTGACTCGATACCACTTAATGACAGAACATTTTATGTTCCTTACTCCAGCTCTCCATGGACGAAAAACCGTATATTCTACACAACTTAATGCAGAAATATGTCACATTCGCTGATGATCATCGTTCTGCTAACTGGCCTCCTTCCCACCTACTCCTAGGCATCGTCTCCATGGCAACGAGTGGTGGTGGTTGAGCGGCTCTGAGGCACTGTTCAAGCCTGAACAATTTCCTTGGACGTATCTTCCCTCCTCTCTCCCTCATCCCCGATCTTTAGTATCTATTCCAATCTTTGATCAGAGCACACATCCCAGAATAGTCATTATAGGTAACATCATGATAAATGGAGCAAACATTGAAGCTGTCAAGGATTTTGTCTTACTTGGATCAACAATCAATGCTCATGGAAGCAGCTGTCAAGAGATCAAAAGACGTGTTGTACTGGATAAATCTGCTGCACAAGACCTCTTTAATGTTTGAGGGGC
>NW_022109491.1:43533888-43554895 GCF_000313985.2 Echinops telfairi
AAAAAAAAAAAAAAAAAGAAGTAGGGCAAAGTACTGCTGAGAGGCAAGGATGGTAAGACTTCAACTCAGGTACTTTAGACATGTTGTCAGGAGAGACCAGTCCTGGGAAACGGATATCATGCTTAGCAAAGCAAGGGGCAGCAACAAAGGTCCCAGCTGAGATGGATTGAAACAGAGGCTGTACCAATGGGCTCAAATGTTAGGAATAATTGTGAGGATGGTGCAGGACAGGGCAGTGTTTCTCTTGGACACTAGGGGTCGCTAGAAGCTATGTGTTAGAACTAATTTGATGCCACCTAACAACAATAGTCATTTTTACTAATTAATATTAATTTTATAACTGTTTTCCCACACTACATAATTTTTAAGTTTCTTAGGGAATAAGCTTATTGATAGTAATAATCCTTTGGTTGTAGTAGAAGTAGAGGGACTCTCACAGAGACACTTATTCACTGCCTACTATGTTCCTGGTAAGAAGCCCTGGTGGGGTGATGGGTGAAGCATTGGTCTGCTATCTGCAAGAACAGCGCTTTGAATCCAGCAGCTGCTCCAGTAAAGACTGACATCCTCTGAAACTCCAAAGGCGCAGTTCTACTGTGACCTATAGGGTTGCTGTGACCCCCTAGAAATCAACTCATGAGCAGTGGGGTATTAGATGTGCCAGAGACTATATTAAATGCTGGTGCTTTTCTGGTATATGCTAAGTCCTGATACTGTCAAAACAGTAAACAAGGCCGTCTTGAGTCCTGACTCCAGTTATTCCGCCCTGATAGTTTCATGGAATGCGCCACAATAATATATACATATTAAATCACTGAGAACATGTTACACTCTCAATATATTTGTAATGTAAGTTTACAGTCAGGCATAGAGAGTTCCAAATTCTTCAATCTTGAGAGTTGGATATGAATGTAGGTTACATATAAAATTTTAAAGTCTCAGGGTTTCAACTTCACATATATAACATTAAAATCTTCCCTGTTCTATGAGCACATGAACAGGGTGAGGACAATAAGAATAAAGAATGAAAGTCATCCGGGATGGGTTAGAAAGGGCAATCAAGGCAACCAAATGTGTGGTCTCCCCACAGGGAAGGGGTAAGTACCTTCACCTTTGAGCGAGAGGAGGGCTGCTAAAGCTGTCCCCACTCACAACCCTTATTTGCTCACGGGATTTGCAACATGGGCACATTCTGCTAGAAATTCCTCAGAATTAATTTTTGGTTGTTGAGGGTTTTTTTCCCAGACCTCTATATTCAATAATGCAAATTATAGTGTAAGAAGCTTTGAACTAGAGGAATGGTGCATGAAATTTTGAATATACAGTACACAAAAAGAAAATGTCTCTTAAACTCTATTTTGTCCAAAATGAGCATCAGGCATGAGATGTTGTATAAAGACAGAGGGCCATGATAGATGATCAGTACAACAAATAAATCTGACCAAAATACTCAATTATATTCTTCAGTGTTAGAATGCTGGGCTTCATTCCCACATATATTTTAGGAGCAAATTCATTACTTCTCTTGCACTAAAAGATTCTTGCTCATAGAAATAAATCCATCTTTACTGGGTCATAAAATGATCAACTACAACTTAAACACTATAAATATGTCCACAAGATGGACTGCATTTACTTATAAACAGTTCTGAACTGAGTGCTCTCTACAATTTATGTTTCTTTTTTTAATATATTATTTTGAAACATACATATTTGGCTGGCCTAAGGATCGTTGGTATTAAGATCTTATCATCAGAATACGCGTGAGCCCATTGCTGCGGCTACTGTGTTGGACCATCTCATTCAGGGCCTTCCTTTTTCCCCTCTGCTCCTCTCCTTTACCAAGTATGATGTCCTTCTCCTGACAACACATCCAAGGCATGTGAGACGAAGCCTCCCTGTCCTTGACTCTAAGGAGCACTCTGGCTGCACTACTTCCAAGGCAGAGAGCTTTTTCCTTTTAACAGTCCATGTACTTGCAACATTCTTGCCCAGATGGACAGACACGGTGGCTGAAACAATGAGTCCAAGCACGGGAACAACTGGGAGGATGGGGAGGGCTGGGCAGTGTTTCCTTTTGTTGGGCATGGTGTCACTGTGGGCTGGCACTTACTTGAGGGCACCTAACAACAACAGCATCGGTATAGATTTCCTTATGCATATGTAGCTGTGTAAGGAGGAGGAGGAGCATTATTTCATGCAAAGAAATATCCTAGTTGGTCATAATTTGATATAGTTTAAAGAATATCAATTGATTTTAAAAACAATTTGGGAAAGCCAAGAACTCTGATTGGGCTCCTAGGTAAATGACAGACTGCTAACCACAGGGTTGGTGGCTCAAACCCACCAGCCACTTTACCCATTAGCCAGCTTTAATATCCTTAAAATTAAGGGGATTCGCTCCTATACAGATTTACAACTTCAGAAACCCTATAGAACATAATAGTAGGTTTGGTTTGTGTTATGGGCTGTAGGAGGTAAAGTTTATAAGAATACAATACTTTGTATTTTGGAATGTCTTTAGGAAATCTGTCTAAGACTAAGCTGATCGATACTTACAAATTTTTGTCATATTTTACAATTTATGGTCTTATGCATCAACATGTTTGAGGAAACATGATATATATTTCAAATGTATGTGTCTATAATACCAAGCATTGATGTATTCCAAACAAACAAAGGTTTGTAAATCTTTACAAGAACAGACAGCTTCACCTTTCTCCTGCAGAGCGACCGGTGGAGAATGAGCTGCTCAGTAAGAAAGTGATAGACATACTTAAAGGTGTTTTAAACACCCCGCTCTCACAAACAATAGTCTTTTTTCTTTTGTTTATGCTGAGATTTATAGATATGAAGATTAGGGATAAAGGGCGTTGTCCCCACCAAAGGCCTACACTAAACAAAAACTAGCTGCCCAGGCCACAATGAAGGAGGTTGAAAGAAATCAGGCACATGTGAGACACTTAGGAAACAATTCAAAGCTGAGCATGTTCAGACCAAGGTCATCTAGATGCAGGTGAAGGTCAACATGGGCATGCAAACTAGGAATGAGCTACATCACTTCACAGGTGCGCCTGAATAGCCACTAAGAATGGCCAATACCCTCAACCATGCCCCCTCAGGTGGGGGGAGAAGGAGATAAAGAGCAGAGATCAAGGGCAGTCGCTCTCTTGTTCTGGTACTTCTTCCATGTGTTTTTTTTGTGTTTCCCTGAAGTGGCCATCTTCCGTCCCAAACTCTTGAGTGGTCTCCCGCAAGGCCTTCCATGCTTTCCAGAGATAGCGTGTTTTATCTGACTCTTACCCCTTACAAAAATTAGTTGGATTCAAAGAGTGCTTCTGCCACATGAATTCTTTCATAGTTGAGAAGAACCAAGAAGAACCATCCCAAAAACCAAACAATGAAGTAAAATTCAAAAGATATAATTCAGATAACGGTGATTTCACTTATTTGTAAAAATATAATGATTGCTATCAAATACTTTTGTAATTGTTGTGAGGGATAGGACTGACCCTTCCATCTCTAAAGTTTGCCAACCTCTTCCCTAGACTAATGCCCTGAGCATCCCTCAGCTGATCAAAAATGATGCTGTAACTACATTCAGTCTCCTCCTTCCTTCAAAACAGCTTTCCCTTTCATTTAAGTTTCCTTACTTACTTCCACCTCAAAAGAGACCACATCTCTAGGCTTAACTTTGAACTATACTTTCTCTGTTATTCATATTTTGTATTTTTCTGCCCACAGACCTCTGTTCACACTGTTCTTACTACCTAGAATGCCCTTTCTCTCAGGTACATTTACTGAAATCCCTCTATTAACTTAGGCAAAGTAAAACAAGCCAAGCACAACATCTTCTTGTTTACCCCTTTATGGCCCTATTTTCTCTACACTCTTCTATTTTTCTGTACATGCCCCACCCCCTCCCGCCGCCCTAACTGACTTGTGCTTTTAATGCATGAATGTTCATTCAGTTTTGGTTCCGTTGTACCTCAGTGCTTCCAGTAGGGATGGACGGGTACTGATAGAAAGTTCTCACTGCCATCTCCCCTACAGGACAAGGTAGAAGTGCCCTTGTGGGTTGCTAAGATTGTAACTCTTTACAAGTAGAAAGCCTTGCTTTTCTCCCGTAATATGGCTGCTGATTTTGAACACTCCTTCTTTGTTACACACACACACACACACACACACACCAATAATTTGTTAAATAATCAATGACTATAATAAAGACCAAGTCTGTTATCACTAAATACTTTCTACTACATTTTCCAATTCCTTTCCTGTATAATCTATGAGTGGTAAAATGGTCTATATTTAACCTGTTCCTGACTTATAACTGTAATATTGAAAGATTACAGATTCACTTCGAATCTGTGAATGTTAAAAGTTTTTAGAAACTAGGAATTACAGAATATAAGAAGGCCTGAGAATGTACAGGGCAAAACATACCAGCTCAACAGTTTCCATGCATATAACAAAGATGTAAAAAACAAAGAAAGAGAAAATGTCATTTATCAAATTCTTTTTGAAGAGAGCATTCTCTTGATTGCATAGAAAAACTGCAAAATAGAATTGCTCGATTAATTTGGGTAAGAATCAGGTAGGTAGATTTAGCACTCCCAAGAGACATAGATAGAGGGAGTGAAAAAGTTAGCCAGCTGTGAAACAATGGAAATGTAACACAGTTTGGGATTTAGTCTGTTAAAATTTACTGTTTAAAAGAACCCAGGATATTACAGCCCCCTCCCACTAAAGAAAACAGAAATTCTCTAGAGTAAAAAATTCCTTTTAAACTTATTGAAATTCCTTGTTAAGAATTCATTTTAAACTTTGCAACAGGTCTGGGCCTGTTGCAAAACCTGTTAATTATTCAAGGATTCCTTATTTCAGGAAAGAGGAAGCAGGAACATTTGGATCAACATGGCGGATGAAGCCCTAGAGGGTGCTGGTCTGATGGTCTCTAAAGTAACAAGGGTATCGATCGATGGCCTGTTAGTCCCGTAGAGAAATGTAAACTTTCCTGCAAACCTTGCTCTTTTTTGTCTCGTTGCTTGAAGGTTCTCTGATCATTGAAAACTAGTTAACTTCCCCCCACCCCCACCCCCCACCCCATACACATACACACACACACACACACACACACACACACAATTTGGTGTACATAATTTATTTGATTCCCACTGGATCTTCTAACATAGCTTAGAAGCAGAAACCTGGCTGTTTCTGTCTGTAAGCACATGCAGATATAACTCAACGTTTACCGAATCCACCTGGTCTATATTTGGCTACAGTAATAGGCTCTCCTGGACCCTTGCAGTCCAAAGACAAAAACAGTCAGTAATAGCAGTCAGGTCCTCTCCTATTCTGGTCTCATGGCAAAGGAAGCAGTTGCTTACTGAGGGAATGAGACAAACATTCAATATTCCTGACTCTTCTGTTGTTTTAAGTCAGTGGTTCTCAACCTTCCTCATGCCGCGACCCTTTAATACAGTTCCTCATGTGGTGTTGACCCCCCAACCATAAAATTATTTTCATTGCTACTTCATAACTGTAATTTTGCTACTGTTATGAATCGGGCAACCCCTGTGAAAGGGTCATTTGAACCCCCAAAGGGGTCGTGACCCACAGGTTGAGAACCGGTGTTCTAAGTGAATAGAGTCCGAAATGGTCAGATTTTAAGCCAGAGTCAGGACCTAAGCACAGAGGCAGTCCAACCGAGGCCCTGTTTCTTCCTAACCCTTAGAGTTGTCCAAAGCCCACATTCACTTTCTGACTAGCAACTTGCCAAAGTGAAGTCCAAGCAGACTCGGAAAGGACAGTAGCCTTGGGCAGAGAAGAGCAGGTCACTTACAGGTGAAGGGAAAACATACACAAAGGATAGGGGTAGCCCCAAGGAAGTGGCCTGATAGAATGACAAAAGATCCCCCTCAGTTGTCTTTATCATAAAGCATTTCACATGGGCTTTGCAGAAGTCGACCATTTATTTATTTTTTAATCACTTTATTGGAGGCTCATACAACTCTTATCTCAATCCACACGTACATCAATTGTGTAAAGCACATTTGCACATTCATTGCCCTCATCATTCTCAAAACATTTCCTCTCCACTTAAGCCCTTGGCATCAGCTCCTCATTTTCCCCCTCTCTCGCCGCTCCCTCCTCCATCATGAACCCTTGATAATTTATAAATTATTATTTTGTCATGTCTTACACTGTCTGTCGTCTCCCTTCACTCACTTTTCTGCTGTCCATCCCCCAGGGAGGAGGTTATATGTAGATCCTTGTCATCGGTTCCCCTTTTCTACCCTACCCTCCTTCTACCCTCCGAGTATCAACACTCTAGCACTGGTCCTGAAAGGATTACCTGTCCTGGATTCGGTGTGTTTCCAGTTTCTATCTGCACCAGTGTACATCCTCTGGTCTAGCCAGATTTGTAAGGTAGAATTGGGATCATGATGGGGAGGAGGAAGCATTTAGGAACTGGAGGAAAGTTGTATGTTTCGTCGTTGCTACAAACCATTTATATTTATCTCATCTGTTGTAAGAACCAAACCACTACCAATTCTGTATAAAAAGAACCAATTGTGAATAGCTCTTTGGATTCGGTCAGACATGACCTTGATGATGTGCTAGTCTATCTCCCATCCTTTCTTTCCCTTTGACACGCATACTGAATAAAATTTTGTTTTCTACTCACTATTATAATCTTGTGATATTTTCTCCCTAGGACAGGCCTAAGAGGATATTTTAAGTTATTTGCTCTGAAATATGCAAAGTACACTCTTTTCTGGTTCCTGGAGGAACATCAGAAAAATGTATGTAGCTCTCTTTCTCAACAGGAACCTGCAGGAACGCTGGGCTGTGAAGCCAAGTGGGGATGAAACAAAAGCTGGCATCAGTGAGGGTGTGGCTCCTCTCCATCAGCAAACTATGTAAAGAAGCTCCTGTGCTGAGAAGGCGTTCTCTTTACTGCATGGGCTCCATGAACCAGCTCCTCCTCCAATTGCAGGAATTCTGCTAAACTGGGCTCCGAACCAACTGAGCTCCAGAGGAAGCCTGACCCTACATTCAGGACAATGTGCATGGGGAGAGCTATCTGAGGTAGAGGTGCTCTGTCTGCAGGTAACACAGACGGGAGGTACATGGAGTTCGGACAAGGAAGACTTGTAAAAGAAGGGGATACATGCAGATAGATTATCTAGGAAAATCCCCACACATCCTTTGTTGCAGGAATATCCCTGTAACGATCAGACACTGCCTCACAGCCTGATCTGAATCTGGCCTGCTAGGAAGAAATGACACTCTCAGTCAATACAGAGTCACACCCAGACAACAGAGAACTATAACGTGAATCTGAATTTTGTAGGGCTTTCAGGCTGATCAAAACCCACCCTACTGCAAGAACTGGACATGCAGGCTTCTTTGTGCTTTAATTTCAGCATCTTCAAGTACGGAGTAAGGCCATTTACTTTGTGTGTCCTTAAAGGAGAGTTAGAAGGTAAATTTGAGAGAAGGTACAATAACCTTGAGAGAATGAGAAGATGAATGCCTTTCAAATCCAAGGTCATTACTGATGAAGTTATCTCCATTCCTCTAACACCTCTGTAAAATTATTCTACTTTAAGATTGTGGGCAATTGTAAAAACGATAGCCTGGGCAATTTTCTTTTAAATGACCTAGATTTTCAGGCAAAACAGGGGACACAGACTCTGCAAGTCATCACCACAGAAGTCAACAGTAAAAGGCTATGAATCAAGATAAACTTGAAGTGTGACTTAACCAGTCACTTACTATGTTTCCAAATGCTTCAAGACTCACCGTATTTCTTCATCAGAAAACAATGGACATGTAATATCTATCTTTCATATGGACTTGAAAAACAAAGAGCCACTACAGAGTGGGGCTCAATACGTGTTAACTGATGGCATTGTTGATGCTGTCCTTAGAAAAGGCTACCAATATACCCAGTTGAAAAACAACCATTGAAAAGGGAATTCTTTCCCAGAAAGGGAGTGTTAAGATTTCCAACATTTTGAAATGAAGGAGGAGGAAGCTTAATGTGTTGCTAACGGTGAGAAGGGGCCCTGGGGGCACAGTGGTTGCACACTGGGCTGCTAACTGCAGGGTCCCAAGTTTAAGACCACGAGCCTCTCTTCAGGAGAAAGATGAGGCTTTCTTCTCCTGTAAAGACTCACAGTCTCGAAACCGACAGGGAGGTTCGACTGTGTCCTCCAGGTTGCTGGGTCAATATGAACTTAATGGCAGTGAGGTTTGTTTTGCTTTGAAAAGTGAAAAGCAAAAGTTCGGGGCAGGGTAGAAATTCAACGCATGACCAGAAAGTAATTTTCCTTCAGAACTTGTTACTCGATCTCACTTCTTAATCCTTCATCACAGTGGCAACATTGCAATTATGAACATAGATATAACTACCCCAGTAAAAGCAAGAAAAAGTTGGCTAGTTTGTATGAAAATAGGGGAAGGGGAAAAAACAATTCTTTTTTTTTTTTTTTAAGGATTTTTGAGCAGACAACAAAGGTTTAAGGAGATGGGCGTAGTGCTTAAAAGAGATCCAATATGATTTTGCAAGTATTAATGGTTTTTCCCCCCTTGGTATTATGTTAAAAATAGTCCACAAACTGAGAATTTGAATTTGGGGGGACCATGGCAAATGTAACAATCCATTTGTTCCAGCCATGCTAATATGCTTTATAGGAGATAATCTATCAAGTTACGATTATGCAGAGCTTCAAATGCCAACATACAACTACAGATCATTGCTACTCAATTATGTTGGGAGTAAGTTTTCTAAAAGATGTGCATGTGCATAATATATCTAATTGACAGCAATGGCACTGATTTTGTTTTTCCAAATAAAGAGAAATGTTTTGAACAGTATATGGGATTGCTTAAGCTCCAAAACTGCAGGCTGACTGGACATTTCTTCATGTGTCCAGGCAGGTCTAGCCAACATCAAATAAATTCTCCAGGATTTTCAAAGGTTAGCAATAACCCAAATCTACAAATGCCTTAGCCAAAATTCAAGAAGAAAAGTTAATACACACAACAAACTAATGGTAACTTCTGGAAACGGTCGGGGTTTTGTTATGATTGGGAGGCCTACAAAAGGGGCTCCAAATTTATTTGGCCTACCAGCCCCTTTTAAAGAAAAAGAAAATTACTCAGTGTCATCCTTGCAATTAAAAACTTTGATACTATACTCCATAAGGTAGGATAAAATATAAATACCTGCTTGAGCAACCCAGCTTAGATCCTTCCAGTGACCCCAAAAGGGCAGGATCACCTACTGGGGGCAACATGGGTCTAGACAGAACAACACTAATATAGGACTTCACTTCTAGAAATCATAGTACTGTTTGGAAGATCTATTAAAATGAACGTGCAAGGGAACCAGTATGGCCCCGTGAACTTGAATCTCCCTACTACTTCTGAGGTGGAGCACTGGCTGCAAACCAACACAGGACACTCTCTGAAGCAATAGCTACGTACTAAATCTTGATTGGGATGGCAGCGATACCAGTACAGACATATGTTAAAACTCACCAAATGAAAAGGTACATATTCATAAATTATGCATCAACAAAACTGATTTTTTTTTTAAATGTGACCAAAAGAAACAAAGAAAAATATACCTACCTATATGTATGTTATCATACAGGTATTTCAAAGAGAAAGGTCTTTTTAATTTCCCTCCAAGATGGAATAAAACAAAGTCTTCGTGGATTAAATACCTTTTACTTTAATGAAGAGCTCAACTTTCACACTTTTAAAGTCCTGTGATGAAACCTCCTGAGAAGCTATTGGGGAGCACTTGGAAGCTGCGTTCTCTCTACTCTCTCACTCCCCTCCATTTATTTCCCTATCTCCACTATGGCCAACATGCGTATCACCGATTTGGATCTTCAAAGAAATGTGGGTAGGAAGAAGTTCTGCGTAAGAAAGAGGCAATCACACAGGGGCAGGAGGTAGCTGGAAAAATAAAATCTGGGGCAGCTCACACCTCAGCGTGCTCTCTTTTCCAGGCTCCCATTTGGCCTGCGTTGCCAACTTGGGAAGGGGAGCCTCTCACCAGAGACCTTTTTGTATGTTGGCACAAGTGAACTCAGGCCCTTCGAAGACAAGGTCTTGACTATCAGCAAGTTCCACAGTCAACAGGGTCTCACACTGGAAGAGGGGGCTGTGTTAAGACCACATTAACTTATTCCCAGAGGGCCCACCATCATACTATGTGTATTCAGACCTCTAGAAGCACATGGTCTTAAAAACCTTGGAGCTCATCATAGAGAAGGATGAAAAATAAAAAGTTTTAAAGAGAAGCAGTCATTTCTTTAAAGTATAAAGTTTTAGACAAGAAAATAATATAAAATATCTACATGTACCAGCATGGGTTGTTCTGTCCCCAAAGGCCTACAACTAAATAGAAAATAGTTTCATGTAAAAACAGTCATTTTTCATTGGGCTTCCACTCAAGTACTTACTCAATGCAAGAATACTTTGTTCTATTAAACTGGAATTCTATGACGCTCACCTTCCCGACATGATCGCTGAAGCC
This sequence comes from Echinops telfairi, assembly GCF_000313985.2. Lineage (NCBI taxonomy): Eukaryota > Metazoa > Chordata > Mammalia > Afrosoricida > Tenrecidae > Echinops > Echinops telfairi. The sequence continues at coordinate 43,544,456 of NW_022109491.1, forward strand.
AAAGCAGGTGCATAAACAAATGTGATGAAGAAAGATGATGGAGCTGAGCTATCACAAAATATAGCATCTAGGGTCTTAAAGGCTTAAAGATGAACAAGGGGCCATCTAGCTCAGAAGCAACAAAGCCCACATGGAAGAAGCACACCAGCCTGTGTAGTCACAAGGTGTCGAAGGGATGAGGTATCAGGCATCAAAGAACAAAAAACAAATCATTGTGAATGAGGGGGAGTACAGATTGGGGACCCGAGACAACTCGACATCCCATTACAGAAGGATCATAGGGAGGAGACTAGCCAGTCAGGGTGCAATGCAGCAATGATGAAACATACAACTTTCCTCTAGTTCCTAAATGCTTCCTCCCCCACCCACTCCCACTGTCATGATCCCAATTCTACCTTACAAATCTGGCTAGACCAGAGGATGTACACTGGTACAAATAGGAACCGGAAACACAGGGAATCCAGGACAGATGATGCCTTCAGGACCAGTGGTAAGAGTGGTGATTCCAGAAGCGGGGAGGGAGGGTGGGGTAGAAAGGGGAAACCAATCTACATACATCCTCCTCCATGGGCGATGGACAACAGAAAATTGGGTGAAGGGAGACATCGGACAGTGTAAGATATGACAAATAATAATAATTTCTAAATTATCAAGGGTTCATGAGAGAGGGGGTAGCGGAGAGGGAGAGAGAAAAATGAGCTGAGATCAAGGGGGCAAATATTTTGAGAATGATGATGGCAACAAATGTACAAATGCGCTTGACACAATGGATATATGTACGGACTGTGATAAGAGTTGTATGAGCCCCAATAAAATGATTTTTTTTAATAAGGAAGAAAGGATTAAAAACTTTTGAAACTGGAAGAAACTAAATAAAAATTCTAAACAGATATGGGCACCCCCCTCTACCTCTGCCCAAAAAAAGGTCATTTTTACCTCAGCCTTTTCAAACCCAGTGGTTTAGTGAGAGAAAAATTTAGCAGGAGCCGAACTATGTCCTGTGAGTAATTTTCTAGGAAATATTGCCTATATTTGAAATTTACAATTGACAAAGAGATTAGAATATTAAATCTTAAATGTAAAACTCCGAGGAAGAACAAATAATCAAGAAAAGTCCACAAGGCCCAAAAAAGACACAGTTGTGTGTCAACAGTACGTAAGGAATGATGAAGCTCCCACAGGTTAAGTCTCCTTTCTGAGGGATAGGACATAGAGAGCCTGAACTCAGAGAGGAAAAGAGGCCCCGTGGGAGGCACTGGGAAGAGCAGGATGCCTGGAGGGGTGGTTTTGACAGCCAGGATAATTTTAAGCTCCAAAGTCAGCCAACCCATGGCATTTTTTGCTGATTACTTGACCCTGTCTGCTTGCTTACTTCCTTGTCCATGCTCATGTAAGACCCCAATGTAGACAGAGCATGTGCAGGTGCATAATTGGATCTGAGGAATGTGACAAGCCCGGGATTGGTCCATTCATAACCTTGAGACACAGACAGGTCAAGAACCCCACATCCAATAAACCCCCCTAGGCAGAGCTCTTCTGACTGCAACTTACTTGAGACCCCACCACTACGGGGGCACTTTTCTTTCCTTTCTACACAAACTGTGCTTTCTGCTTGCCATTTGTGGTCTGTAGCTCCATTCTTTGCTTCATGAGGTCAAGCAGCCCTGGACACATTAAAGCAGAGGTAACAATTCCCTAACCTTTTAAAATGTTATTTATTTATTTTTATTAAGAAACATGCATCCAGCACTTAGGCAGGCAGTGTCCTAAAGTGCTTCACCTATATGGGTGGCTCAGAATTCCATTATTTTTTAATTTCATATTTCCACATAATTTTTGAAGTCTTCTCTTATATAAACAAGCACAGTCACACATAACACACTTGGGTGGGTTTTATTAACTCTATATGTATTGGTGGCTAACCACAGGTCAGCAGTTTGAGAACACCAGTCACTGGATAGGAAAAAGATGAGGCTTTCTACGCCTGTGAAGACTTGCAGTTTAAAAGCCATAGGGGGTGGTTCTACTCGGTCCCACAGGGTCACTGTGAGTTGCACTTGACTCGATGACAGTGCATTTTCTTAGTTTGATTTTACCAAAGAGGCCACGTGGTGTGACTACATGAAGTTAGGACATCTGGGTACCCCACACATTCGAATGGCTGTGCCTTTGCCTGGAGAGAGGCCATTTTCATGGGCTCCATCAGACTGTGTGTCCCGCCAGATGCCTGGAGATCTTGGAGAAGGGTGTGCCCTTGAGACAAACCCATCTGTGAATATTTCCCGTAGCCATTCCTAGGTGGAGAAGAGAAACTCTCCATTCAGGTAAAAGCTAATGGGCTTTCCCTGGTGCTAGTGATTACTTCACCTGTGATGAAAACAGAAGGAAGCAGAACAATGACATGCTTTCAGATCTTTGCTTTCACAGGAAGTTCAAAGAAAGTGGAACTCTTTGAATTTGGATTTTATATATTTTGAAGTACTGTGAAAGGCTGCATATGGTTCTCTGTTTGATTTCTCTAGCTTGCCTTCACAGCAATGCCTCTACAATTTTTGCCAGACCTGTATATCATTTGTACTATTATTTGCTTGCACTCCTTATTTAAATCACCATAGCTAAGGTCATATTAGATATCTTCTTGATCTATGTCTAAGTTCTACCTGTAAAATCATCAATTATAGATGAGAGTTGTATTTTCTTAACACATTCTATTAAAATAGGATGACTTCAAATGCTTTGAATTCTGTTTCAGAGAATTCAGAAATGGTGAAAGCCTACATTTTATTCTCTAATTCCATAGGTAAGACATATGCCATCAGGCTAGTCCGTCTCCAGCAAACAAAGAGCAAGGAATTGGCAGTTGCTCAATAACCAGGGCATCAACTGATAACTGATAGGAAGACGAAAGTTCAGGCACCTGGGGTTTGGAATGTGGGAACTAGAGGAATTAAGAAAATGGGGTGGGGCTGGGGGAATCTGTGGGGAATCTGCTTCATAAGGGTGGGGGAAGGGAAACTGGAAAGATTGTTAACCCCACAGTAGTCAGACAATGAAGAGCCAGGGGAGGTGGCTTGCAAACTACTGGATAAAATACTTGCAGAGGGGCTGTAAGAACAGCTACCACCCCCTTTTTGCCCAACTTGTCTAGGGCTTGGATGCTGGATTTTGCAAATTGGAACAATAAAGGCCTCTTTCTCTCTAAAGTAAGAAAAGATTGGATACTTTTTAAAAATCATTTCACTGGGGCTCTTACAGATATTATAAAAATTCACAAATCAATTGTATCAAGCAAACTTGTACATATGTTGCCATTGTCATTTTAAAAACATTATGTTTCTACTTGAGCCTTATTATCAGATTGGATATCTTGAGTGTTCATTGGTTAAAGTCCTGTGATAGCCCTTTGGTAAACTCATATGGTACCCAGGGTACCCAGTTCTCTTTTGAGAGATCCATCGGTGTACTGGCCAGGTCAGGGATTTATAATGATCGGCCAGTTACCAAGAAGAGCCAATATGGTGTCCAGGAATTTGATGATGTTTCTCACAAGTCTTATGTAAATAATAGATATCCACCGTGGTGGCACAGTGGGTAAGTGTTGGGCTGCTAACTAAAAGGTCTGTACTTCAAGTCCCAAATCTAATAAAGGGAGGCCACACAGCGGAAGGCAAAATAGATGACTGGGACCTATTAAAACACTTATGCACATCAAAAGACTTCATCAAACGAGTAAAATGAGAGCCCACTAATTGGAAAAAAATCTTCAGCAATGACATAATGGACAAGGGACTAATTGCTAAAATCTAAAGATTTCTGCAACACCTCAAAAAGAAAAAAAAAACAATTAAAAGGTGGGCAAAGGACATGAACAGACAATTCACAAAGGACGACACTCAAATGGCTAACACACACATGAGTAAACAATCACTAGCCACCTGACAGAAGCAACATTGATAGCACAATTTAAAAAAATCCACCAACAACACAGAGAACAACAAATGCTGGAGAGATGAGGTGAGATTGGAACTCTGAAACACTGCTGGTGGGCTTGTAAATATGTACAACCATTGTAGAAAGAGATCTGGTGATACTTCAAACTAGGGATGGAAATATCATATGACTGAACATATACCCCAAAGAAATAGAAGCAGAACACTAACACACATGGACTCTCCCAGATTCACTGCCACACAGTTCACAACAGCAAGAAGATGGAACAACCCAAACTCCCATCAGTAAAAGAATACATAAAGAAAGCCTAGCATATACACACAATGAAATACTATGCATCCATAAAAGCCAGCAATTTAACCATGAAACACTTCATAAGATGGAAGGACATGGAAACCTTTATTCTAACTGGTCAGTCCATCACAAATTGTCAAATAGTGTATGAGACCACTACTATAAGATAAACACCAAGATAAAGGCAAGCCGCTGCTCCCAGGGTACGAGTACATAGTCTCCTAATCCAGTCCCCTAAGCATTGGGGCAGAGAGCTTGCCTAGTGTCCATGAAACATCTATCACCCTCTCTAACTGTACATCTTAAAATCCACCTCCTCAGTGGAGACTCACCTCAGCTAAGGTCAGTTTTTCAAGATGTGGGGAGAGGGAAAAAAGTACTCGGTGGCTGCTATACAAAAATGTGCTAAGGTCCATAGGAAGAAAAAAAAATTATTAAGGTCACCCCAATCCAGCAGATACTCACACAAGGGTGATAAGAAGACCTTACTGAAAATTCAAGTCAAGATTAGGGGGTCGGGTGGGGTGAGGGCTGGAATATGTAGTCTTAGAGGGGGCACTTAAATCTTTGTAGGAAAATGGGGAGGCTCAACTTACCATCAGGGTAAAACACAAACAAACACATGGCAATAATTATGGGGAACCCAAGACGGGATGATGCCTGGTACTGGGTTCTTAATTGGACACATTTGACCTAGTTTCTATGCAGCCCTTGGTGACCCAGTCCTTGCGTTACATACTGCCGGGACTTTAGACTCTGTTCTTTCCAAGCACACAACATCCTCAAGAGGTCACCCCATAAGACTCTATGTGGAAGCCCCACTAGTTGAAATGGGCTTTACCTCAAACTCACCTGCAGTCATTGGATGTTTAAGGCTCAGACTCCCTCGTGTGGGAAGCAGCTGCAGACTACTAGTAGCCCAAGCGCATAGAACTGGCTGATGATGCACTTGGGTTCAAATCTCTTGCCTTGAGTGTGTTCAATAACGGTGACCCGGGCCTACCATCTATTTACTATTTTAATGTCCTCCTGGCCTCACTAGGACTTATATTATTCTTGTACTCATAGCTCTGCTGCTATACATGAATATTATTGGGAGATTTGCAATATCATCAACCCCATTGTTTGTGTAGTGTCCAGTCACCTGAGTTTAATCTGTACAAGTCAACAATTGACGTATTGCAGTTTACAGCTGGCCTGTACTCATATTATTTCATTTTGTCCAACCGTGTTTTAAATTCTATACCATTAGCTAAACTAATAACACTATCAATGCACAATGGTTACACATTGGGCTTCTGACCACAAGGTAAGCAGTTCCAAACCACCAGCCAGCTCCACAGGTCAAGAATGAGGTTTTCTACTTCTGTGAAGATTTTCGGGCTCAGAGACTCACAGGGGTAGCTCTACGCTGCCTTAAAACCTCACTATGAGTCTGCATTGAGCTGATGGCAGTGGAAGTGATGCACCTGGAGGATGCTTGATAATGTTCTCTAATGTAAAATGACAAGAATGTGTCTAAGGTGAACTGAAGCCATAAGCCATAGATGTGTGAATGAATTGGGGATTCCACTTAATTGTAGCCGCAATCTAAGAACAATTAGTTCTTATGACAATTAGTTGACGCATGAACTCATGAAGAGATGACTGAAGATAAGGGTGCTATTTCAAAGTGTAGTTAACAAACTAGAAGGTGCCTATCTATCAGCAAGAACATCACCTGGGTCTTAAAGGGTTGTTTCCAAACAAGCAGCCATCTAGGTGAGGTGTCAATGAAGTCTACATGGAAGAAGCACACCTGTGTGATGCAACAATTGCAAATAACATAATCCAAATCTCAAGGAGGGAATGGTATCAGAGCTTAAATTATGAAGACCTACTTTGCAGAAGGATATGGATGAAGTCGAAGCCCAAAATCCACTTGAAGGATTAAATTTGATTTAATCCAGATACGGATGAAATCTCCTTGGTCACAGGTGAGGGCTGTGACTAGCTAGCTCTGTCATCAGACAGCGGACATTAGTAAGTCAATGATAGTAGACATAGTTAGGTTAAAATGCAGAATCTTATCATTTGATCTCCCTTTGACCCATTGTAAAGCTGGTTCAGTTTAAAGGTGGCGGGGAGTGAAGGAGAAATGCATGTGGAGTTAGCCTCTAGTGATTCCTTTCAGATCAGGGACCAGGGATGTGACCTGCCTTGCTATTAAGAAGAATGCACTGTGAAAAGCGGATTGTTGCAGATGCAGGTAGGTTAAAAAATTTAGCGCCTTATCATTTGCTCTCCCTTATGATCCATTCAAATTTGTTCTAGTTTTTAATATTTCCTGCTTTTCAATTGAGGTTTTTTATCAGCTTTACCTTATTTTTGTTGTTGTTGTTTTTAGTGTTTTTCTGTATATGAAACCCAGGATAGGTAAATCTAGAGGGCCAGTCACTAGATTAATGGTTGCTTGGGGGTATGGCACGGTAGGCAGTGGTGGGTAGTGGGTGGTGGGGTGGGATGGGAGCTAATAACGATGAGTACAAGAATGAAGAAAATATTCTAAAATTGATTGTGGTGAGGACTGTGCAACTTTTCATGATGTGACTGAACTATTGGATCGTATGATATGCAAATGATATGCCAATAAAGTTGTTGAGAAAAAATTATAAAAGGTCTGTAGTTCAAAAACTTCCAGCCGTTCTGCAGCAGAAAGCTGTGGCAGGCTGATTTCACAAAGATTACATCCTAGGAAATGCTATGCAGAAGTCCTAGGACAATGGGCCTGCTTTGTTTTACCCTTCTATACATGGACAAGTAGACACTCACACACACATTCAGAATGTCTAAGAACACCTGACAGGGAAGTTAACAGCAATCGAGTATTATGTTAGGGCAGTGGGAAGTACAAGACTAAGCACGCGGAATAATGTTTTATAAGAAACCACAGAATCTGGTCATTTCATCAATAACACATAAGCACCAAATGTTCTCAACACAAACCTCAAATACAAATTAGTTCCCAGGCTTAAAAAAAATTAAGATAATAATTTAGTATGTGGAGATAAAAATCTAGAACCCTGTTTAATTAGCAAAGAAGTTACTTCGCACTGCTTCTTCAGGAAGACCGACAAATGAAGAGTGGTTGAAGGGAAAAGTCCCTGAGAACCCAGGTAGTGCTCAGAGTGTATATCAGCAATTCGGATGGTATAATCGGATCCGTTTCAGGCTCCACACATCTGCTTTATTAAGCTCTCTTCCACATACGCTAGTCTTTGAACAAAGAGCTTCCTACCTAAGAAGAAATTTGGAAACCACTTGCATTATTCAATAGCCTCGTTTCATCAATGAGGAAACTGAGGCTCATGGAAGTTAAAAGACCTAGTTACTCAGCAAACACAGAGAGAACCAGCATGTACAAAACCCAGCATTTAGATTACTAATCTGGTGTTTATCTGGATAAATATGCCCTCAAGAATTTCCTAATATATAAACACCTGGTGATGCAGGTGGCTTTCATTACATCAATGCCCTTACCTCTCCTCAACATGAAGAGGTTTGATTTATCACCAACCCGCTGAGAAGGAAATGGTAACCAGCAAACCAGCAGCATTTGATGAAGTGAGACGAGTCGAGAGAAACAAGGATGAAGTCATCATTTCAGAAAGTATGATGTGAGAAAATAAAAGCACATCCATTGCTGTAAAGTTGCATAAATCAAATGTTTTAAACTGATTAGGACAACTTCATAATTAATAATAGAAACAGCAGTAGCAGTAGCAATATTGACCAAATGAAAACAAACTCACTGCCATCCAATCAAAACCAACTCCTAGCTACTCTCCAGGACAGGGCAGAGCTGCGCCTGTGAGTTTCTGAGACTGCAACGCTTGATAGGAGTCAAAGGCCCATCTTTCTCCCTCAGAGCAGCTGGTGGTTTCGAACAGCAGGCCTTGTGGCTAGTGTCCACACATAAACACTTAGCCACCGGGTTATACTAGCCACTGGACTCAGCATTTCTTATGTTTTATAGCCCTCTGATGCCTAGATGAACATACCTATTTTACTGATCAGAGAAATGAGCCTAAGGCCATGGATAGTGTATACAATTGCTCTGTGTGCACTGGAAATTCTGGGAAAATCCTAAGTTCTGGACAAAACAGGGTGGTGGTCATCTGACTGATAGGCAAATAAGCAGGGACTGTCTATCCAACTACCACTCCTTTTCTACATTTTTTAAGTCAAACATATATTTTTTAAATAGTTAAAATTTTATTAAAATATGTAACAATTTTAATACTTCTACTTTTATTCTCCCTGATTAAGATTTCTGGAGGGAGATTATTTTTTTTAATAAATAAATTCTTTTATTGGGGGCTCTTACAGCTCTTGGATTGCAGACTCAATACATCCATCAATGTATCAAGCATGTTTATACATATGTTGCCTTCATCATTTTCAAAATATTTTCTTTCTGTTTGAGCTCTTGGTATCAGCTCCTCGTTTTTTTTTTCCCTCCCTCCCCCACCTTTCCACCCTCATAGTCCACCCTCATGGACCCCTGATATATTATCAATTATCATTACTTTCTTATCTTACACCACCCACTATCTCCCTTCATCCATGCTATTGTTCATTCTCCTGGGGTTGGGGTGGGGGATATATATCATTGTAGTAGGTTCCCCATTTCTCCCCCACTCCCCCCACCTTTCGCTACTCTCAGGGTATTGCTACTCCCATTGCTGTTCCTGAGGGGTTTATCTGTTCTGGATTCCATGTGTCGAGAGCTCTTTTCTGTACCAGTGGACATGCTCTGCTTTAGCCAAATGTGTAAGGTAGAACTGGGGTCACATGACAGTGAGGAGGAGGAAGCATTAAAGAACTAGAGTAATGTTGTATGTTCCATTGGTGCTTGGTTGTACCTGGCTGTCTCATTCTTTCCTTGTGACCCTTCTGTGAGGGAATATCCAATTGTCTACAGATGGGCTTTGAGTCTCCACTCCGAGCCCCATCGTTTGCATGGATATATTTGTTTGTTTGGGGTCTTCTGATGCCTAATACCTTATCCCGTCAACACCTTGTGATCACACAGACTGGTGTGCTTCTTCCATGTGGGCTTTGTTACTTCCCTGCTAGATGGCTGCTTGTTTAGCTTCAAGCCTTTAAGACCCCAGATGCTATATCTTTTAATAACCAGGAACCATCAGCTTACTTCACCACATTTGCTTATGCACCCATTTTGACTTTAGTGATCGTGTAGGGAAGGAGAGCATCACAGAATGCCAGGTTATTAGAACAAAGAGTCCTTACATTGAGGGAGTACTTGAGTAGAGACCCAATGCCCGTCTGCTACCTTACTGCTTAACATTTAAATACATGTACAAAAATCTATATCCCTATCATTACACATTAATGTATTTACATATGTGCATGCCTAAATTTATGCCTCTATACATTTTATTTTGCCTCCTAGTTCTTTATTTCTTTTTACTTTCCTCCTGTCCCACTATCATGTTTGACCTTCGTTTGACTCTTAGTCCTTCCTCGCAGCTACATAGCTCTTGATCAGACCCCATCAGGCATTCTAAGCACTCCTTGCCATTGATTTTAAATCACTTGTTGTTCCCTTGTCCCTGGGTTTATTGGCTTCCCCCTCCCTTTCTCCCTCTTCCTCCTCTCCCATGTCCCCACAGAGCCGTTGGCCCTGTTGTTTTCTCCTCAGGATCAGCGATCCTACCTATCTTATATAGATAAACATGAGAAAAAGAAAAGGGAAAAGAAAAAAAAGGTGTGCTGGGGTTTTTTTGGTGCCTTTTCTACATGGTATTGGATAACTTTCCTCTATGTTTTACAGCTACCATGTATCTGCCAGTTTATCACAGTGTGGTGGCTGTGTGTTGCTGTGATGCTGGAAGCCACGTCAAGGTATTTCAAATACCACCAAGGTCACCAAACTGATCAGGTTTCAGCAGAGCTTCCAGGCTAAGAACAGACCACGAAAAGGGAATAGGGTGTCCACTTCAGAAAATTAGGGACTAAAAACCTTACAGATAGCAAGGAAACATTGTCAGACACTCAAAAATTCATTAACAGAAGCCGAACATTGTCAGAGAGCGTGCCAGAAATGAGCCCCTCGGCTTGGAAGGCACTCAGAATATGACTGAAGAAGTGCTGCCAGGGGATAACAAACCCAGGGACAAGGGAACAACAAGC
>NW_022109491.1:43556263-43621285 GCF_000313985.2 Echinops telfairi
AAATGTTTAAAAAAAAAAAAAGAAGTGCTGCCTTCGTCAAGAAAAGACCATAATGATATGGATGCAGCAAAACTTGCAGGACTTTCATTTGCAGATGGGATATGACTTAAAATAAGAAACATCAACTAATAACGAGCTTGGGATGTACAAATAATAAATCAAGTTAAATTGGAAGGCATCAAAAATGAAAGGGAAAAAACAAATAAATAAATAAATAGATAAAATTAAAAAAATGAAAGGGAACACATAAAGATTGATACTTTAGGCATAAGAAAGCTGAAATGAACCACTACTGGCCATTCCAAATCAGGAAATCATATGGCTGACTATGCTGGGAATGACAAATTCAAGAGAAGTGGCACTGCATTCATCATCACTAAGGATATTTCAAGATCTCTCTTGAAGTTCAATGCTGTCTATGATAGGATTTTATCTATCAGCATACAAGAAAATCCAGTTAATAAAACTAATATTCCAATTTATGTACCAATTACTAAAGTTAGTGATGAAAAATTGAAGAATTTTACCAATGACTTCAGTCTGAAATTGACAAAATATGCAATCAAAATGAATTGATAGTTAATTATCAGTAATTGGAAGGCAAAAATTGGGGGGGGGGGGAACAGTATTGGAAAATATGGTTTTGGTGATAGAAATGAAGGTGGAGTTCATATGATAGAAACTTGCAAGTCCATTGATTTCATCACAATACTTCTTTCAACAATACAAAAAGTGACTATATACATGGACTTCTTCAGAAGAAACACACATTAATCAAACTGACTCCACCAGTGGGAAGACGTGATGGAACAGCTTAATGTCAGCAACTAAAATGAGGTCAGGAATGACTATGGAACAGACTATAAATTGCTAAAATATTTTCTTCAGGTTGAAGCTGAAGAAAATGAAAACAAGTTCATGAGAGCCAAAATATGACCTTGAGTACAACCCACTTGAATTTCATGAAGATCTCAAGAAAAGATTTGATGCATGAACAGTAACGGCAGAAGACCTGGCAGGCTGTGGGATGGCATCAGGAACATCCTACATGAAGAAAACAGGAAAGAGAGAAAGCCCCCAAACCAAACTCAGTGCCATCAAGTTAACTATGATTCATAGTGACCCTCTAGGGCAGCATCCTTATGGGAGTAGGAAGGCTCACATTTCCCTGACAAAAGTAAAAGGTGATTAAAAAGGGAGGGAAGAACGAAAAGATCAAAGTGTATGTCAGAAGAGACCCTGAAACCTGCTCCTAATCAAAGTCAAAAGATTCCAAGAAAAATTTCAAGCCATGAGTGGCAATACTGAAATATTCCAAAAGCAAACTATTAAATGATGCATGAAGCAACCAAAGAATGTACAGCGTCACTCTACCAAAACAAATTAGTCCACTTTCAACCATTTCAAGAGGCAGCAAATGAGCAAGAACCCATGGTAACAAAGGAAGAGGTTCAAGCTGTACTGACTGAAAGCAAGAGTAAAAAACAAAGCTCCAGGACTTGATGGAGTACTGAGTGAAATGTGTCAACAAGCTGATGAAGACTAGAAACACTCATTTGTATATGCCAGTAAACTAGGTAGAAAGATACCTGCCCGGCGAATTGGGTAAGATCCATATTATTGATATCAGATGCCAATAAAATGTTCCAGAAGATCATCCAACAATGGTTGCAGCACTACATTGATAGGGAGCTTCCAAAGTTCAGGCCAGATTCAGAAGAAGACATGGAACAAGGGATATTGTGTTAGTCTGGGTACTTTAGAGAAACAAACCCACAGAAACTCATATGTATAAGAGAGAGTTTTATATAAAGGGTAAGTGTGCATCAAGAAAACATCCCAACCCACTGCTGCCCAAGCCCACAAGTCCAACATTAGCCCATATGTCCGACACCAATCCACAAAGTCCTCCTCCATCTCACAAAACACATGCAGTAATGCCGACTGCAGGAGAAAAATGGAATCAGTGAATGTGTAAGCATCTCAGCACTGGCAGGGGTCTCCAAACGGCTGCTCCGGCACCCAGGGCTGCATCAGGGTAGGTCCATGTGGCGTCTCTTCAGGGATGACTTGCAGGAAGTGAGCCTTGCCAGCTGAAGCATGGAACTGGCTAAGGCAGCTGGACCCTGGTCCAACCATCACAAAGCAAGAGACCTGAGAACTAGAAAGGCGAGGCTTACGGAGCCATTTATCTCTCCACCCTTCAATTAACCCCACATGTGTTTAATATAGATAGCCTTGATAAGAATAGGAATTCCCAAATATTTCATTGTGCTCATGTTGAACCTGTACATGGATCAAGAGGCAGTTTTGGGAATAGAACAAAGGAATCGTGCCATGGTTTAAACTTAGGTGAAGTGCTGAGTCAGGGTTGTATCTTCTCACTATACTTATTCAACTTGTACGCTGAGGAAATAATCAGAGAAGCTAGAGTATCTGAAGAAAATTGTGGAATGAAGAAGATTATGGCATCAGGATTGGAGGAAGGCTTATTAGCAACCTGTGAGGTGCAGAAGACACAGCCGGGCATGCGGAAAGAGAGAAGGGCTTGAAACACTTGGTGATGAAGCTCAATGACTGCAGCCACCAATCTGAATTACCACACAAAGCAAGCAAAAATCCTCACAACTGCATCAGTGGTAACATGATAAAGAGAGAAAAGGCTGAAGTTGTCAGCGATTTCACTTGCGTGGGTCCACAGTTAAGGCTATCGAGCAAGAGATCAAGTGACAAGGGCATAAATCTGATTTGTCAGTTGATCCCCCCTCTGATGCATGCTAGAGCCAATAGGGTATTCAACATTTTCCGTATTTTTGCTTTGTTGTGTTTTTATTTGTTCACATTAGGGTGTATCTCAGAGGTGTTATATCATTGGAGGTCGCCCTCTTGAAGTTGTGTTCTATGTTTTTCTGTGTTTCAGTAGATGAGACCCAGGATTGATGAATCTATAGGGACAGCAAGTAGAATAAAGTTGGGGGGGTACAGTGGGGAAAGGGGGACGGGAGAGTGAAAGGGAGATGATGTCAAGGAGTCTAGGAAGAAAAAGAATGTTTGTAAACTAACTGTGGTAGCAATTGTATGATTCTGCTTGATGACCGACGATGGAATGATATAGGTATTAACTCCCACTTAATAATAACAAAACAATAAAAGAAGGAACAAGAGAGATCAAATGACAGATTAGATGGGCAAATCTGCTGCCCAAGCCCTTTAAGGCATCGAAGAGAAAAGAAGTCACGTTGAGGACAAAGTGCGCCTGGCCCGAGCCACGGCATTTTCAAAGGCGTCAAAGCAAGCCAAAGTCGGACGCTGAATCAGGAAGACCAAAGAAGAATTGGTGCATTTGAATTATGGTGCTGGTGAAGAATATTGAAAGGACTGAGGACTGCCAAACGAACCAACACTGCGACTTGGAAGAAGAAGTACAGATTAGTCCTCAAAAGCGAAGAGCGTGAGGCTTAGTCTGATGTACCTTGGACATGTTATCCGAGGCCAGTTCCTCATGATAAGGTAGAGTACTTGCTAAAGAAGTCTCACTGTCACTGAATCAAATCTGACGCATAGCAAGCCCCTGTGAGTTTCTGAGACTATAACTGGTTATGACGGTAGAAAGCCCAATCTTTCTCCCGGGAGCTGCTGGTGGTTTCGAACTGCCAACCATGCAGATCACAGCCTAAGGCTAATCGTTATACCACCAGGACTCCAGGTAAAGAGGAAGGGTTGGCCGGAAAGAGGGCAGCACTCAAGATGATGGACTGACACAGTGGCTACAATTGGGCGGTCTTTGGTTCATAGGGTCGCTGAGTTGGAATGGACTCAACAGCCCCTAACAGCAACAAAAGCATGACTTACAGTCCAGAGTTTCCCATACTGTATTTTAAGAAGGGTATGATGTGTATCTTACAAAATAATGTATTCAAATGTAGCTTTGTCTCTTTTTACAAAAATAGAGAGAAAGCATTGTATACTGTAGTATGAAATACCCACTCCTCCAGGAAGGTAAAGAAGACACACGTACCTTGACCTCAAACTCGAAGTGCTCGTCCTTCCCTTGTCCGCAGAGAACGTAGCGTGGAATACTAACTTTAACTGGGTCCTTCGGATCACACGGCTTTGCTCCCAAAGAACGAGAAACCATCCGCTATCAAGTGAACATCAAAAAGGGAGAACAAAGGGAAAAAATAAGATCACTTCATTGACAATGCTTTGCTATGGTAGGAGGGAGAAAATGTGGTTCAAGTAGAGAAGAGAGCACGGACCTGTAGAGTTTATTTAGAAAAATGATGGGTTCCCCTTGAAAGAAAAATGCTAAGCCTCTCTGATAACAAAAGAGCATTCTTTAGGCAGACTATTCCAAGAAGTCAGGTCAAAAGCACTTGAAAATGTTGTTTGGCTTTGAAGTTCCTTTCAATTTATAAGAACAAGTTATAAAAGGGACAGATTATGTATCCTGACTAAAAAAAAAGAGGGAGAGTGTAAACCAGGTTCCTCTTTGAAAAATCTTCACCATCTGATAAACATATTCTTCCTTCACAAAGAGGCTGCTGTGCATGGAACTACATGGGTGGATATTTTATTCAAATTTACTTCATTTTAAAATCCTGGGCATTTTATAAGTCAGTATGTGAAAAGACTTTTGCACCATCATTGAAATAAATCCGAAGTATTTTTCTTTAGGTACATGTGACAAACATTTATGATGCAGAGAGTGGGATACCAGAAGGGTTTGGAGAAAGTGGCACTTTGAAATTACTAAATCTTCAAAAAGAATTTTCTTCAGTATGAATGGGAGGGAAAAAAGCCACCCTGAATAACTCTTATAATGTATACTAAGTTGGTACTTTAGAAAACAAAATACATTTTTGGAGTAAAAGGAGCAATAAAATAACAAAAATAATAATTATTGTTAGCTTGTATTGAATACTCACTATATACTGAAAACTGCTAAACATGTTTATATGCAACATTCCACTTCAACTTCACAATTCCCCTAGGAAGTACTAACCATTATTAACTTCATTTATCAAATGACAAGACTGAGAGTTTCGATAACTTGATTGATGAATGCAGTAGAGCCAGCGTTTGGGCTCTGACTAATCTAGAGCCCATCTTCATCATCATATCATAAAATTTCAAAGTCATTTACTCCAAGATAAATAAACAACTACATATGGGCTATATCACGTTATATCCCATTACTTATGGCTGATTTTAAAGTTCAATGACATTCTTTATTTTGGATTAAGTTAGTTTCTCTACATGTGGTAGAGAAGAATTTTAGATTTTTAAAGGGATATTGGCTACACATCACAGGAAAATGAAAGGTGGTATGTTGGAATGACTTCTCTAAAAACAGCTCCAGTACAGATAAATTCATTAGACATTCAGGCAATTTCAAATGCAATATAGAATAGTTTTATTTAGAAAGGAAAATTCAAGAAAACATATACAATTAGTAACTTTTATCATGTTTCTGTGAAAAATAAGCATCATCTATTAAGGTTAAAATACAAAGAAATCATTTCTTAAAATTTGTGATGAAGTAATAGTCTTGTGTCAAAAGACGTGCCATTTTTCATTGCCAGTAAAATACTGTAGTCAGGTGCATAGTCAAAAGAAACTGGCCAAGCATGGACTGCATTTTAAATATTCACATTAAAATCTTTCGTGCATCCTCAGACTGCCTCTTCCAAAAGGGTTTTGGAAATTAACAGGCCTTGTTATTAACATCCATGTATAGGGCCCTATTTCAGATGTCATAAACATGTCTCCTTAAACACGCCCATTACATAATGGGTGGATGAGTTCCGTAGACACTTGAATATGACCAGGTCAGACCTGAGCATTGCCATTTAATCTCCTAAAGCTCATGTTCAAGCTTTGCTTCTAAAATATGGGCAAACTTGGGTCTTATCAAATTTATCATTACTAATTCATTCTCTCTCCTTCACTCCCTCTTTCCCTCCCTCTTTCTCTCCTTTTTTCCACATCATGGTACATATTTCTATTTCTTTTTCTACCACATATCATACCATGTTTAACTGAAGCTCCTATTTTTGAAGCTCTCACTGTATGCCCAACTGGGCTGAAAGAGGGGATTGGTGCAGGTGAGACTATAAGAATGCTACATTCTCCATCATGAAGCAAATCCTAAAAAGCAGGAATAAAAGGAACTTGTGTGAGCAGATACAAAGTATTAGTAAATAGCTAAGACAGTTTTTATAAATCTCTGGAAGGTAACATTTATCTCTGTATTATACGGACATGGTCTTTATACTGTGTTATCTTTGAAGGCTTAGGAAATACAACTAACCTGCATTTTTTTTTTTATTAACCTGCATTTTTATAGACATGTGGGCACACATGCTTCTATACACCTGGATCATCCATGCCTGTCAAAGTTAGATTTGAACAACCATATGTCATAAGGAATTTATGAAATCAGAATATATGAATTAAGAAACAAACACAGGCTTTCAATTAAAATATTATTTCTTTTATTTTTATATATCCTTGGGAATAAATTATATGTTGTGATGGTTAATGTTATATGCCAGTTTGGTTAGGTTATAATTCTCAATATTATAGTTATCATTAATTTTGCGATTTGATGTAATTATCCTTGATTTTGTATTGTCAATCTTACCCTCCATATGTTAATGAGTCAGGATAACTGTAGAGTGTATCCTGAGTTGTATAGCCTTATAAGATCTGACTACAGTCACATCCTTGCTAAAGTCCCACTGTTGCTCAAAACAAACCTATACTCCAGCCATACTATGATGTAAGAGAAGTTTCCTGGGGGGTGGGGCAGGGGAGAGGTGTATTTGTATCACACACCCTGTCATGTTCCCACTGATCTTGGGCCCATGTGGCTCTGTATCTACTGACAAGTGATCGATCTCACTACTTCCACCTTCTGCTTCATTGGCCTGCAGCTACGTGAATCTGAAGAAGGCCCTGGCTAACATCGGACCCATGATCTTGAGCGAGACAGGGCTGGGAGGCCTTATTGATATAACATTACGTCTTTATATATTATTTCTTACTCCCTTGCGTATCCTAGTTTTGATTCTCTAGTTAACTTATCCTAACACATCAATCTTCCAAATATTAATTCCGAATACTATAGTTGTGAAAATACACGAAAATTTTACCAACATTAAGAATGACAGTAATTAGGAGGTAGCTTTAGCATTGTGGAAAGAATGTATATTTAGGGAAAGGAAGCTGGGACTGAGTTCTAATTCTCAATTAAGTGATTCTTTCTGACTCTGAGTTCCAACCTAGAAAATGAAGATCAATGGTAATAACCCCTCTATTTTAGGATTATTTTGTGAATCTATATGTGAGAAAAACTATGAAAATCATAAATTATGATATTCTTGAAAATGATAGTTGGAATTGTCATTACCATTGTAATTCACTGAATCTTCAACAACAAAAATTTTTATTGCATATTATAAGAATAACATGAGGGTTGATTTAAAATTCTTTCTTTCTTCTCACCTGGTGGACTATTAAGTCCCATAGTTTGTAAAAGGGACTCTTTACAGAAGGATGTTATAGAAGCACACATTAAAAACAGAGGTCACAACAAGACAGCTTATGGAAAGAATAGCCTAACAATGAAAGTAGTCCCCAATGAATAAAGTGCTTCAAAGGGAAACCATGTTTAGCTCATTCATGGAGGTATTCAAACAAAGGTTAAATTAGAACGCAAACTGAAGCTTTCCATTAGGAGAAGTCCTATGTGGTTCTTTTTTTTTAAATTTTTAATTATGAATTATAGATTCTGTGGAGCTTTGGTAACCTTAACATATGTATCTGTGGTATAGAATTATTGGTCTAAATTTTTCTTTCCCCTGAAATAGTAGTCTATATCCAGAGTCTCTTTGGCTTTTGCTTCTTGGTAGATAGATTATATTTCCTTCCCTTTGACAGTGAATTTGGCTGTGTGATTTGTGTTAGCTGTTAGTAGACATGATGTGGGCAGAGGTTTGCATGATTGGGCTGCACATGTTATCACCATGATGGCCATGGACCCTTCAATATAGACCCCAAATGAGACAAGTTGAGCAAAACAACTCTTGCTGGGCTGCAGACAGCCTGCAGCCTAAATATAGTCATTGCAACCCATTTGGAAATCATTAGAGAGAAATAAGAGGTTTCTTCTTCTTCCTCTTCCTTTTTTTTTTTTTATGCGTATGCCTCTGAGATGTTGGGAATTGTTTGTTATTCAGCAATAGCTGACTGATATAATATCCATCACAACTTTTTTTAAAGAAATGTGAGTGCTTTATAATGTTTACTGAAGGGTGTGTACCTAAGTTAACAAAAACAACTAGAATATGGACTCTCCCATAGAATGTTTGACTATAAATGAATTATTACTAAAAGAGGCTGTAATATATTTACCAAACAAAGCTTCAAACCATCTTAGGAAGAACATATAAACAAAAATTACTATAATTCTTAGTTTGATAAGGCTTAAGTCTTTTCCTCTAAGGGTATTAACACACATTTTCTTTTCAAAAATGAGAATTAGAAGAAGAACAGCTTTTAAATACTTTTCAACAAAGACTAAATAAATTCACCCTGCAAATCAGAAGTTTGCAAAACAGGGAGCTGTGAGCAAATAGCATTTTAATCCAATTTAGATTAAATAATTATCCTAGAATGAATGACCACGACCCACAATTTATATTTCTGAATCTATTGCAATCCATAGATTTTATCAGAACAGCAAATGATCCTTCTATGCTAGGGTTAAAATGAATGGCCTAATGGAATCGTTGACTTATTCAACTGTGTATGACATTCAATAAGTAAGTCCTAAATTAAGCATGATCACCACTGGAGTGAAAGGTGTAGAGGAGGCAATAACATGGTATGACTCCTCATTCATAGACTTGGAATTTAATAGGGTACCCCACTCCTACCCCCAAGAAAGAGGAGAATTTAAGCACTGTGACTCAAGATGAAAGGAAAAACATAAAATAAAACATGCATCTGGATTTTTCATAAGATGGTTGAACAGAAATGTATAAGGAGGGAAAGATAATGAGAATAAAGATCTTGAAGAAAATGACCTCAAGCCACTAAGAGAAGAGAGAACCTGGCTTGGAGATGGTCTTCCCAAGACAGAGACAGACGTGACACGTTGGACAGCACCTCCCCTCGGCTGGGAGGCCGTGACAGGGGCTGACTGAGGTCAGTCGACCAAGTGTGAGGAATGCAGAGGCTGAGAGACAGAGAGGGGAGTAGCTGGAAAGGTACTGAAGGTTTTCTCAGGAGACTATATTTTAGACAAGACAGCAAACAGAAACCATATGAAGGGAAAAGGTAGATGAAAAAGCCTTTCTTGAATAGAAATACAAAAGCTCTGAAAATGAAGTAAAATTGGAGGGGGAAATATAGTAAAAAATAAACCCACACAAAGTGAAATCAAATAGATCGGAAAGAAAGTCAAAAACATTGAAAGAAGAAAAAGGCAATTAGCTTAGGAATAAACTTGCAGGACATGTGCCCTTGTGTTGACACCTCTTATCATTGTGACGGGACCTCTTATCATTGTGACAGGAGGACGCTCGAATTCCTGGGCCTTTAAAGGAAGCTTGATGCATCATTAATGGACTCAACGAAATCAGGGCGACAACAGAGAATGTTAATGAAGGGTACTACCTGTCAGCCAGGGTACCTTTTTTAGCCACTACCAATTATACAGCAGGCGCCGACAGATTCCAATTCATCATACAATAAATAGAAACTGAAAGCGAACACACGAGAAAGGGCGTTCATTGCCTTCTAAATAATGGGTGGGTTCACACTTACAGTTTGAGATTTAAAAAGAAGCAGGATGAAGATGGAGACAGGTGATCTGTGCTTTGCTGACAGGTACTGTCCCTGCTCGAGTATACGCCGAGTTTCCCAGCACATCTTAATGCAGTCTTTGTGGTAAAATTAGGTGCCTCGGCTGATATTCGGGTCAGCTTACACCTGAGTATATACAGTATTCTACTGTATTGTAGGTATTCAAAGTATTTACATCCTCAATTTGAGAGGTCTACCACGTGTGATAAAGTCACTTTCTTTGAGTGGTTATTTGAAGACTAATATTCATACTATTAAAAATTTCAAAAAATACATAATTTGGAACCTCATCCACTGCTTGTGGAGACATAAAATTGTACTAGTGTTGTGAAAAAACAACCCAGCAGTTCTTCAAAAAAACAAGAGGTAGAGCTGCCATTTGACCCATTAATTCCAGTTCTTGGTATATATCATATGCTTGGTATATATCATAGGCCCAAACTTTGGCCTACTGCTTCCGTATCAGGAAAAAAAAAATGTATTCAGTACCTTCCTTCAACTGGAAAGTGAAAATTTTTGTACTACAGTCCAGAATAAAGTGAAGGTAGCTGTTTTTGTAGCTCCTCTGGATTGTTTCAGTGCCTTCCAGGGGACGTATCACCCACTTTGACAAACACTGATATATAGCCCACGAATCAGACAGAAACAGACATGCATACTCATGTTCAAAGCAACACTATTCACAAATAGCATAAACATGGAAGCATTAAGTGTCTGTGTATGCATGAATGTTTAAATAAAATATAGTACATAAACACAGTGGAATATTACTTAGCCAAAAAGAAAAATTAATTCGTTAAGCATCTTGAAACATAGGTGAAACTGAAAGTTATATTGAACATATGGAAAGAGCTACACATGACTTGTGAGTCCCAGTTTGATGGCCCTTCATCTAATCAAACCACAACCTGGTTTACTCGGAAACCAGAAGAATCAGATGGTACCTAGCTATTGACAGTGTTGGTTCTGATTAGGGTCACAATAGATAGACCTGCTAGAATGGAAGAACAAAGGCACAAATTCCTGAAAATAAATGAAAGACTTCCCAGGGTTCGGAAACCCTCCTATCAGTACAATCTTTGAGACCCTCTTTCCACTTACTTCAAACGAAACTAGCCCTTGAGCTCACCTTTCAGCTTACCAGAGGGGCTCATAAAATACAGAATATCACTTAAGTACATGGTGCTCTTTTAAAAGATTATCTCATACATGAGATAAGTGGCCAACAGTTTTTAAAAGATGAGAAGGAAATAGGAAAGGATAGCTAGATTAACGGAAAGGAGACAACCAGAAGGGAAGACTAAAACTGTTCGCACATTTTGAAGATATAACCAGTTGTGGAATGGGAACCAAAACTGCTGTGCAAACACACAAAAAAGTTATGTAAAAAATATGTGTGTTTTAAAAAAATCTCCTCAGATCTTGTCACATGGGAGAAATTAGCAAAGCAGTCTCGTCTTGTGCATTGAGCTTACCTTCCACACCTCCCATGCCACATTCTGATGGCTGAAACGCATGATTGGCTGGTAAACTGAGAATTAGCCTCTTGACTTTCAGAGGATTATTTCTTGAGTCAGATGCAAGTTTGAGTTTTTGTAAAAGGACAGGTTCTTTTTACTGTTCGTAATTGTTCTTCTCCTGTGACACCAGAGATGATTCCACTTTGATCGGATTACATTTTTCAGGTGGAGGAGATAGATTCAAAGACAGTGGAGGATGAACATGGTCATCTTTCCTTATTAGTGAAAGACGGGTGTTCAGAAGGACTACTGACTGCAATAGCCTTGGTGGATGTCACCCTGAGCAATAAGTAAATCTCTGCCGGAGAGGGAATGTTGACTTCCATATCTCCACAAAGAAAGTAAACTAAGGTATTCTAGGAGTTGGATGACAAACTGTTGGCGAAAACCAAATAAGAGATGTCTCCTTTCCAATAGAAAACAAAAAGCTGAACCAGACTTGCTTGAGCAAAGGATGATTAGTGCAGGCAGCAACCATATTCCCTGACATCAGGTCACACAGGAGGTCTATATGAGAGAAGTTGTTATGGTCAAAGGATACAGTAAGCAAGAAATCTTCTACAGAACCCAGGGATCAAACACATTGTAATTTGAATCTCCTTTAGTCAAGAGAGGCAGGGATTGAAAAATCTACATTGAGTCAAAGAGATGATCTAACAGAACCAGAGCATACAAAACTGAAAAGAACAACAGTAAGCACAAGGGCTGGGGTAGGCCCTGCGCAGCTTGCAACAGCAAGCCAATAAACAGCATTGACCTCATTGATGTTGGCTAAAGGTTCTGGCAGAGAACAAGGCACATGTTTAAGAAAGTCTTTTAAAAGGCACCCATGGAGCTTAATCACTTGGTCTGGAAATACCACAACGGTCTACTTAAAGGCAGAGTTATTTCTAGAGTCTTCATAGCAAGCCCAGATACTGAGCTTGGCCGGGAATCTGGAAAACCAGCAGCTGTGATGGCAGGTATTGTGTAGAGCATGGTGCTCCCTGCTAGCATCAGGTCCCCTGCTTTTCACAGTGACTGCTGCTGACCTGAGCTTCAGGAAAAGAATGAGAGTCTGATGATGCCAGGTGTGACATCCAGGGCATGTCAAGGGGTGAGTGTTTCTGACTAAGGTTGTTACCTGGGAGGGCAGCCCATTTGGGTTGCAGAAGCTGTCCACATGCCTGGCTTCACTGAACACCTTGTGCCAACCTGTAGCAGGTGAAGGCTACTATCTTTATAAAGATCCGAGAACGTGTGTTACAAAACAAATAAGCAAGCCAAAAAAAATGATGTTGTTTCAGTTTTAAAATGTTCTGCTTTCTTTTCAATTGATGCTTTTCTATGTTTTGTCTAGTTGTTGTCTTGGATTTGGTTGCTTGGTTTTTTGTTGGCTTCTTGTCTGTGTTTTGGATGATTTTCTGCATATGAAATCCAGGATAGGCAGATCTATAGAGACAATAACTGGATTGAAAATTGCCCGGGAGCATGGTAGAGGAGGATGGGGAAGAAAGGAAAGCTAACAAAAATGAGTATCAGAATA
The DNA here is from genome assembly GCF_000313985.2 of Echinops telfairi. Lineage (NCBI taxonomy): Eukaryota > Metazoa > Chordata > Mammalia > Afrosoricida > Tenrecidae > Echinops > Echinops telfairi. Next base: position 43,569,182 of record NW_022109491.1, read on the forward strand.
AAATGTTCTGAAACTGATTGTAGCGATGATTGTAGGTAATGACTGCATATATCTTATTATGATCCAATGATTAAATCGTATAACATGTGAAGCATATGCCAACACAACTATTTAAAGCAAAAACCTCAAATTCATTGATAACTTTTGTCCTGAGGCTTACAAGTTGCTCTGGAAAGTTAACTTTTTTTAGCAGCTGTCTCTCAGCTTGCCGTTTACTGTCAGATGCCCCAATTGAAGTCCTCAGAGGATTACTATCAGAGGGACATTGCATACTTTCTCCTTTGCAGAAAGACTGACAGAGACAACGAACAAAGCATTTTGTTTCACCTGGTATTTGTATCTCCATTACTTATTGACAGTTCTTGGGTAGTAAGCTACAACAAGGTGTAGCTGTTCACCTCCTCGGTGTCATCAGCTTATGGAACATTTCTGAATTACCCTGAAAATATTCTGAATCGCCAGTGTTGCTGTCTTTATTTAAAAAAACTAAAAAAGATTTTAGGTAGCTTACAACATTTTGGTTATAACAGCCAATATTCTTTGGACGGCTATATTTGCAATTACTATCCTGTAATACATCATCTCAAAGACTGATTTTTTGGCTAGTGGGTTCCCTCTTGATATGCAGAAAAGAATCTTATGACTGCAGTAAGTGCTCTGATCAGCTCTCTTCTTTCCCCTCTAGTGATGAGTAGCATATTTGGGCAGAAGAGGTACATGATACAGTGCCAGCCAAGGCTACCTTTTCCTCCCCAACATGTCAAAATGGGCGTGTGGGATCACCGTTTGTCACCCTGCCACCATTCATTTCATTTTGTGGGCCTATTCAGAGGTTAAATCAAAAGTCTAAGCCATTTGTGTTGACTTATATACAAATAATAGAACTTAGGATAGGTAATTTAATTCACATATAGAAGATCAATTTCCATATTAGATACTTCATAAATTGGTGAATATTTTGGCAGTTAGAGACTGCATGGTATTGCACCACCATATTCATTTCTTGGTCTAAGATGTTATTTTCTTAAATGCTAAGACCTCTAAAGATCAAACGTAATTGTGGCAATAAGTATATACCCATAGATAAAAAGTAAATCAGGGAATATTTAAGAAAAGAAAATCAAATAGCAAGGTCAAAAGAAATCCAGAAGTATACTCTCTCCTCACTTATTGGCATACTTAGGAGCCAAAGACAAACTTGTTTTAAGCACAAATTATGTTATGTGAAAATGGAGGACAATGACATCATATCACATCGTTACATAGCTGCCAAATTATATAGTTAACATAACTACCAAGTTACTGAGAATCCTGGCCCAACCAAGGTGACACATAACCTTAACCATTAAAGTAGAGATTATTCTTGCTTTACTCTTTGGCTGTTACTGCCAGATGTATGCTGTTCATATGCAAAATAATCAGATAATGGATGCTGTACTATTGTCCTGAATGTGAAATGTTAGGTAACAAGATAGTCAATAAAGAAGAATAAGTTCTATTCCAAGCCACACCATGTTTTCCTCCTTTTGAGTTGTTTCATGGGCATCCTTATTTCAGTCCTGGTTAGATACCCATCATCCTTCTCTAGAAACTGTAACTATGAAAGACTGACTGTGTACGTGCTATGTGGCCGGCCTTAGGAACAGACACAAATGAAAGGGACTGTCCTGCCTGTTGTAAGGTGGTCTGCCTTCTAATAGAGAAGATGAATGCAATACAACATTGTTACTGAATGATTCGCACGAAGAGGAGTGGCCTGTGGAATACCCCGCACTCTTGCTTTCTGTTCACTATTGCATGGACACACCTATTAAGATTTTTATTGTCTATATTTTCTACCATATGAATATTCAAATCCATCAGATTTTTTATTTATTTTAAATTTAGGAATGTATGGGAAAGATATCACCCCTCGGCAAGAGGAAATACAAGTAAATACCTTGCCATTCATTTTACCCAAATAAGCTTTAATTTGACAATCCACTGTAGAAATAACTCAATTGAGATTATTTCCTTTTGTAAAAACAGAGTTTTTCAAACAAAGAGAAGCAGGCAGTTTCATTTCCAAATGCTGTAGCTGATTCTGATTATATACTTCTGCTTTTTAAATACAGATCCAGGGAAAGGATAATGTTACAAAAAAAATACTGGGCAAAGTGCCTCCACCTTAGCTACGTGCCATTGAAATAAAGGCAAAGTTCTTTTCAACCTGCAGGACTATATTTAATTTCAAGCCTATATAATAGCTCACCTTTCCTACTAGCCATTAAATCACTGGGACTTCCAAATTCTAATTATGTAACTAAACATTAAGAAAATTTAATCACACAAGTATGCTATAATTTAAGACAACCTTATCAATTTGAAAAATCATTACCCACCTCATATTTTAGTTTCCGTTGAATGGTGCCATTGTGAAGTTTCTCGCTATCCTGAAAAGAAAATGAAAATTGCCCATGTTATATTATAGTATTTTTACATAGAGAGGAAATTATATTTGATTAGAAATATTTATAGAAACAACAATTATAAAGAAACATACTTGCCATTCAGCAATGACACCCTTCTAGAGAATTTATATTCCCTATATCATGACCCTAGTATTCTGCTTGGAGGCAAATTGAACCACTTATTTCTAATATTAAAATTCTAAATATGTGTATTTTAAGCTAGATTTTCTTAAGACAGAAATATTTTTGTTGATAAAAATCAACTTATCAGAAATACACATCTACACAAAGGTAAAATGTATATTCTCACTGTGAGAAATTCACAAAACAAATTAATGCTTTATGGAAATGGGAACATGTGTTTTAGAATAAACAGGAAAATATAGATAGGTATTTGTAAAAACAAAACAGGGAAAAATAGCATTTTAAGAGATTTACATTTACTTAGTAATTTCTCAAAAAGTACAAAATTTTAAAATAGTTATTCTTTGGTTAATACTATTTACAAACTGTTAAATTCCACCTAAGCAGCATTTATTTTTCTAGAATATTCTATATTTCAGTATAACATCTGAACTTTCTGAGAATCAGTAATAAGCCCTCACTAGCACCACTGCTAACTTATTTCAAAGGTCATCCTACGTAGGAATGGCCACACGCCTGTGCGCCTGCAGTTCACCTTTATGCCTTCCGCCGATGTACTGCCATCATCACCAATCACACGATGTAAATCCTGAAGTCGTCTTTGGACTTCTTCTTCAATGTAAGCACTGATCCTTGAAACAATGGAGATGGGGCCTTTGAACACGTTTAACCACATGGGACATTTAGAGCTCCTTTTGTTAGCATGCTTTCGGAACAGCAGACTTTCTCATTTAAAAGGCCAAACCCTGAAACCACTTGAGGGCCCTGAATGTTTTTCGCCTAAGAACATAATGCCCGGTGCTCACTATCTCCAAACCAGAAAGATTCTGATCGATAAAAGAATCTTGGGAATGGAAAAGAGACCCAATAATCTTTTCCATTTTTTTCCTAGTTATTATTAGTAGAACCCTCGTACCAGAATAGGGAAACATCACAGACATGGCTCTACAAAGCTTCATGGTTTAGGTAGATAGTTCACTCGTCAAACCTTTTGCTTGCCAAGCCAAACAAAAACAGCAGTATTTTTCAAAGCATAAATACATTTGTGAAGATAAAGGTGGGTATACTCTCTATACATTCTCATTATTATTGAGATCAAACAATGAGTTGCATTCTTCTTCAAAGGGGCTGTCTGAACTAATCAGCAGAGATCACATTTAGACCTCTGGTGGCATAGTGTATTATAAGTTGGGCCACTCGCCACAAGGTCATCATTACAAACCCACCAACCACTTCTCAGGAGAATGATGAGGCTTTCTAAACCCATAAAGATTTTCAATCTGGCAACCCACAGGAGGAGTTCTATAGGGTTGTATAGGGTTGCTATGCATCAGAATCCACTCAATGGCAACGAGTTTGGTTTTTGTAACCTATGGTTATACATTGGGCTGCTAACCACCGGTCAGCAGTTCAAAACCACCAGCTGTACCTCAGGAGAAAGATGAGGCTTTCTTCTCCATAAAGAAACTCACAGGGGCAGTTCCATTCTTTCCCCTTGGGTCACTATGAGTAAGAATAGATTCAATGGGAACGAGTTTGATTTTCGTTATTGGTCACTATGTGTTGGAATCAATCAACTCAAGGACAATGGGCTTACATTCCAAAATGGCTGGCAGAGAAAGCCAGGGAAGAATAAAAGCCTGAATTAGTTGGGTTTGGAGAGAGCTGTCGACTGCATAGAGAAGCCCTGGTGGCACAGTGGGTTACTTACCAGCTGTGCTGCTAAGGTGCTATGTCGTCGGTTCAAAACTGCCAGCTGCTCTGCAGAAGAAAGATGAGGCTCCCTATTCTCCTGTAAAGTGACAGTCTTGGAAACCACAGGGGTAGTTCTACCCTATCCCACTGGGTCACTGTGGGTCAGAATGGACTCGATCGCACTGTGGGGACTGACTGGTGGGTCAACTACATGAGAGGGAGCTTCAAAAGCTTGTGGGAAAATGTCCCTTATCTTTTAACTTCCATTTACCCACAAACTTTCTTGAAGCCTCCTCACACATGATACCCGAGAGAATATAAGTGTATGGCATTCAACGCTTAGCCTTCACTACTGCAGTAGATTTCCAGCCCAGTTCCTGGTTCACCTCTTTTAGCCTTAAGCCATTCCACCCGGGGGATTTTCGTTCCAATGAAAATCTTTCTAGGACTCAGTATGTTCACTTAGAAGTCTTGCTCAGTTCTAGGTTCCTCTTGGCCCCAATCCTACAGACACGAATTAAATGATTTTAAATGAACTATTTTCTATGTTAGTATCTTAGCTTATTAAAAGATAATTTGGCTTCATCTTCATAATCACATGCATTACCGTGTAAACACTTGTACTACAGACCAGAGTAAAAATGACTTTCTACAATGTTAGGAAAAGGGATTGATATTTTAAGTAAGATATTACATGAAAGTCTATTTACAGGTTTGGCCTTCTAGTACTAAAAATAAAACCATGTGCAAGCGAACCTGGGCCAAAGCCATTTGTGACCTTTACTTAAATTGTAAAGTAGCAAATGGTAGATGCAGACCTAGATTCAATGGGACACAGAAGTTTCCTGCCATCCTTATTCCAGGTTGATACCCAGATACCATCAATCTCCTAATACCCAGTGCTCAAGACTACCCAATTTAAAGGATCACATCACTTAGGTGAAGTTGAGGGAAATAATCATTATTTTCTTATAGGCAAAGAATGATTACTTGGCTTACCTGAACACCCTTAAGCTTTGGAACAATTAACAATGCCATTCAAGGAGAAAACCTTTTTACTGTAGTAAAATTAGATGTATGCAGGGGCTTCAACAACCTTGTGGAAAAAGTGGAATTAAAAGATAATTAAATTTTCCACAAAATTCTGAAGCCCTCTCATAGTTTAATGCTATTCGTGTTCACTCTGAATATACTGGTACAGTTTTACAGTGAATTACCTGTAATCAATGACATATAAAAGTAATGGTCAGCACCAGGTCCTCCCGTTAGTACATTCAATGAACTCTATTTTGTGCTTCTGAATCTGGCCTTGCCTCACCCCTGCCTGGCTACGGTGATCTCTCTGGACCTTTCGATTCTGGTTTAGAAAGCTAAAGCATATTTCTGGTACACATATTTCTTGTTGCCTTTGGTAGATTCTCCCCACATGCAGTCTGATCAGTATAAAAAGTAGTGATAAATCATATTACAAATATAGGTATGGCATCCACTGAATGTCAAGTACCTGGCATCCATCAAGGGGCCCAGATGAGCCTGAGACTTTTCATAACTGGAGGGCAAGCCAGAAGTAGTCCTCCTTCTTTCCAAAGTCCCACCAGGCCATTTCTGAATGCCATCAGTATCATAAATCTCTTGCTTCAATTCCTGAATCTCATGTTCCAGCCTACAGAAATGGGAGCCACATGAATTCATTTGTTAAAAATATTTCCTGAACATATTCACTATGTTAAACATTGCTCTAGAAACCATGGGGTGGGGAGTGCAGGCAGAAGCCCTATATGCACAGAGCTTTATTTTCTATTAGAAAAGATGCCATACATATTGTGAAATATAAAGGGATAACAGGCCACAAAAGAGGTTCAGAACAAATGCTGTAGACGTAAAAGAGTTAGAGCGAGTTCTACCATCAAGGACCCAGTCATTCCCACCGTGTTCAAAGCATACATAGGACACTAAGTCCTCTGACCTGCTTCAATACAAGTGACTGTTGAATATATCTTGGCATTCATGGCATCTTTGTTTGAGAAAAGATATATGAGGCTATACAAAAGTGACATGTAGGAGGGTAGGATGGAACAATATTAACAAGGTCTCAGAGACAGCAGGGGGAAAAAGAGTCATATAGATAGTTACATGTCTATAATTAAGATGATGTCCACTGGGGCTGCTGAAAAGACTTCACAGTGCAAAAAGAGTTTGAGTGAGCCCCTGATGACTGTGCATGATTCATATTGGTGGCAAGGGGAAAACTTGACAATTCAGAAAACAATCAGAGCACCATGAAAAATCCATGTGGGAGAGCTCTGTGGGTTAACAGACAAGAGACCACAATGGTAAGAGCTGGTGTTAAGCAGACCTTGGTACAAGTTGCTATTCTCCACTTTTAAACCACATGACATAGTCTTCAGCGATTTAGACAAGCGTGTCAAGTTTCAGTTTGCCCATCTCTAAGTTGTCGCTGACACTCTCCTAACTAAGAGTAAATGATGCTACCCTTACAGCATTTAACTCAGTCTAGGTATAGAGTTCCATTTATATTAATAATATAAACACTTTATTAATAAGCCCTGGCAACACAGTGGATTAAGTGTTCGGCTGCAAATCAAAGGTCAGCAGTTTAAACCCATGAGTTGCTCCATGGTAGAAAGATGAGGCTGTCTGCTCCTGTACATGTTTATAGTCTTGAAAACCCTATCAAACAGTTCTGTTCTGTCTATAGGGTTGCTATGGGTTGGAATCAACAGAAGAGGGTTTGATTTTGTTTTTTACTACAATAACACTAAAGGTTGGCCCTGTCTGACCTCACTCAGGGGAAGGGAAGTCCTGCTAAGACAGCAGGCAGGTTTTTCAAGTCGCAGGGAAGCTGCCTAACACAGGTCAGTGGGCAGTGACAATGAGCAGATGGTGGGGAACGACAGCCAAATAGATCTAAGCTCCTTTATAAAGCCAGGGAGGCCTGGTGGTGTAGTGGTTACCCATTGGGCTACTAACCACAAGGTCAGCAGTTCGGAACCCCTAGCCACTCTGCGGGACAAAGACAGGGTTTTCTATGTCCATAAAGAGTTACAGTCTCGGAAACCCATAGGAACAGTTCTCTCTTGTCCTATAGAGTTGTTGAATCAGGACTGACTCGATGCCAGTGAGTTTTTTGTTGCTGTTGTTGTTCAGTGTGTACAGAGTTAAGAGAAGACTATTGGGAAAACAAGTGGAGGGCACTGCTATCCAGTCTGGACCCACGAGAGTTGAGTTGAATATTTCACCCTTGTAGGATTTTCTAAATAGTGGAGTCAGGTGGGCCTGACAGAGCCATGAGAGCCCTGGAAAAAGATAAAACCCAGCAGGCCACCAGAGAAAGCTGCAGAAGCACAAAAGTGACAGCAAAGCAATCACAAATTTGTTGGCCTGAATTCAGCCTCAGCAAAATGTATTTCATCAACACCCATAAATCCAAGAGCCTCTCCTTTGCAGGGCTTCTGTATGAATGCTGACATTGGAAAATCACTTCCATGGAGATTGCATTACTGCTTCACCTATTCCAGGGTATTAATCAAAAACACTCCGGGTGAGGAACTGGCTGCCGAAAGTCAGAGACATCAAGCTAAAAGCTCATGTGGCAATCTCCTGCACACACACACACACACACACACACACACACACACACACACACAAAACTCCAACTGACTGCCCTTGAATCGATTCTGACTCGTAGTGACCCTATACGATGGAGTAGCGCGCTCGGTGCGGGTTTCTGAGTCTGTGGATAGGAGACGAAAGCAAGGCTTTCTCCCTTCTGCACATTGCAGGGTACACACGGAGAGCACGTGCCCGCGACAGCTTTCCATTTGCTAGGTCTGAAGCTCTGCCCAGCAATTTCATTTAAATAACATACCTGCTATCATTTTCTTAAACCGCTGACCTCTGAAGCAGCACTATCATGTTTTCTTCCATTGGAATTTTGCTATTTTCTTGACTAAGTGAGTGGCGGTGAACACAGAACCACAAGTCTATACACACACCATTTTAAAAGGCGGCTTCTCTGACCGTTTCTTGCGCGATGGTGGTTGAAACCGTCAATATCTGACAGTAAGTATGGCTTAATCATAAACAATTGATTCCAAGTTGCTATTCAAATGTCAGGCTGGGCCCAGGTCCTTTAAAGCACTTCAGTGAAGATCTCAACTGATGCAAGGGTCGGGCATAAAGGAAAATGCATACCCCTCCCCCTGATCTCATCCACCCACTTTTTACACAGGCAACGACACCGCCCAAAGAGGAAACACACCTGCTCCCTGAGGATAGAAAGGGTGGGGTCTTCTTGAACCCGAACCTTGGTGCTGCTTGGCACCAGTGGTGCTAGCCCTTCTGGGAACCCTGGCGTTACATCTGCAGGGTAACCGGAACAGGGGCCATCAAACACATACATTTCTTCATTTTGAGAACCTACTGCCTGGTAAGCATACTGACAAGGAATAGGTCTTTGTGAAAAAGAGAACTAAATATCTTTTTCTTAGCATGAAACTATCCTTAGTTTGCCTATTGTAAAATTTTAGCACCCAAAATACTCATGCATTCTAAATCAACACAAAGCTCGAATTTCCATGGTCTTTTGTATCCCCTGAAAAGTACTGCTTGTTTGCTTGCACATAGAATCCTGAGGCCTCCCCTTAAAAACCATGAATCAGTAGAGGTGGGTGTTTTATTTTATTATTTTACTTCTCCACCAGGTAATAAAATCAGTATGCTGTATGCAGCCTGTGAACCCTCTGCTGGTCACAGAGAAGCTGCAAAGTCCACTGGGGAGGCAGGAATGGGGAGGGGGAAGAGCAACAGATAAGGGAGCAGAGATCAAGGGAGAACGAGGAGAGGAAGGGACGATAAGGCAGAGGAAGGGAGAGAGTGAGGGAGAGGGAAGGATGGGAAAGGAAGGAACAAAGCAAGGTTACAAGTAAGGGAGGAAGGACAAGAGAAGCGAGACTTTAGAAGCAGAAAGGGGAAGGAGAGTGGGTGACAGGAAGATATAGGGAGGGGAAGAGGGAGAAAGGTAAAGGATGGAAAGAATCAAGGCGTGAGGGCCTCTCAATCTTTTGTATCAATCTTAGTATCAGAATTCTAAGCGGTGGGTCAAGGGAGTAAAGGAGAAAGGCTTCATAAGCATGTGATTTCCCGCCCCCCAACCCCCCACCACCTTTCTTTCCAACTTTAGGCCAAGGATTAAAAAGGGAAGATACTTAGGAAAAATCAAAGACTGTTTAGAGGTACTTATCTCTGATTTGGTAAAAAATCAACATTTGTCAGTCAGAGAATATATAGGTTACACAGAAGTACTTAGAAAAAAGACAGACACAAGGGATGGGAACCTAGTGGCCATTTGACACCTGCTACACCCCATGGCTTCCCCTTCTCCCGCTCACCTCTCTCGATCCTTCTGCAGGGCTTCCCGCTCAGCATTCAAGCTGGCCCGGAGTGCGGCCTGCACACTGCTGCTGCTGTTCTGTGTAGACCGTTTCAGCTTCTGCTCTTCGCTCTCCAGGTTCAAGGAGGAGGAGCTCTGCAAGGCTGCGTGCCTCCTCTCCAGCTTGACAATTGCCTGCCCCCAAGCCTCTCTGTGCTGCTTCTCTGGGCCTTCCAGAACCTCCTTTTCCTTTTTTTTCACTCTCTCTTCCTGCCTTGTGATCTTCGCATTGAATTCCAATGTAGCTTGCCGCTTCTGCAGCTCACTTGCACTAGCTTGGCAATGCACGAGTTGTTCGTCCTTTTCTTCCACCTCTTTTTCGACCTGATACAGAGTGTTGGCTAAGCCAAGAGGGCCTCTGTCAAGGATTGCCAAGGCCCTCTGCTTCTCTTCCAACAAGGCTGGCAGCGGGTCTTGCAGGAGGTACTGTAGCTGGCGTTCTTTATACTGCAACCTGTACTCCACTGGCTTTATTTTGTCTGGCTCTTGATCCACCTGAGCGACGTGTTTTAGTTTATCATAATTTGTCCCCAACAACCTAAACTCATCCGCATTTTCACACTTTAAACGCTCTAGGATGCCATGTTCTTCTTCAACTTCTTTCTTCGGGAGGTCTTTTTGATGAGCCCAGTCCTTCTCCAAGTTTGCCAGCTTGATTAGTTGCCTCCTCTTCAACTCTAAGAAATGCAGTTGAGCTTTTTCTAGTGCTTCCGCTTCATGGCTGCCTCCCACCTGTGCTTCCCTGGCCTGCAGGCAGGCCTCCCGGATGTGCTCCAGGTCTCTCCTCTCCTCCTCCACACGCTGGGCCTCTCCTCGCTGCAGGGGCAGGGGCACCTTCTGCGTCTCTAGGATCTGCAGATCAAGATGAGCCACACGCATGAGTTGCTCCTCTGGCTCCTCGAGTCCCCTCTTTTCCCGTTTCAGGTTGGCATACTGTTCATCTTTCTCCTTTGCGAGCCAGTCCAGTTCCGGAAACAGCGGAACCGTCTCAGCACTCTTACTGTTGTTGAGTTCGTGGAGCCACTGGAGCTCTTGGGCACCAAGAAAGCTTTCCTCCTCTGGGCTGTTCTTCTGCAACTCGCCTGCCTGCTGCTCGCTCATCCTCTCCTCTTCAAACCTTTCCTTCTCGAAGAGCAAACCCTTCAGCTTGCTCTCAATATGGAAACTCCGGCGTTTAAGGCTCTCCTCCTGCTTGCGGATCTGGCGCTGTACAATTTCGGTCTCCTTGCGCTGAGACTCCACTTCCTGCTGCATCCGCTCCAATTCAGCCTTATCGGATTTTTGCTTCTCTTCCATTTCTTCTATGAGTTTCCTAAAATGCAAAATATCATTAGTTGATCGCTAAGTTCGAATGTTGCTCTAATTTTCCCTTAAGTAAAATGCTCTGAAAAAAAGAAGATGCCACAAATCCTTCATTAAAAAAAGAAAAAAGAGGCAGCATTGCTTTCCTTCTAGTTTCCTGCGGCATGTTACTTTTTGGTCATTCTTTCACTATCTAACATCGCATTTACCTAGTCTCCTGAAACAGCCTGATAGCATTTTTCTGTCGAGCCTAAAACCATAATGTGTTATATATAATTTTAAAAGCCCCCAGAGATTAAAGAGAAAGAACCATGCTCTATTTAAATTTAAATGTGAAAATTATTATTCAACCCAATCACTAAAACTCAGTTCTATTATAAAATGACATTAAATAAAAATGCTTATGTTCCCCTGAAACTATTGCCCTGAGACAATCTTTAAGCCTTCAACCAAAAATACCCCTGAATTCATTTTAAGACTGAACAATAGTTTAGTTAAATTAAAAAGAAAAGAAAATCTTGGAAAATATAATCTTTTAAGAGGCATTTAACTACATGAGATCAAAATGACAACAAGCAACTCGAAAGATTAGATAGAAAGCTTAGGGGTAGTAAGACTCTCTTAATGGGGAAAAACTGCCTGCACATGTAAAAACTACCAAATTGGTGGATTGCTTGCCATACATATTCTCAATAACAACAAAATAAATAAAATTTAGAGGAAAACATTCATGCCGTCCTCAACTCAATAGGATCAAATATCAAAGTCAAGAAAATCAACATGTAGCTAACAGACACAAAGGAGAGTATTGAAACAGATGAAATCCATTTAGGACACAGGCACAAGACTCCTATCCCCCATTGCTTACCTTTTACTTTCTAATTTTTCAAGTTCTTCACGTTGTTGCCTCTCAAATTCCAGTCTAATAAAATAAGATGAAAATGAGTCACATTCTTAAAGATTCTCTCTCTCTCAGTCTCATGTATACTCCGTACATTAAAAAAAAAAAACCCTCACTATCATTGAGTCGAATTAGACTCATGGTGACCATACAGGACAGGGTAGAAATGCCCCCTGTGGGTTTCCAAAACCATAATTCTTTTCAGGAACAGAAAGCCACATCATTAACCCACGGAGCGACTGGTGGCTTTGAACTACAGACCATGTAGATAGCAGCCCAGTGCATAAGCACTACACCACCAACCAGGGCTTCTTGCTCTGTTGCATATATTACAGAGAGCATCTGCTTTCCAAGCATTATTTTAATTATCATAGATTAGCTAGCTTTAAGATGCATTCATTCCTCTATGACTACATTAGACATCAGGTATACTTTTAAGTACTTGAGTTCAGACAGAAAAGAAAATATTGTACTTAATGAAAAACAACAAACCCTCCTTGTATTGGAAAGGTACAGTTAGAAGAGATTTCTAAATGACAAGCATGTCTACTCCTGGCAGCTTAGCCATTAATTGGTAAGTATATAGAAATGTAGAATCTCTACCTTAGACAGATGGGTCCTTTTATAGGGAAAAGACTGCCAGGGACAGAGAGAGAGTACAGACATCAATTAAAAGAAAAAGTAACAGGGGAAACGTCACAGAAAAGTAATAAGGTACTTAAAAGTAAACAGCCATTCACAAACTAAAACATTTTTAAAAATAAGTATCACCTTTCCCAATAATTTCTGAAGAAAAAACTCCCAAAGGTCAGCTTTGTTATATTCTTGCAGTAAACATAATCATGATATTGACAATAATTGAGTACTAATAATAACTGAGTAGTAACCAAACTTATATTTTTACTAATTTAGTTATTCTGCATCCATTCTGGATTTCTTGGAAGCTATAGAGAGAGTGAACAGACTTACCACCATGGAGTTAGGTCACTGAAAATTTTAAAATATTGATAACACAAGTTGTTATCGTCTCAAATATTATATTTAACTACTAAAAATTTTCATTCTTCCCATTGAATAGCACTCTTGAACTTATACTTCTTCACATTATGGTAGATTCAGCTACAAAGCCAAACTATGGAACTATGCACTACAAACTTTCTCTTTTGGATAATGTGCAAATCCAAATGGGTAAAAGAATTACTTTCAATGGGCCAATATTTTAAGCAGATTATTTACAATTTAGTTTGGGTTAATACTGAGAGTCAGATGTTTGGTGGTTTTTGCCAGCAGAATGGAGTATTATGTGGCACATACTGTGAGGTAATTTCATATTTTACCATCCTTTGTTCTCGAGTAAACTGTTAATAGCAAATTATATGTCTATATTATAAACATATTGGTTCCAACTCAAAGTTGGATATATTAAACAACTTGCTCAGTGTCATAATGGACATACCTTATAGAGCTATGATTTGAATCCAATACAATTAGCTTCCAAAATGCTCTTTATTAATTCATTTTTGAAACAATAATCCAGTCTGTGATCTATAGTAACTAGAGTAAGTCCTTCATTGAAACTTGTTTATCCTATTATCACATGAAAATAATCTATAGCTTATTTAGGCATTGCCACCCATGAAAACTCCATCCTACATGTACCTATGAAAGGCATCTGCCAGTCACAGAGCCCAGCCCATACATTTATTCCATAAAACAAGTGTTGTTGTTGTTTTTCAAGTTGTCATCAAGTCAATTCCCACTCCTGGCAACTAGCCACTGGTCAGAGTAGCATTATTCACCACAAAGTCCCCAGGGCACTCTTTTGGAAGCCATCTCCAGGCCTTTTCTCCAGGGCATCACTGCGTGAACTCAAACCTCCAACCTATTAGTGAACCATGAAGCAGGCTAATCATTGACACCCCCCAAGGACTCTCACATTAGGTGTGTCAAACGTACTGCCATTGAGTCTATTTCCATTTATAATTACCCTATGGGATAAAGTAGAAATGTCTCATATGATTTCTAAGACTTGAAATCTTCATGGTAGCAGGCTGCCATCTTTTGATGTGGAGTGGGGCTGGTGGGTTTGAACTTCTGATTTTTGGTTAGCAACCAAGATGTTTTAAACATTACACCACAAATGTCTGGAGGCTGAGCGTCCTCCAACACAAGACTGTTTATTCTCCTGGAAGTATATTCAACGTCTCAGCTAACACCATTTGTCTTATAAAATTAAAAAACAAGAGAATTTAAAACCCACTACCTTCAAGTCAATTCTGACTCACAACGAACCTATATAGTTTCTGAGACATAAATCTTCACAGGAGCAGGCAGCCTCATCTTTTTCTAGCAAAACCCTGCTGAGTTTGAAATGCCAACCTAGAGGTTAGTTGAACAATGTACACCCTACATCACCAACAAGGTTCCTTAAAGCAAGGATATTGTTGTTACTCTTAGCTTCCCTCAAGTTGGTTCCAACTCATAGCGACCCTCTATGCAACAGAATGAAATGAGGTGTGGTCTTGTGCCGTCCTCACAGGTAGAGGGCCTTGTGCTAGCCACTGTGTCGCTTCATGTCCTTGAAGATTGTCCTCTTTTTCGTTGACTTTATGCATGATGTCTTTTTCAGGGATGTCCTTTTCCCTCCTGATAGCATGTCTTAAGTACATGAGGGGATGTCCCACCAATCTAGTGTCTACGAAGCATTCTCCTTGAACTTCCTCCAAACAAGACTTGTTTATTCTCCTAGCAGGAAAGTCAATGCTCTTTGTTAACACCATAATTCAAATGCATGGATTCTCCAGTTTTCCTTATTCATTTTACAGTTTATACATGCAGAGGAGGTAACAGAAAATACCATGGCTTGGGTAACCTTGGTCTTCAGAGTGACACCCTTGCTCTTTATCACTGTAAAGAGGCCCAGTACAGATGTGTCCAATGCAATACAGCTTTTGATTTCGTGACTGCTGCTTCCATGGGTGCTGCCTGAAGATCCAAGCGGAATGAAGTCCTCTCTATTTATCATGATGTTTACTGGTCCAGTTGTGAAGATATTTGTTTCCTTTTCATTCACTTGTAATCCATTCCGAAAGCTATAGTCGTCAAACTTCATCAACAAGGGCTTCGGAGTTAATATAGGGTTTCATTAAAGTTAATATATGATCATGCTTTAAACAATAGTATGGTGGGAAGGTTTCATAGTGGATGTTTTAAACCATCAGTGTAAGCTTGCTCTTTCTGAAGACATACAAGGAGAAGTGAAAAAGCCTTGCTACTAGGATTCTAGTGCCTTTATGCACAGTTTTATTTCAAACAAAAGGTCTTCAAACTGTGATCTGTGGATGGCTAAACACAAGTTATCTCAACACACCTGTCTTTGACTCATTAGAGAACCTTGAACAATAAAGCTCAATGAAAATAGAAGGGATCTGTCGAGCCCGTTAAATTGAAGGCACAGAGGTCAGTGCCAAAGGTCATGGTGACTGTTTGAGGGTATTCCCCAGGTGGAATCTTGACAGATTTTCTCAAAGGACACCCAGTGATCACGAAAGATGACCAGTAAGAAGAAAACTGAGAACCGCCCGGGTGAGAAAACGGCCAGGAAAGTCATAGCAAAGAAGTTTGTTTTCCTTTCCCATCCTGACAAGGCCTCTGCCAGCGCTCTCCTATGCGAATACACTGGGAATCTTTACACCATCCACCACACGGTCCTGATTTTGCCACTAAGGCTTATTTCTGTTCTCCACACCCAAAAAACACTTAAAGGAACACGATCGGAGTCTCTTGACGATGCCCAGACTGCCATTTTGATGTGGTGTAAATTAAAGAAAAGAATTCTAAAGGGAAGAAAGAGCTTTCAGAACGGTACAGACCTAGATGGAGGATATGCCAAGAAATAATAGTTTCTTATTTTGATACTTTCATTTAATAGTATATTTTGGAGTAATAATTTTTTTACTTAACTATTATGTACAATATATAAAAGAGTCACTGGATAAATATTTTTAAAACCAGACAATTTTTATAATGAAATGTTTACTCTCAATTTTCAATTTCTGCAAACAACAGTTCATTGTGATCTCCAGTATGCATTGCTCTGACAATACCACACAACAAATGCTCTTTGCAAGTTCAGAGATATGAGTATTGATTTTTCATCTCTAATATGATTATTTGCGTAGAGTACCAACTTACTGCCAGACATTGTGCCAAGCATGGGTCATATAATGGTCACCAAGATAGATGGGGCCTCTGCTACTATGGGGCTTTTACTCTGTGAGGTAGTTAGCTTATTGTGCCAACCTGGCCGATAAACACATGTGGGGTTAATTGAAGGGCGGAGAGATAAATGGCTCAGTGAGCCTCGCCTTTCTAGTTCTTGGGTCTCTTGCTTTCTGATGGTCGGACCAGGGTGCAGCTGCCTTAGACAGTTCCCTGCTTTAGTCGGCAAGGCTCACTTCCTGCAAGACATCCCCAAGGAGAAGCCACATGGACCTACCCCGATGCAGCCCTGGGTGCATGTGGTGACCCCTGCCAGCACTAGATGCTTACACATTCATTGATTCAGCTTTCCTCCTGCAGTCAGCATCATTGTGTCTGTTTTGTGAGATGGAGGACAACTTTGTGGATTGGTGTCAGACATATGGGTTAATGTTGGACTTGTGGGTTTGGGCAGGACTGGGTTGGGATGTTTTCTTAATGTGCATTTAACCTTTATATAAGACTCTTATACATGAGTTTCTGTGGATTGTTTCTCTAAAGTCCCCAGACAAGCACACTCAGTAAGGGACAGTGAACACAAGGAGCTCTCCCCGGTGTGTTACGAGGCGTGGTGGTGGATAGCACACTGATATGGTACGTAGAGGAGAACACTAGTCAGAATTAGCTCATATCTAGAATCTTCAGAATTGTGCTGACACACAAGACCATAGTAAAAACAATTAAATTGCCAAATACTTTATTCTACTTGCATCAATAATCAATGTCTATGAAAGCAGCATTTAAGAAGTTAAAGTATTATTTGGGGGCAAATCTGCAGCAAAATATTGCTTTGAAGCTTTAAAAGGCAAATATGGCACATTCATGACTTAGGTGTACTTGACCCAAGGCATAATTTGTTCAATCATATGCATGCAAAATTTGGACAATATAGAAGGAATGGAGAAGAGCTGATGAAATTAAACTGTACTGTTGGTGACAGGCAGGGGGCTTTAGGGCGAGGGTTCTGTCAAGTGGAAAACAGAAGGGTCATGTGAAGGTACTGGGAATAGCCTAGCACAAGTGATAGGGACAGGGACATGACTGGACAAGGAAATAAATGGGGATAAGAGAATGCATTTGCTTTCCACAAACCAAAGCTAAAGGACTGAATTTTGCTCAGGGTTAGTAGCAATACTGACTTGGGGGACACCTGCATAGAGGTTAGGCTCGGACTTGGAGGATGTTAGAACATAGCTAGAGCACAGGTTTTTGAGGGCACCTGGACTCACATTATAGCTCTAAGTATGTAAGTGGGGGTAACGTTGTCATGACAATTACTAATGGAAGCTATTCAGCAAAGTGCCTGGTATGCAGAAGCTACTAAATAAATGACAGTTCTACAAGGTGATGTTGTTTTATAAGGTTCATTCCAATTATTTGGCTATTAAATTGACCTCTATTATTTTATATCAGATCCTGCCAGTAAAAACGATAAATTAAGGAATTTCACAAAACTAGAAAGGGCCCTGAAAGTCCACTCATCCAGTTCCCTGCTTTCAGATATTTTCATTATCACTGTCATTTTAATAAGGAAGTCACCAGGGACCTGAGGATTTAAGCTGACCACCCATGGTCACTCAGCCATTAAGTCCATTTTAAATAAATGACTGTCTGGGCTCTCAGTAGTCCCCTAGTGTTTGGAAAAAGTGAACATAATTCCCCGGACTACATGATACAAGAATGAAAAAGCTGCCGCTCCTACTACTGCAAGTACTTTATAAAATGAGATAAAAGTGCATACGCTAAAGAGAGAGAGCAATGATAAAGTGACAACTCTAAATAACAGACAGTTATGAAAATGATCATGAAGCTTGTGACAACCCATATTAATGCTTATGATGTTCAAGAAAAACATCAGAATACATATCCTCTTCATGTTGTGACTATAAACCACCAAGTAAAATTATGTACCTATATAGCAAAGCCGGGAAATGAGCTTATAAAACAACTATGGCTGACCGGATATGGAGGCACAATTACAGGTCCTTTTTATTGAGTGATTATCATGTAGTTAGCACAAGAAACACTATATCAGAAATACTGCCGCTCACTTACCCTGGGTTATACAACATGACAGCGGAGAGATTCTCACGGGACTTGGAGAGGTCAGTCATGGACAGGCTGAAGGAGGACAGGAGGCCACTCTAAGAGGAGAGCACAGGGCAGAGCCATTACTTTCATGTTTGAGAGAGTGTCAGTGTTCTTGACTTAGTGCTTTGAACTGCATGAGGGCAAGGACTCCTAATTAGCACACACATACACATAGAATAATGTATTGACAAGTCAGGGGCAGTGAGGAGGATAGGGACACTTCTCAACTCTTACACTCAGTTCAGCAGGACGCTGGTATTCTAAGGTTGGAGAGGTTGACCCAGACCGTGCTGGCGTCCGGCCCCAGGCTGCACTACTATAGCAAACGGGGAATGGTATCTAGTCTTGCAAGGTTCCTAACAGGCAGATGACCCTGGAGGGATCTTGAGGGATAAAGGTGAAGGGGGAAGGAGGTCAAGGGAAACAAGTAAGAACCAGTCCGATTTTTCTCCCATGCAAAATTATTGACCAACTTATTTTCCCTCTCCACCCCCTTGGCAAGTAGGTAGCAAAAAGAACACTCCAGCGAGAAATTAAGCTGGAAAAGATAAGGGAGAAGCTTAACAGTCTGAAAAAGGCTGGGCTTTGTAGCCTTCTCACCGCTCCCCATCAAAGGCAGGGGAGGCCACAAACATCCCTGAGTACAATGGGGCTTGAGGAAGCGGGGTAAATTCTCTGGTAGGGATAAATGTTGGCCCGAGCTGACTACCGAGTATAAGTTAGAAAGTTTATCTTTCTTAATTTCTTATCTCAGATGCCTGTAGCATGGAATAAACATTGCTGCCCACAGAAAGTGAGCAATTATAGACAGAAGTTGACCAAGTGCCTGGCTCAGGAATGCTGGCTGAGTGTCGCTCATCTTCATTAGCCTCGTCTCCACACACAAAGGCACTAGACGAAGTGCTCTCCCTCCCATCCCTTTCCTTCTCGCTCTGGTCCTTAAGCCACCAACTCCATCCAACAGTGCCCTTTAAAGTACCCTCTACGGACCTAATGTCGGGGGTTTAAATGGAGAGAAAATGTTTTGAGAAACGATGTACAAATGCGCTTTACACAATTGATGTGTGTATAGATTGGGATAACAGTTGTATGAGCCCCTAATAAAATGTTTTAAAAAAAACATTCAGCCTGAGGAAGGTATTTCCCTATCATAAGCTAGGAGAATAAAGCCTAAAAAAACAAAAAAAACAACAAAACAAAACAAAAAATAAATAAAGTGCCCTCTACATGTCCCCATCGGGCCAAGCCTACAATCTCTTCCAAATGTCCTAAATTCACTCTTTCTCTGCTTTTTACTCCAATGAAAAATCAAATTTACTATGGCTGAAAATAAAAATTAAATCTTTTTAATGAAAATAATTGTAACATTGGGTTAATTCTTAAAATTGATACTGATATTCTACTCCAGTTAACATAAAAGGAGCCCCAGCTCCCTTGGGGGCCATTTGTGAGGAAGGACTAGTAAACATTTGTTCCTTGCCTGCTCTCAACTTTCCCTCACCGTTCTTCCGACTTCGTGTGGCAGGAAGCAAAACCTCTGGAATCCGTGCAGTTTACAGACCTGGTTTCAAGTGGTCCCGAGCTCCCCAAGACCAGACGACTGGAAACAGGGGAGGGCAACCCCTGCCATTGCCCACACCACCACCCACCTGTGCTCACTTCGAAGCCCTGCACCCACACGGCTCACCTTCCTCTTCTCCCTGAGCGTGGCTGCTTCCTTGGGATGGTTAAAACGAAACATATTCGTCCTTCCCAAGAGTATCACAGCACCTACAAACATACAAAAATCCAACAAGAGATCATAAACTTCAGTGTCG
The DNA here is from genome assembly GCF_000313985.2 of Echinops telfairi. NCBI lineage: Eukaryota > Metazoa > Chordata > Mammalia > Afrosoricida > Tenrecidae > Echinops > Echinops telfairi. The sequence goes on from NW_022109491.1 coordinate 43,589,294, forward strand.
GCAAGTGTGTTCGTCCGGGTAGACTACAGACACAAATTCACAGACAGTCATATGTGTGTAAGAAAGAGCTTTTGATACCAAGGGCTCAACTAGAAAGAAAATGGTTTGAGAATGATAATGGCAACAAATATACAAATGGATGGATGTTTGGATTGTGATAAGAGTTGTATGAGCCCCCAATAAAATGATTTTTTAAAAAAGAAAGAGCATTATATACAAGAACAATTGAATATTGAGAAAACATCCCAACCCAGTCCACATCAAGTCTATAAGTCCGATATTAGCCTATATGTCCAATACCAATCTATAAATACCTCTTCAGACTCACACAACACATGCAATGATGCCAAATGCAGGAAGATCACAGGTCAGTGGGTGGAAAGTATTATGGATCCAGTGGTGGGATAAGCATCTCAGTGCTGGCAGGGGTCTCTACGTAGTTCCTCCAGCTCAGAGCACTAGCATAGCTCCATGTGTGTTGTCAGCTGCAATGTCTCCCAGGGAGTGAGTATGTGTCCCAGCTCCAGGGAGCTATTTATTTCCTTAGCACCTCCAAATGAGGTCATCAAGCTGCGACCTGATTGACAGGCTAAACTCCACCCTGTCACTCTTAAATCTCAAATTGACAATAGAGTATGTAAGTACCACAGCAAGATCAAAATAATGAATTCTATAGTTGAAATGTAATTTCTGGTGCAGTGTAAAATAGTAGTAATAAGAGGAAGGCTTAATCTCAAAAGTGGGCTTAGTAAATGGTCACTGAGTCAACTCCAGCTCATGGCATGCCAGCGGTGTCAGAACAGAGAGGTGCTCAACGGGGCATTCAACAGCTGGTTTCCGAGATGTGGAGTGCCAGGTTTTCTTCCAATGCACTTGGTAACTTAAACTTCTCACTGTTCGGTTCGCAGGCCAGTGCATTGATTATCTGTATTAGCCAGGGAGTCCTAAAATTGGTTTGCACAGCCTATCTTAAATCTGCAAATTTAAAAAAATATTTGACTCACAATACTAATATACCAAAGACAGAAATGATGAATCTAGGCATTAAAACATGAGATGTAAAACCTAAACATTTGATTGTTTTAGAAGAAAAAGAAGCTAATTCATCAGAGACCTCTGTACAAGCAAGGAACTTGCTTCACAACTTTAGAGCATGTTTACTAAAGTCTGTCCAGCGTGCAGACCACTCCAAGGAAAGGTTGTTGTGGGGGGTGGGAGGGGAGGTTCCCCACCCCCGCCAGAAAAAAAAATACAGCAGATTTGGCAGATAGCTATTACTAAAATCTCCCACAGAATCTAACCAGAAAGAACTGTGTGTATTTCTATTCCCAGAAGAAAACAATTCTTGTTAAAAATCCTGTTAAAATTTGGATGGCCACATGAAGCACTCAGGAACGATTGCTTTTACTGGCAGGCCCTATTTATTCAGAATACAGTTGACAAGTAGCAAAGGATTCAAGGTAAATCCCTAAGGGGTATAAACACAAGGATAAATAATTTGTTTAAAAAAACATCAGGCTACTAGGCAAATTTTAGTACTACTGGGTGGACAGATGGATGAATGGACAGACGGATGGACGGACAGATGGATGGATAGGCAGCCAGGCACAGACAGACATGCTTTCTACGAGCTGTCCAAAACTAGCATGGATTTCAAGGAAGAACGCAAGCTCCTTGTGGAAATGAAAGAAAAAAAAACCAAGGCCCTTGTGTTCTGCTTCAGCATTCTTTGTTCGGAATTTTACCTACTTTAAAACATACAGAGACAGAATATAAATACACTGCAAGAGCACGGGCAGTGCAAAAGAGATGCTCAGTTAAGATGAGTTGATCAGCGGCAAAGGTTCGCTTCTACTAAGTGAGAAGTCAGGGTAGAGGAGGAGGTAAAGTTTGTACTCCTCTGCCTACCCAAGGAACAAAGACACGTGCTTGTGGGCACAGGGGCACGGGTTGAGAGGGCTTTAATTTTCATCCAACTTAAAACGTCTTGAAAATATTGATTTATCCTAGGGTTAGTTATGATCAGGGTTCCATTTTACTGACCTAATCATTTCACCAGCTCTATGTGTTTCCTGTGGCTTGTGTGTTGCTTGGTATTGGAAGCTATGCCCCTAGCAGTTCAATACCAGTAAGGTCACTGAAAGTGGACATGTCTCAGTAGCTTCCTGACTAAGACAAACTAGGGGAAAATCCCTGGTGATCAACTTCCAAGACAAACCCTATTACTTAAAATATCCAAATTATAATCATCTTTTCTATATTTTAAAAATAATTGTGAAAAGCTACACGGGGAAAATTAAGATCATGGTACATGCAGTGCTTAAGAAAAATTCTCTATCACCTTTTAAATTAAAAACAAAAAGTATTGCCCTCAAGATCTGACTCGCAGTGACCCTGTATGACAGACTACCATTGCCCCATAGGGTTCCTAAGGCTCGAATCTTTACAGAATCGGACTGCCTCATCCTTCTCCCACACAGCAACCCTTTCAGTCAGCACTAGATCACTGCATCATCAGGGCTCCGGCAGCGGACTGAGCTTCTTATACATATGGCATTAATTCACAGTGGAATCGTGGCCTGGTCACCTGTGACTAGTGCTGTCTGTATCAGAGGTAGAGGTGTCAGCAGGACAGCAGATCACCAGTTGGTTTTGTGAATGATGCAAAGGTGCTAACATCTAACCAAAAAGGTACAAAGGTTTTGTCTCCTTTCTAATGCTTACCATGCAAATAAGGGTTTATGATTGCTTGCTTTGGATAAATCATTTCAACTTCTATTTACCCCTATTAAAGTGAAGAATGCAAACAAATTCTGGGTCTCTGGGAAAGGAAGAAAACTGATATGCAATTTTTGCTATTGAAGGTTATAGTCAATCCACCAAGAATTATTTGTTCAAATGTATGTATGTACTGGCTGAAAGTTTGTGTATGTACTGGGGGGGGGAGGGGGGGGCGGGTAAGGGGTAAGGTTTTATATCCAAATTCACAGTCACAGAGAAGACTCACTGTGACCCTCTAGTACAGGATAGAAAAACCCCTGTGAGTTCCAAGACTGAAACTTCTTACGGGAGTAGAAAACCCTGTCTCTCGCCCAAGGAACTAATGGTGGCTTCAAACTGCTGAACTTCAGTTCACAGCTCAACCCATCACCACTGGGCTGCCAGGGCTCATTCCTGGAGCCTTATTAGACTCACTCTCCTTGGGTCAATGCCGATTCATAAGGACCCTTAAGGATAGGGTAGAACTGTGCCTATGGGTTTCTGAAACTCTTTATGGGAGGAGAAAGCCTCTCATCTTTCGCCGCAGAATGGTGGTTTCAGACTGCTGATCTTTTGGTTAGCAGGCCTCCTCATAAACACTACAGTACCAGAGTTCCTTAGAAGGTGTCTAAAACAAGTATATGGAACATATCCTGTCCTTCTGAAGGAAAAATGAAGAATACACATCAAAGAATTGAGGCAATAGATAAAAAAACTATAAATGCTAAAGTGCAGAAAGAAGGTATTGCTTGAATTGGTCTTGCTTTTAGTAACTTCCTTTCAACTCATCCCTGGGGTCCATTTTCTGTTAGGAACAACAATACATAGCTTCTGTCAATAACAATCTCAACTATTCATTTCCAGCCTCCAACATGCTCTAATCTGCCAGCATCCCACTGTTCCCTCCTGATTCATTCTCACAAAAATGCATCCTTTCTCCTTTTCCCCTAAGCTCTAGCAGACTCTAACATCTATCAATCTCCTTCTGCTATTGCGAGTCTACACTCTCCCTTTGGGCTACACAAATGCCACACTGTCCTTCACCTTTATGTTCTTATCTATTTCATGGTAATCACTGCCTCCCTTCTATCTTCCAGAAAAAACTCACAGAAACATTCTGGCATTGAAAATAGCCCTAGAAATCTAAGTGTGAATCACTAGCCTTTGTCTTCTTCTGCTCCTACCTCCTACCTTAACCCCTCTTCCAATTCTTTAGGCATTTCACCACTATAAACTTTGGTCAAGCGATAACGACATCATTTTTTCACCATCTATCATCACAATAAATATGTTCCTGCCCTGCAGATTTCAGACTTGGTCATTTTTCACCTTGTTTTGCAGTCTTTGGAAGGAGTTTGATTCCAGATAAAATAAAACATTTTACAGTCCACCCTGTCTCTCCAGCCTAATGTAACTATACTCTGAGACACTGCATATAGCAGTTGCTCGAAAGTCCTGAAAAGTAAACAGTAGCACGTAGATTGGAGAAGACGAGTTTTTGAAACAACACAGAACCGATGGTAGATTTACCATTTCTTTTTCCTCCAGTATCCCTGGCTTGGACTAACATCGGTACAGAGAGAGAGGACTCCAGGACAACCCTCCCCCACCTAGTTCAGATTGAGAGTGGGTAAAGGGTGCCCTGGAGGCAACAGAGAGCCCAAAGATGTCTAGAACTAGAGGCCGGAGAGCATCCTGCTCTGACCCATGGAGCTGTGGTGTGAGAAAGGGGAGCAGAGGCTTGCTGCCTTTGCTCTCTGTCCTCTTACTGTTTCACCATGAGAGCAGGTACGAGATGGACATAAAGCCATAGAGTAAATATGTTCCAGATTTCTACCCAGAGGACAGAAAAGAATACATCAAAAGTACCAGGAAGAACTTGGGAGATGGAATGAAATTTGAGAAGGTGACTTCAGAGAGCAGAGCTCAGTGCATAGAAAGGCCATGAAGTGGCAAAGACATAATACAGACTGGAAAAGAACTGCCAAGGGTTTGAACATGAAACTGTCGCTGGAACTGCAGCCTCCAGGAGCTCGTGTCCTGAATCCAACCAAAAATCCACATTTCTCTAAAAACTGTAAACAACGTCCGTAGCCTGTAACATTGGGTTAAAAATGTTCAGGATGCAATGCAATTATTCAGCACATAAAAAACCAAGAAAATCTCAATTTACATGGGGGAGAAAAGAAAAGTCAACAGAAGGTAATATCAATATTGCAGAGAAGTTAAAATGAGCTGATAAAAACTTCAAAACACTTACGGTAAAAACCGATTCAACAAGAGGGGGTGAGGGGAAATATGGCCTCCAGATAGCAAGCACAGGAAGATCTCCTAAGCATTTATGGGAGAGGTCCCACTAGGAGGGTTATCCTGCACTTTCTGGCAGCAAAAACCTCAGCTTTAAGGCTCAAGTACCTTAAAGTGGGTGAACAGCAATGCTTGCAGATAGACTCCCCTTTAGCATTGACCAGCAGATCAGGCAGCTTCTGTAGGCTTGACCCCTCCCTAAAACAGCCACATTTCCCTGGCCCCTGATATAATCAGCCAATCAAACCTCGTATGTTGCTAGCTTCTTGGGGCCCTGATGGATAGCAGACCAGGTAGATACCTTGGTGCAGTCATAAACATTACCCATTTTTCTCCATTTTTTTCCATATCCTCCTGCTATCCTGCTTTGTTCACCCATGCACTCTCCACCCCACCGGCCCACTTGCCAAACCTTCGTCATGCAATAACACTAATAAACACTACCAAAGGATTGGCAATTTCCTCTCACAAGGCAATTTTGTTTCTATTTTATTTTCTTCAGTTTTTATACTTTAGTTCTATTGTAATCCTTTACTATTGCTTTCTAGTTCTTGGCCACTTCCTCTTCCAGTGTTGTGTTCTGTGTGAACACACACAGGCAAACCCGGAAGGACTGTAGATTAGGAAACACCCACTCAGACAACATCTTCCCCCTCAATCTGAGGGCAAAGACATGGCCACGCTCATGAAATAATAACAACTGAACTTTCAGTGTCCACAACAAAGCCTGTGGTCTCTTATTTCCTGGGCATAGAAAGGAGCCCGCGTGGCACAGTGATTATTCTCTGGGCTGCAATCCACGAGGTCAGAATGCAAGAAAATTATGGGGAAATACACATGGATTAAGTCTCTGGAAAATCCCCTTTCAGCACACACCAGGGATATGAACAGCCTTGCTATCATGCACAGTGCATTGGAAAGTGGATTATTGCAGATGCAGTTAGGGTAAAATTTAACATGTTATCTTTTTTTTTTTTTTTTTCATTAATCCTTTACTAAAAGGATGTTGCTTTACCCTTTGATATAAACCACATTTTTTTTTTTTTTGTATAATCTGTATTTTTTTTTTCTTTTAAAAAAATCATTTTATTTGGGGCTCATACAACTGTTATCCCAATCCATACACACATCAATTGTGTAAAGCGCATTTGTACATCGTTTCTCAAAACATTTTCTCTCCATCCAAACCCCCGACATTAGGTCCTCATTTTTCCCCTCCCTCCCTGCTCCCCCCTCCCGCATGAGCCCTTGATAGTTCACAAATGGTTATTTTGTCATATCTTGCCCTGTCCGACGTCTCCCTTCATCCACTTTTTGATTGTCTGTCCCCCAGGGAGGAGGTCACACACAGTTCCATGTAATCGGTTCCCTCTTTCCTACCCATTCTCCCTTTACCCACCCTGTTTTGCCACTCATACCACTGGTCCTATCTACCATTTCACCCATTTAATATCGTTTCACTTTTTAATATATTCGGATTTCTTTTAGATTGATTTCTTTCTATTTTGTCACTGTTATTCATTTTTTACTGTTTCTTTGTTCAGTATGATTTTCTTTATATGAAATATAGGATAGGTAACTCTATGGAGACACTACATAGATTAATAATTACCTAGGGCATGGAATGGGTACTTGGGAGAAGTAGAGAGCTAACAATGAGTATGAGAAGAAAATATTCTAAAATTGATTGTGGTGAATATATTGCACAACTCTTCCTGATATAATTGAATTATTAAATTGTATGATATGTGAATTATATACCAATAAATGTATTTTAAAAAAGATCCTTTCACTCTTCTTACAACTTCTTAATAGTTTTATAATATTGATATTTTATAAAATTTTACTCCATTTTAAAATAATCTTTCATAATATTGATAATCATTAATATAATATAATTTAATTTTATAATATAATTATAATATTATAATTGTCTTTAAAATTCATAATACCAGATCCCATATGTATAGTTATTCATAAAAACAAGATAAATAACAGAAAGTGATTAAAAGAAAGTATTGTGCTAGGGTTTTAAATTTTATGAATATTTTTAACTTTAAAAGTATTATTTTTTGATCAAGGATTCATGAAGGTGGGAGAGTGAACGAGAGGTAAAAAGAGGATCTGTAAAAAAGAAAAAAAAGAAAAAAAAAGAGGATCTGATACCAAGGACTCAAGTAGATAAAGAAAGGTTTGGGAAATGTTGATGGCAACATATGTACAAGTGTGCTTAATACCACTGAATAATAGATTGTTATAAGATCTATAGTAACCCCGCAATAAAATGATTAATCCAAACAAAATATTATTTTAACAGTCACAATTCTTATGGGATAAATGATATACGTATTAAATCCCAACTAATGAAAAAATACTGTCATATTTCTATAACAACAGTAAGACAATCATATATATGTTCAAATTTTATTCAACAGGAAAATGTGTAACATAAAGAAGCCCATCAGCAAAACAATGCAAAAAACAACTTAATGAAGTGAATTCCCTATAACATATAATTAATTATAAGACACACATGTTCACCTTTTGTCTCATAAAGTTATCGTCTAGCAACAATAAATAAAAAGATGTGTGAAAAAACGGAAACCAGATACCTTGATTTAAATGTGTTGCCTCCATGATTTGAACACCATTCACGGAGCATTGAGACCCACTCAGGGGTATCAGAGTCACTGTTCCTCCAATATTTTCAAAGATGCAGTGTTCACTCTCCAAATCAAGACCATGAAGAACTAAATTAGAAAGCAAACAAGAGTTTTACCTCTCTTTGAGATCTACTGCAACGATTCTCAGGCTCTCTATTCTTTTAATGGCCTCCCTCTATGTGAAAGTACTAGGAAGTAAACATTCATGTTTAGTGAGAAAACTTAATTTTAGAAGTTCATAGTATCAACTGATACAACTGGAAGTATCCCTTAACAGTCACCTTAAAGTTTCTAGATATCACTTGTATGAGGAAATAAATTATAAGATAGTAATTTATTTCATATGCAGAGCGAATATGCCATACTTCAGTAACTTGTCTTCAGTGATTACCACTGAGTCAACTGTTTGACACTGAATAATGTCTGCACCATCATCCACCCAAAGGCCATAGAATATTGATGTGTACTTGACCCTAAAAGATATTGTGTTCATGAAACAGAAACTAAAGGAAGGTTGAGCATGCCAAAGATATTTCCAGGAAGATACAAGGATGCACATCATGGTAGCCTTTGCCAATTCTGACAGACCTAGACTGTCATAAAACTTACAGAGAGCTGTGTTTGCACAGGTTCAACTATTCACGTGTGGTTATTCTTATACAATAAATGCCTAGAAAATAAACCTGTTAAATAAATATACCATATTTTACCCACACTTCTTGACCAGCTTCTTAGGCATACACATCAAATAGCTCCTACATCTACAAAGAATTGTGTTACTCAAATCTGCTCACAAAAAGTATATAGTCCCCAGGGAGAAGGGAACAACAAGAGATCTAAAATCAATGGCAAGGAAGATCCTGAACACCTGGTGGGGTTTGATCAAGTGCAATGTAGCCGAAAGGAATTACTGAGAGCTGAATGAAGGTCAAATATGATAGTGGGAAAGGAGGAAATTAAAAGGATATAGAGGAAAGAACTAGGAGGCAAAGGACATTTATAGAGGTATAAATATAGGCATGCATATATGCATTTTTATTAATATATAACAATAAGGACAAAGGTCTATGTACATATATTTATATGTTAAGTATCAAGGTAGCAGACAGACATTGGGCCTCTACTCAAGTACTCCCTCGATGCAAGAGCACTTTGTTCTAATAACCTGGCATTCTGTGATGCTCACCTTCACAACACTATCACTAATGTCAAAATGGGTACATAAGCAAATGTGAAAAAAGCTGATGTTGCCCGGCTATTAGAATATATATTGTCTGGAGTCTTAATGGCTTGAAATTAAACAAGGGGCCATCTAGCAGGGAAGCAACAAAGCCCACATGGAAGAAGCACACCAGCCTGTGTGATCACGAGGTGTCGACAGGATCAGGTAACAGCATCAGAAGACCCAAACACACAATCATATTGATATGAACAAGGGGAGTCGGAGTAAAAACCCAAAGACCATCTGTAGATAATTGGACATCCCCTCACAGAAGGGTCAGAAGGAAGGGAGGAGCCAGCCAGGGTGCAGTACAGCACGGATGACAAACTTAACATTCCCCTAGTTCAGTGGTTCTCAACCTGTGGGTTGTGACCCCTTTGGGGGTTGAATAACCCTTTCACAGGAGTTGCCCAATTCATAACAGTAGCAAAATTACAGTTATGAAGTAGCAACAAAATAATTTTATGGTTGGGGAATCACCACAACATTTGGAACTGTATTAAAGGGTCGCAGCATTAGGAAGGTTGAAAAGCACTGCTCTAGTTCTTTAATGCTTCCTCCCCCGTGCCCCTTCTATCATGACCCCAGTTCTACCTTACAAATCCAGCTAGACCAGAGCATGTACACTAGTTCAGATAAGAGCTCTCGACACACAGAATCCAGGATAGATAAATCCCTCAGGAATGGCAATGGAAGTAGTGATACCATGAGGGTAAGGGGAAGTTGGGGGGGAAATGGGGAGAAACGGGGAATTGACTACAATGACCAGCATATAATTCCACACCCCTCCCCAGGGGGATGAACAACAGTAATGTGGGTGAAGGGAGACAGCAGGTGGTATATGGAAATAATTTATAATTTATCAAGGGTCCATGAGGGTGAGAAGGGAGGGGAGGGAAAAAAAGAGGAGCTGATTGCAAGGGCTCAAGTAGAAACAAAATGCTTTGAAAAGGATGATGGCCATCAGAACAAAAAATCTTACCATAGTGAATGATGGGGGGAGTGTGGAGTGGAGACCCAAAGCCCATTAGTAGGCCATTGGAGATCGCCTTGCAGAGGGGTCTCGGGGAGGAGATGAGCCAGTCAGGGTGCGATGTAACAACGATGAGAAATACAACTTTCCTCTAGTTCCTAAATGTTTCCTCCCCGCTCCCACTACCATGACTCGAATTTGACCTTGCAAGTCTGGCTAGACCAGAGGATGTACACTGGAACAGATAGGAACTGAAAATACAGGGAATCCAGGGCGGATGAGCCCTGCAGGACCAGTGGTGTGAGTGGCGAAACAGGGAGGGTAGAGGGAGAGTGGGTAGGAAAGAGGGAACCGATTATAAGGAACTATATGTGACCTCCTCCCTGGGGGACGGACAACAGAAAAGTGGGGGAAGAGAGACGTCGGACAGGGCAAGATATGACAAAATAACAATTTATAAACTATCAAGGGCTCATGAGGGAGGGGTGGCGGGGAGGGAGGGGAAAAATGAGGACCTAATGCCGGAAGTTTAAGTGGAGAGAAAATGTTTTGAGAATGATGAGGGCAATGAATGTACAAATGCGCTTTACACAATTGATGTGTGTATGGATTGTGATAAGAGTTGTATGAGCCCCTAATAAAATGATTTAAAAAAAAAAAAGGGATGATAGCAACATATGCACAAATGTGCTTGATATAATTGATGTATGGATTGTTATAAGAGATGTAAAATGCCCCTAATAAAATTATATATACAGTGAACCCTCGTTTATCGCGGTTAATCGGTTCTAGACCCTACCATGATAAATGAAATTCCGCAAAGTAGGATTCCTTATTTGTAAATCAAATATTTTCGTAGTTATATAGAGTATAGAGGACATGAAAAACACCCTTTAGTCACCATTACACTCGAATTACCCAATTTATTAAACAAAAAAGGGGAAATACAGTAAAACATTTTGGACGTTACAATTATCATTTATTATTTATTATATTATTTATGGCATCAAGTGTGTACAGTATGAGCCAATCAGTGGCAGAAATGACAGAGCATGCGTTGTTACGCAAAAACCGCGATAGAGTGAAGTCGCGGAAGTAGAAGCGCGAAGTGGCGAGGGTTCACTGTATATATTTTTTAAGTGTATGTTCTTGCTCTACTCAAAGGTAAAGCATATCATTCAATGATTAGAAGACATAGCTACTTCTTTTTTTAAATAGGTGAAATATATTTATTATTTTGACATAACTTTTCAATATTTGTTATGAGGCTAGGCCTTATATTCTTTTTTTAAAAATACTTTTATTGGGGGCTCTTACATCTCTTATCACAATTCATACATTAATCTAGTGTGTCAAACACCCTTGCACATATGCTACCATCATCATTTTCAAAGCATTCTCTTCCCATTTGAGCCCATATCAGCTCCCCATTTCTTCCCCCTCGCTCCCCAACCTGCCCTTCTTCACGAACCCTTGATAAGTTACAGATTATTATTTTCATGTCTTATATCGTCCTCTGTCGCCCCTCACCCACTTTTCCGTTGTTCGTGCCCCGGGGACATAGCTACTTCTGTTCAATAGTGAAGCCTAAGAAACTCTAGGGATTGCCTCTCAATTCTCCCTGTTTCGCGGTGTTGTTAGTTCCAATTCCTAGGACCCTAGGCCCAGCAGAACTAAACCCTGCTCAGTCCTGCGCCATCCTCTCGGTCGTTCTTACATTAGAGCCCATTACAGCACTGCGACAACTCATCTCATCCAGGGCCTTCCTCTGTTTTTCTGCCCCTCCACTTTAGGAAGCAGGGCCTCCTGCTCTAGGAACCGGTCTCCGAATAACATGTCCCAAGCACGTGAGACAAAGTCTCTCAAGAGTAGTCTGTCTGTGCGTCTTTAAAGACAGACCTATTTGTTCTTCTGGCAGTCTCTAGTGTTTTCAATACTTTGTCAACATCATAGGTCAAATGCATCTGTTTTACATCAATCTTCCTTATTGAATATCTGACTTTTTGCATGCATATGGGGCAAATGAAAATACCATGGTTTGGGTCAGGCACACCTTAGTCCTCAATTAACATCCTTGTTTTTCAACACTTTAAAGAGGCCTTGTGTAGCTTCCCAGTAAATAGTAAACAGAAGTAGGAATTAGTTAGGTTTGGTGTAACTCTTGGCTCAACAGTAGAAACCACTGCCATGATATAATTCCTATCCTGCCACACACACATAACAGGGGGCTTCAAAAATCCATAGAGCAAAGCTTATTATCGTTTCATTTAATTTTTCCAGGAACTTTTTGAAGTCCTCTCCCTTATACACCCATGGCCACCACCATAAGTAAAAATGTCCTGCAGGGTAATTATGAGTAGCCGCTTACTAAACTCAGAGTCACTTGTTATCTGTGTACCTCCTAAAGATTTTCCAGGGGAAAAAAATCCAGTTGTGCCTCCCTCTGTGTATGCTGTGTATGGCAATGTGGACTTTCTATAGTCACCTTTGTATGTAAGTCTGTATCCTTCCATGAGAAAGGAATTATGCCCTCAACCACTGTCCCATTTTGACAGTATACATTGATTTAAATAAATGTACACTTGAAAGACATGACAGGGACTAGAATATAAGCAAGTGTGAGAAAAGAGTCAAAAGTTCTACTGTATTCACTACATTAATTGCGATGCATCACTCATTTGAGTTGCATGTAAATATTGAAACAATATAATGATCACTATCATATTCGAAAGCTTTCTTTTTGACAATTACTTCAACATAATTCTAATGAAATGTTTTCTTTAATTATTGGGAAAAAATGATTGGCAGATTCTCACCAATATTCTGTTCTGTTGAAGCATCTTCTCTACCAACATATGTTTGGCCCTCCTGGGAAGAAAAGTAAAGTGAAGTATATTAGTATGAGCAGTATAAATGATTTGTTTCACCATTTCTCATTTAAGCCTAAGCAATCTGGTGACCAATGAGGTGAATAACGTCTCATGCAGGCTACCTCTGAATATAATTAGAGTTCATGGAGACACTGTAACATGTTGTCTGGGAAACAAAAGAGAAGCTTCCAGTGCTTAACGCACAACAATGGCTCTGATTTTGGCATGCATGGATTATTTGTTTGTGAGAGTAATCTCACTCACTGATGTTTCCTTATCCTTTCTGAAGAGCTTCTTCTCTAGTGGACAGGGATTCACTGATTTCTAAAGATACATTTTATGAGACTTCACAAAATTTTAAGTCATACACCACAGAGAAGCTATAGAAGTCAAGGTCACAGAAGCAATGACCTCTACGTATGCAGAATGCTGCTGTCTTAATACTAGCAACCTGGCTCAGGACCAAGCCCAGCAATGCAAGTGAAAGTTATAGTTTTATAATTACTGCCAAAGGCCGGGGAGCTGCACACAATAAATCCTCATTCTAGCTGCTTATAAACTGGTCTTCCTCTGCCTATCTGTTTGCTCCTTGCCTCCTTCTAATTGATTCTATAAAATGGAAGCCAAAGTCAATAGATCATTATTTAGCTTTAAAAATACATAAACACGGGAACTTTTTACCACCACAGAATCTGAACTGTTAGAATGTTAAAATAGCTTGAATATTTGTTCTAGACTATTCAACAGATAGGTTCATAGTCAGAGAATATGAGGGGGTTTCAAAACGTTTGTGGAAAATTTTTATACCTTTTACTTCTATTTTCCTTAAACGTTTTGAAGTCCCTTCATATTATAATTGATTTAGTAAGGACCTTAAGTAAAATCTTGAAACAAAATTAGAATGTTCCACTTAAGCGGTTGCTACCTTCAAATGATACAAGATGATTCCAGTACTCAGAAGGTCATCATCAATGCCAATCAAATGGGGTAGTTCAGAGTCTAGGACAACGCCAATTCCTTCTTTCCTCAGAGCAAGTGTTCGCTCCTAAAATTAAGAGGGGGAAAAAACAGAGTTATTTGAGGGGGAAATAATTTCATATTATATTTTTGGAGTGTTAAAATGAGTAACATTGTATTCCTTATCAAGAAACAGGCCTTAAACTACATATCAAAGTGCCATTGCAATGCAAAGAAAAAAGAAACTATTGATTTGAAAATGAATTAAAATTATGCCTGATATATTACCTCTTCATCATCAAGGACAAATCTCACGTTTCAATATGCTATGATCCAGGGATGACCAAATATCTTTTACAACAGCTATACTTCTCCATAACAACCAATAGACCAAAAATAATAATAACTATCAAAACATCCTAGTAGGGTACCAATGATGGCTATGAAAACCAGTGACTTAGAATTTAGAATCCAGAAATAGAACCAAATATTCATAGACATCTAATCTTTGGTAAATGACTGTGTTAGTCTGCGTTGACTAGAGAAACAAATTCATAGACTCTCATATGTGTATAAGAAAGAGCTTTATGGAATAAAGAAGAGAGAACAACGGGATGACAGCTCCCGGGGGACATAGGGGTAGGGGAGGCAGGAGAAAGGAAGAGGGTGTTAACAGGCCCAGGGACAAGGGAATAACAAGTGATCCAAAATCAGTGCCAAGGAGGGTGTGGGAGGTCTGGCAGGGCTGGATCAAGGGCAATGTAACCAAGAGGAATTCCTAAAACCCAAATGAAGGCAGAACATGATAGTGGGACAAGAGGAAAGTACAAAGAAACAGAGGAAAGAACTAGGAGGCAAAGAGTAGTCATAGAGATTTAAATAGAGGCATATAAAGATGTAAATATATTTATATACAACAAGGAGGAAATAGATCTATGTACATATATTTATAGGTTTAGTATTAAGGAAACAGATGGCCAGTGGGCCCCTACACAAGTATTTCCTCAACACAAGAACACTTTGTTCTAACAATTCGGGAGTCTGAGATGCTCACTAGCCTGGCATGATCGCTGATGACAATGGGTACACAAGCAAATGTGGTGAAGAAAGCTGATGGTGCCCAGCTACCAAAAGATATAGCACCTGAAGTCTTAAAGACCTGAAGATAAACAAGCAGCCATCTAGCTGAGAGACAACAAAACCCACATGGAAGAAGCACACTGGCCTGTCCCGACTTGATCGCTGAGGACAAAGTGGGTGCATAAGCAAAAGTTGTGAAGAAAGCTAATGGGGCCAGGCTATCGAATGATATAGTGTCTGGGGTCATAAAGGCTTGAAGACAATTAGGTGGCCATCTAGCTAAGAAACAACAAGGCCCACATGGAAGAAGTACACCAGCCTACTCCGACACGTACGCTGAAGACAAAGCGGGTGCATAGGCAAATGCAGTGAAGAAAGCTGATGAAGTCCAGTTGTCAAAATATATAGAATCTGGAGTCCCACAGGCTGTAAGATAAACAAGGGGCCATCTAACTAAGAAACAACAAAGCCCACATGGAAAATGCACACCAGCCTGTGAGATGACAAGGCATCAAAGGGATCAGGTATCAGGCATCAAAGACAAAAAAAAAAAAAAATCAAGGCATTGTGAATAAGGGGGAGTGCAGAGTGGAGACCCAGGACCCATCCGGTGGAAATTGGATATCCCCTTGCAGAAGGTCTGCGGGGATGTGACGAGCCAGTCAGAGTGCAGTGTAGCAACGATGAAACATACAATTTTCCTCTAGTTCTTAAATGCTTCCTCACCCCCACTATCATAATCCCAATTCTACCTTACATATCCAGCTGGACCGGAGGATATACACTGGCACAGATAGGAACTGGAAATACAGGGAATCCAGGACAGATGAACCCATCAGGATCAGTGGTGAGAGTGGCGAAATCAGGAGGGTAGAGGGAAGGTGAGGGAGAAAGGGGGAACAGATGACAAGGTCTACATATAACCTCCTCCCTGGAGGACGGACAGCAGAGAACTGGGTGAGGGAGAGGTCGGATGGTGTAAGATATGATAAAATAATAATTATCTATAAATTATCAAGGGTTCAGAGGGAGGGGGGAGAGCGGAGGGAGAGGAAAATGAGGAGCTGATACCAAGGGCTCAGGTAGAAAGCAGGTGTTTTGAGAATGATGATGGCAACATATACACTAATGTGCTGTACGCAAATGACGTATGTATGGATTGTTAAAAGAGTTGTATGAGCCCCTAATAAAATGAGTTAAAATTTTTAAAAAAAATTTTTTTAAGAGAAAGAAAGAGCTTTATATAAAAGAGCAATTTTATATTGAGAAAACATCCTAGCTCAGGCCAGGATTGAATCAATAAGTCCGATATTAGCCCATATATCCTATACCAGTGTATAAATTCCTCTTTAGACTCATGCAACACATGCAATGACGCCAAAGGTAGGAAGATCACAGGCCAGTGGGGGGAAAGGCTAGTGGATCCAGTGGTGGTGGAAGCATCTCAGTGTTTGTGTGGGTTTTCACATGGTTCCTCCAGCTCCAGTGTCTTGTCCATAGGAATGTGTAGCAGAGAGAGTGTGTGTCCTGCCTCCAGGAAAAAAGACAGGAGTTCCCAGAAGCCTCAGGAGAAGGCCAGGCCCACAGAAAGGCATGGTTTGGTATGACCTGATTGACAGGGTAGACTCCATCCCTTCACTCAAGTTGACGGAGATTATGTAATTGCCACAATGACTAAAACACATTAAATGAAGAAGAGATAGTCTTTTCAACAAATGGTGCTGGAGAAACTGGATCTTAACCTGGAAAAGAATGAACCAGGACCCATGTCTCATGACATGTGCCAAAAACAAACTCAAGATGGATCAAAGATCTAAATATAAACCACGTAATTATAAAGATCATCAATGAAAGAAAAGGGACAAACTTAAGAGTCCTAATACAAAGTATAAATATACTACTGGACATAATGAAACATATATTAACTATAGAAGGCAAAATAAAGAACCGGGACCTACTAAAAACATGACATTTATACACATCAAGACTTCATCAAAAGAATCAGCCCACAGACTGGGAAAACATATTCAGTAATAACAACCCACAGATTGGGAAAAAATATTCAGTAATAATACATCAGATAACGGGCTAATCTCTAAAATTTATAGAAAATGAAAAATCTTAACAAGAAAAATCCAAATTATTCTATCAAAAATGGGCATAAGACGTGAATAAACAGTTTCCCAAAGATGCCATCCAGACAACCAACCACCATATAAAGAAAGGTTCAAATTCACTAGCAACAAGAGAAATACCAATTAAAACAATGATAAAATACCATCTCACACAGGCATTTTAGCAAAGTTCAATAAAACAGAAAATAGTAAATGCTGGAGAGAATGCGGAGAAATCAGAAGATATTTATATTGTCAGTGGGACTACAGAATTGGGCTACCACTATTGAAATCAGTATGGCACTTCCTTAAACAAACGTAAATACCTTATAATCCACCAATTTCTCTACTGGGTATACACCCTAAAAATCAAGAATAAAACATAAACAGACATATGAACACCTATGTTTATTGTAGCAATTTCCATAATAGCAAAAACATATAAGCAATCAAAAACCCAATTACAGAGGAATGGGTAAGCAAGCTTTGATACATTCATACTATGTACTAGTATACATCAATAAAAAAAACAATGACAACTCTCTTAAATACCATAAGACAAGAAGAACAAAGCTAAAAAGGCATCATACTTAGCAAATTTAGTCACTCTTATAAGGATAAATATTTAATAACACCATTATTGGAAGGAAAAAAAAATTTAAATGGGGTCTGCGCTGCAAATGGCCCAGATCAATGTCATATTCCTGGGGTCAAAGGGAATGAGGGCACAGTAGAGATTAATGGGGGCAAGACAACTCACTCCGGGGCAGTGGTTCTCAACCTTCTTAATGTCGTGAACCTTTAATACAATCTCATGTTGTGGAGACCCCCCAACCATAAATTATTTTCATTGCTACTTCATAACTGTAATTTTGCTTCTGTTAGAATTGGGCGACCCCTGTGAAAGGGTCGTTTGACTCCCAAAGGGGTCACGACCCACAGGTTGAGAACTGCTGCTCTAAGGCATGAATTCTGACAGGGAGGGTTCACTGGGACTGAATGAGCTACTCACCTAGGTAATCAATCTCTATTTTGTGTTTCAGGTTGAGCAGTGATTCTATGTCTTTTGATCACAACAATAACTTTTATAGATACCTCAAAACTCAATAACTATTTCTTAAAAAATTAATAAACAAAATCCAATACAAAAACTTAACTATATCTATTTCTTTCCTCCTAGGAAGCCTACCTAGAAGTTAGTCTTGCTTGGAAAACATCAGGAAAACATTGGCAATGTGTCTCCCTCAATTAAATTAAGAAAGCTATAGTGGTAGAAATAGTATTTCCTCACACTATCTGAAGTGAAGACAGCCACACTAGTTACACACAGTAGATAATCAATAAGTGTTAATTGTTTGGCATCATAGGAGCAAAATAGTTTTCAGTTTTTAAAAAAAGGTTTCTGGATAGACAATGATTAAATGTCAGAATCGGTTTCTGGAAATTTATTCTGCAGTGAATTACATGTCTCACTAAGCAGCAGAATTCTGTAGAATTAACTCACAATATAAAATAAATTTAATTTCGGCAAGCCCCACTAAAAACAGCAGGAGAACAGAATGAGCGCTGCAATCAGGGCTCAGGGAACGTACGTACCCACCACCAGTGTGGGACGGAGGAAAGAAACCAGGCAAATAAGAACCACGTTGTAAGTAATGCGTGTCCTCTAAAAAGGCTACATTTTAATTTAAAATAAATGCATGTCATTTTATCTGAATTTAACAGAAGGAAAATACATTGAACTATTTGTTAAATGTCAACCAATTTTTTTTTCTTTATCAGAGGAAGTGCCTAAAACAACCTTCTAACTTAACAAATGTGATTATGAAATATATTGGGAGATTCACATCACTGTGAATATGTTTTTTTAATTACGTGATTTGGCTTGAAGCATCAACATAGCCAACTGAGTTTGCACACATTTGGGGATGTCTGCCTCTTGTCTGGTCACTTAAATGATGCTAACTGTATCGATTTAAGGACACAACTTGGGTCATGGTCATCCTTCCTCTCCTTCAGAATGGGGAAGACATGGCTCCAGTGTCTAAAAACAGAATGTTGCTCTATAGGAATAGCTAATCCGATTTTTAGTTCATGGCAAGCAATTTGGTCTTTGGCCTAATTGAGGAATTTTTCCTTTACTGTGAAGTCCAATAGTTTAATTAGGATAGATTTCAATGTTGAGCTTTCTGTGCTCAAATTTTCCTAGAACACAAATGTGTTCTTTCAAGCCGCAGACTAAAGTTTTTCACTTATTTATGCCTCACCCCATGAAAAATTCCTTGTGTTACATTCCATCTTTTGTTTCAGTTGTTGGCTGTTTACTTAGGGTACACCAATTACCTTTATATTTCATGTTTTCCATATTTTAGCTTCTGATTGTCTCAACATCTTGATTAGTTATATTTGTTTTTACACAATGCTTTTTATAATTGAATTTTTAGTGGTATCTATTCTACTCCTTTATAATTCTAATTTTCTGTAATGCAATGATTAATGTCCTATTGAACCTCAAAATGTTCCACTAGGTCTGCAATCTCCTTTTTCATCTCATTCTGCTTTTTATTAACATTTTTCTTTGCTTATTGAATTAATGTTTCTTAATAAGTAGTTCTATAGGAGTAAAACAACTAGGAAATTGCCTTGAAGTATACTTTCATCTACACTGTGATCTTTTGGTTACATGTGACATTACTTCTCTATTTGTTCAACTCTACACCTACCCATCCACCCATTCAACCATCCTATAGTTATATTTATACTCATATAGTTGCTCTATTTTGCTTCATTTTGTGCATGCATAGGTGTGTTAACTCAGAAATTACTCTACAAAGGATGGTTAATCCCTTTGTCAGACATAGCTGTGAGTTGCTCTAATTTAAGAGTTGAGTGTTCCGCCATCTAGACATCTATTCTATCTAGCTAGATGGAATAGAGAGGTTCAAGAGGTCTCTAATAATTTTTTTTTAAGTTCCTAGCTCTATCTTCACTTCCCAGACGTAAGTATTCTCCATAGGGAGGCCTAACCAGGGAGAAGGAGTCCAGTGTGTTTGCTTGCTTGGTGCTTATTGTTTGTTTTGAAATATATAATACTCAATGCTGACTGATAGTGACCTTAGAGGACAGAATAGAACCGTCCCTTTGGGCTTCGGAGGCTGTGAATCTGTTAGGGATAAGTAAGCCTCAACTTCCTCCAGGTGAGCAGCTAGTGGGTTCAAACTGCTGACCCGGCGGTTATCAGGCCAAGGCATATTCCACAACGGCACCCTTTCTATGTGACGCTGACAGGTTGTTGTTAGGTACACCCTTGCACCAGAACTGACTCACAGTCACCCTATACACAACAAAAGGAAAAACCACCCAGTCCTGTGCCGTCATTTCTTGCTATTGTCTGAGTCCATTCTTGCAGTTTTATATCAATTCATCTTCCGGACAATTTCCCTCTTTTTCATTGGCCTTTTAGCTTAGACTTAGACATCAAACAAACTGAAGCTCAATGTCGACACCTCGTGTCCCTAGAGTAGGGTCTCCGAGACTGTAACTCTTGATGAGAGTAGAACGGCCAGTCTTTCTTCCAAGAAGCAACTGATGTTGTCGAGCTGTGGATTTTGTGGTCAGTTGCCCAATGCATAACCACAATTGCCACCAGAGCGCCTCAGAGACAGACCTTCCAAATTCTCATTCTTTGTGTAACTCAACTGCTTGTATCCATTGACCATTCAGAAAGTAAATGTTTAACATAATTTTGGTTCAGAATCTCTTCTGATCACCTGGACTTTGGTCTCAGGAAGTCTGAAGCAACCTAAAACCCAAACCAAATCATTCTTTTTCCAACTACTGGGATCCCCGTGTGTGTCAGAGCAGAACAGTGCTCCAGAAGATTTTTAGGAGCGTACCACCAGGGCTTACCTTCCGAGGCAACTCTCGGTGGGTTTGAACAGTCAACCTTGAAGTTCATAGCCATGCACTTAACCATTAGATCCATCTAGGGACTCCTGAGACACATACCACACCTTGTTAAGTGCTGCTCCCAGGGAATAAACTGACCTCAACACAAAGGATTCTGATATACTATCTGATGAGGTCACCTATAATGGATTAGGGATTAATCAACTAATCAACTAACCGCTTGCTTGTAAGGGTGGGGCAGAATTCAATTTATCAATTGCATGCAGCCTAATAACACCTCCCTGTTATCATCTCCCTGACGACTTAACCCTTTTTGTATGAGAAAGAGACTTAGAAAATTGAATTCTCTTTAGATTATTTTTTAGGTTATTTTTCTTTTTTGGGAGCTGGATGTTGCATCTGGTTCCTCCACCACCTGCTGCATCGCCTGCTGAGTCCAGGCAGCATCAGCAGACTACCGAGCATGCATTCATTCGGCAGCTTCGGACCTCTGCATCTACTCATCTGTGGCCCCTGCTGTTTCTGGTTCGTCATCCTGGTCTAGTTCCTTTGTCTCCTTTCCCTTTTCCTGCCAATCCCAGAAGCAGATTATTCTGACTTGAACCAGACTAGACTTACAACTAGGTAAGACATTTCTTGATATAAATCTCTTCCGATATACAACACATACAAACATCACGGGTTGTCTTCTTCTAGAATGGGGTCAGCAAACTGGGGCTCTCCACCATGTGGGGGTACATATACGTGGCTCTGAAGTAAAATTGAAGATGAAAAGAAAACTGTCAGCGTTTCATTTTCAGATAATGGTGATTTCATTTATTTGTAAAAATATATACCCTTGAATAATTTTTAAACTGCAGCGAGGGACAGGAATGGCTCTTCCATCTCAAAACTTTGCCAACGCCTGCTCTCAAAACTTCAACCAAACGCACTGCCCTTTCCTTTGCTTATCCACACCTGGGTTCTACCTAGCCTTGTTAAACTCAAACCCACCAGCCACTACATGAGGAAAAGAGGAGGCTCTCTCGTCTGATAAAGATCTGTTGTTGTTGTTGTTGTTGGGTGCGGTCTAGTCAGTTTTGACCCTTGGTACAACAGAACGAAACACTGCCCGGTCCTGTGACTCTTATTGTTGACTGTACTTCCAAGACAAATGTGCTGGTTTTTGTGGTAGTCCGTGGCACGTTCAATATTCTTCGCCAGCACCATAATTCAAGTGCATTGATTCTTCTTTGGTCTTCCTTTTTCAAGGTCCAACTTGCACATGCATATGAGGATAATGAAAAAGATTACAGCCTCCACTTGATGGCAGTGGGCTTTTTGACGAAAGAAAATAGGATGCAGGAGTTGTTGTTGTCTTCTCACTCTTGGCGGTGTTTACTTGGCTTCTGGCCAGAGCAACCCCCCTTACTCCAAAAGCCTCCATTCCTTATTCTTTCAGAAAAAGGTTTCTCCCTGAGTGAGTCTGAACTTAAGATATACCGGTACTCCTGAACTATTTAATATATCCATCATGATAAAAAATCTTAAAAATTGAAAAGCTGTAAGAAAATATAATAAACATCCAGGAATAATGTTAGAAAACCAGAACACTAAAATATATTAAAATAGAAGGTATATTAAATTGTTAATAATAAAATATAAAACCTCTTTTATTATGTCAACAGCAGTAAAATGGACAGTAAAGCTAGGAAAACAATTCCAGATCTAAACTGAATTGGCAAACACTCACTGAGTAGCATCTAAGTGGCAGGCTCTAGCAAAACAGGAAAGTGAACAAAAACAAAGTTCTTGGTGAAAAGAAGACGTAACATAGCAATAGCTGGTAAGAGTAAGTGCTAGAAATATTAAAGAAAGTTTAAAGAAACAAATTCACTGCCATTGAGTTAATTCTAACTCATAGCAACCCTACAGGACAGAGTAGAATTGCGCCATAGGGTTTCCAACACTCATCTTTAAGAGAGTGGACAGCCTCATCTTCTCCCATGAGCAGCTTGTGAATTTGAACCCCTGGCCTTGCAGTTCGGAAGCCAACATCTAATCCACTGTACCATCAAATAAAAAACCAAACTCACTGCCATCAAATCAGTTCTCACTCATATCAATTCCATTGAGTTGATTCTGACTCATGGGACCTTATAGGGCAAAACAGAACAGCCCTCCACCCCCATGGTTTTCCAAGACTCTAAATCTTTCTTTACGGGCGTAGAAAGCCTCATCTTTCTCCCAAGGAGAGGCAGGTGGTTTCAAACTGCTGACCTTGCAGACCAATGCATAACCCACTACGCCATCAGGGATCCTATTTCAAAACAACTCACTGCCATCGAGTCACTGTCAATTGATAGTGACACTATAGGACAGGATAGAACTGCCCCGTTGAATGGCTGAGACTATTAACTGTTTATGGGAGTACAAAGCCTTGCCTTCTTCTCACTAAACTGCGGACCTTGCAGATTGAAGCCTAATCTATAACCACTATGTCACCAGGGCTTCTACTTCATAGCAACCCTATCTGTAAGGTTTCAGAGGCTGTCTATATTTCTGGAAGCTAGAGTGGCATCTTTCTTTCACAGAATGGCTGGCTAAATACCAACCTTGTGGTTGGCAGTCCAACACTTACCTGCCAACTCTACCAAACTTACATCATCAAGTTGATGTGAAGTCATCCAAAAACAGTCAATGCTATTGAGTCTATTCCAACCCATAAAAACCCTAGAGGACAGAGTGGAACTACCCCTGTGAGTATTTCTAAGGCGATAAATCTTCATGGGCATAGAAAGCCTCATCATTGTCTCAGGGAGCATTACGTTAACATTAGCTGCCCAATTTGTACCTACTGTACCACCAGGGCTCCTTTTCAACTGATGGCAACCCTACAGAGGGTTTTCTGAGAATGTAAATATTTACTAGATCAGCCAAGTAAGGGGTAGGGGGGGGAGGGAATATAATTTCTATCTAAATTAGGGAAACTTTCCAATCTTGTAGCTTATTTGAAGCACAATGATGTACCATAGATAGACTGAGTCAAGGTACAACAGATGAAGATAGACATTGAAAAATGCTTATCTCAGTATTAACCAATGACAAGGTATATATATATATGAATTTTAACCTCTTTCTATTTTACAGATGTGTGTTAATTTAGACCAAAAAGGAAATCAATATTAAGTGAGAGTTGATGCAAACACCTCAGCATTGGTATTTATACAACTAGGACTAGACACAATACAACAGAAATGAACTTTACACATAGATCCCAACTCTACCACTAACCATTTACACACAGAGCCAAAATAGACTCATCAGGTGCTTTCTAGATTAAAGAATGAAAATAGCAGGCTTTAAGTTTACAGAGTTCTACTGCAGAGGTTTTCCCAGCAAGGGGCAGATCAAGAAGCGGGAAGGCTGTATTCCGAGTGTCCCATTTGTGAAGCCCAACTCAAACCACGCCCAGACCCTTCAACTGCCCAGCAGGCTTGCTTCTCTGCAAGCTGTCTACATCACATGTACTTAAAGAAAATGAGAACTAACCTACCAAATTTACTGGTAACATGTACACATGCAAAAATAGCACTTACTTTTATTACTGCTTTCATCTCACTGTATTTTCATTAGATATTTATAAGATTGTCTTATAAAGAACATCTTTTTCCCATTTGAAAACTGTTGTAGCTTCCAAATATTGTTATAAAAAATATATCATAAGTGAGTGGCTTCAAATAATGGAAATTTATTTTCATACAACTCAGTGTGCTAAAAGTCTAAATTCATTGTGTGGCTCCAGGCAAGGACGCTTTTGTCTAGCTCAGCTTTGAATAGTCAGCATCGTAAGCGTACTAGGCTTCACAGTCTTCAAACTCTCTGCCCTCCTTTGCCTCTGTTGTAATCCTCTGATTTTTCATAAATCCCCAAAATGGTGAAGCTTAAAACACATCCTCCACCAATATGGCCTCATTATTATAATAAAGAAAATCCTATTCACAAATAGGATTATATCCACAGGTGTCGATGTTAGAATTCCAACACATATTTTTAGGAAGGACGTAACAGTGTCTGACATACGGTATATACTCAAAAATGATGGCAAGCTGAATAAAGCTTTAAGTTATAAGGGGCACAGGTCAATTTTTTTAAAAGAATATTCACATTTCAGGTCATTTTGATTGACAGGAGTTTAATTCTAAAAAGACTTGAATGAGTCACCCTTTAAAGACAGAAATATTGAAAGGATGTGAGCAAGTGGTCACAATTCATTTTAAGTAACACATAATGTGAGAGCAAAAGTAGAATGCAAACCGCATAAATGGCAATGAAACGTTCTACACTTCCTATGTATTCTCAGGCAGGTCTGGGTAAGTAAAACATTTCAAAGCTGCATTTCTTCTGAAGTGCATAGAAAGGAAGCCCATCGTCGTATATGCTGCAAGGGCCTTCTAGGTTCACATATAAAGAAAGACTGAGAAGTACAAGACAATCTGAAACAAAGCAAATTATTAGCAATATATGTGGCTAATACCTTCAGGAAAAACAGTTTCAAATAATTGGAACTTCTTTATTGATTTTCTGATGGGAGACATTTGTAGCAGTTAATGTAAGATGCTGCTTGATTTGGGAGCTATAAAAACACATTTCATAGAATGTAGTCAGGCAGTTTCTGGAAAAAACATGGTCATAGAGCCAAACATTCTGTAACCACTCTCTCCAAGCAAAGATCTCAAAAGAGGGGAGAACAATACTAAGCCTGACTTCTGAACCTGCATGGTAGAACAGAAGCCTGCATTACACACAATCTGGTATCATAAATACACCAGAAAAGGTCTGACCAGATGTCAGGCCCTACAAGATGATAGGGGTAGTAACTCACTTTCCTGGTGCTCTGGTTCACGGCATTGAGAAGGAGAGAGAGGTGAGTTGATCTCTCTCATTCCCTATACTTTCAAGAGCACCTGATTTAATCTTATCCTACAAAGGGCAGTGGAACCTCTTTCCTTCACAAACCTGGGGTGGGAGTTAGCCCATGTTGGAGGATGGTTAACATGATTGGACCTGATAGGAAAAATTAGCATAAAAGTGCCTGAAGTTCATTAACTCACTGTAGCACACGGGTTGAAAAACACACAGCCCATACATTTGTTCCCTGTCAATGTGTGGGAAATAGAAGGATTTCTCTCAAGTTGTCTCCCCCAAATATATGTCAGACGTAGCTGCTTGAGAACAACTGTACACGAGGTCATCAGGAGTGGATAGGGGGTCATTCTCCCTGAGAACTATCAGCTGTCTAGACCAGGCAGACACTACTGTTTATCCCACAATGAGTAGAGCCCACTCCTTTCAGATATGGATAATAGTTGTCTGTTTCCTTGTAGGAGACACTAGAGAAGTCAAACCTGCCCAAGGATGACCAAGGTCAGGCTGCCACCATGAATCCAGGGTCAGCCCATCTTGTCACATGTATACCCCTAGACCTTCCCATTCCTATGGGCACACCCCTAGCTCATCCCCTTCCTGTCATGCTTATGCCTATCATAGGTCCCCTTCCTACAATGTGTATGCCTATTGTACTGCCCCTTCCTGTGACATGTGATTCTGTAATCATGTCCCCCCTAAAGTGATATAATGATTGGTGAGCGATAAAAAGAAGGCTCTCTCCAGCTCCCGGGCCCAGGAAGCTCTCCCTAGTCCTCGGACCTGGGAGGCTCCCCGGTTCTTGGTCCCCGAGGCTGGTCCTGCTCTTGTGGCCGGATTCCCCCCACAAGGACCATCAAGTGGGACTGAGGTGAGCAATGCTACCATGAATTGTGTCTGACTCCATTTATTCCGATCTCTCCTCTAACTCTCATGCTCTCCATGACTTTACAATAACCTATACTTATTACCGCTGTACAATTGCTCCTACCGGACCTGTGATGATTTGTGGGGTCCCCTCTCCCCTTTAACCCCACAGTCAATGAAGGATCTTTTCAATTGACCCTGTGTCCTGCTCTGACATTCAATTCCAGCAAAGACCGTATCTGGCAGGTTAGCTAAACTTCTCAGATATTATTCTTTCCCTCCTTGCGTGGCAGCTGCTTCAGTCATTGGTCTAAAACACCAAAGAATGGCCTTGAGACTGGGCCCTTCCTTGGTAACCAAAGTATTTGGAAAGTACAGTAGTACCAAATTTGGTTTGTTATCCTTCCCTGCTGGGAATAGTCTATTGACACATAGCCCAGCCACGCATGAACCTGCAGTTTGCTGCAACCAGTGAACAGAGAATATTATTCATTCTAATTCACAATGGGAAGAAATTCAAAACCACCAGCCTCTTTGTGAAAGAAAGATGAAGTTGCTATTCCTGTACAAAGTTCCAGTCTGAAATCCACCCGGCAGTTCTACCCTGCCCCATGAGGTTGCTATGAATTGGAATTAATTCTATGGGAGTGAGTTTGGTAATTTTGAAATCCACCTGATGGAAAAACAGACACAAATGTAAAAACATCATGTCTCAGAAATTCCAAGGGGCACTTTCAATGCACCAGGAAAAATACGACAACCTGGCCTAACGCAGAGAGTAAAATAGTGCGACCAGAATTGGACGTTTAGTGATATGACTTCAGAGACCATTTTAAGCATTGTGTTGTTGTCAGGTGTCATCGAGCAGTACCATAGAAGGAAACACTGCCCAGTCCAATGCCAGCCATTGTCACAATTGCTCCTATATGTGAGGCCATCGTTGCAGCCACTGTGTCAATCCATCTCAGTGAGTGCCTTCCTTTATTTCTCTACCCTCTCCTTTACCCATCATGATGTTCATTTCCAGGGACTGATCTCTCCTGACAATCTATCCAAAGTATGTAAGATGAAGTCTTTCCATCCTTGCCTCGAAGGAGTACTCTGGCTATACTTCTTCCAAGACAGATTTGTATGCCTTTAATCGGTCCATAGTTCTTTCAATAATGTTCCTCAAGAACTGGAAATACAGGGGATACAGGGTGGATGATCCCTTCAGGACCAGTGGTGTGAGTGGCAATATTAGGAGGGTAGAGGGAGAGTGGGTTCGAAAGAGGGAACCTATTATAAGGAATTATATGTGACCCCCTCCCTGGGGGACAGACAACAGAAAAGTGGGTGAAGGGAGATGTCGGACAGGGCAAGATATGACAAAATAATAATTTATAAATTATCAAGGGCTCATGAGGGAGGGGAGAGTAGGGAGGGAGGGAAAAACTGAGGACCTAATGCCGGGGGCTTAAGTGGAGAGGAAATGTCTTGAGAATGATGAGGTCAATGAATGTTCAAATGTGCTTTACACAATTGGTGTATGTATGGATTGTGATAAGAGTTGTATGAGCCCCTAATAAAACGATTTTAAAAAAAAGAGTTGCAAGAGCCCCCAATAAAATGATCTTTTAATTCAAAAAAATAATAATAATGTTCCTCAAAACCATGATTCAAATGCAACAATTCTTCTTTGTTCTTCTTTATTTGATGGCCAACTTTCACATGCATATGAGGTGATTGATAATACAACAACTTGGGTCAGGTGCACCTTAGAACTGAGGGAAACATCCTTGCTGATTTTTAATACTCTAAGGAAGCGATGTGCTGCAGAGTGACCTAATGCAATGTGTCCTTTGCTCTCTTGGCTGATGTTTTCATGAAAACTGATAGTGGATCCAAGCACCATGAAATCCTTGACAACGTCAATGCTTTCTCTATATATCATGATGGCCCAGTTGTGAAGATGTTGGTCTTCCTTACATTGAGGTGTAATCCTTACTGAAGGCTGCATGCACTCCCTGATTTTCCTCAGTAAGTGCCTTAAGTTCTTCTCATTTTCAACAAACAAGGTTGTATCATCTGCATATCACAGGTTGTTAATAAACTTCCCTCTGATACTGATGGAGCATTCTTCTTCATATAATCCAGGTGCCCTAAGGATTTGCTCAGCACACAGATTGAATAAGTATGGTGAGAGGGTATAACCGACAGACGCCTTTCCTGATTTAAAACCATGTCGTATCCCCTGGTTCTGCTGCCTCTTGATCCAAATTCCACGTAAGCATAATGAAGTTTCCTCGAATTCCCATGTTTCTTAAGGCTATCCATAGTTTGTTATGATCCACACAGTACAGTGCCTTGGCACAGTCAATAAAACACAAGTAAAAATCTATCTGGAATTCTGTTTTCATGAAAGATCCATCTGACATCTGTAATGATATCAAATGTTCTGCACTATCTTCTGAATACAGCCTGAAACCCTGGCAGCTCCCTCACAAAGAACTTTTAGAACTTTTATTGGATGATCTCCAGCAAAATTGTACATAGACGTAATATTAATGATATTGTTTTTTAATTTGTGCATTCTGTTGGGTCACCTTTCTTTGAAAAGGGCACAAATATGGATTTCTTCCAGTCAGTTGGCCAAGTAGTTGTCTTCCATATTTCCTGGCATAGACAGGTGAGTGCTTCTAGTGCTTCATCAGCTTGTTGAAACATTTTAATGGGTATTCCATCAATTTCCGGAGGCTTGTTGTTGACTTATGTTTCATTGTAACTTGAACTTCTTCCTTTAATTCCATTGTTTCATGCTCCTACGCTGCCTCCTGAAATGGTGGAATGTTGCCTAGTTAGTTTTGCTGCAGTGACTCTGTGTATCCTTTCATCTTCTTTGGATGTTTCCTGCCACATTCACTCACTATCTTACCCATAGAATCTCTCAATATTGCAACTTGAGGTTTGAATTTATTCTTGAGTTCTTTCGGTCTAAGATATGCTGTGTTAGTCACTTTCGGTTTTCTAACTGTAAGTCTTTGCACATTGTAGTACAATATTATACTTTGTCTTCTGGGGCTACCCTTCGAAACTTTCTATTCAGATTTTTGATGTCATCATTTCTTCCATTTGCCTTAGTTACACTACAATGAAGAGCAATTTTCAGAGTCTATTCTGACATCCACCTTGATCCTTTCTTTCCCTTTGTCCTGTCCTTCTAATGCCCTTTCTTCATGAATGATGTGCTGGATGCGCTCTCATAGCTCATCAGGTCTTCTGTCATGAGTGTTCCATGCAGCAAATCTGTCTTGAGCTGTTCTCGAAAATCAAGTGGGATAGACTCAGTCATATTTTGGCTCTCATGGAAACATTTGCATTTTCTTCAGCTCCAAGTTGAACTTATATGTAAGCAATCGATGACCTGTTCTATGGTCAGCCCCTGGCCCAGTTTTAGCTACTAATGCTACACTTCTCCATCATCTTTTCCCACCGGTAACCAATTTGATAGCTGTGTATTCCATCTGGAGAAGTCCATATGTATAGTCGCACTTTGTGTTGTTGAAAAAAAATATTTGCTATGAACAAGTAGGTTTTGCAAAGTTATATCATGCAATCTCCGGACTCATTTCTTTCACCAAGTTCATCTTTTTCCAACTACTGTTCCTTTCTCTTTGTTTCCAACTTTTGCATTACAATTGTCAATAATTAGCAATGCATCTTGATTGCATATTTGATCGATTTCATACTGAAGATGGTAGAAATCTTCATTTTTCTCATCACTAGCTTTGGTGATTAGTGCATAAATTTGGATAATAGTTGTATTGTTTGAGTTTTCTTGAAGGTGGGTAATCCCATCACAGACAGCACTGTATTGCAAAACAAACAATCCTTGAAATGCTTTTTCTGACAATGAATGCAAAGCCAATCCCCTTGATTTGTGTCACTGTTACCATTTCTGGCATGGTAAATCATATGATTTTCTGATTCAAAATAGCCAATACCAGTCCACTTCAGTTCACTAACACCTAGGACATCGATCTTTATGCACAACAATTCATTTTTGATGACTTTCCTAGACTCATGGATCGTACATTCCAAGTTCCAATTATTAGTAGCTCTTTTAGGCTGTTTCTTCTTACCTTGTGTTATATTCCATTCGCAAATAAACATCCTGACGGCTCCACTCCCACAGGCAGTAATCCATTCATGTCACCATGGTCGACTCTACTTTGACAAGGCAGGAGCACGGCGTCCGGCACTATCTCCAACAGTGCTCTGCTTCCATCATTAGCCTGCAGTAGCTGACAATGTCTCCATCCTGTGCTAAGGGTCTCAGCAGCTGCTTCCTATGAAGTGGGCCGCCGATTCCTTCTTCCTCGCCTGCCCTTATTCTGCAGGCTTAGCTGATACAGGTTCACTGGGGGTGCCCATGCTGGCATTTTAAACACCATTAACATCACGTCAAGCTTCCCAGCAACACACAAGTCACCACAGTACAACAAGCTGACAGGTAAGTGATAGTTAAAGAGCAGCATACTACTATATTATACTACTACTCCATATACTACACTATAATATATATGCATATTCATAATAATTCTCAACATACCATACTGTTTCTCAATATCACATACTTCTCCACAGACAAGTGATTCTGTCTCTATGTTGTGCTGTCTTAGCCACACTTGGGTTTGGGCAAGAAAATGAACATAGGCTCTAAACTCACTTATCATTTTCAGTGACCCATGAATGTGGCACAGAACACAAAGCTCATAATAGCACAGTGGGGACTACCTCTGCACA
Source organism: Echinops telfairi (assembly GCF_000313985.2). Taxonomy (NCBI): domain Eukaryota; kingdom Metazoa; phylum Chordata; class Mammalia; order Afrosoricida; family Tenrecidae; genus Echinops; species Echinops telfairi. Next base: position 43,620,706 of record NW_022109491.1, read on the forward strand.
CAGCTTGAAACATCTGGGGTGGAGTTAGAGGCCGATATATGATGCCTGCAGATTCCATCTATATGCCAAGCCAAGAGACAGAGAAACATAAATGAAGATAATCTCTTATTCTCCTCTCCCACCACTCTCATTTACACCCCAATCTCAGTCGAGACAAATGAAATGGTTCTGGAATAGAAACACAATTGTTCCTTTCTCTTATTGTCAACCCTCATGAACATTTCACTCTGATGCATATTCTGCTAGACTCTTTATAGACTTATTGTAAGAAATATCATGTTTAAATTGCTGTCCACCCACCCCCAGCCTTTTTTGTTGTGGGGGAATATGCCTGCCCCCCACAACTAATCAAGGGTTCGATAGGCGCAATTGTACAGTTAATATATATAAAGATGACAGGAAAGTCCTAGAGAGCATGAGAAATAAAAGAGAGAGCGAAATAATGGAGTCAGACACATTTCAGAGTAGCATGCTCACCCCAGCCCCACTTGGTGGTCCATGTGGAGATAGGGGAAGGGATGGAGGACAGGGGAAAGGGAATAGGAGAGCGAGGACATGAGAGGAGAGGGGGAGTGGAGGC
>NW_022109491.1:43621385-43627211 GCF_000313985.2 Echinops telfairi
CACAATTGTACAGTTGAGATATATATATTATATTAAAGTCATAGAGAGCATGAGCGATAGAAGAGATATTGCAATAATGCAGTCAGACACATTACATGGTAGCATTGCTCACCTCAGCCTCACTTGGTGGTCCACGTGGAGAGAGGGGGAAGGGAAGGAGGATGGGAAAAGGGAACAAGGGAGAGAGGACAGGAGAGGAGAGGGGGAAGAGAGGGGAGTGACCAGCGAGAGGCCAGAGAGGGAGAAGAGAGAACTCTATTGTTAGCCCATGCCTATATACCTTTGGGGGGTACAAGCCCACTAATTACAGGTAAAGACATACATCACAGGAAGGGGCTGCACTATAGGTTATACAGCAATGAGACGGGGACAATCTAGGGATATACACGCAATAGGAAAAGGAGGAATTGGGGGCACACATGATAAGAAAGGCAGATCCTAGATTCAGGAGAGCAGCCTAACTTTGGATGTCACTGAGCAGGTTTGACCTGTTCTCTGGGTCTCCATAGAAACCATTATCAGTAGGGTATAAACCCCACCTACAGGAACCAAGCTACTGGTCACAAGCCTTTGTGGAGAAGTAGCCCACTGTCCTTAACAGCAGGGAGCAGGGTCTACCTGTGGTGGAACCAGACAGTTGTCAGGCAAATGACTGCCTTTCGGGAGGATGCTCTAAGCATCTGGCCTCCCACCATATGCTGGCAAATAGCCTCTAATGTTTGGCATGTCTTTGGGGGAGACAAAGCTGGGGAAAATCTCTTTATAAGCCCATATTTTGTGAAGAAACAAAAAAAAATGAGCAAGTTGTGTCAATAAGCTATTATTCCTGTGTAATCTTTGCGTGCACTGTTGCCAAATGACAAGCTACAAATATTCTGAGAAGTGCAGAAAGCATTTTATATTGTACAATTTGTGCAAAAAAATATATACGCCTAGAAGTCATACTTGATGCTGTTTATCCTAATTATGAAAGGCCAATGATTTATTTTGAGCAAATAAAGCTACAGATTTAAAATTCAAAATTACAGTGGTCATCTTTCTGCTCAAGAAAATGTTAAGAGCAAAGTTAGATCGAGGGGTATGAACAGTGTAACCTGTCCTTTATAGCAGTCACTGGCCTGTCCCATGAAAAGCTTAGGCTGTGGTTTGTAGTCCCATCTTCAACAGCTGAACAGGTCATTTATAAATGCTCTCCCCCTAATCCTGGGTACAGAATGAAGATGACTGTAAAATAAAACCCTGACAGGATTCTGAGTCATGGAATCTTGAAGCTTCCAGCTTAATGTGTTTATAAAAGATCACAGTATGGTCTCCTCCAGGTAAGGAAGCCCACCCTTGATACCACAAACAGCATCATAATCAAGGCATGCCTACATCGTTGATCTAAGTCACAATAAAATAGATGGAAGCAAAAAGCCTTTTATTCTCTTGGAAGGAAAAAAAAGCAGGCAGGAAGAAAAGATCAAAGTCGAGTAGAACAAAGAAAGAACTTTAAACCAGTATTTTATGAGGTGGGGGACATGATACAGTTTCCTCTAGCCTCCACTTTAATCAGGAAAGAAATTCATTAGAGATTCTGCCACAATCCATATCAAATGGTATAGTTTGCTTCCAGCCACTTTAATGCCAAATGTAGCTGCTGTGAGAGTACCCTTCCAAGACAGCAATCATCGCCCAAAATGACAGAATGCAGGATAAATTGCGCAAATGAGCATATTCTAGCAAAGAAATCGGGATGACAAAAAACATAATAAGATTGCTTTACACAAAGAGGAAATGTTAAATTGGGAATAATTTCACTGTCTCACAACTCTCACTTTCCCTATTTACTTCCTTTTGCCACCAGCTAAAGTATGGTGACCACATCTGATTTCCTCTGGCCACACAAGAGAGGAGCAACCAGCTCCTCACTTGCCTAAGCCCCATTACCACGAGGCCCAGGTAAGACATGCCTCCGCCCTCTATCCTTCTTGTACCCCATTCTGATCCCAACTACCTTATCACAGGACACTGCACTTTCATAATCCATTGCCACAGAGAATTCATAAACAATATCCAGGATTAATCGGGTTGTTTAAGGAAGAGAAGGTGACCATAAATCAGGATTAGGAATCATGAAGGATAAGGGTCATTGGTCCACAGTAAACCTCCCCTCAGCCAACAGCCAAGTCTCTCCCTAGGCCTCAGCCTCTCAGCCATGTGGTCCCTTGGAGTCTTCTTCTACAGCCCATGTGCTGCTTCACAGTGCCATCGTCTCATCACTGCCTTCCATTCTGTCTCAGGGTCTCCTATCCTTGGCCTCTGATCTCAGTGTGGCCTGGTCTCCACTGTCTGCCACTGCAAACAGGGAAGGGTCTGGAACATGCTCTGCTAGTGCCTCTTCTTCCTCGATAGTCCCCGGGATTCTCTCTATTCCTGCTTCTGAGATGGCTCATCCTTATAGCCAGGGCAGAGACAACTAAAACTGACCAACCCCCTCCATTAGTCCAATACACACTCTGTTTGCGATTGTCCCAACCAATCATTTGGGAGAAGTAGTATAGACATGGAGAGAAGAACCATGCCACATTAAGAAATTCCACTTCACCAAAGATACCTAGATAATTGCTCAATCAAGGGTGGGCATAACATAAAAGCAATTGCAAAGAAATCAAATTCTATTAAAAGAGTCAAAACAAAAAAAATCTGAAATTTATGTGCTGGCATGGTTTCTGTTACCAATTTTTGATAATGTTTTAATGCAGCAGTTCTCAACCTATGGGTTGCGAACTCTTTGGGGGTCAAACAACCCTTTCACAGGGGTCACCTGATTCATAACAGTAGCAAAATTACAGCCATGAAGTAGCAACAAAAATAATTTTATGGCTGGGGGGGTCACCACAACATTAGAAACTGTATTAAATGGTCACAGCATTAGGAAGGTTGAGAACCACTGGTCTAATGTGTAGGAATGTATATGCTGGGAGTTGGGGTCACTTATTTGTTTGTTTGTTTATTTGTTTGTTTGTTTAACCAGAGACACATCTTTATGAATAAATTTGGTTTAATATTCCAAAATTGGTATGCAACTGCTTGAAACAAAAGGTTGAACAAAATGTGAAGTTCTAGCTAACACTAAAACATAATAGCCAATATCCAATCATTTGAAAAGTTAAGAAAGGAAGGTTATAAAAGAAGGAAAGAGAAAAGAAAACAATGTATAAATTCCCTTATTTCCCTTGCCCCTCACTCATCACTCATTAAAAGATTAGATTCTAGAAACTGCTTTAAGGTTGAAGGTAAACAAACGGCCATCAAGCGCAGAAGTAATAAAGCCCACATGGAAGACGCACACCAGCCTGTGTGATCACAATGTGCCGAAGGGATCAGTTATCAGGCATCAAAGAACAAAAAATCATATAATTGTGTGCTCACCTCCCTGATACAACCGCTGAAGACAAATGGGTGCAGAAGCAAATGTGGCGAAGAAAGCTGATGGTGCCCAGCTATCAAAAGATATAGCATCTGGGGTCTTAAAGGCTTGAAGGTAAACAAGCAGCCATCAAGCTCAGAAGCAACAAAGTCCACATGGAAGAAGCACACCAGCCTCTGAGATCCAGAGGTGTCAAAGGGACCAGGTATCAGGCATCATCAGAACAAAAAACCATATTGTGAATGAGGGGAAGTGCAGAGTGGAGACCAAAAGCCCATTTTTAGGCAATTGGGCATCCCCTTATGGAAGGGTCACAGGGAGGAGACGAGCCAGTCAGGGTGTAATGTAGCAACAATGAAACATACACCTTTCCTCTAGTTCCTAAATGCTTTCTCCGCCCACACTATCATGATCCCAATTCTACCTTACAAATCTGGCTAGACCAGAGGATGTACACTGGTACAGATAGCAACTGGAAACAGGGAATCCAGGGCAGATGATCCCTTCAGGACCCATGGTGAGAGTGACAATACTGGGAGGGTAGAGGGAGGGTGGGTTGGAAAGGAGGAACCAATTACAAAGATCTACATGTGACATCCTCCCTGAGGGATGGACAACAGAAAATGGGTGAAGGGAGATGTCAGACAGGGCAAGATATGACAAAATAATTATTTATAAATTATCAAGGGTTCATGAGGGAGGGGGGAGGGGGAAAAATGAGGAGCTGATGCCAGGGGCTTAGGTGGAGAGCAAATGTTTCGAGAATGGTGAGGGCAATGAAAGTACAAATGTGCTTTACACAAATGACGTATGTATGGATTGTGATGAGTTGTATAAGCCCCTAATAAAATGATTATTTAAAAAAAATTTATCAAGGGCTCATAAGGGAGGGAGGAGCTGGGAGGGAGGGGAAAAATGAGGACCTGATGCCAGGGGCTTATGTGGAGAGCAAACATTTTGAGAATGATGAGGGCGATGAATGTACAAATGTGCTTTACACAATTGATGTGTGTATGGATTGTGATAAGAGTTGTATGAGCCCCTAGTAAAACAATTTTAAAAAAAGAAAGGTACTTTATGAACAGTAGGTATTCATTTTCTAAAAGGTACCTTCACTCATTTCAAGGTAAAGCAAAATAACTAACTTCAATCTTCTTAGATTTAAAAATAAAAAGTAATCAAATCTGGTCATTTAAAGTTTACATTAAGCAAACAGCAATTCCCTATATACCATCTCTAATACTTATATAAAGTTTTTAAAAAGTGCCTAGAGCCATGCTTCTTTACCCAACTAATTTAATATAAATGTAATTATAAATATACTGACATTTGACTTTTTTTTACAAATATGGCCTAATCACCAAGCCTAGCATCCACAGATATTTATTCACAACCTACCCTGAATATTACAAAGCAGTATGAAATAGTACCTGACCTGAAGAAGCCTGCCACCTTAGGGAGGTGACATGTGCAATAAACATAGAAACCAATGCTGTCGCTGTGGGTGGATGTTCGGAGGTCTACATAAAAGAATTTTCTACAAAGTGTAGACGTTCCTTTTTAAAGTTCCAAAGGAATTTCCTAAGATCCAACTACATTCAAAGGGAATGTTCCTAAAAGGCAAAGCGCACATCCTTGCCTTCTTGAGTCAAGAACACTGTCATTTATTCCCCAGGACTCTGAGTGATGATCGTGACCTCAAATGACTCAACTACAGAATAATACAGCCCAGGCCTTTGCCGGGGCCTCTAAGGTGTGTACAGGCTGCTTTCATCCTAAACAAAGGGACCATCAAAGTGCTTGGGCTTGATTAAATTACACTGGCTCTTTTAAAATCAGCAGGTTGACACTTATTCCTACTATCATGTGTCTTCTACTCAGAGCTCCCTTCCCCCTTCTAATTTGTTCTTTCTAATCTACTGTGGGCTGTGGAAACTTAAAAACCCTTTTTGATGTGTGCACAGAAAAGCCTCTCATATCAGTAAAAGTTTCTAAAATCCCCCCTAAACTCTGGAGTCTATCTTTTACTTCTGACCTATGTTCAAAGACTTCCTCTTTTTTTAGTGCTCAGCTACTTTTTAGCTAGTTGGAGCTGTCAAATGAACATGTATCTCATATTTCCATTCACAAATGCCTACTTAAAAAGAAATGGAGGTAAAAGGGGGGGGTGGGGATACTAGGGAAGAAAAAGAAAAATCTACTCAGAAATTTGAAGTTGTTTTTGCTATAAATCCAGACCAAACAGGATTGAACTGATCAATGCCTGTATACATAGAGTAAACTACTTTTTTGTTTAATGCCATTTTATTTTTTATTTATTTATTTTTTTTAACATTTTATTAGGGGCTCATACAACTGTTATCCCAATCCATACACACATCAATTGTGTAAAGCGCATTTGTACATTGTTTCTC
>NW_022109491.1:43628631-43648666 GCF_000313985.2 Echinops telfairi
GGAACAACAAGCGATCCAAATTGGTGGGGAGACAGTTGTGGGAGACCTGGTAGGGCAGGATCAAGGGGAATGTAACAAAGAGGAAGTGCCGAAATCCTGGTGGGGACTGAGCAGTAAACTACTTTTAAGATAAACAAAAAGTGCCAAAAATTAACTCCATGTGAGAAGTAAGTGCAGGATGGCTTCAGAATAGCAAATCATTTTAGTCTAAGACTTCTCTAAACTCTAGAATTTAGCTGAAAATTTAGGAGAACCCCCACGTTTTAACCATCATACACGCTACAGGTGATCAAGCTCTCATTTATATACAGAAGCCATCACCATCCCAGTGAGAAGATCTCCATTTAGCCAAGGGATAAATCAAAAGACTATGAAGAATGAAACAATCAATGGTCAAATGCACTGGTGGGGAAAAAAAGGGTGATGGAAAAAGCACTGCGTTTAATCTAAATAAAGTCTAGATGCAGATGTATTCGTTACCAATAGAGGCTTCAACTCCTGGCCATCCCAAGTGTGTAGAGACCAATTTCTTCTTCGGTTTTCAAAGGTGTGTTCAGAAAGCACATCACCAAGCCTTCCTCCCAAAGCATGACTAGGTGCGTAAGAATGAGCAACCTTTCAGTTAGGACTCCAGCATTTAACTACTTATGCTACCTGGGAAGCTTTGATGTAAATAGAAACGCTGAAAGATATACAACTTCCAATCAAGGCCATTAACAGTATAAAGCCAGATTGCCTCCATGGCAGGCTCTGCAACCACGGGGAGGCTTTGCTTTCATTTTTTGCTAGCAGTACAGAGCTGGAAAATCCCGGAGACTGGGGCTAGCCAACCCGGGAACAACACGGCGGGTCCAACAGCCAATGAGAAGATGACACAGGCTGCGCGGGAAGAACACAAAGGACCAAACCGCCAGCTCACCACAGACAAGCCAATCGGCGGAAAGCGGGAGGGAAGGCCTAAGGATGCCCGTTACATAGACCCAGTGTATATAAGCGACAGCCTTTTCTTTGTTCGGGGCTCTTGCCCAAGACGGTGCACGTGGTTGAGTACCTGAGGACTTGAGCCCTGGCTTAAGCTAGTACAAATAAAACCTCTTTTGTTATTGCAGCCTTGTGTCTGATCTTCTTCCGTTGTTGGGGGAAGCGCTCCCAGTCCCTACAACAGAAACAACCTGGGGGGAAAAAAAAAGGGGGGGGGGGGGCCTGGAAAAAAACCCAAACTAGAATGCAAATTCTTAAGTTGTGTAGATTGTACTGAACCAGTTAAAATCTCCTTAAACTATCATTTTGAAATGATCTTTAAGCCTTGAACCAAAACTATCCTCAAGATCATCTTCTATCGAAACAATTGATTGGCATACACAATAAAGGATATTACCTGAGAGTACAGTAGTACTCCACTAAAATAAAAAAAAGAGTATGTGACGAAATGGTCAATTACTCGAAAGCAAAGATGAAAAGGGACAAGGAATGGAGACCATATTCTCTCACTTGCTGAGTTCTGAGATTTGCTGCAACATTTCACAGGAATTCACGAAACCTTGAGGAAAAGTCTCATCTGGGAACTGGAGCTCTTCAATACCAAATCGGAAGGGAAGGCAGAGTGAGCCGAATGCTGGGTCCACAGCCAGAAGCCAAAAATGTCCTAATGTAAAAACAGGTCCTATTGCTCTGACCAAAACTCAGTCAGGAAATAGAGGTATGGCTTTCCAAGTGATGTGATATGTATTAGAAATGTACAGTAGTGCCAGCATATGTACCCCATCCAACAAAACAAAGGAATGATGTCTTAAGTCATATCTTCTATAAAGGTAGAGACTTAAAGAAGTCCCCACGGGAAAAAGAGTGTGGCTTGGTTCACATTCTCCATTAAAATAGTCTAAAGTTCCCTGGGAAAGTGTGACTTAGCTCACACCTTCTACTAAAGTCAAGAGTTACTACCACATTAATCCTGTCCTTCAGTATCGTATAGAACTCCCTCCAAAACAAAATCATAGTTATAGTAAAGTCCAGAATTTGAATACATCACATAAGGAATTGTGGCTAGAAGGGCAATTTTAATTGACTACAATTCAGTGATTATAATAATAAAGAAATAAAACTATAAGTATAAACTTTTAGAAAACAAAAATTATCTCATATCAGAAAATACTGTTAAATATATGCTCAAGGGAAAATGAATAACCTTAAGGAGTTACATTTTTAAACAAAAAGCACAATTTTAAAATATAAAATATATAAATAATAAGGCATAAGCAGAAATTAATGCTTTCAAAACAAATGTAAATGTATAAAATTAATAATGAGAAAAACAGAGAATATATGGGATCTGTCCTTTGAATAGTAATAATTTTGAAACCTTTTTCTTCATTAATCCACTGAGATGTAGTCAAGTATTATGGCCCCTTTAGCCATAATCCCCTATGTGATATATTATACATTCTGCCCTCTATGCTTATGGCTATAATCTCGTTTTGGTGGGAATACTCTGCTACACTAACAGACAAGATCAAGGTGGGATTAAGTCTCCACCTTATTACAGGGTGTGACAAGTTCATAAATATTGCTTTATTTTTTAGTGTTATAATCACTGAATTGTCGTCAATTAAAATAGCCCTTCTACCCATAATTCCTTATGTGATGTATTCTAGTTTTTTCCTTGAGGGTATGGTCTGCTAAAAGATATTAACCACGCTTCAAAGCCATTTCTCTACGTAGAAGCCATCTCGGAGTCATGAAAAGAACCCTCAGGACCAACATAGGAGCTCCCAGTGGAATATATTCACGATGTCTGTCTGGAGCGATTTTGGCAGAGGTCATAGCACCAGAGGCTGTGACCCCAAGACCAGGGGACAGAGCAAACAAGTCACACTAACACCAGAGGCAGAGGCAAGGAGACCATGAGACAGAATCGAGAAACATTATAGAGACTATAGGACTTTGAGGCAGAGCAGCAGGCTGGCGTCCTGCCTGCAGATGCATGGACCAAGAGACCACATGGCTGAGAGCTGAGAAAAGGCACTACTGTGGACCAAGGACTGAAAACTTCCCTAATAAAGCCCATAATGCTGAGTGTTGTCTCTGAGTTCTGTGTGGCCATTGCCATGAATTGTCGAACTCAGCATAGAAGTAGAGCGTTGCAGGAGAAATGGCGAGTGTCCGAATAAGTAAAGAAGAATGGAGGCTAGAAGTAGGTAACAGGGAAATCAGGGAAGGTCCGATATGGCCCTCCATGTCATTTTTGCACCCAGAATAAAAACACTAAAGTTCGTGAAACTCATTCATTCCACTTGAACAAATAAAATAGCATATACAAACTATATTGATCACAATAAAGCCTAAAGATATGCCCAACTCAAGATCACGTTAAAATAATAGAGACAGAAAATTATACCCAGATATCTTAGTGGACCCTGCACATTTGGTTCTAGGCCTTTGCAGTAAAATCACACACACACACACCAAAAAAAGGCATAGGAATCTTTGAGTTTCCCAGTGTATATGAAAGTTACACTATACAACAGTCTATTAGATATAAAGTGTGGTTGTGAAGTGCTATCTCTTTAAACATACATAGCATTCTAGAAAAGTTTGAAACGCTGTAAGAATTACCATAATGTGACATAAAGGCGCAAAGTGAGTATGTGCTATTTGAAAAATGGAAGAGCCAACAGACTTGCTTGAGGCAGAGTGACCACACAGCTTCCATTTTTTTTAAATGCATTATATGCAAAGCAAAAATAAGAGGAGATATGCCTGCAGTTAATGCTTTCTAGTGATTCACAATTTAACCTTAAAATATCAAATTTTAGTAACTTACGTTACTAAAAAGTAACTGCTAAGTACCCAAAAAAAAAACCTCAAAGAATTATGCACCATTTACTCTAAGAACTACTTGAATTTTTTGGTAAGTTTATGGCCCATCGAGGAGAACCAAGGCATGTATTGGAGAATCACTACCCAAAAGCAGCTTCAAACTTGAAGTTTCCAAAGACTAGACCTTCCAGTAGATGTTGCCCACAGGTTTACGAAAATCAACTTCCAAATCCTGAATTTTGTACATCAGATGTGTCCTGGCAAAGGCCAGGAATCCCTCTTGTATGGACAACCACCTCTTATTTCTGCCTTACTTCCTTTACACAGACGTTCTTCTTCCATCTTATAATACACAAATATATGCCTTATCCATTCTAAATTTTATGTTACACTGAAAGATGTCAAACCAAGAGAAATCTTGAAATATTTAAGCCTAAATCAAGGTATATGACAGAACTTCTTTTCATCCTGTGTCTTGCACATAATACTGACAAGTGCAAAACCTGTTGACGTTGTTGGTCGTGGGGGTGTTGTTAGGTCAGCTGACTCACAGTGACCTTATGGACAACAGAAGGACACACTGCCCCGTCCGACATCATTCTCACTATTATTCTTAGGTTTGCACCCATTGTTGCAACCACTGTATCCATCCAGCTCATTAAGAGCCTTCCTCTTTTTCACTGCATTTCTGTTTAGCAAGCATAATGTCCCTTCCAGGCATGGATCTCTTCTGATGGCATGTCCAAAGTACATGAGACTAAGTCTCACCATCCTTGCCTCTAAGGAGCATTCAGTTGTATTTCCTCCAAGACAGATCTCTTTGTTCTTTTGGCAGTCCTTTCTGTATTTCCATATTCTTTCAATATTCTTCACCAGCACCATAGTTCAAATCAATCATTTTTTTCTTTAGTATTCAATGCTCAATTTTCACATGCATATGACCAACTAAAAATACTATAGCTTGGGTCAGGCCTAAGCCTTCAAAGTAACATCCTTGCTTTTCAACACTTGAAAGAGGTCTTATGCAGATTTACCGGATGCAGTGCATCATTTGACCTTTTAACTGCTGCTTCCATTAGCATTGATTATGGATCCAAGTAAGACAAAATCCTTGAAAACATCAATCTTTTCTCCAATTACCATGATGTCACCTATTGCTCCAGTTGTGAGGATGATTCTGTTCTTCTTTACATGGAGGTGCAGTCCAGACTGAAGGCTACAGTTCCCGATCTTCATCAACAAGTGTGTCAAGTCCTCTTCACTCTCAGTAAACAGAGTTGTGTCACCTGCTTATCACAAGTTGTTAATAAAACTTCCTCCAATGCTGAAGCCACATTCTTCTGCATATAATCCAGTTTGCTGATTATCTCCTCAGCACACAGATTGAATAAGTATGGTGAGAAGATAGGACCTTGATGCACACCTTTCCTAATTCATGTACTATTTGCAGAACTGCTTCTTGATCCTTGTACAAATTCTGCATGAGAACAATGAAGTGTTCCGCAATTCCCATTCTTCTCAAGACTTTTCATAGTTTTTTTATGATTCACACAGTTGAATGCCTTGGTACAGTCAATAAAGACAAGCAAACACCTTTCTACTATTCTCTGCTGTCAGCAAAGATTGCCGGACATCAATAATATCACTTTTCCACATTCTCTTCCAAGTCTGGCTTCTGGCAGCTCCCTGTCAAAGTACTGCTAGAACCTTTGTTGGATGATCTTCAGGAAATTTTTACTTGCACGGGATACCAGTGATACTCTTCTTTAATTTTTGCATCCTTTGGCTTACCTGTCTTTGGAATGGAAACAAATATGAATCTCTTCTAGTCGGTTGGTCAAGTAGCTGTTTTCCTAATTTATTGGCATAGGTGAGTGAGTACTTCCAAAGCTTCATCAGCTTGTTGAAACATTTGAATGAATGTTCCATCAATTTTGGGAGCCTTCTTTTTGGCTAATGCTTTCAGTGCAGCTTAGACTTCTCCTTACAGTAGCATTGGTTCTTTCTCATTCTCTATCTCTCGAATCACGGAATGTCCACTAGTTCTTCTTGGTACAGTGTCTCTGTGTATTCTTTCCATCTTCTTTGGAAACTTCCTGCATCATTCGACATTTTGGCCATGGAATCTTTCAATACTATAATTTGAGGCTTGACTTATTTTTCTTTAGTTCTTTCAGTTTAAGATACGTGGAGTGTGCTCTTTCTTTTTGTTTTTCTAACACAAGTCTTCTCACATTTCATAATAATAATTTGCTTTGTCTTCTAGAGTGGCCCCTTGACATGTTCTGATCAGCTCTCTGACTTCATCATTTCTTCCCTTTACTTTAGATACTCTATGCTTAAGAGCAAATTTCAGAATCTCTTCTGACATCCACTTTGTTCTTTTCTTTCTTTTCCGTCTTTCTAATGGCCTTTTGCTTTCTTTGAGTGTGATGTTTTTAATGTCAACTCACAGCTCATCAGCACCTGGTGGTATAATCTGAGTATTTTTGCTGAATTGGATGCTCTGAATTCAGACATATCAGAGCCTCTTGAATGCAAAGCAAACAGAGATATACTGAAGATACACAAACCACTACGAGCTACCCTACATAGGGTTTCTGAAGTTGTGCAACTAACAGGAGCACACAGCCTCATCTTTCTTCTGCAGAGACAGCTGATGGGTTTGAACCACAGACCTACAGGTAGCAGCCCAACATTTACCTGACAACACCACAGATCCTTATTTAAAGTCAGCAAATACACAGGAACATACTGTGCCTACCTCATCTATCATAGAATTTGAAGACAAAAATGCCATGATACCATTGAATTAGGAATCACCCTAATTGTTTGAACTAAAAAGTCAGACTTTTCTAAAGAAGCCAAATTGTCTAACTTACTAGCAACAATTCTACAGCTTCAAGCATAAACTATAAAGAGAAATAAAATTATTTTTACAGCCTATAGTACAAAGTAATATTCAGAACCTGCCTAGAGTGTATGGAATTTGGCAAGGTATTGTGAAGTAAAAAAAGCAACCTCCAAACCAAACCAAATTCATTGCCATCAATCTTTGCCGACTCATAACAGACTCTACAGAGCAAAGTAGAACTACCGATGTGAGTTTGCAAGACAATAATTCTTCACAGGAGTAGATAGCTCCATGTTTCTCCGCTGGAGTGGCCGGTGCTTCCAAATTGCTGACCAACATATGACCACCATGCCACCGGGGCTCGTAAAAAAGCAACAGGTAGAATGAACAGCCCTCTGAAACATGAGATCAAGCTTTTTGGTAACCTTCCCAGAAACGGAGAAAGTGCATGATTCTAAGGACTAGGTAAAACAAAGCCTTTTTGAATGTCAAGCGGTTTCCAATTATTAGCTTTTAACAAAATTGAAGGAAGATTAAATCTCAGCTGCCAGCACAAAAAAGTATTAAAAATAATGTTTGATGGCACAGATCATGTGACTTTTCGCTTATTGTATAAAAGCATTTCAGAGAACTGAGAGATATTGCTAAAGTAATCTTCTTCCCATTCCCATCAACTCATGAATGTGAAAGAGTTTGCAAGGGGCACTGCTACCAGTGTCCCTGTGAATAATGATTAATGGGACAGGATCTGATTGGGCAAAAGGTCTCATACATTTTGTTAAGTAACATATTCCTAACAACACTTAGTGACCAAAATGTATACTTTCTATGTATACATTTGTTGTGTTGATGAATTATGTACCCTTAAAAACCTGTAATGATAACTCATTCTGGAAGAAATGTTCTTAATAATTAGAGCAAAATGTTTTAGGAACTATTATTTCATTGCTTCACTATATTTAAATTTGTTTGCATGGTTTTACTACAAGTGATTATAGTTTTACAAGCTAAGAAAAAGATTTAAGTATAAATCAAGAAAAACATATTAGGAAATATGTAAAAATAATAAAGAAAAATAGATTTAATTTTTGTAAGGAAAACTGAATGACTATACACATTCAAAAAGAAAATAATATAAAATTCCCAAACAGATAAAGGAGAAACGTTTTCTGTATTTTTACAAGGATGTGAGTTGTTGCTGTTATCAGTTGTTGTTGTTGACAGTAGCTGTTGACCCCACGTGTGCAGAGTAGAACTGAGTAGGGCACAGGTATTGTAAGGCTGAGACCTTTCAAGAGTCGATCACCAGTCTGGTCCCCCCAGGTACCTCTGGGAGAGTTCAAACAACCAGCCTTTTAACTGGAGGCAAGCACTCCACATGTAGACAGTGGAGAATACCAACTTTCAATAATCTAAATTCCAATAGATGCATCTGGAACTTGAACAAAGATCCGGAAGCAATTGTGCAAACAGAACAAGGGAATGACGCATGGTTCTCCATTTGAAAAGGTGTGCAAAAGGTTGCATCCTGTCACCATACTTACTCAATCTGCATGCTACAGGAAATCATTCCTGACACTGGATAACAGGAAGAAGATGTGGTATCAGAACTGAATGAAAACTTGTTAATAACCTGCAATACGCAGATGGCACGAGCTTATTTTTCAGAAAGTGAGGAGGACTTCAAGCACTTGCTGATGAAGATCTAGGATGGCAGCCCTCGGTGTGGATGACAACTCAGTGTAAAGAAGACGCAAATCCTCACAACTGGACCAACAGGTAACATCATGGCAATCAGAGAAAAGATGGAAGTTGTCAGGGTTTGTCTTGTTTGGATCCACAATCAATGCTCATGAAAGCAGCAGTCAAAAGGTCAAATGACGCATTGCATCAGGTAAATCTCCTGCAGAAAAACTCTTTCAAGGGCTGAAAAGCAAGGGCATAACTTCGAGGACTAAGGTGCACCTAACCCAAGCCATGGTATTTATAATAGTCTCATATGCAAGTGAAAGGTGGACACTGAATAAGGAAAACCAAAGGAGGATCAATGTGTTTGATTTACGGTACTGATGAGGAATAAGAAAAGTACCTTGGACTGCCAAAAGAACAAACAGATCTGTCTTGGAAGAAGTACAGGCAGAATGCTCCTTAGAAGCTTGGTGAGACTTTATCTCACGTACTTCGGACATGTTATGAAGAGAGACAGTTACCGGAAAAGGACATGATGCTTGTTAAAACATGGGGGACAGGGAAAAGGGAGAGAGCCTTGATAAGATGGATTGACAGAGCCGCAGTAACAACGAGCTCAGATATAACAATTGTGAGGCTGGTACAGGACGGGAAGGTGTTTCGTTCCATTGGACACAAGGTTTCTATGACTTGGAACTGTGTCTAGGGCACCTAACATCAACTGTTGTTATGAGGTTCGCTGCCTCGAAATAAAACCAGAGCCTGATTCCTCAGAGCACTGAGAGATACACTGGCATCTCATTATAATGAATAATAAGTCAAGATTTTTTTAAAGAAATTTTTTTTCCTAACGCAATTTTGGGCCCAGCCTCTTCTGTCCTCCGAGATATATAGACCACCTCGGAGC
Source organism: Echinops telfairi (assembly GCF_000313985.2). Taxonomy (NCBI): domain Eukaryota; kingdom Metazoa; phylum Chordata; class Mammalia; order Afrosoricida; family Tenrecidae; genus Echinops; species Echinops telfairi. The sequence continues at coordinate 43,637,898 of NW_022109491.1, forward strand.
ATCTTGCAGCAGCCGCCCTTCACTAAAGAAGTCTTCCACACGCCTTTAAAGGATGGTTGGGCATGCCGATGACCCCTGCACTATTTCTTACTTGAAACTCGCTTTTGACACGTGCTCTTAACACATACGTATTTACACACACTCCTATAATCATACATTGTATCGATGCAGTCTCATGGATTCTCTTCAATAAATCAACATAAAAGGTGAAAGAAACCCCATGTAAATCTCCTATCAAGCGCAGAACTTACGCACTTGTACATGTGACTTGCCGAGCTACTTTCCACCCATCGCTACTCTACATCACACAGTAGATCTGTCCCATGTGGTCTCCTGGGCTGTAATTTTACAGGAACAGATTGCCCGGTCTTTTCTCACGCAAGGTCACAATGACACCAGCCATTAAGACGAAGGTCTAACTAGCCGAGCCTGAAGAATGCAGTTCATCGTTGTCTCTCACTTAAAAATATTCAAGGAGCACAAATTTAAGTCATTTCAATTTTTCTCTCCAACTTAAGAAATGTGAACACGAAGCAGGGTGATGGAAGCTCCGGAAAGCCTACTCTTGCCCAGTACCTGAGACCAACGTCCGGCCATGCCGTGTACAACAATATAAAACACCGCCTGGTCCTGTGCCATCTCCATGGCTGTTGGTAAGCTCGAGTTCATGGTTGGAGCCAGTAAGCCTTCTGAGTGTCTTCTACCCGAGGAAACGCAATTTCTAGCACTGTACCAGAAAGTATTCTGTTGTTTAATGTAGTTCTCACTGGCTTCACTTTCAGTGGTAAATCTTCAGGTCATTCTTCCTAGTCTGTCTTAGTCTAGGAGCTCCACTGGAAGCTGTTCACTGTATCTGAAATGCCAGTAGCATAACTTCCAGCATCAGAGCTACCCACAACCCATCACAGTACTACAAACAGATAGATGGGCAGTGTGGTACAGAGTAAAGCACACAATAATTTGCTGAGCAGATGATATACTGACATGCAAGGCAGAAAACTAATAGTGATGTTTGTTGGACATACTTATATTAAAATATAAATGATTATAATAAAACAAGAACTATTAAACACAGATGAAGGCTTGAAATGAGAACTTATAGGTGAGATTAAAATTTCACACACAAAAAATAATGAAATTGCTTGCTTTCCACTTAAAGGTATAATAACACAGAATCTTCATCCATCTCTCATTCGCCTTCTCTATCCTTCTATCCTTCAGCCCTCTTCAGCTCTCACATCCACCAATGCGAGAACCAGAAAAGAGAGAAAATGCAAATGCAAAGGACAATAGGAATGATAATAGATAGAAAAACACACTTCCACATCATTTTTTTTTTTTAAAGGACAGAGAACTAGCCACAAGAATTTTGGATGCCTTTAGAATACCAATGTGGTGTCCATTCCGGAACTTCTCCACCTCCATAAGGGTGAAAAAGAAAAGAAAAAGACCAAACTAGGAAACAAACACCCATAACTTTACTTTGAAACCCAATACTGGCACTAAGAGCTACCACTAATAACCCTAATACATATATAGATATTTCAAACTATTATTCTGTGGATACAACACCTGTAGGTCTAGTAGATTTTTATCTGATGGCATTTGGCTCTCCTAGTAAGGTTGGCATTGGGTGCGAACAAAAGGAGAGCAGTTCGAAATCACCAGCCGCTCCATGGGAGAAAGAGGGCACATTCAATTCCTGTAAAGAGGCACAGTCTCGGAAACTCACAGGGGCAGTCCTAACGCATCCTATCGGGTCACGATAGATTGGTATTGACTCAATACAGTGAGTTTGTTTGTTCTGGGAATCCGCTCTGTACTATGACCAGTATTTTATGGCGACGAAATAAACACCACTGCAAAGTTATGCCTCAAACATTGATGACCACACAAATGCTGTGCAGATATAAACCCATAATATGTTTATGCTGTCAAAAGAATTTAAATCCCTGCCTCAGGATGAATTGTTCCTCAGGAGTCTTTATAGACCTTACTCAGAAATCCACTTCACATTAAATCACACACAGTTCATACATTTATATTACAGAAAGGTCTAATTTTTGAATAATGATATAACCCAATATATTAATTCATAACCATCTTAATAAAAATTCTGTGAAAAATCTCAATCAGAACTGTCCACAAGCAGGGAGGAAATTCCTTCAACGTAGGCATTGAGTTATTATTACAAATATTGAAGTGATTATTAAACACACTGAAGTCACCAAACCACAGGAAGGTATAGCTAATTTACTATGAGGGACACATGCACATGTTCTAAATTAATTCTTACTCACTTTCATTAATATTTTTGCTAATTATACCTTCTTAAAATCTTTTATTATAGGGCAATGAATGTACAAATGTGCTTACACAATTGATGTATGAATGGATTGTGATAAGAGTTGTATGAGTCCCTAATAAAAGGATTTTTTTAAATCTTTTATTATAAAAATGCTGAAAGTAACATTCTTTTGCCTAAGGTAATGACATTACTTTGCCTAACTTCTTATCTGCATATAGCTCAAAACATTCAAACAGATGTGAATTCAAAATTCAAGAACTCTTTGCCTTCCCTTACATTAATATGAACTCCAATAAGAAATATGTATCATAACCATAGTCATTATCATTTACTGTGCACACTGGATTTTCCAAACCAAGGATCAACTAACACATGTCCTGAAGACCAAATCTAAACCTCAATAAATAAAGTTCTATTAGAACACCGCTATGCTCATGTCTGTGTATAGTCAGTGTCTACTTTCCTCCAACAGCCACAAGCGTCATAGTCATGGTAGAGAGTCTGACTCACAGAGCCTAAAATATTTACTACCTGGTCCTTCACAGAAAAAGTTTCTCAATACCATTTCTAGACATTGTACTAGGTAAGCACTTTGATAAAGATCTATTTACACAGAGTATTCAGTGATGAAGAAACAATTATTACTCCCACTCTCATGAAGAACAAAGACATCCTGGTGGCACTATGGGATAAGTATTAGGTTGCGAAGCTCAAGGTCAGCAGTTCAAAACCAACAGCTGCTCCAAGGGAGAGAGATGAGGCTCTTTGCTCTCCTAAAGATGTACAACTTCAGATACCCTACAAAGAGTTGCTATGAGCTCAAATCAACTAGATGGCAATAGGTTGAATGGTTCAGAGAAGAAAAGTTGGGTTTCCCACAGCCATAGGTGGTATAGTCAGCTTTAGCCCACCATGCACTAGCTCTGCAGTGGAAAACTCAAACAACCGCACTGTGCTGAGTGAGAGCTGGAGAGAACAACTTAGTCCTGAGTGTACTTTAAAAAGAAACTAGTGGGGATACAGAACTGTATGGTGATCAGTGTGGCATTCACTAAAACAAATGCAAATACAAGTACCCTGTGATCCAGCAATCGCTCTACTCAGTATATACCCCCAAAGAAATAAAGACTACAATATGAACAGACATATGTACACCTATGCTTACCGCAGCAATTTCCATAGTAACAAAAACATGGAAAAAAACAAATACCCGGATTACAGAGGAATGGATCAACAAACTCCAGCACATCCATACAATGGGATTCTAGTCATCAATAAAAAACAATGACAGGTCTCTTAAACACCATAAGACATGGACAAAACTAGGGAATATTATGCTTAGCAAACGTAGTCAATCTTACAAAGATATTTAATAACACCATAATTACAAGGAAAAATTTTTAAAGCAGCATGGTTTTTACACTAAAAGACAAGACTTTGATCACTAGGAGAAGGGACATGGGCATAAACAAGGGGAGGAGAGGATGGGCTATTGAGGAGGGAGGATGTGGTGGGAGGAGAATCATATATATGGAATGGTTAAGAGGATATTTGCTGATTTCACTTCTTGAGATTGGCTGTGTAAATATATAGTGTGTTTCTTTAAAAACCAATAATAATAATTCCTCCAGATTCCTTATCCCTCAAACTTAAAATAGTGGTCTGAGTGGCTAAAAAACAAACAAAAACCTTTACTTCATTGTTATCAATGTAAAGGGTCTAAGACAATCTCAGGAAGGAAGAGAATCCCCACACTCAGGGGAGACATTTCCTCAACTGCTTCATCTCACGGATGGCACAGTATTACAAGCTGTCCCACAATGGTGCCCTACTGTTTGCTCTCACTGATGTAACCACTGATAATCAGCCCACTGACTGCATTTTACCCTTTCAATCTATTCTTCATGCCATTTGCAGGGTCATTTTCTCTCTCCCAAGCCAAACCCGTGGACATTAAATCTATCCTGACTCCTAGGAACCCTGTACAGGGTGTGTGAGGCTGTACATCTTCCCAGGAGCCGACAGCTTCATCTTTCTCCTAAGGAGCCGAACAACTATTGGTGTTCTGCTTAGTAGTTGAATGCTCACCCAACAGGGCCCTTAGCGCAGCTTAAGTCACATTACTTTGGTAAGCAAACCTTAGCATCAACCATAATGAATATACCAGTAACGGAATGTAAAAAATGATATTCAAGTTAGAGGAATTAACCATACCAGTCATTTTTCAAAAAGTGCCTATCTTCTAAGATAAAAGTCTTCTGGCATAGTAGAGCAGAAAACGTTTCTTCTTTTCAATAATTAAAGGAAAAAGGACTCTGGCTTAAAACTACAATGGAATCCTCAGAAAGTAAGTATGACTGAAGCCAGCAGCCCTTCTCACGATACTCCCACCCAGAACAACAAATCACAGGCAATGCAGCACGGGCCTCAGAGCATTCTGTACATAAGCCATTTCCTTTCATCTAACTCAAGAGTTTCCCAACTTACCTGAAGGATGCTTTTTCCACTCTCTCTCTGTCACAGAACCGGTATTAACACTCAAATAGTTGACCAACAACCATTTAGTTAGTGTCAGTTATGTGTCAAGCATTGAGCTACAGACTGAACTGAGAATTTCAGGAAGCACACACAATCACAGACAAGACAGACTGACACAGTAGTTGCAACAATGGGCTCACACATATCAACAACAGTGGGGAAAGGCAGGACTGGGCACTGTGTCGTTCTCCTCGGTCTCTGTGAGCTGGAACTAACTCGATGGCATCTAACACTTACAGATTATTAAATAAATATCAGCAACAATTGAAGGAGATATGCAGGGAATTGAATAGAACACACTTTGGAAAATGTAGACAGCAAGGAAAGAATCCTACACTTGAGAATCAGAAAGTTTTATTCTGACTCAACAAGAAACCATACCATGGACAATCCTCAGCTTCTCCTTTCCATGATATGAAAGGGATGGATAAGATCAACTCAAGCTCTATCCCTTATGAATCGTCTGTCATTAATTCAATGTGAAATAAGGCAAATGAATTAAAAATTCACTACATGAGTGAGAGTGACTGCCATTGAGTCGATGCTGACTCAAGGTGACCCTATAGGATCCACTAGAACTGCCCCTGGGTTTCTGAGGTTTTAAATCTTTACATAGGCTGACAGGCCCATCTTTCTCCTGAAGTGGCTGGTGGGTTCAAACTGCTGGCCTTGTGGTTAGCACGCAACTTATAACTCACAATGCCCCCAGCCTCCTAATACACTACTTGGGTAATGCAAAAGACACACTGAGAGCTGAGAGAAGAAGCCAAGCTGGAAGAATGCCTTCAGAATGGATGCCAAAAATTGAAATGCACTCTGAGAATTTTTTTCTAATTCAATAATGACACCATAAACCCCCCCACAAAAAAAGTATTTGATTCATCTTCACAAAATATAAGGATCTACATATAACCTCCTCCCTGGGGGATGGACAACAGAAAAATGGGTGAAGGGAGACATCGGACAATGTAAGCATGACATGACAAATAATAATAATAATTTATAAATTATCAAGGGCTCATGGGGGGGGGTGAGGGAGAAAATGAGGAGCTGATACCAAAGGCTTAAGTGGCGAGCAAATATTTTGAGAATGATGAGGGCAACAAATGTACAAATGTGCTTGACACAATGGATGGATGTATGGATTGTGATGTGAGTTGTATGAACCCCCAATAAAATGATTTTATAAAAAAGACTGTATAAGGAGGAAAAAGAAAAGAAAAAAACTACTGTATAAAAGTAGAAAGCGAATGTTTTGAGACTGATGATGGCAACAAATGTACAAATGTGACTGACATGATGGCTGGATGTATGGATTGTGATAAGCGTTGTATGAGCCCCCAATAAAATGATTTTTTTTAAAAGAAAAGGAAACCACATCAAACGGGGAGCTGCTATCAGGGGCTCAAGTGGGAAGAGATGTTTTGAAAACGATGATGGCGGCATATGTGCAAATGTGCTTGACACACTGGAGGAATGTATGGATTGTGATAAGAGATGTAAGAGCCCCTAATAAAAGTATTTTAAAAAAAAGAAAAAGAAAAAAAATACATATATACTCATGTATAAGCCATGTTTTTCAGCACATTTTTAATGCTGTTTTTGTGGTAAAATTAGAAGCCTCAGCTGATTTTCGGGTCAGCTTATACTCGAGTATATACCGTACTCACACCAAATACAGGCTAAATCAATGTTGAAGGGATGAATAAAGGGTCCATAGGGTCACTATAATCTGTCTTTGGTTTTTTTCGTTAATATACATATGATATAATAATTAAAAAATGAATTCAAATCTTTTCTCCCAAACAGAATGTCCTTTGGATTACTCAGCACTTATAAAAACACCTAAAGCCACAACATGAATGAAGACTAAAAACAGAATTGCTGGGCAGACAGATCTGGGGGAAGGAGTAAAGTGGGGGAAATGGAAGAAATCCCAACAGAAAAGTAATTGTAGGGCAGAAAAGATAAATTTCCTTTATCAATAATTTTCAAAAGGCAAAGAATTCCCCAAACAGGCAGGAAAATGCAGTGAAAGGGAGCAGACTGGATACGTGCACAACCTGCTACTAATGACTGATTTGACTCTACACATGACAGGAATAAGCAGCCAGGGCTCTGACCATGTAACAAGAGCATAGCATGAATTGTGGGTGTTGAACAATACAACTGCAAGTGTGTTAATAGGAGGTACACTGCAAAGAGCTGGTCAAGAGCAGTAGGTCCACCGCCATGAGTGTACAAGAACGTGTATGTCTATCCAGCAGGGCATGCCCACTCTCACTGAGCTTCCTGTCTGCACAATTCAGAGCAACATTATCACCACTATATAGATAATGAAGCATAAGCAAAGAGGTTCAAAACTATGCCCAGGGTTACCCAGATATCAACTGGCAGAGTGGGGCTTAGACCCTTGTGTTCCAGAGCCCACATTCTTGTTTTGTTTTAATTAATTAATCATTTTATTGGGGTCTCTTTTATTGAGCTGTTGCAGAATTTTCCCTTTGTGTGGTTGCTACAGATTTTGTCCCACTCTGTGGGCTCTCTTTTTACTTTTTTGATGAAGTGTTTGATGTGCGTATATCTCATTGTTAGTAAGTCCCATTCATCTATTTTGTCTCCTATTCTGTGTGCTTCCTTTATTATATTTAAAAGCATGCATGCCCTTAAGTTTCTCTCAATGTTCTCACTGGTTATATTAATAGCTCTGGGATTTACATTTATGTCTCTGATCCATCTTGAATTTGTCTTTGTGCATGGTGTGAGGTATGAATCCTGTATCATTTCTTCTGCAGATAGAGATCCAATTTTTCCAGCACCATTTGTTGAAGAGGTTTACCATTTAATGTTTTCTATGAAGCCAGTTTTTAAGACGCGAATTTCCTGCCATAGCTACCTTGTGCTGCTAAAGCACAAATACCACAAGTAAGTAGCTTTAAAAACATAAATTCACTTTCTCACAGTTCTAAAAGCAAATAGTCTAAATTAAGGTCCTAACTGTGTGGATTCCACCTATGAGTACCCCAGTTTCCTTAGTTTCTGCTTGTAGGTAATTCTCACGTTGTGTCAGTCTTTAGTCCCTATGTGACTCAAGTCACTTCTGGTCTTTCTTCTAATTTAGAAAGGATAAAATTTAGGATCAACCCTATACTGGCACAACCTTAGTAATGAAATTCTGTTTCTAGCAGGATCACATTTAGTTTCAAGGGCAGGAAATTAAAGGCATCTTTTTAGGGCACACAATCCAATCCGTAGCAAAGGCAAAGTAAGCTTTCCAGTGGGAAACTATCACAGTTACCAGCAGAGACCCAAACCAAAAAACAACTAACTCACTGCCATCGAGTCAGTGCTGACTGACAGCCCTGCAGCACAGAGTAAAACAGCCACGTGGGTTTCCGAGACTGCAACTTTTCACAGAAGTAGAAATCCTCATCTTTCTCCTGAGAAGTGACTGGTGGTTTTGAACTGCTAAAAAAAAAATCTCTTAGTGGTAAAGTATCGTCCAGATATGCTGCTCTTAGAACAACTTCAAAAAATTATGTCAAAAATAATGATTAGAGCTCTTCCAGAAAAGTTGAAGATGTCTTAAAGGCTTTAGCAACAATTGCCGATTTGGCTGCAAGTAAACATCCATCTGATTACTCACTTATACTAAAATTTACCCGATTTATCTCTCACACAGATTCAGCAGCCACAGATCAGGCCCAGAACCAAATCCTTTTAGCAATGTAAGTCCTTTCAAACAGCTGTACTAGGAAGAATCCTGGAATAAAAACTACTTATCGGGCTTGTTTTCTTTTACGTGCAGCGACATCTAGTGCCCATAAAGTAAATTGCAACCTTTATTCCAGGATTTGTTCCAATTAATTAATCAACTGAATGCACATGCTACAATAAAAACATGGGTAACTCTCAGGAAGTCCTGGTAGCAAGGTGGTTAAGAGTTGGGCTACTGACAGCAAAGTTAGTGGTTTGAAACTACCAGGTGCTCCATAAGAGAGAGAGACGCCCAGGGCGGTATACTGTCCTGCTGAGTCAGAATCAACTCACTGCCATTGAGTCTGTCTTGCCGACTCAGCTCTGGAAGACAGAACAGAACTGTCCCTGTCGCATTCTGAAACTGTAAATCTTTATAGAAGCAGAAAGCCTCATCTGTTCATCCACAGAGCAGCTGGTGGGTTTTAATCCCAAACTTTGAGGTTAGCAGCCCATTATTATTATTATTATTAAATACTTTTATTGGGGGCTCGTACATCTCTTATCACAATCCATACATTCATCCAGTGTGTCAAGCCCATATGCCGCCATCATTTTCAAAACATCCTCTTCCCACTTGAGCCCTTGATATCAGCTCCCCATTGCTTGTCCCTACCTCCTCTACCCACCCTCCCTCATGAACCCTTGAAAAGTTATCGATTATTATTTTCATATCTTACATCATCCTTTGTCACCCCTCACCCACTTTTCCTTATTTGTGCCCCTGGGAGGGGGTTATAGATTGATCCTTGTGATCATTCCCCCTTCCTCCCCCTACCCCTGCCCAATTTATAACCCACGATACCACAAAGGTTCCACAGGAATATATATAGCCTCGATAAATGTTCCTTTCCAGAACAAGAATGTGTGATTACTATCTTCCAACCCTAATTTAAAATGCCTCAAAAGATTGACCAAATTATTAACAAAATACATGTTTGATTGAGGTGAAAAAACTATTTTGTTCTGGGGCGGTTTTTGTTTAATTTAAATACAAATATGAGGATAAATTTTAAAAGTATTTTCACTAGGGTGCCAGCTCATACGTGCACTGTTAAAGATCTTTTTTAAAAAATTGAAAACTGTATTGGTGAGAAAAGGGTCAAGATCATTATACTGAGGAACTTCATTTAAAAATTGTACCTGCTAATTCTTCAGAAGCAGCCATTGCTGTCCTATAAGAATTGCATTGGATCCACAGAGAGGGCCACATGGCCAGCCCCACTACGAAACACAACATCCCTTACTGACCCATAGCCCACGGGGGACAACACTGGAGACACAGTGTGGGAACTGTGCCCAAACTGACCCCACCACACTGAGGCAAAACACTAAACTGTGAGCAACAGAACAGCAAGGGGAGCTGAGCAAGGAAGTGCTGAGGGAATACCAAAAATAGACTTTGGGGCCAGGGCTTTTTACAGGCTCTTCTTTCTTTCTTTTTTTTTGTCATTGTTTTTTTTTGTTATTGTTGTTTTGTTTTGTCTTGTTGCTTTGTTTTGCTTTGTCTTGTTTTTTTTCTATCTAGATAAGATAGGTGGGATAAACTGGAGGAGAAAACAAGAGGACCAATGGTTCCAGGGTGACAGGGGAGAAGAGGAGGTGGGGGGAAAGAAGTGGATATTAACAAATCTAGGGACAAGGGAACAACAAGTGATCCAAAATAGATGGTGAGGAGGGTGAAGGAGGCCTGGTAGGGCAATGTAACTGAGAGAAATCACTGAAACCCAAATGAAAGCTGAGCATACTAGTGGGGCAAGAGGTAACTAAAAGGAAATAGAGGAAAGAACTAGGAGTTCTACATACAGGTATGTACATATATAAACATGTTTATACATGACGATGGGGAATGAGATCTATGTGCATATATTTATAGTTTTAGTATAAAGGTAGCAGATGGACATTGGACCTCTACTCAAGTACTCCCTCGATGCAAGAACACTTTGTTCTATTAAACTGGCATTCCATGAGGCTCACCTTCCTGACATGATCACTGAAGACAAAGTATGAGTATAAGCAACTGAGGTGAAAAAAACTAATGGTGCCTGGCTATTAAAAGATAAACCATCTGTGGTCTTAAAGGCTTGAAGATAAACAAGCAGCCATCTAGCTCAGAAGCAACAAAGTCCACATGGAAGAAGCACACCAGCCTGTGTGATCACGAGGT
>NW_022109491.1:43650278-43654889 GCF_000313985.2 Echinops telfairi
TGTGTGTATGGATTGCGATAACAGTTGTATGAGCCCCTAATAAAATTAAAAAAAAAAAAAGTACCTAATCCTATAACGAGTAATAAAACCATTTTAAAATATTAGAAAAAAAAAAGAATACCAAAACTAGTGTTTTAATATGGAGTAAATTGATGAGCACGAAACTGTATATGGGAAGCGTGAAAGACATGGAGGCACTGCTACAATCGTGTGTGGACCTACATGGAGGTGAGCTGGGAAACAGTGGCGTCACGTTTTGATATTTTTGCTTAATCAGGTTCCCATTATTTTGTGGCATTACTTATTGAGTGACTCCCATATGCATGTATGCTCCCACAGTACACTACAGTCACTGAGAGTTGGACTCGACTAGATGGCATTGGGTTTGGTTGTCAGTGTTAACAGTAGATAAAGTACTAGGAGATTCTACACACATTAAAAGGCTTCCTATTACAGCATATGTGCAAATGTGCTTGATACAATTGATGTATGAATTGTTATAAGAACTGTAAGAGCCCCCAATAAAATGATTTATTAAAAAATTTTCTTAACTTCCTATTAAATTTAAGCAAAAGGCACTCTGGATTAATATAGCAATAAATATAAGCCACTTATTCAAACCAACTTTTAGAATTGCTGAAGAAGAATATAAATACAGATGATGCCTAATTTAGAACAGTTTTCTCATTTAGGTAGATCATGTATATTTATCTAAATTTCACGTAAGTATGGACATACATATTACAAAGATGCCAGCATGGGATGTTTCTCTTCATCAAAGGGAAATGTCACTTGGAGCAAAGTAGCTGGTTTGGATTCCATTTTAAAAGAAAAGCAAAGTATCATTAAAGAACACTGCATTATGAGTGATTAAAGAAGATCTGGCCCTGGTTTTCCACCACTTGTTTGTCAGTTTGTCATACTGCGATGGCTTGTGTGTTGCTGTGAGGCTGAAAGCTTTGTCACTGGTATTTCAAACACCACTAGGGTCATCCACGGTGAAAAAGTTACAGGCGAGCTTATTGACTCAAAACCTTCCAGACAACAAAGAACAGACTACGAAGAAGCCTGGCTGTCTACTCCAGAGGAATCGGCCCCTGGAACCCCTATGATGGGAGTGAAACCAGGTAAGTGGAACCCCAGGTCAGGTAAGTGGAACCCCAAAGAAGAAGCAGAATATTGTCAGAGTTGGTTTCAGGAAATGAGCTGCTCAGGTCTGGAGGCACTCAAAACCGAGGAAGAGCTGTCTTCTCAGAGCAGAGGTGATCATAAAGGCTCAGATGGAGTGAGTCTGCAGGAGTAAAGCCTACGGACCTTCGTTTGCTAATAGGACAAACTCAAACTGAGGAAAACATCTGAAAACATTCATCAAACTTTAGAATTTGGAATGTATGAATGAAGAATCTATGAAAGTTGAAAGTCAATAAAACTGAAATGGAACTCATAAAATTGATGTTCTAGGCTTTACTACACTGAAAGGAATGGTATTGGCCATTCTGAATAAAAAATCACATGGTTTATAATGCCTAAATTGATACAATCAAGAGGAGGACTGGCATTATATTCATCAGCAAAAAGGGCATTTCAAGATCTATATTGAAGTACAAAATAGAGTAATATCTATACCTATACAAGGAAATCCAATCACCACAAATATTATTCAAATGTATGCACCAACCACTAAAGCTAGTAATGAAGCAATCACTTGGCTATGCCAGGAAATTTGGAAGACAACTAGTTGGCCAATTGTACCCATTCTAAAGGTAACCAAAAAGAATGCCCATGCTGTTGAACAATATCACATGCAAGTAAAGTTTTGCTGAAGATCATCAGTGCAAGCACAGGGAGCTGCCACTGATTCAGGCCACATTCAAAAGTGGATCGGAAGCAAGGGATATTGCTAATGCCAGAAGGATCTTGGCAGAAAGCAGAGAGTACCACAAAGATGTTTCCTTGTCTTTTATTGATTGTGCCAAAGCATTTGACTGTGGATCATAACAAACTATGGATAGTCTCGAGAAGAATGGGAATTCCAGAACACTTCACTATGCTCATGTGGACCTGTACATGGACCAAGAGATAGTCATTTGATCAGAACAAGGGAATACTGCACCGTTTAAAATCAGGAAAGGTGTGAGTCAAGGTTGTATCCTCTCACCAGGATTGAAGAAAGGCTTAATAACAACCTGCAGATGACACCACCTTGTTTGTGGAAAGGGAGGACTTGAAGCACTTGATGAAGATCAAGGATTGCAGCCTTTACTATGGATGACAACTCAATGTAAAGAACACAAAAGCCTCACAACTGGACCAACAGGTAACATCATGAGAAACGGAGAACAGACTGACATTGTCTAGGATTTTGTCTTTCTTGGATCTACAGTGAATGCTCATGGGAGCAGCAGTCGAAAGATCAAACAATACACTGCATTGGCTAAATCTTCAGCACAAGACCTCTTTGAAGTGTTGAAAAGCAAGGATATTACTTTCAGGATTCAGGTGAGCCTGACCCAAGCCATGGTATTTTCATATGCATATTAAAGTTGGACACTGAAAAAGAAAAATTTATGCATTTCTATTGTGGTGCTGGAGAAGAATATTGAAAGTACCATGGACTTCCAAAGGACAAACAGAACTGCTTTGGAAGAAGTACAACCAGAATGCAATTAAAAGTGCAAGATTTCACATCAAGTTCTTTCCACGTGTTGTGAGGTTGTCAGGAAAGACCAGTCTCTAGAGAGGGTAGCCTGCGGGTAAAGTGGAGGAAAGCCCTCGACAAGATGGACTACTGACACAGCCGCTGTACCAGTGGGTCCTGCTGTACATAAGGGAGCTTCAAGGTGGTATTAACTCAATGGCACACAATAATAGCAACAGCTTCAACTTCCTACTTTGCTTAAAATAGGGAGGAGAAGGAGGCAAGGGAATCCTTGTACCTTAATTCTCTTTTAGACTAGCAATCGCTATAATTCTATGTTCTTTGAACAAGACTATCTCTCAGATGTCTTACACCATTTTAGAAAATCTTTTTAAAATGACAGAGTGCTTTTGACAGAGACAAAAACTAAGACAAGTCTAGGCTCAGACAACAAAGGAGACAGGATTGCAATCAGTGTAGAATGAAAAAAGTCTCTTTAAGACTCTTGGGCTGGATCAGTGATACATTAAATTGCACCCACTGTGACCCTGATACTTCTAATCATTTAGAAGCTATTAGAAGTCTTTTAACAGAGATTTTAACAAATAATTTAGTATAAGTAGTTTTACTGCTAAACCAGGATATTTATGAACATTCTTGATAAATGAAATTTTTTTGACCAGAAAGTATGGGTTATTATTTAGGTTACAGAAAATGTTTACTAAAGGCAATTCTTAAGGTAAATAAAGATCTCTAAGTAATTTGATATGTGCATGAAATTTTCTACCATATTTATGATTATTGTTTCTTCACCTTGTAAAAAGAACTCCAAACTGGCTTTTTTTAAAAGTGCAAAGGCTTGGAGACAACAGCTAAAAAGAAAGAAAAAGGGGTAAGGGAGCAGCAGAATACATAATCAAAAAACCTCAACAATGACTTGAGAATGTCAATGATCAAATTGAAGTCAAACACCTGGTACAGTTGGATCAATTCCTCATCACCACACAAGTACGCCCTAGGCCCCTCAGAACTCCACCACCCCTGCCCTGTCCCTGAACATTTGTGAAGAGACAGTGGCTGAGCAAGTAGCAGACCTCTTAAATGACTAAGCAGCCAATTGATTCATAAATACAAATGAATTAGCTGGAGAGGGGTCGAGGAATGCCCAGAGACTGAGAATGTGCAACACTGAACTACACAGTGATAACAAGGGCGGATGAGAAATCAGATAGAAAACTGTTCATTAACGGTAATGGGACACTGATTTTTGTGTTCTCACTTTCATGCCATCAGGACATTCAAAGCAGAACCACAATGTGATACCACTAAACACTGATCAGATTGGAAAATCAAAAAACATTTTTTTAAGTTGAAAATATCAGTAACAACAGGAAAATGGAACTCTCATATAAAGTAGGCAAGGGTATAAAATGATACAATCACTTTTAAAAATTAGTGCAAAGCATGGAATGCATATATGATGATATGCTCAAATTTATTTAATAATTTACAACACTTAAAAATAAAAAGAATGATGAGGAGCTGATACCAAGGGCTCAAGTGGAAAGCAAATGTTTTGAGAATGATGATGGCAACAAATGTACAAATGTGCTTGACACGATGGATGGATGGATGGATTGTGATAAGAGTTGTATGAGACCCCAATAAAATGATTTTAAAAAGAAAATAAAAAATAAAAAGAATGAGTATAATATTCAGAAGCATAGATTGAGCTCACCAATATAGCTTTCATTAAATGAACCCAGTTTTAAATGGCTTCATTTAAAAATTCATTCATAAAAAATAAATAAAAATTCATTCATTTAAAAATACATTTTATAGTATTCCATGTTTATAAATGTAAAAAAAGGGGTTATCAAAACTCTACCTGTAAGAAAACAACGGGACTGACAGTTCCGGGGGGACATGGGAGAGGGGGAGGAGGGGGGAAGGGAAGAAGAGGGGATAACAAA
>NW_022109491.1:43656289-43663004 GCF_000313985.2 Echinops telfairi
ATAACAGTTGTATGAGCCCCTAATAAAATGTTAAAAAAGAAAAAAGAAAAAAAACAAACAAACAAACAAAAAAAAAACTCTACCTGTAACATCATGCTATCAGATGTTCACTAGCCAGAGGTGGAATGCTGCCAACTTGGAAAATATTGCTAATGTTCTATTTCTGCACCTGAGGGGTGGATATAGAGATGTGACCTATTACGTGTTCAGGGATTTCCATTCTTCTCAAGCCTATCCACAGTTTGTTATGATCCACACAATCAAAAGCCTTTCTGGTATTCTCTCCTTTCAGCCAAAATCTATCTGACATCAGCAATGATATCCCTTTTTCCATGTAGTGATAGGTAGGTTTATTGCGCCAGCATGGCCAATGAACACATGTGGGATTAATTGAAAGGCAGAAAGATAAATGGCTCAGCAAGCCTTGCATTTCTTGTCTCTTGCTCTTTAATGATCAGACCAGTGTGCAGCTGCCTTAGCTTGTTCTCTGCCTCAATTTGCAAGCTACACTACCTGTGGGACACCTAACCCCGTGGACTGTGTCGCTGTAGTTTGAGGTTCCTTCAAGACCTGCTTCGTCATGCTACTGAAATGTACATCTCTTGAGCTGGGGACTGTTGGACCCTGTCATCTGGCTGACAGTTGGTGACCTACCTGCCTTGCTGTTTGCTGCCTGTGGCCAGATAGCCTGAATTGCGCTACAGAGGACTACCCGGGGGCCCTCAAGACTTGAAGAGCAGCCAATGTATTTATTAGCTGTCTCACGGAAATGAGTTGCACAAAGCCATTTGTACCACTTTAGAGATTACTTACCTGTTTATTTCTTAATATATATAAAATCATTAGTATCCTGGTTTTGTTTCTCTAGAAAACCCTGTCTAACATACATGTCCTTTTCTGAATTCAGCCAGAACCTCTGGTAGCTCACCGCCAATGTACAGTTACAACATTCATTGAGTGATCTTCAGCAGCTTTAAGTGAATGTGATATAATTGATATGGATCTCTAATTTGAACATTCTGTTGGGACGTCTGTTTTTAGAATGCGTACAAATATAGATCTATTCCAACCAGTTGACCAAGTAGATTTCTTCCAAATTTCCTGGCACAGACCAGTAAGTGCAACACTGCAACAGAGTAACATTTTCACCTCCCCTGTACCTTACTTTCCTGCGAACCTTGGCGATGCAGTACAGTACAGACTGGGTTGCTAATCAAAAGGTCAAACAGGTTGTGGCCCAAACCAACCACAAACTCAGAGGGAGAATGATGAGGCTGCCTGCTCCTGAAAATACTTACAGCTATGGAAATCCTATGGAGTAGTTCCATTCTGTCCTGTTGGAGCTCTATGAGTCTGATTAATTCGATGGTAGTGGATTTGGTGTTGCTGTATATTCCTAGTTGACTAGTAGACATTCTACCTTTTCAGGAGGTAGCATATGACCAAGACCCAATAGTGGAAAAGAAGAAGTTCAAACTCCACTGAATGCATTAGTCAAAAAGAAGGCCTCAGGGATTTATGGAATCCCATTGGTAGATTTCAACAAACTGAGGAAGCACCGGAATCACTCACTCATCTGGCAAGAAATGTGGAAAATAGCTACCTGGCCAATTGACTGCAAGAGATTTACATTTGTGCCCATTCCAAAGAAAGGTAACCCAACAGAATGCTATATTACAGAACAATGTAATGGATAATCACATGCAGTTGCAGCAGCACATTGACAAGGAGCTGCCAGGGGTTCTGGCTGGATTCAGAAGAGGACATGGAACCAGGGATATATCACTACTGATGTCACATGAATCTTTGCTAAAAGCAAAGAATATCAGAAAGATGTTTACTTGTGCTTTGTTGACTGTGCAAAGGCATTCAACTGTGTAGATCACAACAAAAAATGGATAGCCTTGAGAAGAATGGGAATCCCAGAACACTTCATTGTGCTCATGCAGAACCTATACATGGGTGAAGAGAGAGTTCGAACAGAAATAGGGAATACCACATGGTTTAAAATGAGGAAAGGTGTGAGTCAGGGTTGTATCCTCTCACCATACTTGTTCAATCTTTATACTGAGCAAGAAACTAGATTATGTAAAGAAAATGTGGCATCGGGATTGAAGGAAGGCTTATTAACCACCTGCAATATGCAGATGACACAACTTTTCTGGCTGAAAGTGAGGAGAAAAATGAAGCACCTGCTGATGAACATCAAGAATTGTAGCCTTTATAATGGATTACAAATCACTGTAAAGAAGATCAAATTCCTTTTGATCTCCTGGATGAATAGGTAGCATCATGATAAATGGAGGAGAGGCTGTCAAGGATTTTGTCTTGCTTGGATTCACATTCTGTGCTCACGGAAGCAGCAGTCAAAAGATTAAAAGACATATTACATTAGGTAAATCAGCTACATAAG
This sequence comes from Echinops telfairi, assembly GCF_000313985.2. Lineage (NCBI taxonomy): Eukaryota > Metazoa > Chordata > Mammalia > Afrosoricida > Tenrecidae > Echinops > Echinops telfairi. The sequence continues at coordinate 43,658,703 of NW_022109491.1, forward strand.
ACCTCTTTAATTGAAAAGCAGGAATATTACTTTTTAAACTAAAGTATGGTATCCTCCATTGCATCATATGCACGTGAGAGTTGGACATTGAATAAAGATGACCAAAGACGCATCGGTGTGTTGAATTGTGGTGCTGGAGACGAATATGGAAAGGAACATGGACTGCAACAAGGACACGTCTGTGCTGGGAACAGTGAGGCTAGAGTGGTCCATAGAGGCCAGGATGGTGACACTTGGCCTCACATACTTTGGGCACAGTCCCTGGAGAAGGACATCCTACTGGGTAAAGTTGAGAGGCATGAACAGAGAGGAAGACCTGCAATGAAATGTATTGACACAGGGCTGAATCAATGGGCTCTGGAACAATTGTGCAGATGGTGCAGGACTGTGCAGTGCTTCATGCTGTGGTGCATAGGGTCACTGTGGGTCGGAGCCAGCTCAATGAAAGCTAACAACATATGTTCCTTAACCCTGAGCCCTCTGAGCGCCAATTTCATTGCTTGCATTGAAATTCTATTGTTTGATATCTTGGCTGCTGCTTCTATGAGCACTTATTGTGGATCCAAGCAAGGCAAAATCCTTGACATCTTCGATCTTTTCTCTGCTTATCGTGATGCTACCCATGTGGCCAATTGCGAGAATTTAGGGGTTTTTACATTAAGTTTTAATTCATACTGAAGGCTGCACTCCTTACTCTTTATTAGCAAGTGCTTCAAGTCCTCCTTCCTTTCAGCAAGCAAGGTTGTGCCATGTGCTTATTATTGTGGGTAGTTAATAAGCCTTCTTCCAAACTTGATATCACATTCTTCTTCATATTACCCAGCTTCGATGACTATCTGCTCAGCATACAGATTGACTCAGTATGGTGAGAAGATACCACCCTGCTTCACACCTTTCCTGATTTTAAACCATGCAGTCAGTATTCACATGTTCTGCTCAGATGACTGCCTCCTGCTCCATGTACAGGTTCTGCATGACCACAACGAAGTGCTCTGGAGTTCCCTTTCTCCAGGTGAACCACAGTTTGTTATGATACACACTGTCAAATTCCTATGAATAATCAATAAAAGACAAGTAACATCTTTATGGTGTTCTCTGATTTCAGACAAGATCCATCTGACATCAGCAATTAAATCCCTTCTTCCATGTCCATTCTTAATCTGGCCTGAAACTGTGACAACTTTCTGTCAACGTACTGCTGCAACTGTTGTTGGAGGATGAGCTGCAAAACATTGACTTGCATGTGATATCAATGATGGGGTTCCATAATTTGAGCATTCTGCTGGGTCACCATTCTTTGGAAGAATCTGTCTTCTTAATTTCCTGGCATAGATGAGTAGGTACTTCCAGTGCTTCTTCAGCTTGTTGAAACATTTCACCAATTCCAGGAGTGTTTTTGTTTGTTTGTTTGGCGGGATAGTGGTGGTTAATGCTTTCAATTCAGTTTGTACTTCTCCCTTCAGTGCCACTGGTTCTTGGTCATATGCTCCTCCTTAAACATGATCCCAATTCTACCTTGCAAACCTGGTTAGACCAGAGGATGCACAACGGTACAGATGGGAACTGGAAACACAGGGAATCTAGGACAGATGAACCCCTCAGGACCAGTGGTAAGAGTGGCGATACCGGGAGGGAAGGGGGTATAGAAAGGGGGAATCGATCACAAGGATCTATATATAACCTCCTCTCTGGGGGATGGGCAACAGAAGGGTGGGTGAAGAGATGCTGGGCAGTGTAAGATAAGATAAAATAATAATTTATAAATTATTAAGGGTTCATGAGGGAGGGAGGAGTGAGAAGGGAGAGGGAGGGGAAAAAGGAAAATGAGCTGATTCCAGGAACCTAAGCGGAAATTTTGAGAACAACGAGAGCAACAAATGTATACGTGTGCTTTACACAATTGATGTATGTATGGATTGTGATAAGAGTTGTATGAGCCCCAATAAAATGATTTTTTTAATAGTTGAATGTTGACTAGTTCTTTTTTGTTATAGTGACTCTATGCTTGCCATCTTCTTTAGATGTTTCTTACATCAGTCAATATTTTGCCCATAGAATCCTTCAATATTGAAACTTGAGGCTTGATTTTTTTTTCCTAGCTAAAGTTCTTGCAGTTTGAGATATGCTGAGCATATGCTTCCTATTATTTTTTCCCATATGCACCTTTTTTTTTTTTTTATTCTGTGCCCCTACAATAAACAGAGATGGACTTAAAGTGTAATTTTCCACATGCTTAAGGTATGTGGTGCTCAAAGTTTTGTGAGGCTCTGGGAAGTTGTGCAAACATGTAGATTTCAAGGTATCACTTCTGACTCTCTTCATAAGACTCTGCAGTTGTTAGGCGCTGTCGAATCGGCTCCAACTCGTAGCAACCCACTGTCCAAGAAAGCAATGCACCGTCTGGTCCAATGTCGTTCTGACAATCTTTGCTATGTTTGAGCCACTGTTGAAGCCACTACGTCAATCCATCTCATCAAGGGTCTTCTGCTGACCTTCTACTGTAAGAAGCAGGCGTTTCTTTCCCAGGGGATGGTCTCTCCTGATGTTCAAAGTATGTGAAACAAAGTCTAACCAGTCTTGCTTCTAAGTAGCATTCAAGACCACTTTGTTCTTTTGATGGCCCATGGGACTTTCCATAGTCTTGGTCAGTGTCATAAACCAAATGCATCAATTCGTCCCCAGTCTTCCTAATTCAGTGTCTACATTTCATATGTATATGTGGTGATCAAAATTACCATGAGTTGGGCCAAGTGCAATCAAACTCAAAAAGAGCCTGTATTTTAAAAGGGTAATTCTTAGTACAAATCATTTCTGTATGAAAAAAATCAGCTTTCTATATGTTTAGGATGAAACTAAGACGTTACAAGCATAGAAAAAAAATGCCACAGCAAGTTCAGGTGCTTAATTCTGTACAATCTGCTAAAACTGCAAGTATAATTTTTACTTTATTGCAAGGACAAGAAATGCTTAATTATGATACATTAATACACAGCACATTAGCTCTAGAGAAAATAACCATCTTCAGTAATGTCTGAGCTGATAGATTCTTTCAAGGAGAAATCAGAGCTATTTGGAGCTAAGTCCTTTTACCAAGGCGGCAGAAATAACTTGCTCGGTAAGGCCGTATTTAGCTGAGAAAGCTAGCACTATAAAGTAATATCTGCTAGAAATGTATAGCCTTCCAACCCCCAGCTCTGCAACTCTAAAGTACCCAAATATTCTGGTCATAAATATCCATATGCAACGTAGGTCTATATTTCTTTCTCATTAGATGCCTACTTGCTAGTTACACTGTCGTATAAACACATATGTCTTAAAAACCATCACTTCTGCTAATAGCCTTGGAGATCTGCAGCTTGGCATTGAGAGAAACTGCTGTCATTCTTAAATAATGAAAAGGCAAAATCAACCAGGATGGTAAGGAAAAGTAATTACTGAAACCTGCTGCTATGTTACAAATGGAGGGCAATGCAAACGTGTCGCTTAGAGCAACCATTGCTAGGTAGGCTAGGATGGAAAACATCCGGCTGTAGGGGGTCAAATGAAAATTAAGCTAAATGCACCTCTATCTATGAAAACCTGTAGACACGAATGCAAGCACATTTAGAGCTCATCATATAATCAATCTAAAGCAGAAAAGGAAAATTCATTTAAGTACATGAAATTCAACATTGCTCACTTTTCAATTTATCACACCCAAAGAGACAGGATTCTCCTGTAATAATATCACAGAACAGATATTCATCTGCTGTAATGCCACAGAACAGATATTCAGTGAATTGTTTCATGCCATTTGGCAGCTGAATATAGAATTTCTGAATCATACTGAAGGTATTCTAAAATATTTCTTTCAAGCCATAAAAGGACTATTTCAATTAATTTGCAAATGCTCTTGTCTTGAACAGGAGAAAGATGAGACTTTCCACTCCTGTAAAGTTATAATCCTGCCCTGTCGACGTGGTGCCCCAACAGACTGGACTGGATAACACTCTTAAAGGCCAGCGATCTTTGAACTACCTACAAGCTTTTCTTTCTCGGTATATTTTAATTTGTCCTTTGTCAGTGGCTTGATGTTGTTGTTGTTTTGTTGTACATTGTTTCTTGGTTTTGTCCTGTCTTGTTTTTGTGCATGTTGTTGTCTCCGCAGGTCTGTCTGGATAGGACAGGCTGGATGAACAATCTGGAGGAGAAAACAACACGACTGACAGTTCCGGGGGGACATGGGAGAGGGATGGGGGTGGGGGGAAGGGAAGAGGTGTTAACAAACCCAGGGACAAGGGAACAACAAGCGATCCAAATTGG
>NW_022109491.1:43664136-43690038 GCF_000313985.2 Echinops telfairi
ACACAATTGATGTGTGTATGGATTGGGATAAGAGTTGTATGAGCCCCTAATAAAATGATTTAAAATAAAATAAAATTTATACAGAAAATAAATGAATAAAATTTTAAAAAAATAAAAATAAAAAAAATTCTGCCCTGTCCTGTAGGATCACCATGAGTCAGCATTTGGTTTTGATTTTAGTTGCATTGAACATATCTTACACCATAGAGACATTATGTATGGAGAAAACAGTGAATGGTGTCACCAAGAGGCACCCACTCCTGCACCCCCTAATGCTAAGCTGTTTGTGCTTAAAGGGGTCTGACTTCACCCCAGGTGCAGAGGTGGGTCCTGATTCACCTCCACCAATGCAGGTAACACATTTCCTTATCAAAGTAATTAACTGAAGGTAGATCAGGCCTAAGCCACTCTCCACAAGGTATGTCGCTGACCCCAGGGAGTGATTTAGAAATGCACCACTAAGTGCAAAGCTAGAACTTGGAGGACTTAATGCATTTGGGACAGTGCCGTGGATACATCTATATTGAACTGTTGCTGTAATTATGCCATTGTGAAAGTAGACCGTCTAAAGACTAAGCTAATACACTAAAAAAGCAGAACCATGAATATTCCCAGAGCTAGAGCCTTGATCAACCGAGCCTAAAGCCCGCCCTAGCCCCACCAGCACTGTCTGGACCTGTGAGTTAATAAACACCTCTACCATTTAAACCACTTAGGAATTGGATTTCCTGATAATTGAAATAAACAATTATTTTGCTGTCACATGACAGCAAAGCAAAAACACACTATCAAGTTAATTCCAACTCCCGGTGACTCTATAGGACAGAGAGGGTAGATCTGCGACGTGGGGTTTCCCAGGCTGTAAATCTTGACGCGGAGGACTGTCACGTCCTCCTCCCAGAGATGATGATGGGTTCAGGGAAAAGCCACCGAGTGCTTCATCAGAGCACCATCAGGGCTCTTCTTGTACCTGGCACGACTCTATAAATTACGTCATGTGCTATCTGCATAATATTATAATCTTTATAAAATCCCTACATACATCATTTCATTTCCGTGCATTTGGGAAGACACGTGTTATGAGCATCTCCACTTTACATATAAGGGAATGAATTCATAGAAAATAAAATTAATAAGAAAATGGAGTAACATTGCTATAATGTTTACAAGGCTGACACTGTGCTAGACACTATGTTTTCCATGTGTTCACTCCTAATTTTGTGTGATTACTATTAGTGTCTTATAGCTAGACTCCGAGAAACAGAAAATCCATGAGATCAGTATCCAAAAAAATACGTATGCTGAACAATGTACGGGAAGCAAGCCAAGTACCATCTCCGCATCCTGTGTTCACTGTTATTCTACAAGTCACTCCACTGCAAACTCACAACTCGTAGAACTGGTCTAGAGTTGAGTGAAATGTACTCCTGGGTGACATGATCGATAAATGTACAGATGCTGGGGTCCAGTAGTGGTGTCCAGTAAGCACTGGACTGCTAACCTGTACAAGGTCACAATCGGCCCCGTGGCATAGAGGTGAAGCCATCTGCTCCTGTGGAGATTTATAGCCTGGGAAAGCCTAGGTAGGTAGATATAAGTTGGAAGAGATGTGGTGGCAGTGGTTTTCTGGGTTTTGATGCCATGAAATGGTCACTTTTTCAACTTCTTTACCACCTAAGCTAAGCTCCTACAGCACGGTAGTTATGCATTGGGCTGCTAACCAAAAGGTCAGCAGCCTGAAACTATCAGATGAAACTTCCTACCCCTGTAAAGAGTTACAGTCTCAGAAACTCACAGGGGCAGTTCTCCACGGTCCGATAAGATTGCCAGGAGTCAGAATCAACCCCATGGCAGCGAATTTGGAGTTTGGTTTCGGTGAGTTCAGGAATACATAAAGCACATTTACAAATAGCCAAGCAATCTTTTCCTCCCTCGCTACGGCAATAAATATAAAGAGCTGTCAGCACACATGCCTCAGTACGGAGATCAGGAGGAAAATCCCTTATGCATTCAAAATAATTTACAGTAGGCTACCCATATTTAACAGGATATAGTTGACATATTTCTAAACCTTCTGCTCCAGAAACGTTATTCAGAAGTAAGCACCAACATACACTTGGAATACCTTTATTTATGAGGAGTTTCTTCAAGGTGAAAAAAAAAAAAACTACCATGGAGAACATGGAAGACTCGCTGCTACTGCCATAACGTCTGGGTGGGTCTGTGAAGAGCTGGGCTCAGCCTCTGACCCTACCAAGTCTCTCAGGCAGCTGTCAGGGCTGCAGCTATTGCACTGACAAGCCCCTCCCACCTCCTTAATTATCAAGTCCCAGTTTCAGACAACAGGAACTTTGTTTTTTCACTATGCATTTCATCTTGGAAAAAAAATAGTTGCAAGAGTAGAATTTTAGAAAAGGCAGCACACTATTTGATGGGAATTAACAGTTGGAGCCCAACTTTAATCAGCAGTTGACAAATTAACAACTGCAAACTATATTAAGCACACTAACACCTTTTTTCATTGCTTTCCGATCAAGAGGGAGCCACTGAGATCTGTACATGTGAATGCACTGAAAAGGATAAAGGGTATTGCATGCGGGGCTTTTGACAGTGACTTTTGTTTAGATACACATGAAGTCATCCACACTAGTCTCTACTGTGTTATCACTAGTCTCTACTCACACTAGTCGCTACTGTGTTATCGCTAGTCTCTACTCACACTAGTCTCTACCGTGTTATCACTAGTCTCTACCACACCAGTCTCTATTGTGTTATCACTAGTCTCTACTCACACTAGTCTCTACTGTGTTATCGCTAGTCTCTACTCACACTAATCTCTACTGTGTTATCGCAAGTCTCTACTCACACTAATCTCTACCGTGTTATCACTAGTCTCTACTCACACTAGTCTCTACTGTGTTATCACTGCTGGAGAAAGAAAGGCTTTCGATTCCTTTAAGAGCTACAGTCTACAAAACCCACAAGGACAGTCCTACCCGGTCCTACAGGTTTGATATGAGAAAGACCGGACTCGATGGCAGTGAGTGAGTGAGTGAGTGAGTTACTACTATCTCCATCTCACAGGGAAGTTATGAGAAACAGACAAGTCCATAAGAGCAGGGTTATAAGAATGATAAATGATAACTCCAGAGTAACCCCGAGGGCGGTAAACCAATGTACTGCCATTGTTGACAAGGTGATTTTTATACATAGAGACTCTATAGGACTGGGAAGACGTGCCCAGAAGGTTCTTAGACTGTAAATCTTTAGGAAGCAGATAGTCCCTCCCACTCACGCAGAGCAGCTCACCTTGCAGCCTAAGGCTCGAGGAGGAAAATCCACTCTCCTCATGCTTTCTTACATCATCTTGACTGCAGTAATCCCCACCCCAATCATTGTGTTTTGAACACTTTGTCCTCTGGAGAGACAGTAACTCATACGACCACATACAGCCATGATTTTAAATCACTGAGCCTGGCTGGGATGGAAACAGAGCTAGGAAAAAAGATGCTTGAGGTAGCTTTTTCACAAAACTGACCAGAATAATTTCTCTCGGACTTGAGTCTGGGTTAAGCCGGTCACTCGCTTTTGCTAATGGGACACTAACAAATGAGATGCCAGTGAAGGTTTTGACACTACTCATACATTGGAGCACCTCTTCTTTTGCTATTTCTGGGGATCTCCAACCGACAGATGAGTCTGATGGAGGATGAGGCATACAGGCCACCTCAGGCTCCCCGATGACACCAAGCCAAACACCTGAGTGGAGGGGGATTATTGAAGCCTAGCCCATCCCATGGCTTAAGTGGAGCAACAGAAATCTGCTAAGCTAGCCTGGGCCACAAAACCACGTGCACTAATAAGCTGTCATTTAAACCAGTTCACACCTCACTCCAATGGTTGCTTGTATGAAAACAAGCCTTTAAGATCCCAGACACTTCTCTTCCTGACAGCTGGGCATCTAGTGTCTCCGTCGCACTTTGCTCTAACACCCATATCTTCAGTGACCTCTTCATGATAATACCAAGCAGAGCCATGTCCTAAGAAGTAATTGTTCTAAGACTGGGGCAAGAATTCAGTGTGAGTCTAAAGTTCATTCATACATCTATGGTTTATGTATGTCTCTCCTTCACTTTAGAGACATCATTATAATGTTATGTCAGAGAACAGTATCAGTCATTGCCCTGGGGATGGTTTATAAGGTAATTCTATTGACAGTGTCCTTAATTTACCCGATAGTGCAGTATTTAAAACACAGGAACGAAGTATCCAGAAAACTACAGGAAAGTTGTTCCACAAACCTGATATATCACAAGCCTGCTGAAATACAGTTCTAGTTCTTAGTACTCCTTCCAAATCCACTGCCATCTCTAATAGTCATCTTTTACAAGACGGGGAAAACTGTGGACAGCCAGAGAAAACAACTGCCTCTAGGTTCCTATAATTTCCAAATGACAAGTGTTCACCTTATTAAGTCTATCATAACATGGAATTAATGAGCAGAGCACAAAGCATACCTCCCCATGGAATTTTAAACTCAGAAAGGTTAAAACTGTGAAAGCTTTAGATTTCATTTTAGTACTTTTCTTAATAGTCATATGTTCAGATAGAGCAGAAAACTATCTTCGAACTTATCCATCCTTGTCATTGGTTTATAGTATCCAACTTCTTTTCCACCAAAGTCGAAATATTAAACCACCAAGCCTCAAGCATTTGCAATAGTATTTCACCATCGTGCGGATTTAAATATGCTCCATTCTCTAAATTTGATTCAGTAAATATTAATGTGTACTGTTTTTGTATAAGATGAATCAAAATTCTATATATCATGAAAGCCTAAAAAAATTAACTTACCTTTTTCTTTTACAAATAATTTGCACGTTCCAAGCAAAAGGTGCCTTGGTAGCACATTGGCTGATAACTAAAAAGTCATTAGTTCAAACCTGCCAGTTGCTCCATAGGATGAAAATGTGGCAGTCTCCTCTCATAAAGATGTACAGGCTCGGAAAACCTATGGAGCAGATCCACTATTTTCTATAGGGTTGCTGTAAGTTGAAATAAACGTGAGTTTGGGTTCCAAGGAAAAGCCTCATTAAATACAGCTTCGGGGTATGATTAGCCTTTCTACCCTCAAACCCAGGTCGGTTTGTTATGAGGAGTCCTGTGGAAAGCAGTGGAAATGTAAAACAAAACCAGAAGACACTCCCTTCAAAAGACAGGTTGTTTTAAAAGCAAGAAAGTATTGAACAATGAGAAGAATAAACCAAGTTGCAGAGATTCAAGTAGACCCAGGACGGACTGTAAAGCCCCCACTGCAGTTCTGCACTGCACGGACACTGCACAGCGCCGGAGTGCCTTCTGTCACTCTATCCATAAAACAGCTGTAAGTTTTAGGCTTTAGTTCAAACTGCCGGTGATTTATTCTGAAGCACAATCCTTACAAAGTTATTTGGAAGGCATATAAAGTGGCTTTAAACAGTTTTTAAAAGCCATATAAAACATTTTAAAGCCATTAATAAAACAAAGGTGTGAGATTGGGTTGTGACCTCTCACCATACTTATTTAGTCTGTATATTGAACAAGTCAGCAAAAACCTGGATCATATGAAGACGAATGTGGCCTCGGGATTGGGGGAAGATTCAGGAACAGCCTGTACTATGCAGATGACGCAAGCATGCTTGCTGAAAGTGAGGAGGACCTGAAGAAGCACTTGCTGATAGAGATCAAAGACGGTAGCCTTCCACATGGACCACCTTATCTCACAACATAAACAGCTTCAAAACAACCACTGAAACTGTGCTTCTAATCTCCAGAGCAGGGGAAATTGCTTCAATAATACAAGGAGAACTTTACACAAACTGTTGTCATCCCTGCTCTCTGAGGGTTGTTAAAACACAGAATCCAATGGCTAATTCAAACTTTCAAAGATGTGTCCCCATGACACAGTGATTGGGTGCCACACTATCATGTGAAGGGAATTCAAGCGAGCGTTGAGTGGAGAGTTGAGTTCAATCTCATCTATCTACCCTTACCAATATTAAGTCTAAACTTGAATTCTTAGAGAAAGTCTCATCTCCACAGACCTCACATAAACTTCAATCACTTCTGTGTTACCATCTTTCATGCATAAAATCAGAAAGTCCCTATCAAAGGACAAAATTTGAATTTGAACCACCAATCTAGTGTAGCCAGTACTCAATAGATGACAAAGCTTTTCTGACAACTCGGTAGAAAGTGAGACATTAAAGAAACATATCCTTCAAAGAAGAGTAAGAATAGCTGAGGTCATTATTGACTATCATTCACAAGGGGTCACACCAAAACTCTGTCAATTACTGTCTGACCCTCACAAGGCATAAAAAAAATCTGATAGACAATGCCAGTTTAGAGATTCTTGAAAACTAGCCATGCTATGAATGCACACTCTGCAATACTGACATTAGAAGTCTTTATTTAATTTAATGTATTGCTTTTACTGGGTTGAACAAAAGTGGAAGAGCAAAATAGATGTCATTGAATATTAGACTTCTAAAGTCAGGAGCCAGCACATGTCTGCCAGTTTACCTTACTGTGGTGACCTGTGGGATGTTGTTATTATGAAAACTATGTCACTGGTATTTCAAGTACCAGCAAGGCCACCCCAAGTAAACAGGTTTCAGCAAAGCTTCCAAATTAAGAACAAACTACAAAAAAGGAACAGGCTGTCCACTTCTGAGGAGTTAGCCCCTGGCAACCCTATTGATAGCATCAAAATATTGTCAGTTCCTGAAAATCTAATGAACAGAAATAGAACACTGTCAAAGATAGTGCTAGAAAATGCGCTGGTCAGGAGGCACTTAAAAGATGATGAATGAAGAGCTGCCTTCTCAAAGTAGAGTTGACCAGAATGACGTGAATGGAGTAAAGTGTGCGTCAGTAATGCCTTTGGGACCTTCACTTGTGGAGAGGGCATGGCTCAAAATGATAAAAAAAACTACTAATAAACAGAACTTGGAATGTACAAACTATGCGTCTATGAAAATTGGAAGTCATTAAAAATTAAATGGAACTCATAAAGATTGAAATTTTAGGCGTTAATGAGCTAAGTGGGGTTGGGACTGGCCATTTTGAATCAGAAAAGCATATGGTTTACTGTGCTGGGAATGACAAAACCAAGAAGAATGGCACTGCATTCACCATCAAAGGACATTTCAAGATCTACCTTGAAGTACAATTCAGGTTGTGATAAGATAACATCTATCTGCATACAGGAAAATCCAATCAATACAACTACTCTTCACATGTCTACACTAACCACGAAAGCTAGTGACCAACAAATTGAGGAATTCTACCAATACTCTCCAGCTGAAATCGATGGACAGCTACTTAGCCACTTGATTAGAAAAGATTCATAGTTGTACCCACTCCAAAGACAGTTAACCCAACAGAATGATCAAATCATAAAACAATATCACTGACATCACATGCTAGTAAAATTTTACTGAATATAATCCAACATCAGGTGCAGCAGTAGACAGGGATCTACGAGAGGTTCGGGCCAAATTCAGCAGTGGACATGGAACAAGGGAAATCATGGCTGATGTCAGATGGAGCTTAGCTAAAAACAGAGACTACCAGAATGATGTTCACTTGTGTTTTATTGACTATGCAAAGGCATTCGACTATGTGGATCATAACAATCTAGGAACATCTTGAGAAACATGAACATTCCAAAATACTTAATTGTGCTCACAGAGAAAAGGTACATGGATCAAGAAGAAGGGCATGCTGCATGGTTTCAAACAGGAAAAATCTGTGTCAAGGTCGTATACTCTCACTATAATTACTAAACCTGTATGCTGAGCAAATAATCAGAGAAACGGGAGCACATGAAGAATGCAGCATCAGATTGGAGGCAGGCTTACTAACAGTTTGTGATGATGCAGATGGCACAACCTTGCTTGCTGAACGTGAGGAAGAATGGAAGAAGCCTTGCTGATTAAAGAGTATAGACTTCAGTCTGGATTACAACTCAATAACAAGAACTGTAAAATCCTGCCAACTGGACCCCTGGGTAACATCATGATAAGTGGAAAAAAGACTGACGTTTTCAAGGATTTCACCTTGCTTGGAACCACAGTCAATGGTTATGGAAGATTCAGGCAAGAGATTAAAACAAGCATTGCATAGATAAATCTGCTGCACAAAACTTCTTTAAAGTGCTGAAAAGCAAGGATATTACTTTTAGGACTCAGGTATGTCTGACCCACGCCATGGAATTTTCAAATGCCTCACATTCCTGTTAAAATTGGACACTGAATTAAGAAGACTGAAGCAGAATCAATGGACTTGAATCACTGTACTGGCAAAGAATGTTAAAAGTACCACAGGCGGCCAAAAGAACAAATAGATCTGTCTTGGGAGAATAGCCAGCATACTCCTTAGAGGCAAGGATAATGAGATTTCATCTCAAGTACTTTGGACATGTTGTCAGGAGAGACCAATCCCTGGAGAAGGACGTCGTGCTAGGTAAAGTAGAGGGACAATGAAAAAGCGCATGGCCCTCAATTAGATGGACTGGCACAATGGCTACAACAATGGACTCGAGCATCGGAAACAATGTCGGGATGGCACAGGACCTGGCAGTGTTCCGTTCTGTTGTACATAAGGCAACTATGACTTGGAACTGACTAAACGGCACCTAATAAAAACAACGATGTCAGGGGGGACTAGACCATGAAGGTGGACATCACACTTGGTAGAGTACAGACGATAAAAAGAAAAAAAAGAGTAGCGATGAGATGGATTTACACAGTGGCTAAAACAGTGGGCTCAAACATAATAATTGCGATGTTGGTGTATAATCAGGCAATATTCCATTTTGTTGTACCAAAAAAATCACTAAGACATAATACACAGCGACAATAGTATTTGCTAAATGTAAAACTTCAACAAGTTAAACCAAACATCTCAAGTACCGGTCTATGTGTTAAAATACATACAACAATAATACCTACCCTGTTTCCCCGAAAGTAAGACATCCCCCGAAAATAAGACCTACATACAGTTTTGCCTCTGGCTGAAATATAAGGCATCCCCCTGAAAATAAGACCTCCCCGAAAATAAGGCCCCCTGAAGCTACTGTAACTCTGGACTCTGGACCGTAGCAGCGGGTGCCGCCGTGCAGCTCACTCTTGGCCACAGCGCAGCGGGAGCAGACAGGAAGTGCGAGGTCTCTTTTAATACAACAATAAACAATAAATGTGTATCATATTCTTCTTCACGGAAAAATAAGACATCCCCTGAAAATAAAACCTAGCACATCTTTGGGAGCAAAAATTAATATAAGACGCTGTCTTATTTTCGGGGAAACAGGGTAATAGCGCTCATTTCCATTCTTTTAAACTCAAACCAGAACACTTACCTCAAAAACGTCACTAATCAGTGGCACTGATATTACATTAAGCAAAGTGTACAAAGTGTACAATGTTCTGGAGGAGGGGAGTTTTACTATGTAAGGCATCATAGTGGACTAAGACACTTCTCATAGTAGTGTCTTCAGAGACCAAGTCTTACTTTCAAGATATTTTGAGTTTCATTCCACTTATTTGTCCATTCCTTGGTCAACTCTTGAACCTAAAAGAAAAAATACACATACATGATTACTCCATAAGAAGTATTATTTTCTTCTAGCAAATTTACATACTCTATTTTTAATTAGATAACAATTTTCATCCTAGAAATAATCAAATCAAATATATATCAAGTTGATCTGATCCTACTCCCAGCATTATACCAAAGGAAAATACAGGCAAAACTTGTCAAATTGCCTAGTTTTCCAAGCCATTTTTACCGTGTCCTTAAATTAATGCTACTTCCCTTGATAGCAATCAAATTAAAAGTTCAGGCATAACAAAATTAGTTCCTCAGAACTAGTGATTTACTTTTCTTGCTAATTAGATGTGGTGTGGGTTAAACAATCATAGACGATGCATTTTTCTCTTAGGAAATAATTTGCTTTTATAGGTAATTAATAGGATTCACAAATTGCCATCTATTTTTTTAAGGGAGTGTTAACCTCTTTGATTCTTAGTAAAAACAAAAATCTTGATAAAAATCCACTTCTCTCCTGTCTGCTGGAACTTGGAGCTAACCCCCTTACCCACCCCCCCCACCCACCCCACCCCCCAGTTTTTGATTGCAGCTCAGTTAGAAAGTGTTTCTCAAAGTTAATACAAGCACTCTGGAAGTTCCAGAAGTGTTTTCACACAATGCACCCTGTGTACAATGGTTAAGTACTCTGTTGCTATTGGCCAGTAGTTCATTCCCACTGAGCAACTCCTCAAGAGAAAAGGCCCAATGATCTGGTCCCATAAGATTCAACCTGGGAAACTCTATAAGGCAGTTCTACGCCCTCATATGGGATCAACATGAGTCAGAACAGGCTTAATGGAACACTCCCATCACAAACAATGAAGAGGCAAATGTGATGCCTGTGTCAACAATGGAAAGATTAATGTCTCTTGTGAATAAGAACTTACATAAAACTAAGAAAGGAGAAACTTGGTTGGGTATAGTAGTTAAGCCCATGGCTACTACCGCAATGGCGGCTTTGCAAGACAGACAGAGATATGCCACTATGCTTCTGCAAAGGCTAAAAACAAACCAAATGCCACCGAGTCAACGCCGACGTATAGCGACCCTTAAGAGCAGAGTGGAACTGTCCCACAGAGTTCCAGACGCTGTAATCTTCCTGGCAGCACACTGCCACATCTCCCTCCCTCAGAGTGGACAGAGGGCTCAAACCACTGACCTTTCCGTTAGCAGCTAAACATTAGCAAATATGCCACCAGTCCTTCACCTGTAAAGATTTGAGGTCTTGGAAACCCAATAGGTCAGTTCTACTGTGTCCAATAAGGTTGCTGAGCTGGAATAACTCAATGGCAACAGGGTTTGGGCTTTAAGCCATAGGTACTTTAGGAGGCAGAGAAACTCTTCAAAATCTTCTCATTCAGTATATATGGTCAGCATTCCTGTCACCTCCCTGTTCCCAAGACCAAATACCATGCCACCTAAACTTAGAGGTCTTTCCACCTATAATCTACCCTGTCATTTACCAAAGCAAAATGCGGACATTTTCTTATATTCTTTATATAGAGATAGAGATAGAGATAATGTATGTATGTATGTATATATATAATTTTATAGACACACTTCAATGCTTTCATGGACATTTGAAGGGCAAGGAAAAATTTTCTGCTGAGTTAGAACAAGGTAGTGTGATATTCACTAAGGCAGTATTTGTGACCTTTATGAAAAAGTAACTACCATGATAGTAAGAATCAACTATATGGACATGTATCTATGATATATATGTATATATAAACACACACAGACATATATAAAGACTTTCCATAAAGAAGGGGGAAAGATTGGTGTACTACTGAATTTGCTAGTTTCTACTAATTAGTTAACACAAAGATTCTCACTAGTAATTTATTGAGAAATACAAAACCCTTAACAAATAGTTGTGTGTGCGTGTGTGTACGTGAGCCACAGGGACTCGGACCCTAGACACTTGTCGGTTCTGATGCTCCTAGCATCTCACATTTTGCCAAGGCAGCTGTGAGACTTTCACTGGCAGGTGTCCACACTGAAAGAGATTCCACTTAAAAATAACAAAGCATGTGATCTGACACACCAACACTCAAGTATGTACACCTTTAAAAAATGACCCTATGAAGTGGCTCACATACACATGTGCACACACTCAAATGACTAATGGGTGAAGGAGCTGGGTAGAGGTAAGAAGATTTGGGGCAGGATACTTATGATGGTATAACCAACAATGTAAATGAGTCTCAAACAAGAGTACTAAAGAGCATGTACTTAAAATGAGTACTGCTGCTAAAAACAGAAATACTATGAGTTGGTGGCTTTAATGAACAGAAATGTATTTTCTCACAGTTTAGAAGGTAGAAGTCTGAATTCAGGGTGTTAACTCTAAGCGAAAGCTCTCTCAGTCTGGGAGAAGGTCTTTCTCTCTTTCCACTTCTATTCCGGGGCTCCTTGGCAATCATGTGGCAATCATTCACATGACATGTATCTCTCTTCCCCCTCTGTACTAGCTTACTTGCTAAACATCCTCCTTTATTTGGCAAAATTAATTAATTAATAAATTAACCCTATACTAATATGGTCTCATTAAAACAACAAAGAAAATATATCCCCAAGTGTGGTTCATAACCATTAATGGTATAAGGGTTAAAAATTGCCACCCATACGTAGGGATGGGGGGAACAACTTAATTCATAATAAATAATGAAAATTGCTATTTTAAAAAATAAGTCAAAAAGGGTCACTTACTCTTGCTTCATTCTGCTGAAGTTTTTCTTCCATACTTAGAGCTGTAGGGGAGTCTAAGAAGGCAATCTACAATGCAAACCACAAAACAGACCACCGATTAGTAAATCACAACAATCTAAAGTAAATATAAGAAATTATCAAAACTCCCAAATAAACTAATAGTAAAAAGCAATGCCCTTCACCACCCTCCGCCTAAAAAGGTGCAGTATGACCAACTTTTAATCCACGGAGCACCTATCTCTTTCCATTCAAAATGACCACACCCTGGTAAATTTACTTTGGCAATCACAAATCAGTGACGTAAAAGAAAAAGGCAACCATGCAGTTGATCTTTTATTAAAACAAAACCCCTAGAGGTCCTAAATAATTAATCTGCTTTGAATACGTACATATTACAAAAGTGAAAACTCAAAAGGCAAAAGGTGGAAGGATAAATGCTTCTAAATCACAGATTTTTGAAAGACATGAGAATGAAATATATTTATTTTTACTGCTGGGTGGCATTCCATGTCTGGCCTGACTTTACCACAATATGTTTATTCATCCCTTTGTTAGTGCTGCAGAGGTATATAGTTCAAACAGCAAAACAGGTAAAAATGATGGTACACTGTACAATGGAACTGAAATTATTCAAATGAATGAGGCAGCTTTATTTGTACCGAGCTTTCCCCAAGATATATTGTAAAATTAAAAAGGCAATGTTAACAATAAGCAAAAACATTGCATACAACCAGATTGATTGTGAATTTACGTTCACAGAATGATTATCATTTACAAATTATGAAGGTCTAGCATTGAAAAGCCCTATAAAGGACATTTCTACTCTGACACATACAGAGCATTAGTCCTTGAAATGGGAAGAGAGACTTGTAAGTATAGGAGCGTACCTACTCCTCAGCTTGTTAACTAAACTGTATGAATACAATTGAAATCCCCTGTGCACATCTCATTTTCCTTCCCTGTCTCTACCAGCGTCCCTGTTTTTAACAATTCCACCGCTAGTGTCAGGATAGCATTAGATGGATATTCATTTCAGTATGTTATGTGTTGGGCTGCCATCCAAAAGGTTAGTAGTTTGAAACCGCCAGGCACTCCAGGAGGAAAGACAGAGCTTGCTACCTGAGTAAACAATTACAGTCTTGGAAATTCAAGGGACAGTTCTACCCTGTCCTATAGGGTCATTATGAGGTAGCATCGACTCAGTGGCGGTGAATTTGGTTTGGGTTTTGGTATTCTATTAATGGAAATGTAGCTTTCTCGAATAGTTTGATTTTCTAACACTACTAAAATGAACATCTGTAAGCTAATTGACTGCACGCCTGGGTATATCAATAGAATTCAATTTTTGGAGGTGAATTTAGGGCTAACTTATAGGTGTGATTATTTTAAATTGTCAAATTATCTTCCCCAAAGGTTTTTTGGTTGGTTTTACTATTCTCCATTTCTTTTTAGACAAATGTAATACCCACAGGGTAGTTCGGTTCAGATAAAGATTCAGACTGCCTAAGGCTACCATGGCTATGCTTGCCATTGGTCTACACAGGTAATATTGAAGCTTGCCAGCAGGGTAGGACTGGCTCCCCTTTCTGGGCAAAGTCTTTACATTAGTCTGGGCAAAAGTCCCCACAGTTGTCCAAGAGCTATCTTCTTAGCCACCTATGTGAGGGGTACAAGATACACATAAGCATGTATGGAGTCCACGTTGGATTAGAAATCCATAGCCTACAGAAACCAACATCTCTTGCAACAACTCCATAGCCATATCTTCTAGGGTCCCCGTGATGGACACACCCAGTCACTGTACTCAGGAAAACCCAGTGTTTATAGGCCTAGACTTGCCATGAGTCAATTCCAACTCATGGAACTACGCTCCATGGATTGCTTTTAATGGCTGATTTTTGAGAAGGAGACAGCCAGACCATTGTTTTGAGGCACTTCTAATGAACTCAATCCTCCCACCTTTCAGTTAACAGTTAGGCACATTAACCCTTTACAGCAACAGGGATTCAAAGGTCTAAATAGAAGCAATGATCCAATTAGGGATTGTCTTTATCATAAAAAATGTTGACTGCTTATACAGCTAGCATTCCATTTTTCTGTAATTTAGGAAGAGTGAAATCAGAAAATTAACCCAAAGCCAATTCTGTCCTTGTGGAAAAAAGAGTTTTGTTAACCTGTATACCATACTGCATCTACCCCACCGAGTT
Organism: Echinops telfairi; assembly: GCF_000313985.2. Taxonomy (NCBI): domain Eukaryota; kingdom Metazoa; phylum Chordata; class Mammalia; order Afrosoricida; family Tenrecidae; genus Echinops; species Echinops telfairi. The sequence continues at coordinate 43,678,689 of NW_022109491.1, forward strand.
TGTAACCTTGCAAACAGATGATACTCAATAAATATCTTCCACTGAGGAAAAGAAAGTGATAAACTTGAACATGTCACCCCCGTTTATGCATTGTTGGTAGTTTCCCAATCAATGAGAACGTCCTTTTCATGACAATTAATTTTAAAGAAATTTTTATCTAACATTACAATAAAAATTCCTAGCACATCATCAACTTGGTAGATCATCAATGACAGTATATGTGCATGAAAATTAACAACCACCAACCCTGCTGGAAAAGTATTTTGAAACAAGACGTGTAAAGATGGGTTTACATAAGAACTTAAAAATAAATAAATACATACATATGTGCTTATACACATAGACACATGGAAAAAAAGAAACCTTTGGTAACACTGAACCATTTACAATAAAATTATTCTTTGAAAGCTTTTTGTTTATAAGATTAATAGCTCATGATTAGGCAGTATACAAGAAAAATTCACGTGTCATCTAATCAAGAGTAACACTATTACCTAAAAACTGTACCAATATCAACTACACTAACAATATATACAAGCATCTTTTTCTTCCCACCTTGCCATGTTATCAACATGGTTAGGTTCCAAAAACCAAGTTGCTATGCAAAAAATGTTATTACACAAAAATACAAAATGACCACATCAAATCACTGAATGGAAAATGAATGCATTATTATATAACCACCAAACCATTGAGAATCATAGCCAAACCAAGCTGACAATAAGCACCATAGCCATTTACTCTGGCCCTGCACTTCAAAATTCATTACTGTCAAAGGTTTGTCATTAATACACAAAACAATCAACGTGTAGACATATTAATATTGTTGCAAATGGCAAAATATCATATAACGAGACAGGTGATAAGTGAAAAGAGAGTGTATACTGCATAATCAAGCCTTTTGATCTTTGCCAATCTAGTGGGTGAATAGGACATCTCATTATTTGAGGTAAAATCTACATGCAGAAATTTCACCAATCTTAAGAGTATACAAAAAATGCACATAGTTTTATATAAACATATGTGGGTGTACACACACACATATCCATTTCAATTGTTTTTATTTACATATATTATATTTCAAATGACATTGAGTATAAATTTATAGGTTTTAAAAATCATTTAGATTTTTTTTGAATTGTGTCCTCAATTTCTTTGTTCATTTTACTGTTGAGTTCAATCTTTTCCTAAGTTTTTTTAGTTAATAGTTTTATGATATATAATTCATATATCATACAATTCAAAGGTTTAAAAATATTAGAGTTGTACAATCATCACCAGAATCAATTTTAGAACATTTTCTTCTTTCCTGTACTCATTATTATTAGATGTTCGTTTCCCCCAAACTTCTCTGTCATAATCTTAAGAAACTCTTAATCCAGCTATTGCCTTTATAAATTTAGCTATCCTGGATTTCATATACAGAAAACATGTTAAAAAAATTTTTTAAATAGCAAAGTAAAATGGATATAAATCTCAATTGAAAAGAAAGCATAAAAATATTAAAAACTAGAACAAATTTAATCAATCATAAAGGCGATCAAATGATAGAGTGCCAAATTTTAATCTAGTTGCATCTGCAACGATCCACTTTAAAAAATATACTTTTATTGGGGGCTCTTAACATCTCTTATTACAATCCATACATTCCTCCAATATGTGAAGCACATTTGCACATATGCCACCATCATCAATTTCAAAGTATTCTCTTCCCACTTGAGCCCGATTTCAGCTCCCCACTTCTTCCCCTCCCCTCCCACCCCCACCTCACGAGCTCTTAATGTTACAGACTATTTTTTCCATATCTTACATTGCCCTCCATCACCCCTCACCCACTTTTCTGTTATTCGTCCCCCTGGGAGGGGGTTCTATTTGATCCTTGTGATTGGATCCCCCTTTCTCCCCACACCCTCCTCTAATCCTGCTGGTATCGCTACTCTCCTTGTTGTTCCTGAGGGATTTATCTATCCTGGGTTCGCTGTGTTGCGGGCTCTTACATGGAGCAGCGTGCATGCTCTGGTCTAATCGGAACAGTCCACTTTCCAATGCATTGTGCATGACAGCAAAGCCATTCACATCCCTGATCCATGGTCAGATCTCCCTAATGTTTTATAGATGCTCTTTTCATAATAAGAAAAGTAGCCTTCTATGGTATGAATTACAATTTTTTCCTGATTTGTCATGATTGTGGCAAATTTTAGTTGTGTTATAAAAATACTCTATGCTCTTACTTATTTCTGTCTCCTTGAGCTCTCAAAGAATGAGACAGACATGTAAATTTCCTGTAAAAAATGCATAGTTGGTTTTCTTTCCTGAAATGTCCTATAGCGTTGCTGGGTTTTCTTTGTTTTGGTTTGGTTTGGGTTTTCCTTTGCTTTCTAAAATTTCTTGTCTCTCTTGATTTTTATTATGTTATAGTTTTATCATGATAATGTGCTCTTTTCTAAAGTTCACATAAGCACTACTTTCTTTCCCCTATATTACCTGTTAGCTCTTTACTCATTCTTATAAACACCATTATAAATGAGTGTTATTCTATTACCCTGAGATGTGTAGATCTTAAAAATTTATAAATTCTGACACTTCCATTAACTATCAATCATTTAAAGTTTGCCCTTGCTGCAAAATTGGAAGTCATCTAACCTCCACCTTCTCTTCCCTATTATTGTGTTTCCTGACTTTTGCTGTTTATTTCAGTTCTCCACTGCTTCGTTTCACTGTTTCCACACACTAGGGTAAGAAAAAAAGATTGCTATTAAGGTTTCAGCCCGTACATGCATGAAATTATTCCAAACAAATGTGTGTGAACATTACTCTGTTGTCAGTGAATGGCTGTAGACAAGATATCGCAATAAAAGTCTCGTTAGGGAGACTTCGACAATGGGAAACTATCAACACAATTGGCTTCCAGGAGATATATAGAAAACAGAAAGGTCAACTCAAATGGCTATGGGAATTCTTCTTAGAGATTACAAAGAAGTAATCTTGATAAATGTTCTCAAGAACAAGAGGATAATCACGGGGGCTTATCCAGTAGACATTTTCTGAAAATGGCACTAGTAAAAAAAAGGTAGTAAAGCTAGGGCAAGGATTTTTATGTTTTCCATGATGACAACATACTGGTTTGTTCTTCAAGGGTAGCAAGGGTTTTTCTTTAAAAATTTTGTTGGGAAGTCTTACTATATCAACCCTACATCCCTGATCTTTCATGCTCAATATTTTGTTCTGCAAACTCAAAGAAAACTTAAAAAGATGGATTGACTCATTCAAAGAACTACTATATTGAAATGAAAGAGCATAACATTTTTTGAGCAAGGGTGACTGAGACGGAAACAATGCCTTCAGAAGTGTGTAGACCTATGTGGAAGATATGTGAAGAAACATTCTTCACAGTTTTAATAAAGGTTTTTTATTTTGTAGCAGTATTTTTTGACTTACATTCGCAAGAGAGAAGAAATAGTTTCTGTCAAGTCAAAAAGTGGTCTGAAAATATGCTTTCAATATAATAAGAGCTAGAAGATACTTTTTTTAAAAATCCAGATGCTCACACCATCTGAAAATACACAGTGAAACCATTCTATGAAATCACTATACATCCATCAGAATTGTTTCAGTGAAAACTAGACAATACCACATGTTGACAAGCATCTGGAAAAACAACAACTGACATTCTCTGACATTTGATAACAACAACAACAAAAACTCACTGCCCTGCAGTCAATGCCAACTTACAGCAACCCTATAAGACAGCGTAGACCCCCCCTTGAGTTTCCTTGACTGAAGCTTTTATGGGAATTGACAGCCCAGTCTTTCTCCAGCTGAGTGGCTGATGGATTTGAATTGCTAGCCTTGCAGTTAAGAATCCAACTCTTAACCACTACACCATCAGCGCTCCTCATATATTGGTATAAACACTCTGAAAAATTATTTGGCAGTATTTAATAAAACTGAACAGAAGCTCATGGTCTGGCTCAGTATCCCCACTATTAGATATAAACCTAAGAATGCATCTAGAAGTTCACTATAAGACCTGCATAACCAATGTCATCACATCACACTTCAATAGACTCAAGCAAGAAACTCTCACAACTGACATCAAGAAACAGATAAATGGGCCAAGGTATGCTTGCAAGAAGGAATACTCTGAACATGTGAAAACTACAAAGATGCAGAGATAAAGTGCTTCTAGGATGCTATTAAAGTTCTCCTTCTTGATATGGAAGTGAGTTGACAGGAGAGTTGAGTCTGTGGAAATGTATTACACTACACTTACAGTATATACTATAATGTGCACCTTGTTTTAGAACATTTTCAGAAATATGTTTAATATTTTTATTTCCTAAAAGGAAGGAAAAAGATTGCATGATTTGCATCTTACCACTCACCCCACCTTTTTTTAAAAAATCATTTTATTGGGACTAATACAACTCTTATCACAATCCATACATACATCAATTGTGTAAATCACCTTTTTTATCTGTTTGCCAATCACTTGTCCCACACCAGAAGATAGTTTTATAAATGTGCTACACTAATTTTTATTTATAGCATTATCTTCTAAAAGAAAAAAAATGGCATAGCTTTGCCTACAAAAATATCTCCCTACTGGTGGAGAGTTTAACAAGTACACTTAGAAGGCTTTCATTGTTTGCACACAAAAAAAGGAAGGTAACTGTGCATATATATAAAATATAAAAGTGGTATTCAATAAAAACCTTAAATTGTCGTTAATATAAATAACTACAGCAAGCCGAACTCAACCCCATCTGTTCAGTTCTGACTCAGAGCAATCCTGTAAGACAGATCCGAACTGCGCCTAGGATTTCCAATGACATAAATTCTTCCCTGAATTGGCTGGCATGTTTGAACTGCCCAGGTAACTCTATTATATACTAAAAGTCCAGCCATAATTAATCATTTCAAATTTCCTGGATAAAAATCTGATACCGAAAATCACATAATGAATGCAAAGGCCAATCAAAGATTGATGTAAAGGAGAGGTTGGCTAACTCACCCAAGCTTTCCTTAGCACTTATTTGGCTCAGTTATTTCCTTCTATTTATTTAAATTTACTCAAATCAATACCACAAGTGAGATAATTTCTCATTAAGATCTAAGAATAGATGTGATTACTCAAAAGAAAAGTATCCATAAATCTCAGGAAAAAAACAACCTGGTTCCCTTGAGCAAGTAGCATTTTCAGTCTGGCTATTTCAGCTCTGAGCTCGCGGATGAGTTTGACGTTGGCATCCTCATTAATGGTAGGCTTGTTGATGATGTTTTTGGCTCTATTTGCATAGCGAAGAGTACTTAGGGTTTCTCCATAATTGACATCAGCAGGTGAAATGGCTGTGAAGAATATATTTGAAAAATAATTTATATAGCACTCAGTGTTTCATTTAACACAAAGCTGGCTTGTAATTTAAAAGTCAGAATAACCTCAGGTCATTGGATAGACTAAATATGCATTCCCAGAGTAATGAATATTAAAAATTATCAGTGATTTAGAGGAAAGAGTACTTAGGAGACAAAATTACATGTCATTTTGTTCTTTCTAAGTCTAGAATCAGCCATTTAACTGACGAAAATGATATATGAAGTATTTCGCTTTCGTGAAGAGCATTTTCTTTGCTAAAATTACAGGAAGAAGATTTCAAGGTTATTTGTACTTCTCAATGTTAAATAGTAATTTAAATACTTTTCAAAGGTCTGGCAAAACCTACTATCTTTGCAAACACCTGAAAGCATTCTTAATGATTATATCCGTATTCTCATTAAACTTTTAGTTAACACCACACCTCACTTCCAAGTTAAACCTTAAGGTTTAGGTGACTCTGAAATTGAATCAAGGTTTTGTCCCCGAGGTTAGATCCCTCACTTCCATAGTTAATGTATGGCATGGGGTGGTCTGAGGGAGTGGAAGAGCCAGCAAGGAGGGGAAGAGGAGAGAAGAGAAAGGAAGGGAAGTGATCAGGAGGGAAACAATTGTGTGAATTCGCCTGAACTATGATTTCTTTCTACATGTTTTCCCGATGCTATTTCTTGCTGATATTTGGTCAAAATATAGAACTAAAGTAACTTCTTCTTTTTAGCATCTGATTTGTTTTAGCTCAAGGATTGATGAACTTATAGAGGCATCAAGTAGGATAAGGATTCCAGGGGTGGAGGGGGTGTCAAGGGGAGATGGTGTCAAGGTGTCCATTTAGAAAGAGAATGTTGGGAACTGATGGTAGTCGCAATTGTACAATTCTCCTTGACATGATGGGTCTACAAAAAAAATGTATGAATTGTTGAATGAAAAAGTGATTATCTGCTCTGTAAGCCTTCACTCAATTCACAATGAATATGTTAAAAAAGAAAAGTCAGTGTTTTAAGGTATTGCTTTAAAAAAAAGAAAAAGATGCCATTTCAACTCATAGACCCTGTAGAACAGGATGGAACTGCCCTGTGAGTTTCCAAGACAGCAACTCTTTTTTTTTTTTAAAGACTGCAACTCGTTTTGGAAGTAGAAAATCCCATCTTTCTCGCTCAGAGTGGCTGGTGGTATTGAACTGCTGATTTGGGGATTGGCAGCCAAAACTGTGGCCACTAAGCCACCAGTGTTCCTCTAATGCAAATATTTATAGTCAACTCATAAAGTATCGTGTACAAAGAAGCAGAACTTAAAACTCTTACTGGCAATCATGATAGTTTTAGAATTTCCTCCAAGGCTGTCCTTTAACAACCATGTTAAGACAGAATCCCTGTAAGGCACAAAGATTTGCTTCTTCTTTGCCAGAGGGTTGGCTGCATCCTGAGATAAATCAGCTATAGGAAGAACAAAAAGAAAAAAGAGAGAAAAGGAGAGAGCGAGGCATTAATTTCAGCTCTTTTCTTAATAGTGGTTCTAAAACCCTTAAAGATATTCTCTCAGTTTGCAACAGAAACAATAAACTTATTTGCTTCATGCTAACACATTACAGTATCCCGAAGAATAAGAGATGGCAAGGGATAGAGCATATACCTACCTAAGGCAGAAATGACATTTCCTAGAGTCACGAGGGATTTATTGATGTTTCCCCCTTCTTTCAGTCGAACCCCAGTGGCACCAGTGGCATCCGCACGTTCACTTCCCGCAAGATCAACTAGATGGATCTTACTCACAGTTTCACAGGGCATTTCAGAATCAAATTTTGCCTGTGGTCAAATATAAGAACAAAATTAAAAGTTATAGAAAAGGATTTAATGTGCTCATCCTGATACAAATTCTGCTTGTTTTCCACTCCTCCCTCTGTTCTCCCAAGGGAAGTGGGGGGTGGGGGGTGGGGTGGGGCGGGGTTGTTGTCTGGTTTTTAGCTTTTTTTTAAAGCTTTCTTGTTTGATTGCCCTTCATACTGGTAACAAAATATCCAGTAATCTATAATATGTGATTTTGAAGAACCATTCTATCACGCAAATCATTCAATTATTTGCAACAGAGACTGGCTAAATCTGGCTGTGGGAGAATATGTCACTGAAATTCAGCACTGAGGACCACTCGTCAAAAAAGTGTAAGTACACAAATCATTAAAATTGGTTCTACACAGCATCGCCAGCATTCCAAACAGACTTACTATCCAAAAGGAAAATGTAGACAACTACATAAAAGATTATCCAACTGTTATCCAATAGTAAAACAAAGTGTCTTATAAATTATTTTAACATCTGAAAATCTTAAATACCATATGCCTTGCTTTTAAATTAAGGAGTCCTGGTGGTGGTGTTGGTAAGCACTGAACTGCTGACCACCAGTTGGTTCAAACTTATCAGCTGCTCTTTGGGAGAAAGTACGAGCTGTCTGCTCCAATAAAGATTTACAAAGGCCTGGATGCCCTACATGGGTGGCCATGAATTGGAATTAGCTACATGTCATTGGGGTTTAGTTCACTTCCAAATTATATCCAAATCTTACTTTCTCAAAGACTATTAACCTGCATTTTATAGTCTGCACCAAAATATGAAACAGAACTACAAAATTTTGATAGAAAAGTAAACCTCTTAGACAGGCATTTCTAATGAAAAAACAAGAGAAAAGCCATGAAAACCAGTAAATCAAAAGTAAGGTTACAACACAAAAGGTAGAGAAGTGAGAGGTTGAGTGGGAGTTGACTTAACCAAGGAATAGGGAATCTTCCTCCTTTATTTTTTTTGCTTTCTGCTCCAACTAATAAAGTAAACAGGAGGTGACATGCATCTAACGTGTCAATCACCAACACAGGTTGGACATCCTAAAGCCCTGGCACATGCCTAAGCCCTGCATAGACCCTAAATTTCTGGATTCACCTTTAGTTGTTCTACTGGTCTTGGTGCTAATATTTACTCTCAATAATTTCCACACATATTCAAGATGCTCTCGACCTCTTGATTAAACTGCATTGCTACATTAGCGCTCATAAATGTTCATTTTCGCTTACTCTCATTCTAATAATCACAATCACCACTGTAGGGCGAGCTCCATGGAGTGATAATGGGCTGCACTGAATCACTCACCTCAGTCTCTGTCGAGTCAGACTCGCAATCATTACTTCCCACAGAGTTTACAACAATGGGAACTTTTGCTTAATTAAGCAACGATCACATTTTTTATGTCTAGACTGGGATGGAAACTTACTAAATATTTTTTAAGGATATTTCAAATAACTATAATTGTAATCAGACAAATTCAGCACACAGCACATGTTCAATTCTTAACTAACAAAAAAATGATGGTCAGTCTCCTCTGCCCACTGCTCCTTATAGGTCAACAATGATCATTCCCCAGCCCGTGATAAATAGTAAGCAGAGGCCACAATGACAGATCTAACTGCCCTTACCTGAGTGAATTTAATAGTGAAGATGGCATGAGACCGGCTGCTGACATCATTCATTCCAGTAGCTGCTGTCGTCCGATTGATATTTCCTGCATCCATAAGTTCTTCTACATCACCATAATTCTGTACTAAATGTTTAGATAAATCTGGAGGGGAAAAAAAGAGAGAGAGGGGTGATTAAGAGAGCTCTTTCATCTACAATAAATAAGAACCTCCATTTTTTTACTTACTGAAAAAAGACCTTACTTGTTTCTACAGTGTGGTTGTTTACGATGCGGGAGCTGGAATGCTTGGGTTTGCATTCCAACTCTGCTACTTACTAGCTTACATTGCTTTGAACCAGTGACCTCACTGACGGTGCGTGTGCCTGTCCTATGTTGTTGGTGTTAGCTGCTCATCAAGCTGGTTCCGACTCAGAGAGACTCCATGCACAACGCAATGAACACTGCTAGGTCCCGCGTCACCCCAACTGTTCTTATTTGAGTCCATTGTTTCGGCCACTGTGTCCATTCATCTTATTGAAGATCTTCCTCTTGTTTGCTGCCCTGCTGCTTTACCAAATATGATGTCCTTTTCCAGGGACTGGTCTCTCCTGATAACATGTCCAGAGCACATGACACCAAGTCTCACCATCCTCACTTCTAAGGAGCATTCTGGCTGTACATCTTCCAAGACAAATCTGTCCATTCTTTTGACAGTTTGTGGTACTTTTAATATTTTTCACCAGCATCATAACGCAAATGCATCAATTCTTCTTCTTCTATCTTCCTTTTACAATGTAACTTTCACATGCATATGACGCAATTGAAAATACAGTGACGTGGGTCAGGCGTACCTTAGTCTTCAAAGTAATATCCTTGCTTTTCAACACTTTAAGGAGAGGTCTTACGCAGTAGATTTACCCAATGCAATGTGCCTTCTGATCTCGACTGCTGCTTCCATGAGCATTGATTGTGGATCCAAGCAAGATGAAATCCTTAGCAACTTCAATCTTTCGTCCATTTATCGTGATGTCATCTATTGGTCCAGTTGTAAGGATTTTGGTCTTCTTTAAATCAAGTTATAATCCATCCTTAATATTCATCAGCAAGTGCTTCAAGTCCTCCTCACTTTCAGCAGGCATGGTTGTGTCATATGCAGGTTGTAGGTTGTTGCATTAAAAAACCCACATTTTTTCTCCAATACTGATACCACAAGTACAAACAGATTAAATAAAATAAGTAGTTTGTTAATGGTTCTTATGTACTCTTTAGAATCTTTCAGTATCGCAATTTAAGGCTTCATTTTTCTTGCATACTCCCCTCCCCCCGTGCCCCGCTACACCCCCTTCAATTCTTTCTGTTTAAAGTTTGCAAAACATTTTAAAATCCTTTTATATTTTTTTTACATTCCTTTTTTTTAAATATTCATGTGGCTTAAAGTCAAAGACTGCAAAGGATATAATTTGTGAAAAGTTGCCCTCCCAATCGTACCCAACCGCCAGTTCCCCTTCAGGAGACGGTGTGACCACTTTCTCTGGATCCTTCTGGAGCTAACCCATACATTATAGAGCTTATACACACACACACACAAGGGCTTCAAAAAGTACAAGGAAAAACTGAATTAAAAAATTATGGATTTGTTCCACAAACCTTTTGCAGCCCCCTCATGAAAAAAAGCAGAATGCAAAACAGTGTTTATAATTTGACAGCTATCATTTATATCAAAGAGGGAAAAGATGAAAAACAAAAACCAAACAAATGATAGCTGTCAAATTATAAACACTGTTTTGCACTCTGCTTTTTCATGCAAAACATTTATTGGTGAACATTCCTATACTGGTTTTTAAAGTGATTCCTCTTATTGTGTTTATCATTATGATACCCTCCAGCTCCCCCCACCCCACACACAAACAAAAAGTTTTTTCCAGACAGGGTCCTAGAATGCAGGATATGAGATAAAGCATTTCATTACAGGGATGGCCTTCAACCCAGCCTAGATTTTAAAGAAAATAGTTAGCCAGGGCCAGCCTTTACCTAGGAGTACTTGTGTCATTACTCACAACTGAAGGTGACACACTAAAGAATCATATCACAAATACTGCGGGCCACAGAATGGAACACTTTGCAACAAACTTCTCTTCTTCAAAGGTAACAGGTCATACAACATCTTTACCATCACTTAGCATCATTAGGCTCAGTAAAAACGTACTGCAAAAATGCATCCCATTTAAGAGACAGGAAATAGAATATACATCTTGCCTGACAACACTGGAAACAAGTTTCCAGAGTTCTTAAAGTCAGGGAATATATTGGCAATCCCCACTAAACCAGTGAACACCCAGTGAAATAAGAATTCACTAAATGCATATTGTGTAATTACAGTTCATATACCTAGAGGATTTAGAATTTTCAGAGAAAATCTCTCTTAACCTTTCAATTGCATTGTTCCACAAGCTTTTTGAAGGCTACTCATATTGTGTTAAGAATAAGATGTCAACAAAAAAGTGGGTGAAGGGAGACGTCGGACAGGGCAAGATATGA
>NW_022109491.1:43690138-43705646 GCF_000313985.2 Echinops telfairi
AGCAAATGTTTTGAGAATGACAAGGGCAATGAATGTACAAATGTGCTTTACACAATTGATGTATATATGGATTGTGATAAGAGTCGTATTAGCCCCTAATAAAACGATTTTTTAAAAAAGGAATAAGATGTCAAAAAATATATCTATTTTTCCACACCACCACAAACATTATGGTACATTTATTTTGTTAAGACAAGTTTCCAAAAAGCAAACTCTTACCTTCAACGTAAGGTCCTTCTTTGGGATGCTCACGGACTCTTAAATTGAAAGTTTTAGATGACTTCCGCCTAAGCAGATCTCTCACACGCTCATTATAAATTTCTAGATAGCTAAAATTTTAAATAGAATTAAATTCAGAAAAATCTCTTGGGGCATGAATAACAATATTAAAAGCAAAAGAAACTTATTTTATAAGTGAAACTGTGCATCCATGCTGTGATAATTATTTCATGTCATGCCCACAATAAACCAAAGGTAGCTACTATTACTATCCCCACTTCAAAGGTTAGGCAGTAGAAGTTTAGGTGGTTTAAATAACATGTACATGGCCACACCGCCCTGAGAGGTAACGCAGACATGGAAGCCCTAGACTGTCATGTTTGCTGACTGGCCACCAGATATAATTTCAAGAAGTGAGCACCACAATCATCGAAGTCACCATTTAGGTTTATAGTATGCCTGCCAACCTAAAGAAGGGCACAAACGTGATTCAGCTAAAAGTATAAAACTAGTGAATTAGACATACTAATGGAAAACTTACTTAGACATGCTTAAAAGGATAAGCTTAGTCCACGTAACATAAATACTTTACATTTCAGTTTCTTTACAAATGGGGTTATTTCAACCAATCTCCCACATCCTGGTCATGATTGTCATTAGAAACTTAAAGTGTTTTAAGCTTTATTTCCACCTATCGTAAATAAAAGATCTCTGGTGGCATAGCGGATGACATACGGAGTTGCTAACCACAAGGTCAGCAGTTACAAACCACCAAGTGCTCAGTGAGAGACAGATAGTAAGGCTTTCTGTAAACATATACATAATGAGAGGGGAATAGTACTATGTACTCATATCTATATGTTAAGAATTAAGGTTGTAGATGGACATTGGGCCTTGACTCAAGTATTCCCTTAACACAAGAACACTTTGTTATAATAATCCTGGCATTCTGTGATGCTCACCTTCCCGACACAATCGCTGAAGACAAAGACAAATGTGGTGAAGAAAGCTGATGATGCCTGGCTATCAAAGATATAGCACCTGGGGTCTTAAAGGCTTGAAGATAAACAAGCAGCCATCTAGCTCAGAAGCAACAAAGCCCACATAGAAGAAGCACACCAGCCTGAGTGATCATGAGGTGTCAATGGGATCAGGTATCAAGCATCTAAGACCCAGAATAAAAGGGGGGAGGACAAGAAATGGAGACCCAATGCCATCTGTAGACAGTTGGACATCCCCTCACAGAGGAGTCACAGGGAACAGATGTGCCAGTCAAGGTGCAGTACAGCACTGATGACACACACAACATTCCTCTAGTTCTTTGGTGCTTCCTTCCCCCCACTATCATGACCTCATTCTACCTTACAAATTGGATTAAACCAGAACATGCATACTGCTACAGATAAGAACCCAAAACACAGGGAATCCAGCATAGATAAACCCCTCAGGACCAACAATGAGAGTAGAGATACCAGGAGGATTAAGGGAGGGTGGGAAGAGAAAGGGAGAACTGATCACAAGGATCAACCTAGAACCCTTCCCAGAGGGACATATAATAGAAAAGTGGGTGAGGGGCGACTGAGAACGATGTAAGATATGGAAAAAATAATCTATAACTTATCAGGGGTTCCTGAGGGAAGGTGGGTAGGGGAGGGAGGGAGGGGGAAGAAATGAGGATTGGATATTAGAGGTTCAAGTGGAAGAGAATGCTTTGAAGATGATGATGGTGGCATATGTGCAAATGTGCTTGACACACTGGAGAAATGTACAGATTGTGATAAGAGATGTAAGAGCCCCCTAATAAAAGTATTTTTTTTAAATTTTAAAAAAGAGTACAGTCCCAGAAACTCAAAAGGGGCAGCTCTACCCTGCCCTATAGGATCTGATGAATCAGTTTTTGTTTTTATTTTCCAAACCATTTTATTAGTCTTTACTCTAGACACCATCCCATTCCATAGTTCAATCACAGGAAGCAATAATATTACACAATTGCTATCAAAATCAGTTTCAAAACATTTCTTTTTTTAACTCCTTGGTATCACATCCTTTTTAAAAAATAAATCATTTTATTGGGGCCTCTTATAACAATCTATACATCCATTGTGTCAAGCACATTTGTACATATGTTGCTATCATCCTTCCCATTATTGTTCCTGAGGAGTTAATCTGTCCTAGATTCCATGTGTCAAGAGCTCTTATCTGTATCAGTGTACATACTCTGGACTAACCAGATTTGTAAGGTAGAATTGGAGACATGATAGTAAGGGAGAGGAAGCATTAAAGAACTAAAGGAATGTTGTATGTTTCATTGGAGCTATACGGCACCCTAGCTAGCTCATCCCTTTCTTGTGACCCTTCTGTGAAGGGATGTCCAATTGTCTACAGATGGACTTTGGGTCTCTACTCTGCCCCTACTTGCTCACATCAAAATGATTGTTTGTTTGGGGTCTTCTGATGCCTGATACCTCATGATCACTCAGGCAGGTGTGCTTCTTGCATGTGGGCTTTGTTGTTTCCCAGCTAGATGGCCTCTTGTTTATCTCTTTTAATAGCCCGGCACCATCAGCTTTCTTCACCACATTTGTTTATGTACCCATTTTTGTCTTCAGCAATCATGTTGGGAAGGTGAGCATCACAGAATGCCAGGTTATTAGAAAACAGTGTTCTTGTGTGGGGAACAGAAGGATTTCTCTCAAGCTGTCTCCCCCAAAATTATGTACCAGACTTAGCCGCTTGAGAATGACTGTACACTGGGCGGTCAGTGAATGTAGGTCAGAGGTTATTCTCCTTAACATGAGCCATCTAAAGCAACCAGACTGTATAGTCTGACTCACCCTAAGTAGGGCCCAGTCCCTTCTGCTATTGTCCCCTTGAAGCAGCGCCTAAAGGCAAGCTCGGGACCACTCTATGATGACTAAGCTCATTGAGTCCAGGGTCCACCCATCTTGCCACACATGCCCCCCTATTCCCTCCACTTACTATTATGCGTTCACCCCTAGGTCATCCCCCTCCTATTGCTTGTATTGCCTATGTTACAACCCCTCCCTATGACATAGGTTGTTATCTGCTATCAGGGGGCTTGCATGCCTCCCAGGATAGTAATTGTCTGTTTTATTGTATGAGACACCAGAATGATCAAACCCGCCCAAGGGATGAATTGTACTGCCCCTCTCTGTGACGCATGATGCTGTGATGTATCCCCCTAAAGTAATATGATGCGTGGTTAGCAATAAATAAGGAGGCTCCATGGTTCTTGGGAGGAGGAGGAGGAGGAGGAGGAGGCAGCTGCTTCTACTCTGGCAGCTAAGTTCCCTCCACGAGGACCATCAAGTGGGGCTGAGGTGAGCAATGCTACCATGAATTGCGTCTGACTCCATTACTTGACTCCATCTTTTAACTCTCATGCAATGACTTTACAAAATTTCTTATTATCACTGTACAATTGCGCCTACCGGACCTGTGATGTTTTGTGGGATTCCCTCTCCCCTTTAACCCGACATTCTTGCATTGAGCAAGTACTTGAGTAGTGGTGCAATGTCCGCCTGCTACCTAATACTTAACATAGAAGTTCATGTGCATAGACCTGTATCCATATTGTTAATAAATATATTTACATATGTACATGCCTGTATTTAGACCCCTATAAATGTCCTTTGCCTCCTAGTTCTTTCCTCTATTTCCTATTACTTTCCTCCTGTCCTGCTACCATGTTCGACCTTCATTAATCTCTAAGTAATTCCCCTCGGCTACATTGCACTTGATCAAACCCCTACAGGCATTCTATGCCCTCTTCACCATTGATTTTAGATCACTTGTTGTTCCTTTGTTCCTGGGTTTGTTGGCTCCCCACTTCATATCAGCTCCTTCTTATACCCCACCCCTACCTCTCCACCGCACCCCTCAGGAAACCTTACTCTAGTTGTTGTCTCTATATGTTCATCTATCCTAGCATTTATATACTGGAAATCATAAAAAACACATAACAAAGATTCAAGAGACTACCTACAATGACAAAATACAGCAGAGATAAACCTCAATATGAGACACACACACACAAAGAATATATTAAAAACCAGATCAGGCCCAAAGTGTATCAGAGGGGAGATCAAGTGGCAAGGTTTTAAGTCAGATTTCAAGTCAGAGTTAACACTTTAATATTATGAGTCAGTATTGACTCGATGGCAGTATTAGTGGTAAGTACCATAAATACACCCAAACAACCCACTGCCAGTCAGTTGATTCCAACTCCTAAGGACTCAACACCAGGCTTCTGAGGCTGTAAATCTACAGGAGCAGACAACCTCATCTTTCTTCTGCAGAGCAGCTCATGGATTTGAACCAGTGAAACTGTAATTAGCCGTCCAACACTTAACCAACAGCATCACTGGGACCCCTTATGGGAAAGGGCAAAGTTACACTCTTTCTTTAGAAAGTTGAAGGTCTTACTAATTTCCATGCTCTAAAGGCAGAACAAACAGCCTTGGACCCAATGAAGAACACACTCAGTCATTCAGACCACGGACCTACCTGACTTCAGTTCGAAAAGATCTTTCATCCCATCTGGTGGTTTCATTTATTTGACTGAAAAGCCCTTCACATATCCGAGGTATTAAGCCAGAATCATCCTGAAACAGAAAGTAAAAATAAAAAAAAACAAAAGTAGCCAAGGGTCCTTCATGCCAACCCCAGTCCTAACTACCTTGGGCCTCTAAATATCCTATTTGCTCTTCCAGGACTCCTTCCTACTCTCTGAAAGGAGAGGATCGGACCTGATGTTTCTACAAGCTAGGGCTTTGGTAGCAGAACGTTATCAACGGTTAAGTTAAATCAAGGCACAAGGAGACGTACTCTTTCAAACAAGACTGTGTACAGCTATAGAATAAATGTCAGCTAGATGACCTAAGCAAATGACTAAAGAAGGTGAAATAATTCGCTGGGCATGATTTTCCTCAAAGGTAATACTTGTCTTGAGACGCAGGTGACAATACAGCATTACATGTGTACAATGAAACCTGTGAGAGCCAGAATTAGGAAGAAACTGCCTTGTGTTTCTGGATCGTTGTCGTTTCCCACGTTTGACAGGGTGCAGTCTTTCCATTTTTCTAGGGCTCGCTTTAGTGGAAAATATATGTACATTTCTTCTGTGGCAGGCTTCCCCCTTAAAAAGGATCTGCACAGGTTTCTGTATTGTACCCCACCATTAACGTACTAAGGAGTCTGATAGGTGGGGGTTACGCACTAGGCTACTATCCTCAAAGTAAGCAGTTTGATACTACCAGCTGCTCCAAGGGAGAAAGACGGGGCTTTCTACTCCCATGAGCAGTCAGTCTCAGAAACTCGCAGACGCCGTTCAACCCTGTCCTACAGGGCCACTAAGAGTCAGCATCAGCTTGATGGCTGGTTTTTGCTTTTTGTTTTTTATTAATGTACTAATTCCTAGATTGGCCTTACAAGACAAGAGAATTTTAATACATCATATTAGTTATACAAAGTAGGCACAATATTCACCAATATTCATAATTCACTCATTACTATTAAGCTGATTACATTTCCTTGTCAAAAAACTAGATAATCGAGTTTCAGAACCTGGATCTGATATTTTCTTCTGAAGCTACATTCCTCCCTACATACATCCAACTCAACCCTCAAAATGAAGGTAATATTATCACTGCGTTCAGAGAATTTTGTTAATTGTACTATTCATCTATAGCAGTTAGTAACCAGAATAAATAGGTCTCTCACCATATTTTTTTCTTATTTAAAAATATGTTAAAGAATACTCAAGCCGTGCTCAAGTGCATGGTCAGAGATCAGGAGAGTTCTATAAATGGACAGGGCCCTATACACTGGAATCAACTTGATAGCTGTGAGTATGGTTTTTTTGTTGTAAATGTTTAACTTTCATAAAAAGCCCCCAGGGACTCAGCAGGTAAATTTAATTTTGAAAGATAGCTTTGTTTCTCAAGACACAATCGGAAAAGTAGGAAGAGAAAAGCAGATGAGAGGTAACACAAATCTCCCGAAATGATCAGTGATTCATTCACTTATTGGTTTTCTCTCAGTTGTTCTTCTCTATTTTTCAGCATTGAGGATTCATAGCACAGCATGTATATAATTATTACATAACAGAAACGCCTCGATTTAAGAAGCAAGGCTACAAAAAGGGAATTATTGCATCTAGAAAGAGCTCTCATCCTTTAATGCACTACTTCCATGGACCACTAAACCTTCGGCATAAAGGCAATACGGTGCCCACATTCTGGCAATATCTCCACGTCTAGATCATGCCATAAGTCTGGGAAGTCACTGGACAAAGTTTTCACTGTGATACAGAATAATAAAACATAAACACTATCTGAATCTGGAGAGAGAGATAATGTCCTTCTAATAATGTCTAGTTTTTACTACTCTACATTTGGGACATGTCAAAAAACATGAATGCCTTCTCATTTATACAGCATAACTACTGTATTCTACATATATAAATGTGAAAATTATGTATGAAATATATGAAGAGGGTTCAAAAAGTTCATGGAAAAAGCCTAGTCTTTAATTCCATGCTTCCATGAACTTTTTGAAGCATTGTCATTTAACTGATTAATTTTTATGTATTTGCTCAATTTATATAGTAACTTTTCACCAAAGATTTAGATTTTATTGTATTTTTCTTGGGGGGAAATGTTTTGAATAATGTTTGAAAGAACAGAGTTCCAAAACAAATAAAAAGAACAGAGTTCCATAATTCTATATAAACTTGTTGTTGGCAGACGAGAAGAATAATTACTTGTGTGCCCCGCATACTTTGTTTATCCTATTATAAGGCCTCTAAAAATAGAAAAGGAACTGGACTGCTATCCATTATTCATGCACATAAACTTAAAAATTATTTTTAACTTTAAGCCTCCAAAAAGAAATAGAGTTCAACTTATTATCTTATTACGAAAGACTGATCAGCCCATGAAAAGCAAGTTATTACAGACCAAGTAGATAAGAGCTAATCCTGTCAGTCCACAGAGAGATAACAAGAAATGTTCTCCCCACACCGTGCAAACAACGTACAGAATTTCCCATCATAGTGTACGATTTTCCAGAGCCAGTCTGACCATACGCAAAGACGCAAGCATTATAACCTTCAAATGCAGACTTCACGACATCTGTGCCAAGGGTTTTGAAAACCTGGAAGTCAAAAAATACATACAAAAGAAACAATTACCATTGATTTTAATAAGACGTTAGCGATGTTCTTGAATGCTACTTTCACCTGAAAGCTTATAAATAAATCACTACAGGACCAATAAAATAGGTACCCCAATTTTTAATCCAAAGTAAACTTTTTGAGCAAGCAAATAGCCACGCTTTCTTATTTAAATCACCAAAATTTCCTGCAATATGAAAATACAAGTGAGGCAAAGTGGCAATTATATGTAGAAGCAAAGATGATTTTAAAGTGTGATGATTTACCATTTCAGAATCATGTGAATTCATAGACCTATTCATTCTATCAGCACTTCCAGGACTTAATATTCAAAGCCTGAAGTCAAAGCAGCCAGCTATTACTGCTTGAATCGTATCAAACCGGCATCATATTACAGAGTTTCCTCTTGATCAAAATAAACCTCACGTCCCTGGAGGTTTCATGGAGCTGAGTGATGGAGGGGTGTGGATGAGGCTGGAATGGTTGGGATCCCCCAGGTTAGGGTCTTGATACCGCTACTTATTTGTATTTTTTCCCAGAGTGAAGAGAGAAGAGAGACAATCATCTGAGGCCTGGAATCTCACCTACAATGGGCTGAGTTCAGGTCAGTTGAACAAAATAATCCAGTAAGACACTGTGGTAGTTACAAACGTTCATGTCAACTTGATAAACAGACTGAAGGGGTGGAGTTTAGTCTGCCAATCAGGTCACAGCCTGATGCCTCCTTGTGGACATGGGCTTCTCATGAGGATTCTAGGAATTTCCTCTCTTTCTCCCTGGAGGAGGGCCACACTCTATGTCTGTTTCACCTCCTATTGACAAGCCAGGAGGCAGAGACCCGTGGACACAGCCCGGTGATGCACTGGGCAAGAAGAATTTATGGACTAGTATCCAACATATGGGCTAGTATCAGACTTAAGAACTTAATCTGGACTGGGCTGGGATGTTTTCTCAAATTGCTCCTTGATACAAAGCTCTCTCTTACATACGAGTATCTCTGGATTTGTTTCTCGAATCAACCTGTCCTAACACAGACACTTTGAGGAGTAGAAAGGAAAAGAGTCACACTTCATGGAAAGGAGGTAAGTTGATTACATCCTGGTTATACCCATTTGGGAAAGGGAATAACTAAAAGTTCTCAACTCCCACAAGCCTTCACATAGAAAATCAACCGCAATTATTACGGAGACTATAGCACCAAGCACTAACCGCTGTACATTAAAATCATCTGGGAAATAAATATGTAAAAGTATTAAAACTCCCATTTAATAAAATGGAAAACTGTACTGTAAGAAAATAGTTCTGGAAATATGTATTTTCAGTCATAACAACGCACACGCTCATTCTTCCAGGGTAGCAAAGATTGTCCTATGAACGTTTCATTGGGATACTACCTGATCCATGTCACGGCCCTAATCTTACTCGTTCAGACTTCTGTTTGCTCCCAAAGTTCATAGAACATTTAAAAGGAACACATTTGAGTCTCTCACGAATGCCAAAACATGGCAGAAATCAAAGAGTACAGTATTAGCTAGTGAAGGATTAGAGAAAGAGGAATACCACTTTCTGAAGTGAATGGCCTAGATAGGATGTCCCTAAGTTTACTTAGCATGCCACCCCTTTTTCAGGAAAAAAAAATAACTCGGTGCCCTCCTGGCAATTAAAAACTATTGTACTACAGCTCATATTCCAGGCTAAAGGGAACATATCTACTTTTACAGCTCCCCTGAATCATTATAATGCCCAGTAGGGGTACAGGGAGTGGTATCATACAATTTGGAAAACACTGATCTAGATGTAATGTCTAAACACTGATATGTCAAGATGCATAGTTTCACACTTCGATATTTTTTTCAATGAAGGTTCGTTCCTATGATTATGCAAAAATACTTTTTGTCTTATCCTCATAGACCACTCTTCCTAGTTTATATTAGTCTGAAGAAAAGAAGAAAAGAAAGATTAAACTCACTGCCGAGTCAATGCTGAGTCACAGCAACACTATAGGACATGATAGAACTGGCCCTGTGAGTTCCCAAGAATGAAAGGCTCATCGGGAGTGGAAAGCCTGTCTTTCTCTCACAGCACAGCTGGTGCCATCAAACCACTCTGTCACCAGGGCTTCTGATTAGGCTGAAAGTCATTGAAACCTATCCAGCTGGGTGACCCTGTTTCGGTTTAAATACCATTGGCTGAATATGTTTAAACCAGTGAATTATATATGTGAATTATGTGTCAATGAAACTGTTACTTTTTTAAAATAGTGGTTGTTCATAAACTAGAATAATAGTTACATGACAGGGTATGGCTATTATCCTAGCACTATCGGTGTTGTATTTCAGAACAGATCTTGAAGTGGCTTTTTCGATAATGAATGTGATGCTGTTCGCCGTTCAGTTGTCATTTGCAGTAGAGTTGACCATATGATTCAAGATGGTCACTAACAGTCCATTCCAGCTCATTGATGCCCAGCTTATTGATTTTTATATGTTTCATTTCATTTTTTACAATCCCCAGTTATCCTTTGCATATTCAATGATCTGACTATTAATGAATATTTGCAGCTATGTCCCCCTTCTTTTAATCATGCCACCTCAGCAAAAGAAGGTCCCCCAAGCTCTGATCTAGCCACGTCATTAATCTGACTCTACTTGGAGAAAGCAACTTCTCCCCAGTCGTAGATCATTATTTATATATTACTGTACTATATATATGTATGGCTATAGATCTGTGGTTACTGTTACAACTATGGGTTTGCTTGTGATTTATCTGCCTTGGTGTGACTAGAGGTTGTGATGTGTCTTTGTAACTGGCGCCGTGTGCTACTACAGTTCCATTGCTGCATTTATATTTTCCTGACTTCCTGTAGCTGTTTCTGTTATTGCGTGTAAGATTCTAATTGCAACACTATACCTATGTATGATTATACCCGTGTTGTTATATCTAATGTTTCTGCATTTATCACGGACGCCAGGTGTTGCTGTAATTAAATATTAATATAATTTTGCTTTGACTCCAATAATAAAATAGTAATAACTACCATTTGTTAGGGGAAAAAAAATACCATTGGCACAGCTTCCAGGATCACAGCCACCACAATATAACAAGCTGAGATTGTGTAGGTGGTAGATTAATTTATGAATTCTCATTAGAATGCTCTCAGGTAAGTAGTATTCAAAACCCATTTTTCAGATGAGAAAGTTGAAGGGAAATAGTGAGGAACAAGATACAATAGTGAGAATCAGAATTAGAACTTAATCAGGTCTTTCTGATTCCAAAGCTTATGCCTTCTAACCTTGATCAGTGTGTTCTTCACACACCTTATCAATCAATACCCAGCCCCAAGGCTACTTGGAAGGCCCTCCCCTGGCCATCAGGAAAGGCGCCCAGGCGTCCCCAGGCCTCTAGTTTGAGGTTTAGTCTCATCATTGCCTATAAAATGTGAAAAGAAACTTTACTTTCCCAAAAAAGTAAATATTAATTTTTACCATTTCATGAAGTGCTGCTGGATAGAAAGGAAAACTTTCCGTAGACTTTTTAAAAGATTAAAAGAAGAATGTTCTCTCAGGGACTGAAACAAAGTCATGAAAACATCACTTAAGGCTTTCAAGTTGAAATTCCTCCCTGAGGTTAAAATCACACCCATCATTTTATTATTACTTGATTTCCTAGAATCATTCAGACTTTTCTGACATACAAAGGGTCTCAGAGAGGCTAGTGCTGGTGGATAGGACTATAAAACATGCCAACACATGCAGGGCCGGAGGCTTACATGCCCAGTCTTGACTTCTACCAGACCCCGAGAACCAACAAGACCTGCTCACGTCTCCAGGGTTCTTGACGGGACCACAAGCTAGGTCTTATGATAGTTACCACAAAGGGCTCAGTGAAGCACAATCTACCCAGCCAAGGTAAGAGGGTCGGACTGCTCTGGGATTCATGAACTGTTCTTCCTCATTGGCGTAACACTCCGCTGGGCTCCCTCAGGGGGCAAGGTTACCCACCTTGCTGCGTGACTGAGCATGGACTTTAAAGAGAAGTTCCAGAGTATCTTTAGTCTTGCCAAGGCCTCCTTTGAGGAGAACTATCCGCAAAAGAGCCCTGCCTAAATGCCCCACCGAGCTTGTCAACCAGGAGATTTGGGTGTCTCTAGTTATATGACATCAAAGCTTCTTTATGGCGGTTTTCAATAACTATTTTTTAAAAGTAGACCTCATTTTATAGTCTTTAATTTATCTTAGTGTAGATTTTAATTGATCGTTTCCTTTTTCTGAATTTTAAAATTAATGTAAAAAGAAGAATATAAATGATCATCAATTTTGTATCTGTTTAACATTAAGGAATCTTGACTTGGTCATAACGATAAGCATGATCTAGTTTCCTAAGATCCCTGTACATTCAAATGATCAACAAAAAGACCAGCATCATGCTGAGAACGCTGCACCTCCTGTTGATTCCAACCTCCGGTAACAGCTCACCTCCTGCTCTTAAATGTGTTCTTATACCAAAATGTAGTCAAAATTCTAAATTAAAGCTTTTTATCAGGATATCCTGAACTTAGGAATACGAGAAGATTATTTTCCCTTTACTGATTGAGTTAGTTAATTGTGCCAACCTGGCCGATAATCACATGTGGGGCTAACTGAAAGGCAGAGGGATAAATGGGTGGTGAGCCTCGCCTTTTTAGTTCTGGAGTCTCTTGATTTGTGATGGTCGCACCAGGGTGCAGCTGCCTTAGCAGTTCCCTGCTTCTGCTTGAAAGATTGACTTCCTACAAGACATCCCCAAGGAGAAGCTACATGGACCTATCCCGATGCAGCCCTGGGTGCTGGAGCAGCCGTGTAGAGACCCCTGCTAGTGCTGAGATGCTTACATGCTCACTGACTCAGCTTTCCTCCTGCAGTCAACATTATTGCCTCTGTTTTATGAGGTGGAGGACTTTGTGGACTGGTGTTGGGTTAATGGGTTAATGTTGGACTTGTGGGCTTGGGCAGCATTGGGTTGGGATGTTTTTGTGATGCACATTTTCTTTACATAAAACTCTCTCTTATACATGAGTTGCTGTGGATTTGTTTCTAAGTACCCAGACTAATACACTGATTATAAGACCTCACTGCCATGTCCACCTTATAGAGCTCTGTAGAACAAGATGGAAAGGCCCCTGTGGGTTTCCGAGACCGTAAGTCTTCACAAAAGCAGGACATCTCATCTGTTCTCCCTTAATGATTATAACTGAGTGCTGAAAATAGTCATTTTTGTGCATGATTTCTCCTAGAAATCAGTGTTCACTAACATCTCTCAGGGTTTTTCTCATTTTGTGATTTTTTTTTATTTAAGCAATCTCCTCATTTGTGTAAAACTAGGATCAAAGACCCCAACACATCCGAGAACAGATGCTGCACATTAACTGAGAACTAATGCTAAAGCATCGGTTATTTTCGTCAGTTGCAAGCTGCACACAGACTAAAACAATCTTTTTTTATTTCTAGGCACTTATTTCTAACTCCCAGAATAGCTAAATCTGTTTCTGCTTCCCTCACCCTGCCTCTAGCACTTGAAAGTGTCCAGTCTTCCCCTAAAGAACCCCCACTGGAAATGGGTTCATCCTGTCAGCAAACCTTTAGGGACCATCTCCAACATGCCAAGCGCAGCCCGCATACAACACTCTTAATTTTCATCCCCAGGCTTTTCTTCAGCACAACCCTCTGGCCTCAAAAGTCCTCAAACTCCGATTAAACAGGGGAGAGATTCAGCTGCTCATTAGGTAACTTAGAAGGGGAAACCCTCCTGATTCTTCATCCACCCTCTGCTACAGTGACTAATTTTTCCTTAATGAGACATCTTCGTATCCACAACTTTATTCCCTATTGCCATGGAAACCAAAATCTGGATTCCATTATCTATGACACTGTACTCCTTAGAAGACTTCTACCCATCAATTTTAACAAACTAGTCACCTCAAAACCAAGGGCAGCTTCATTTACTCACTCACTAATCATCATCTATGGGGCTGCCCTCTCCTCATTTAAAACAGGTCATCTATTTTTCTCTCATATCCTTAAAACTGTCCCAGACTATCCCACCACTGTATACATCAGCTTCAAGATTTCCTACTTAATAGATGTGTGAACTTGAGAAAGTTACTTAAATGAGCAACAACCAGATGTCCTGACACTGATGGGAACACAAGCAACACTGGTTACTCTTCACTCTCCCGGGTTTGCTTAAACACCACCTCCAGGAACTTCATCTCTCCGCTGCTTCCTTCCCCACTGCCCCTGTCCATGAATGCCTGATACTGGACTCAACACATCACTGCCATCAAGTCAGTGCTGACTCATAGCAACCTTATAGGACAAAACTGAACTGCCTATGAGGTTCTGAGACTGCACCTCTTCGTGGGAGTACAAAGCGCCGTTTTTCCCTCTTGGAGCCCCTGGTGGGTTTAAGGTGAACTTAAGGAATGCAGCCCAATGCATAGCCACACCACCACCAGGGCTTCCATCTCCTTTGACCATCTCCTCTATATCACTGTCTTTCTTAATGCCAACTGCGATCCTGTCTCAGGAAGCCAAACTCTTCCAAATGCCTTTTCTAAACCAACTACATAGGGCTTTTCATATGTTAAGGTGCATGCAAGTCACCTGGGGATCTTGTTATACTGCAAATTCTGATTGGGGGAGTCTAGAAGAGATCCAGAGTGTTGGTATTTCTAACCAGCTCCCAGACAATGCTGATAATGATGGTCCATGAATACATTTCAATCACAAATAACCAGACAATAATGTTATACTTTTCATGTTTAACTTCTGACAATGCCAACGCATATATCCCAGCCTGGAATAGGCAGGACAGGAATTCTCAGCTTCATTTTCACAAGTAAAAATTGGAAGCAATGCAACCTCCAAAGCCACACGGAAGGTGTTACAATGCCAAGAGGATCATAAGGATGGAACTAGTATTCCACCCCCAGCATAAGGGCTCCTTATAACAAATCCCACCCTGCTCAAATACTTATCCTTCTGCTCACATGAAATGTCAACTTCGTTATCTCAATGGACCCCTGGCCAGACTTTGTATCTGTTATTATCTGTCACGTTACATCTATATGTTAGACCATAAAAGCCAAAAGGGCAGGTTTCCTTTAAAATTTTCAGCTTAATTATAGGTTGAGGGGCATTTTTGAGACTCCACTATCAGGGTCAACTAGAGGCTTGGAGGAACTACGACTGACATCTGAATGACCTATTCCAAATCACTTCACCTGATCCATTCCATCAGTCATGCTAAGGACAATGAGAGGTCTGAATGACCCATTCCATTATCCATTCCAGAGGTCATGTCCAGATAACCCATAGATTAACACCACATGATATGATAATGAAGTACACAAGCCGTGGACAATGAGACCAACCAGTACAAGGACCAATCAGGTTGCAATGTTTCCAGTGAGAAAACAGGCTAGGCACTTGATGTGAGGCAATAGGATCCCATCACCCGATCTCCATAAGACCTGATGTAATGCCCCTAGACCAGCCTCTTCCTCAAACCGCAGAGGGACCCGCTTCATGATTGAAGCCAACTCCGCTTCCTGTCCAGCTGCACTGTCTCTTCTTTCAACCTTACGCGTGTGGTTCCCTTTCTTGTGGTAACAAACCTGTCGAGAAGGACTTGTCGGCACTTCCCCGGGAAAAACCGCAGTGACATGAACTGTTACCACATAACACCAACACACGAGGAGAATGTGACTGGGTTTTAGGATGACCTCCCTGGTGATGCTGTAGGTTAGTCTTGAACTGCTAACCATCAGTTTGGGGGTTCATACCCACCAACTGCTATGTCGGCCCATCTTGTCGAGGATCTTTGTCAATGTCCCTCTACCAAGTACAATGTCCTTTCCAGGGACTCTGCTAAGACCATGTCCAAAGGACGTGAGACCAAGTCTGACCATCTTTGGTTCTAAGGAGCATCTGGATGCACTTCTTCCGAGGCAAGTCTGTTTGTTCTCCTTGCAGTCAAGATTTTTGGCCAGCAAATGTATCCATTCTTCTTCAGTCTTGGCCAACACCATAACGCAAATGTATCCATTCTTCTTCA
>NW_022109491.1:43705746-43727072 GCF_000313985.2 Echinops telfairi
TCTTGGCCAACACCATAACGCAAATGTATCCATTCTTCTTCAGTCTTGGCCAACACCATAACGCAAATGTATCCATTCTTCTTCAGTCTTCCTTATTCAAAACAGTAGCCATGCTCAAATTTTAAACCAAATGGAAATTATGCTCAACCTCTCGTCATGCTCAGAAGTTAAAAAAAATAAACAAACAACTCTGGGGTGTCTGAGTTCTTCGAAAGTTTAAGATACATCACCCAGAGTAATAACCAATGCACTAATTAACAAGCAATAACTTTAGGAAAAAATTAGCAAGATAACTCAGAGTTTAAGGGCAGACAGGTTTCCCTCTACATAAAAATAAGTTCAAAATAAATATTTTGAAAATATCCTACCATTTCTTGTGAAATATAATCCTCACTTTTTGAATCAGCAGAGTAAAAGGAGAAGTCATAGGTGAAGGTTTTGGTCCGTTCTCTTCCTGAATCCCCAGTCCCGCCTTCCGGTATCTAGAAAGAGATGATTACAATGGTCATAAGAGTATAATAATAAAAATGGAGACAAAACTGTCAATTTACAAGTAAACCATTCAGGAGGGGGAAATGGCTCTTCATAAAAAATATATAATGACAGCCTATTCATATTTATACTTCAATTAAAACTCATTTAAGCCCTCCATATAAACTTCCTAAAAATAAAAATGAAACTAAACTTAGAGAAGCAAAACCCAGTGATACAGGCTGTGATGTGACCCACGGCTACTTTTTCAGACCTTTTGGTCAAGATCATTTTGGATAAACCAGTACTTCAACCACATTCTATTTCTTCTAGTTTCAGTGTTTTTGACTTCCTTCCACCTGGATTACTACAATTGGCTCTTCACACCTTCAGGAAGTATTAGTCTCATAGAGAATGGTATGACTGGTGGTCCCTGGAGCTGTGGAACTCACTGCCCCACTGGAAAGGTCAGGTCGGAGGCTGTCTCTTGGGTGAAGCTCCCCTTGGGAATGTTAGCCACGAGTCCTCTCACTTCTACCGGGACACATCCCGTACTGTGAGTTTACTGAAGATACATTCATGTATCTTTCCTTCCTTGCTACATACTTAAGTTGAACCCCAAATCATATTTTAAAAGCTTCATAATCCCCAAATCCTCAGTTCATTTGGCACATGATGAATAAAGTCAGTGACCACTGTCTTTTCCAACACGATTCGTGTTTTATAAAGAACATTTGTCAAAATCATTACTTTTTTTTTTTTTTTTTAGTACTTAGCGAGATTTATTTTGTGAAACAATGCAAGCGGTGGTAAGTCCCCACATATCATTGAAATGTTCAAAGTCTGGGCATTTGTTCTAGTAATTCAAATGAGAGAAGGACAGGCAAAACTCAAAAAGCAAAGAGTGATCAAGGGAAATAGACATCAAAATACACAGAAAGGAGGCTAATCCAAAGCCAGGATTTCCTTCACTCGGACCTGGCTGGGTTTCAAAACCAAGACTTTGTGAAAAACTGCCACTATATGAAAATGTAGGATGAATACATTAAATCACAAATGAAGGATGGCTATATCATTACATCACTGTCAAATCACAACATTACTTAACTGCTAAACCACTGAAAATTGTGACCCCGTTAAGTTGACAGATAACCGTACCTAATACTGCCAGTGTACTTTCTCGGCATTCATTACCACCAGACATATGTCATCAATGTGTACAATCTAGCTATAGACTAGATATTTTACTGTTGCCAAAAATATGGAATATGTGTGCTCATGATGAATAGTGGAACAATGAAATGTTTTAACAATTAAACTGTGATCAAAGCACTGGTGCTATACAAAGATGCATGAAGTAACGGGAAAATAATGAACAGCAGTAAATGGACAAGTCAGGACAAGTAGAAGCCTGAGAAGATAGCAAAGGTGAAAGGAGGGAAGCTCAGTACAGGCCAGGGAGGGCTGGAAGGGTGTAAAGGAGTGAGGGGAGGGGAGGACTCTGGACAAACAGAGCACTGGCCCACTCCTGACATGAAACGTCAGGGTGCAGCCTCTAGAGTCATGAATTAACAGAAAGCCACTCCTCGGAAATCTGCAGGAGCTGGATCAGTACTGTACTTTGCAAAAAAGCAGCAGTGCAAAAAAGCAGCAGGTGTCAGAGCCCAAGCATATCATGACAAATATCAAAGATGAATGGGCCTGAACTCCTTCCTTATTGTTTTTTATAATACATTTGGTTTCCTACCTAACTGAAAATTATTCAACGTCATTAACACATGTGCTACAGTTTAACTGCAGAAGAAAGCACTTGTCGTATAAGAAAATTTAGTATTTCTTTGTTCATTCACTACGCTGGGAATAATAGATCCTTTTGCAAAATGTATGAAACATGATGATTTAAATTAAAAAACAAAAATAAATGTGATGCCAAAGCATCACAATCATTCACAGAATACAGTCAATATCTAGGCTATGACTCCATGACTTGGTCAGAAAATAAGGATGGCGGGGCTTTGACTAAACTCAAAGCTCGCCCACCAGTGCTGGAGGTTGTGTGCAGCTTCTAAACAAAAGGAAAGTAAGAATGGGAGAGACAATGGATCTACACTCCCACTCCGTGACTAGGCCCACGTCAAAAAGTTGAGTTTACGAACTGAAATGAAACAGGCAGAGATGGCTTATTTACTCATAAGTCATTGTAACAATAAATCACACAAGAGACGTCATAGAACTACAGTAAGACCAGGTTATTACTTGCCTTTAAATTTGTGATTGTTGTTTTGCTTTTCTCCATTTGAATAATGAACTTGGCTTCCAAGTCCTTCTCCCTGCAACAGAAATAATCCATTACTTGTTAGGGGGAGAGAAAAATCTTGTTTTAAAATATTGTTTACTCTGAAGTAGCACCTGAAAAACAATTCCTAATAACACTCCTACATTCTGATAAACATGAAGGATACAAAACAGACATCACCATAGACATAAAAAGGAAGCCTGGTGTCCAAAGGACTATGGGTTGGGTTGCTAACTGTAAGTGAGGTCAGTAGTTCAAAGCCACTGGCCACTCCAAGGGAGAAAGATGGGGTTTTTTGCTCCTATAAAGAGTTTTGGAAACCCACCAGGGCAGTTCTACCCTGTACTATAGGGTCGCTATGAGTCAACCTAATGGCAGTGAGTTTGGGAGTTATAAAAATACAAAATATGACTGAAAAATAATATATTGTCAAAACTTCCTAGAAGAATTCCCACTGTATGCTAAAAAGGAGTGTAATTGACAGAAACCATGGAGGAATTGACTCATGGAAAAAGAAGTCCCACCCAGCTGATTATTAAAAGAGAGATGCTTTATCACTCCACCCAGGAAAAGAGAAAATTGAACTGATCACAGTTGTCCCCTCATCCCACTCTTTTTTTTAACAATCACTAAAAAAGAGAAAAGAAAAAGCCGAGCCATACTCTCTGCCGTCAAGCCTATTCCAACTCCCAGCAAGATGCAAGTGCCAGGGAACAGCAGAAGGAGAAGCAAGCAGAGTCCTTAAACAGCACAGTCTTCTGTGATAAACGGCCATACAGCCGCACAACGGCGTGTTATGCAGTTGAAAAAGGAACAAGAAAGATGTCTACACACTGTTATGGATTGATGATAAAAGCAGACTCTATATTTATATTATAGAGAACGCAAGATGGAGAAGAGCAGAAAGCGTGTACACGTGTATCACTCACCCACCCCGTACTGCGCAGGAGTCCATCTGGTGCAGAGCAACAGGGTCGAATTGCCTCTGGGGTCCCTAAGAGTGCCACTCTTTGGGGAGTAAAATAATACTTAAAAAAAAAACCACTGTTGAGTGGACCCCTGACTCATGGATCGCTAAGGGTTATCATAATCATTTCAATTAGCCAAATCAACTTACTATTGGCTTAGGCCTATTCATAAAGTAAAAACATTGATCCCCTGACCCCTTATGAATTGAACCCAAACCCAGTCTCTGTTATGTTCTTTCAAAGTGATGGATCCTTGTGTTGCATACTTATATAACTTACATATAAACATGAAAAGGGAAATTGTACTATCCTCTTTGAAATGGCGACCTATAAAGAAGGTGCTTAGGTGGTGCAAACAATTCAGTGCTCCACTAGTCACTGAAACGCGGAAGATACCCAGCCAGCGGCAGCTCAGAAAGCAGGCACACATGCCAATC
Organism: Echinops telfairi; assembly: GCF_000313985.2. NCBI lineage: Eukaryota > Metazoa > Chordata > Mammalia > Afrosoricida > Tenrecidae > Echinops > Echinops telfairi. Next base: position 43,709,919 of record NW_022109491.1, read on the forward strand.
TACTTCTGAAAGGCCGCAGCCTGGCAAATGCGGTGGAGCACTTTCACTCTCTACACGTGAGGGTGCACTGAAAACAACCACTGATAGAGAAGGAAGAAAACAAAGGAAAAGGGATGGAAACTAGATTTCTATAAATATCCTTTGTTATGCAGATAATTGTTTGAATTATAGTCAAATGCTTGTCATAAAAGTTGAAGTAACTAAATCTAATTGAACGGAGTGAAAAACTGCACTTGAAATTGTTTCAGGGGGCTAGATGCAGGAATTCGACTGCACGATGAACGGGGTTATTTCCTAAGGAGAAAAAGAACTACAAAGGAAGCCTACACAACTTTTAGTAACTTAATTTGGGTGGTGAAGTAGGTTGCATTACTCTGAGATTTTTATGTGAATTGCGGGATGATGCATAATCATGTTGGTGCCAGTGAGAATCAAGTTTTTGCAGTAGTTGAAAAGAGGTATAAACATAGAGTTGATGAGGTTAAGCAAAAGCACTGTAGTCTTGTATCTGAACAGGAAACATTAGCATAAACTGTATCTGGATCTTAATGAGAATTTCATAGGTGAGTTGTTGCATCCTTCCCACATACTCTTCAGCACTGGCACTGAGACTAACACAGAGGAGAATGGCACCTCTCCCACAACATACTTGGGGATGGCAGTGCTGTGCTAGGACTGGAGTGCTGTAAACCTAACTGAACTTGAGAAGAAAAACTCATTAGCTTCCCCAAACCCTAAGGTTGAGAGAGACACAGTCCACACACAAGATTCTCATCAGATAGAAATTATTTCAATCAGCTGGAGGCTTATTCTCAAGGCCTGTCTGGGTCTTGGGACTACATCAGGTCCCACATGGCAACCCTGTTCAACATACTTGGAGGACAAGCTTATCCTGGAGAGGGCAAAGATTAGGTGGACCTGCACTGTGAAAACTTGGCATGGGAGGATGGGAGCATCAAGCATCCATGGCTCTGGGTTTAAAGAGACATAGCCTGCTTGTCAGCTCACACTCAGGGGATTCATTTTAAAAGATTCTGGCCCTGATTAGATATTCAGAGTTAGCAAAAACAACTCAAGTGGGTGGGCAATCGGTATTCATGCCAGGTATGCAAGGATGGCTTAATATTAGAAAATCAATCCATGCAATCCACCATATAAATAAAAGAATCATAAGGTTATATCTATCAAGACTGACACAACAGCCACACAATGAACTCAAATGTATCCAAATTCAGAAGATGGCTCTGAAGCAGGCAAACGGTCTGGCTGTTCTCCATAAGGTCAACATCAGTTAGTCGACTTGACAGCAACTCACAGCCAACAACATTCTAACTACCTGGTGACTGATCTAAACACACATACAGGTGTCCTGCCTGCACCACGCCCGTCTTACTTCTGTAGCAAGCTCTCAGTGCTTCTTCACATACTAAAGACAGGGACAGTTCTGAGAGGCAAGAGTAGGTCATGGACAAATGCATATACCTTCCCTTTACAAGGCCCTGTGAGGGTCCCAGACTACAGTCTGAACTTCTCCTGTTTCAGGGTCCACAAGAGCAGCATTCAGGGGTAGGTACATGATTCGAGTCACCTGGGAAAAGATGGCCAAATGAAGGTGAGAACTGACTTGGTTAACATGTTAAGTGAAATAAAATCGGGCCAAAAAATGAGACCCAAACATGGACTAATGCAGCACCCCTATTTTTTATACTGTAAGTGAGGAGAACAATTACCAGAAAGTTCTTTGAACACTGAGTTACACTGTTTTCCCAAGTGTCTATATTTACCTCTTGGCCTAACGCAGTCTATGAAAACCTGCTCTCTGTCTGTTACTATGAGCCCTGACTGTCTCTATGCACACTGGCTGTGAAACCACACTGTTAGCCCTGGAGACTGCCACACCTCCCCAGGGCTTTCTGAGTACAGATGTGGCACACAGAGAAGCAAAGCAGCAAATAGGAGGAAGGAGCAACACCCCAACCTCAGGCATATATTCACTTGGCCACTACTTGGGAACCATCCATCACGAGAGATCACAATGGCCACTACTGGGCATGCTGCACCAGTGAAGAGCCAATAAACCAAATGTCCAGCAGGGGCTCCCACCCCAGGAGTCCTCTAATTTTGGTGGAAAGAGGAAGTTCCTGGGAATCTTTGAAACCCCTGAGATGCAGGCAGCACCCCACACCGAAATTTCAGATTCTCTTGGACTGGGGTACAGTACCTCAGCTGTGAAGGCTGTGAATGACTGTCCTAACCTGCCTGTTTTTCTGCTTCCCCCGATAAATGCTTTAGAGAGCCAGCCTGTGGCTCACCCCATAATTAGAAGTTGCCCCTATAACTCAAAGCAGAAAACAAAACATACAGAAATAGGAACCTGTGGAAAATCCAAATAGAGAAAGGGGCCAAACCTGCTACCAAAGCCTCCAGGCAAGCAGAAAGCACCTTCCCAGACCCAATATGCCCAGAATTCGATTCCGCGGAACTGGGAGATTCCAAGTCCCAGGATCAGGTTCAGATTGTGAATCTCTTGCTAACTGACCTTTCGACAGCCACTAAATTTATTTGGCATCTTGGGTTGGTACAAAGAGTTAACACCCTGAGCTGTTAATTAAGAGGGTGAAGTTGTGAGTTCACCAACCCAGAAATGATCTCCGTTTTCAGGAAAATGAAAGAGGACGCATACGTTACACCATATACAAAAAAGAACCCAAGATACATTAAATAACTAAATGTAAACCCTAGAACTATAAAGATCATCAATGTAAAGATAAGACAAACTTAAAACACCCTACTACAAGGCATAAACAAACTATCAAACATACACTTAATGAAAAGCTTTGACACAGTGCACCGCTTGTGGCACAGTGATGAGTCTGGCAGTCTCCCACTCATATAGGAGAAACCAAAATACAACCTCCTAACAAATACATCTGTCTGCATGAAAAGGCTTCATCAGAAAAGGGAAAACGAGACCAAAGACGAGGAAAAAGTTTTGGCAATGATGTACGGGATAAATGGCTATTCTTAAAATCTATTACAGAACACTGTAACACCACAACAAATAAAAGACAATTCAAATTTAAAAGGGCAAAAGACACAAATAGACAACTCATCGAAAATAACATCTGGACAGGCAACAATTATATAAGGAAATATTCCCAATGAATAGCCATTTGAGAATGTAAATCAAAACAATGATGGCATACGACCTTTTACTAGTACTGCAAGCCAAGTTCAATGAAACAGAAAATAATAAATGCTGGAGAGGGTGTGAAGAGATTGGAGCCCTCTCATATAGCCAATGAGACTGTAAATCTAGACGACCACTGTGGAAAACTATGGCGCTTTCTCAAATAAGTAGGAATAGAAGCACAATGTGATGCAGCAATCTCTCTACTCAGTATATACCCTAAAGATAGCAGAAGGAAAACATGAGAAGATATATGCATGCCCATGTTTATCAGAGCACTATTCACAATAGCTCATCCGTGAGGAAAAGATAAATAAACTTTGGCATATACACACTATGTAATACAATGAATACCTAAAGAATAATGATCAAGCTGTCAAATACATCATGGCATGTGCAAAGTTAGTGTGTTAGTCTAGGTACTTTGGAGAAAAAAATCCACAGCAACTCATGTATAAGAGAGAGTTTTATATAAAGAAAATGTGCATCACGCAAACATCCCAACCCAATGCTGCCCAAGCCCACAAGTCCAACATTAACCCATTAACCCAACACCAGTCACAAAGTCCTTCACCTCACAAAACAGAGGCAATAATGCCGACTGCAGGAGGAAAGTTGAGTCAGTGAATGTGTAAGCATCTCAGCACTGGCAGGGGTCTCCACACGGCTGCATCGGGGTAGGTCCATGTAGCTTCTCCTTGGGGATGTCTTGTAGGAAGTCAGTCTTGCAAGCTGAAGCAGGGAACTGCTAAGGCAGCTGCACCCGATGCAACCATCACAAAACAAGACCCGAGAACTAGAAAGGCGAGGCTTCACCACCCATTTATCCCTCTGCCTTTCAACCAGCACCACATGTGATTATCGGCCAGGCTGGCACAATTAACTAACTCAGTTAGCCAATCCCACAAAGACAAATACTGTATGAGACTACTAGTATAAAAGAAAAAATATCAAGAAAAATAGTTTACCCACCAATACATAGCTGACTTCAATGGTTACAGTAATGGCAGGGCAAGGGGGGAGGGGAAGGGAGGGAAGGGTGAAAAGGAAAGAAAATTTATTTTAAGATATTAAATAATAGTTGGTAGTAATAAACATACACAGTAGCACAGATTGGTATATAGTAAACAGATAACATAGCTAGATAGTAGCATAGAATAATTTTAAAGCCCTATGCATCATAATACACTCTTGCATACCAACACACAAAAAATATATAAAATTAAATTAAAAGTTTAAAATAATGGATCAAAAATGGCAGATACGTTTTAAATTATTAATTATAAAACAATGCATAAGTGAACAAAAAAATTCAAACCGTAAAAAGGAAAAAAGACCCACCCAAGGGGAGGGTATTGTTTGTGTCTCCACAGGGAAAGAAGGACCAGATTTAAATCCAGTGTTACAGGATGCTAATGCAGCCTGCCAGCATGGAGAGGGGAGCCAGGGGAGGGAACTAAAGGCTCAGCCCCAATACCAGCTATGTGGACAATTGCCTCTCCCCACAGAAGAATTTACTTTAGAGGACAGCATTGAAGCTGCAGCTAGGGGAGAGGGGCATGTCTGATCAGAGCACATTGGAGCAAATGAATCTGGAAGAGAGAGTGAAGCACATCCTGGCCCACCAGGCCTGGAGGACAATATCCCGGCTCCAAACAGCCAATGCACAGAGTGGACCATATGGCTGGCCCCACTATGAGACATGACGTCCCTCACTGACCTATGGCCCTATGGGGGACAACCTAGGAAAAACACTAAAGGCACGCCACAGAGCAAGTGGGGGGGAAGGATGGGGGTGCAGAGCAGGGAGCTCCCGAAGGAGTGCAAAGGATAGACTTTGGGCCCAGAGCTTGGCACCCCATGGGACTTGACTGGAGGACACGTGTAGAGGTCAAAAATCAAAACTTGATCTATTTACAGGTTTTTCTTTCTTTTTAAATTTTTTTAATTTTTTCTTTTTCTTTTTAATTAATTTATTATTTTCTGGGTCATTGGTTTTCTTTTTTGTTGTCATTGCTGTGTTCTCTTTTGTCACTTGGTCTTGCTATGCCTTGATTTTTGATGCACATTATTATCTCTACAGGTCTATCTAGATAAGATAGCCTGGATGAACAGTCTGGAGGAGAAAACGTGACCTATGGCTCTGAGGGGACATGGGAGAGAGGGAGGTGGGGGAAAGGAGGTGGTGTTGACCAACCTAGAGACAAGGGAGCAACAAGTGATCCAAAATTAGTGGCAAGGAGGGTCTGAGAGGCCTGGTAGGGATTCAGTAAGGGCAATGTAACCGAGAGAAATTACTGAAACCCAAATGAAGGCTGAGCATAATAGTGGGACAAGAGGAAAGTAAAAGGAAATAGAGGAAAGAACTAGGATGCAAAGGGTATGTAAAGAGGTCTAAATATAGGCATGTACATATGTAAATATATTTATATAGGATGGTGGAGAAATAGATCTAGTGCATATATTTATAGGTTTAGTATTAAGGCATAGATGGACATTGGACCTCCACTCAAGTACTTACTCAATGCAAGAACTCTTTGTTCTATTAAATTGGCATTCCATGATGCACACCTTCCTGACACGATCACTGATGACAAATGTGTGCATAAGCAAATGTGGTGAAGAAAACTGATGGTGACTGGCTATCAAAAGATATAGCGTCTGGGATCTTAAAGGCTTGCAGGTAAACAAGCAGTCATCTAGCTCAGAAGCATCAAAGCCCATATGGAAGAAGCACACCAGCCTGTGTGACCACGAGGTGTCGAAGGGATCAGGTATCAGGCATCAAGGAACAAAAAGACATATCATTGTAAATGAGGGTGAGTGCAGAGTAGAGACCCAAAGAGTAGAGACGCAAAGCCCATCTGTAGGCAACTGGGCACCCCCTTACAGAAGGGTGGTGGAGAGGTGACAAGCCAGACAGAGTGCAGGGTAGCAATGATGAAACAGACAACTTTCCCCTAGCTCTTAAATGCTTCCTCCCCCCACTATCATGATTCCAATTCTACCTTACAAATCTGGCTAGACTAGAGGATATACACTGGTACAGATAGGAACTGGAAACACAGGGAATCCAAGACAGATGATCCCTTCAGGACCAGTGGTATGAGTGGCGATACTTGGAGGGTGGAGGGAAGGTGGGGTAGAAAAGGGTTACCAATGACAAGGATCTACATATAACCTCCTCCCTGAGGGATGGACAACAGAAAAGTGGGTGAAGGGAGACATCAGCCAGTGTAAAATATGACAAAATAATACTAATTTATAAATTATCAAGGGTTCATGAGGGAGGAGGAGCAGGGAGGCTGGGGGGTGGGGGGGGGGAGAGGAACTGATATCAAGCGCTTAAGTAGAAAGAAAATGTTTTGAGAAGGATGTACAAATGTGCTTGACACAATGGATGTATGTATGGATTGTGATAAGAATTGTACGAGCCCCCAATAAAATGATCTTTTAAAAAAATAAAGTGAACAAAATTTTAAAAAAAGAAAAGGGAAAAATAAAAATCCCTAAGAAGCTCTGCATCAGTCACTCTTTAGTCATGCCACCATGTAGTTTTTTGATTAATGCAGATATATACTCATCCCTCAATATCCATGTGAGATTACTTCCAGGATCCTATCAGATACCACAATGTGAGGATGCTCAAGTCCAGTATATGAGATACCACAGTATTTGCATATAAGATACAAATGCCCACCTATGTGTTTAGAATCATCTCCAGATTACTTCTAATACCTAATACAATGCAAAAACTATGTAAATAGCACTTTACTCTCCCTCTTCGTCTTTGAGGGATGGGTGTGACCATTTCATTGCTTGTTTCAACTATTTTCTTTAAGAAGTTGGTTGACGCCCCAGATGCGAAACCAAACTAGGGGGCCTACTCTTTTCTTCTGTGAGTGTGTATATAGATTTAAAATAAAAAATAAAATGTTATCACCTATGTGTATTATGCTATCAGGTAAGGGTGCACTACTAAACAAAGGCCAGGGACTCAAACCTGCCAGCCACGGTGATGGGGAAAGGCGAGGCTGTCTTCTGCTGCAAGACCTGTTGCCTCAGTTGCTATGAGTCAAACCTGACTCGACGGCAGAGGGGTTTGGGTTGGGTGCGTGTGTGTCTTACTTTGTCATTTAATCTCCTGTCTTAGAAATCTTAAAACAGATGTATTCTGAAGTCCTGCATAGTTTTTCACCAAATAAAAGGCACTAATTTAACAAATAACCATCTTGGTATACATTTAGGTCATTGAAATTTGATTTTTTTTTTTAAGCATCTCACAAGAATTATGTACCAAACATTCTTACATACATCTCAGTAGGTGGAAATATAATCAACATAACTCCTAAAATTGAAATTCCTACACAAAGAGATTTATAAGTTTCTAATCCTGGCCTTGACTATCCAAAACCCTAATAGGAAAGTCTCAGAGGCTCTGACTTCTACCACCCTCCCAGCAGGAGAGTGTCTGTTTCACTATGCCATTGTAATACCATATATGCTCGTGTATAAGCACAGTTTTAATGTATTTTTTGGTGGTAAAATTAGGTGCCTTGGTTGATATTCCAGTCGGCTTATACTCGAGTATATACAGGATGTTTGGTTAACATTCACCAACCTCACTGGTAACAAGTAGACTCCTATCGCTATTATAATCTGCATTTATTTCCTTATGAAATAGGTTGCATATTTTTTGTTTGGCCATTTCTTCTTCAATTTCACTGTCAACTGATTGGATCATTGAATCTTTTTGAAATGGCTCACTGGAAGGTCACGTGTCTAATGCAGCATTTCCAAATGTCAACATCCACATCACCGGAGGCTTAAACCCATGCTTCCCAGTCTGCTGAGAGAGGGGTGTCTTTCTCATACCTGAGACCATTATGAGAGTCAACATGCACACAATAATCTCTCTGGGCGGGGAGGAGATGAGCCAGTCATGGTGCGATGTAACAATGATGAGAAATACAACCTTTCTCTAGTTTCTAAAGGTTTCCTCCCCGTTCCCACTACCAAGACTCGAATTCTATCTTGCAAGACTGGCTAGACCAGAGGAGGTACACTGGTACAGATAGGAACTGAAAATACAGGGAATCCAGGACGGATGAGCCCTATAGGACCAGTGGTGTGAGTGGCAAAACAGGGAGGGTAAAGGGAGGATGGGTAGGGAAGAGGGAACCGATTACATGGAACTGTGTGTGACCTCCTCCCTGGGGGACAGACAACCAAAAAGTGGATGAAGGGAGACGTCGGACAGGGCAAGATATGACAAAATACCCATTTATAAACTATCAAGGGCTCATGCGGGAGGGGGGAGCGGGGAGGGAGGGGGAAAATGAGGACCTAATGTCGGGGGTTTAAATGGAGAGAAAATGTTTTGATAAACGATGTGCAAATGCGCTTTACACAATTGCTGTGTGTATGGATTGGGATAACAGTTGTATGAGCCCCTAATAAAATGTTAAAAAAAATAAAAAATAAAAAAATAATCTCTCTGGGCATGTTGCTTCCATGTAGCAGCTAGGACCTCTCATATAATTCTCTATTTCCAAAAGACAACTCACCAACTTCAAACATGTTCCTTCATCAAAGCTCTTCTACATTCTTGAGCATCAAACTTCCGTTAGTGGGTCCTTACTCTTACCCATCTCTCTCCTTCCCATCCAGTGAACTGTCAAGTCCCATAAATTCTGCCAGGGAACTGTCTCAGCTTATCTCTCCACCTTCCCACTTCCATTTTTGGACCAGAATGAGCCTTCCTTACCTCTTCACTAACCTGGTACCACCAGCTTCCTGTTGATAGCACAAATACCAACCTATCAATCTATACATATGTCTGGGCCAAAATGGCCTAGACTGGCTAGGCCCGCTCACAGCTGGCCTTGTATTTTGTGAGTCACGTCCCTCAGCAGACAGTGGGTTCCTAGAAGGCACAGACAAGGCTTCCTGCACCTGGTCCTGGAAATAACACCCAGAACAATGGACGGTACTGGACTAGTACTCTCTAATGTGAGTCAATACAACTCATACTATTTTGTAGAAGGAAAAAAATACATATAAATCCACTATTTAAAAGAACTTTTTTTAACAATGTAAATGACTTTGAGTTCTGGTTGAGTGTACGGAAGAATATATATATATTCTCATTGGGTTTACAAAAAAGTCAAAATGACTTCCCTGAACAGCTTTAGAGATAACTTGAAAATCACAAAAACATTGAGTTCTAAAAGTGCTGGTTTCCAAATATTACAAGCCAGAATGGCTCCAGACTTTCCATCAGTGGCTGTGAGGGTGACAAAGGAGACTACCTGCTCCAATAAAGGTTATAGCATTGGAAACCTTATATAGAGCCATGATGAGTAGGAATCCCCCTATAGCAGTGGTTTGATTTAGTTTTTACTTACCAATACTGGATTGACACAGCAGCCCTAACAATGGGCTCCCACATATCATAAATCATGAAGATGGTATAGGGCTAAGCAAAGTTTCATTTTGTTAAACATACCGGCACAAGGAGTTAGAGCTAGAACAACTGGCCAGTTTTAAAAGTAAACAAACAAATAAACAGATGAGTTAAATAAGTTGTTTAGTCTGACAGTCTTTTGATGTTGTCCTTCTGACGTTCCAATCAACTATCAGAGCCACCAATGCCACCAAAGTGACAGAAGTTGGAAAGCCATGTGGTAATTGAAAAGTCCAGCAACTCCACTGAGAAGCCAATAAAAACAAATGTCTTTGTGTGAATTGCCATTATCAAATCGGAAGACACATACCACGACCTTAGAGCTAGTGCATTCTTCAGAGTTAAGCCAATTTTTTAAAAGTTTAACATTTCCATAGCAAAAGAACAGATGATTCTCCAGTGACCACGGAGTCAAATCATTCTGAAAAGCATTACTTTGTGAAAAGATTCCATTCCAAATGTGCTCACAGCCCTTCTGCTCTCTAAATATTTCAAACATGTGTGCGCAAGTGGCAGTTTTTGTCTGGGAGTCCAAACTTTGTGGAAGTTTTCCCATCAGCCCTTTCACCTAAAGTGACGCCTGGTTCATTTGCTGATTAGAAACTATAAATCCCTTATAGGGGAGTAAAAGGGGGTAGAGTTAATAGTAAGAGAGCTTCTCAATTGAAACAAGCAAGGGCTTTGCCTGAAAGCTTTGGGTGTCCCAAGAGCGACCCCTAAACTCCTGGCTGAAAGGATTTCACCTCTGCAGGGGTTGGCCCCTTGATGCTCCCTAAAAAGCTGTTTGCAAGCTTCCCAAGAAATGTCAAGGGAAGAGTTTGTGGGGGTCTTCTGCGTGGCTTTGTGAACACTTTCCCCTGAATGCCCCTCCAGAGAAACATGCCAAGACCAGAAAACTCACAAGTCGCCCAAGCCCCAGAGGCCACAACCCGGGCCCGGTAGGCCAGGGCCACCGCTCAAGTTCAGGCTGGCCTTGGAACAGAGCTGGGGGGGGGGTTCCTCCAGGTGAGGGTGCGGTGAAAGGAAAGCGCGAGTGACCCCACTCACCTGCGATTCATGGGGCGGACTCTCACGGCCACCTTGATAGATGCCATGGCTCATCCTGGCCCGGCCCCGCGGGCTCCCACGGGCCTGACGCCCAGCAATCGCCAGCGACTCCCACAGCTCCTCCCGCTGCTCCCTCCCACTTCCCGCTCCGCCACGGTCCCTCACTGCGCTTCCGGACCTGGAGTCCCAAGGCCTCGGCCCAGTAGCTAGGTCACTGAGCATGCCCAGCGCCGCGCGCCTCCAGCCCGTCGAATCCGTGCTCCCGGGTTTGCCGGCAGCCGGGGGCGTGGCGGAAGGGCGGGGCCCGGGGCTGCCTCCGCGGTGCGCAGGGGCCGCCCTAAGGCACGGCCAGCAGGTCTCTGGAAGGTTGGAACCTTTCCCTATTCCCGGAAAACCTGGAGGTGGGGCGTGGAGTGGGGGTGAGTTGCAGCAATTTAGGACCAGAGCTAAGAACACAGTCCTAGGAGTCGAATTGACCCAAAATCGTTTCCCAGGCCTTAACAAGAGGCTTTAACCACCCCTCCCCCACCCCAACCCCGCCCCATAGCTGGTGGTGGTGGTTGGGTGGCCAGGCCCCACCCGCAGCGACTAGTTGTCCAACAGAGAAGGAGGGAGTGACACAGTGGCTGTAACAGGGGGCTGTAAAGATAAGAGTAATTGTGAGGATGGTGCCGGCCCAGGTGGTATTTCGTTCAGTTGTATATGGGGTCGCTATAAGTCAGAACCAACTTGAAGGCACCTAAGAACAGGGAATTCAAGTCTCGAGTTGCAATTTTGAAAGATTTTATAGGCAAAATATTAAATGATTCAGGAAGCATTTGGAGAAGATGGAAAGAATACACAGTCACTGTACCAAAGAGAACTAGTTGACATTCCACCATTTAAAAAGGTAGCATATGAGCAAGAATCAATGGTGCTGAATGAAGAAGTTCAAACTGCACAGAATGTATTAGCCCAAAACAGGGCTCCAGGAATTGATGGAATACCCATTAAAATGTTTCAGAAAGCTGAAGAAGCACTGCAAGCACTCACGAATTTGGAAGATGGCTTCTTTGTCAACTGGCTGGATGGGATTCATATTTGTGCCTATTCCAAAGAAAGGTGACCCAACAGAATGCCCAAACTATAGATTGAAGTCATTGATATTGCACACAAATAAACCTTTGCTTAAGATCATCCAGCGATGGTTACAACAGTACATTAACAGGGAACTGCCAGAAGTTCTGGCTGGTTTCAGAAGAGGACGTGGAACAAGGGCTATCATTGCTGATGTCAGATGGATATTGGCTGAAAGAAGAGAAAACCAGACAGATGTTTACTTGTGTTTCCTTGACTAATGCAAAGGCTTTAGACTGTGTGGACCACACTAAACTATGGATGACTCAGAGAAGGATGGGAAACTCCAGAGCACTTCACTGTACTAATTCGCATCTTCTAGATGGATCACGAGGTAGTTGTTCAAACAGGACAAAGGAGTACTGCATGGTTTAAAATCAGGGAAGGTGTGCAACAGAGTTGTACCCTGTCAGCATACCTATTCGATCCGTATGCTGAGCAAATCCTCAGAGAAGCAAGATTATATGAAGAAGGATGTGGCATCGGGATTAGAAAGCTTATTAATAATAATAACTTGCAGTGTGCAGATCACACAACCTTGCTTGCTGAAAGTGAGGCGGACTGGAAGCACATGATGATGAAGATCAAGGATTGAAGCCTTCAGTATGGATTACAACTCAATGTAAGGAAGACCCAAATCCTCACAAGTGATGAACCAATGGGTAACATGCTGATAAATGCAGAAAAAGGTTGACGTTGTCAAGAAGTTTGTCTTAGTTGGAGCCACAATCAATGTTCATGGAAGCAGCAGTAAAGAATTCAAACGACACGTTTCATTAGGTAAATCTGCTGCCCAAGACCCCTTTGAGTATTGAAAAGCAAGGCGGTTACTTTTTGGACTGAAGTACTCCTGCCCAGGCTATGGTATTCTCACTGCATCATATGCATGAGGGACATTAAATTAAGAAGACCGACGTAGAGTCAATGCATTTGAATTGTGGTATTGGAGAAAAATATTGCAAGTACCATGGACTGCTAAAAGGACAAACCGATTTGTCTTGGAAGAAGTAAGGGCAGAGTGCTCCTTAGAGGCAAGGATGATCAGGCTTCATTTTACATACTTGGGACATGTTGTCAGGAGAGACCAGTCTGTGGAGAGGGACATCATATTTGGTAAAGTGGAAGGGCAGTGAAAAAGAGGAAGGCCTTCAACTAGATGGGTTGGCACAGTGGCTGCAACAATGGGTTCAGGCACAGGAACAATTGTCAGGCTGCTAGCATACAGATTGAACAAATTATCTGCTAGCATACAGATTGAACAAATATGATAAGAGGACATAATCCTGAAGCACATAATGTGTCTGTTCATCTGTGTGTGTACTGCTTGCAGGTTGCTGTGAAACTGGATGCTCTGTCATCAACAGTTCAAGTACTTGCATGGTCACCCAAGAAGAACGAATGTCAGTGGATGTTCCAGACTAAGAACACACTACAAAGAAGAAACAGGCTGCCCACTTCTGAGAAATTAGCCACTGAAAACCTTATCAATTCAGAGGCACCAAAAAAGGAAATAATGTTTTTAATGCACTGAAAGTTTGGAAAACAGAAGATTAATTTTTTTAAGCCAGCACCTTGGAAGCCTTGCACCATCTGCAAATCCAAAACAAGTCCATGGATTTAGTCATGTGTAAAGTGAAAAGATGCCTGCAAATTGGTGACCCATTTAGCCCAAGGATCATATTTCTTTGACCAAATCTACACACCAAAAAGATAAAGTGTTAAAAAAAAAGACTTGAAGACTAAGATGTGTCTGATCCAAGCCATAGCATTCTTGATTACTTCATAGGCATTGGAAAATTGGACAAAGAATAAGTTAGATGGATTTGAAGTATGCTGTTGGCTAAGGATATTTACTATGCCATGGGTTTCTAGAAGAATGAACAAACCACTGGTGGAAGATGTACGACCAGAATGCTCACATACATGTTATCAGGAAAGAAAATGGCATCATGATTGATGGAGTAGAGAGTCTACCAAAAAACATACGGCCCTCAACAAGATGGACTGGCACAGTAGCAGTAAACATGGGCTCAAACATAGTGATTGTGTGTGGGAAACAAGGATTTTTCCCAAGTCATCTCCCCCAAATATATGCCAAACTTAGCTGCTTGCAAAGGACTATACACTTGGAGGTCATCAGAAGTAGATCAGGGGTTATTCGCCCTAAGGGTTATCAGCCAACTAGAGCAAGCAGTCACCACTGTTTATCCCACAACAAGTAAGGCCCACTCCCTTCTGATAAGGATAGTAGTTGACTGTTTCCTTGTAGGAGACCCCAGAGAGGTCAAGCCCTCCCAAGGATGACCAAGGTTAGACAACTATCATGAATCTAGGGTCCGACCATCTTGTCACATGTATACCCCTAGACCTTCGCATTCCTATGGGCACACCCCTAGCTCATCCCCTTCCTGTCACGCTTATGCCTATCATACATCCCCTTCCTACAATGCGTATGCCTATTGTACTGCCCCTTCCTGTGACATGTGGTTACCTATAATCATGCCCCCCTAAGGAGATATAACCCTTGGTTAGCAATAAAGTGGGGGCTCTCTCCTGCTCTCGAAGCTGCCCCCCCACACACACACACACGAAGACCACCAAGCGGGGCTGAGGTGAGCATGCTACCATGAATTGTGTCTGACTCCATTAATTCAATCTCTCCTCTATCTCTCTTGCTCTCTATGACTTTACCATAATCTTTACTTATTATCGCTGCACAATTGCACCTACTGGACCTGTGATGATTTGTTGGGGACCCTCCTCTCCCCACAATTATGAGGATGACATAGGACCAGGCAGTGTTTCATTATGAGTCACGGACAACTCAAGGGTACCTAACAACAAAAAGGCTAAATAATTAGTTAATTAGACATTTTTTGGATTTGCATTACACTTTAGTAGTTTTAATTTTTCTATATAAGAGATGTTCAGCTAGTGTAGGGACAACAGTCCAACCGCTAAAACCTCAGGCCTTTTTCTGTGCTTGCCTACCCCACCTCCATAGAACTTAAATTCATCCAGGCATGCAGCCCAGGGAGGGCAGGACCCACCTCATATGGAAGCTGCTTGGACACAAACAGTGAGTAGCCCATCTAGGAGAGTTGAGGCTGATTGGTTAGAATACTTCCAAGATTGATGACCACCAGTATTTAGTTCTTATTCCTGGCAGAGCATCAAAGGGATCACACCTCTGCATGGCCACTGCAATTCTTTGGACAGTTGTATTAAGCTTTCTAGGAATAGGCATAACTTACTCATTAAATCAGTTTTCTATTTCCGGGTTCATTGGTGGTTTCTATTTTTTTAGGTCTTATGCTTATTTTAGGTCTTTCACTCCAGCACAGAAAAAAATGAATTTTTCTGCTCACTTAAATATTTGCAAGCTCATAAAGCAGTTCTATTTGTCTTATGTTCACCATGAGTCAAAGTCAACTTGATGCTAGTGGGTTTATATCAGTTTTGTACTGCTGCATAGTGTTCTAGAGGAGGAAAAATACCCCAAGTTCAAATATATTTTATTAAACAGGAAAAAGGCAAAACCAACGACAAGTCTTCTAGATGAGGGAGACCATCAGTATGAGGCCATCAATGTGTCCAAGAATGCACAGAAAAGTGGCCACTTAAATAGGATACGGAAAACAAAATCCATAGGCTATTAAATTTTTACAAAATCATGAGTGATGGCAGATCAATTTAAAACAGTTTTAGGTGGGACTACAGAAGTGGGAAAAGAGACCATGATGGGGATATGTACACTATTACAGATAGAAAAGCTTACAAGATTGGCTCAGATCCTTCCAACCCAGGCAATCAGGGTATGCCTCATGACTATGAAACACTGGTACCACACACCCTCATGACTATGAAACACTAGTACCACAATTCCCAACAAGGATACACCAATGCAAGTCCCTGAGGGTGAGGCTGCCCCTCCCTGGACTGGTTAGGGAAGCAGTAGCAAACTACTTCCAAATACACTGCATGGAGCAAAGATTTTCACTTTGCTGAATCTATATGGAAACTCAAAAGATGGATTTTGGGTTTCCACTATAATCCGTAGCCTTCTGCAGCTCTCATACAGTAACAATAGTCCAAAATTTAGTAACTTAAAAGAAGAATTGTTTATTTTTCTAAATCTGTACATTGCTGGTCTCATTTAGATTATTAATTCATATGGCTGGGGACTGGGAGGCCAACTCCTTTCACTTTTACATCCCCAAAAGGATTAAAACCAGGTGTCAGATGAGGCAAAGCTGTCTTCCAAGAGGGCTAACCCAATGCAAGTGCTTTGGTTGGAGTCCCATTGGCTGGAGGTGGCGGCCTGACCCAACTCAGAGTCAGTGTGAGAGGGGAAACCCAACAGAGGGAGTATTTAGACAAAGGACTGTAATGGTTGGGTGGCCACCACAAAGTCCCAGTTCAAAACCACCAGCCACTCTGGAGGAGAAAAATGAGGCTTTCTACTCCCATAAAGAGTTACAGTCTTGGGAGGTCAAGGGCAATTCTACCTTGTCTTATGGGGTCTTTATGAGATAGAATCAACTCATTGGTAGGGAGTGTGGTTTTTTGAGAACAAAGTAAGAACTTAAAAAAAAACACCAGTTGCAGTGGACATCAAGCTTTTCAAAGAACTAACTGCAGTGGCTGCTGAACCATAATCTTTTGGAAGTAGAACACCAAGCCTTTATTCCTAGATACCTCTGGGTGGTTTCCAAGAGCAAAACTTAATAACCTAGCACTTATTTTTTTATACTACCAAGGACTTCAGTGTAACAATTACCCCAATGCCATAAAATCAATTCCAACTCAGGGTGACCCCATGTGTTACAGAGCAAAACTGTTCCATAGGGTTTTCTAGACTCTAATCTTTACAGCCACCACTTGCTTGTCACTTTGTCACCATGTCAGCTGGTGTGTTGCTGTGATGCTGGAAGCTATGTCACTGTTATTTCAAAAGCTAACAGGGCCATCCAAGTTAACCAGTTTCAGCAGAGCTTCCAGACCAAGAACAGACTATAAAGAAGGAATCTGGTGCTCACTTCAGCATTGAAACATTATCAGATACTGAAGATCAAATGAATGAATGTAGAACATTCTCAGAAATCATGTCAGGGGATGGGCCCTCGGGTCAGAAGGAACTTGAATGTGACTGAGGATGAACCACGTTTTCACAGTGGAGTCAAACACGGTGATGTGAATGGAGTAAAGCCCGTGGGAGTGGCTTTCTCACAGTGGAGTCAAACATGGTGATGTGAATGAAGTAAAGCCTGTGGGAGTGGCTTTCTCACAGTGGAGTCGAACACGGTGATGTGAATGGAGTAAAGCTGTGGGAGTG
>NW_022109491.1:43727172-43729490 GCF_000313985.2 Echinops telfairi
CGAACACGGTGATGTGAATGGAGTAAAGCTGTGGGAGTGGCTTTCTCACAGTGGAGTCGAACACGGTGATGTGAATGGAGTAAAGCTGTGGGAGTAGACCCTTTGGAATCTTCGTTTGGTGATGGAGCACAACTCAAGATAAGAAGAAACAGGAGCAAAAAACTACTAATGATCAGAACTTGGAATGAGGAAATATGAATCTAGGTGTGTTAGTCTGGGTAGACTAGAGAAACAAAATTCATAGACACTCATATTTTATAAGAGAGTTTTATATAAATGGTAAGTGTGCATTAAGAAAGCATCCCAACCCAGTGCTGTTCAAGTCCATAAGTATGACATTAGCCCACGTGTCCAACAACGATCTAAGAAGCCCTCCTCAATATCACAAAACGGACACACAATGATGCCGACTGCAGGAGGAAAGCCGAATCAGTGAGCATGTAAGCATCTCAGTGCTGGCACAGGTCTCCATGCAGCTTTTCCAGCACCCACAGCTGCATCAGGGTAGGTCCATGTCCATGTGGCTTCTCCTCAGGGATGTCTCACAGGAAGTGAGCCTTGCCAGATGAGGCAGAGAACTAGCTGAGGCAGCCGCACACTGGCCTGACCATCAGAGAACAGAAGACAGCACAGGCGAGGCTCACTGAGCTATTTATCTCTCCACCCTTCAATTAAACTGCCCTTCAATTAATCCCACTTGTGTTCATTGGTCCAGCTTGGCACAATAAACCTTAACTATCACACTAGGAAAATTTAAAGTTGTAAAAAAATCAAATGGCATAAAAATTGATATCCTAGACATTAGTGAGCTGAAATGGAATGCTATTGGCCATTTTGAATCAGAAAATCATATGATTTACTATGCCAGGAATAACACAATCAGGAGGAATGACAAGGCATTCAATGTCAAAAAAGACATCTGAAAATGAATCCTAAAGTATAAGGTAGTTTGTGATAGGATTACATCAATCCACCTTCAATTCATCAATAATTCAATACATCAAATCGAATCAATACAACTATTATTCAAATATACTCCATTTGAATCCAATACAACTATTATTCACTACCAAAGCTAATGATAAAGAAATTGAAGTCTATACTTACCTGGCAGGGGAGATCCCATGATAACGAAGGTGGTTTTCCCAGGGCCAGGCTCACCCACTGCACTCTGGGTGTGCTGACCCCTGCGATTTCCCCAAATGTGGGAAACTCGACTGCATAATATGTGGTAGTGGGGGACTGTGTTCCCACTCTCCCCTGGGGGAAAAAAAAGAAAGAAATTGAAGTCTGAAATTGATTAAACATGCAATCAAGACGCATTGGTAATTATTTGTTATTGGAATGCAAATGTTGGAAACAGGAAGTAGCAGTAGTTAGAAAATATGAACTTGGTGATAGAAATGAAGCTGGAGATAGCATGAGAGAATTTTGCAAGAACAATGATTTGTTCATAACAAATACTCTTTTTCACCAACATAAAAGGCAGTTACTGTATACACATGGGCTTCTCCAGATGGAATATACAGAATTCAAATTGACTATCTGTGGGAAGAGATAATAGAGAAGCTCAATATCAGCAGCTAAAGCCAGGCCAGGAGCTCAGTGTGAAACAGACTATCAATTACTCATATGTAAGTTCAAGTTGAAGCTGAGGAAAATTAAAACAAATCTACGAGGGCTAAAATACAACATTGAGTCTATCCTACCTGAATGTCAAGGATATCTCAAGAACAGACTTGATATATTAAATATTAATGATGGAAGACCTGAGGAGCTGGGAGAGAATATCAAGAGCATCATCCATGAAGAAAATTCTAGGTCAGTAAAAAGAAAAGAAAGAAAAGATCAATGTAGATGTAAAAAGAGATGCTGAAATTTGCTCTTAATCATAGAGTAGCTAAAGCAAATGGAAGAAAGATGAAGTCAGTGATTGCAAATAAATTTAAAAATAATGGAAGCTTCACACACACACAAAGATGAAGTAAAAAGGTTGAATAGGAAATTTCAAAGGACAACTCCAGAAGAACAAGTTAAATATTACAATTAAATGTGCAAAGACTTTGAGGAAGAAAAATAAAAGGGAACAACAGTCTAGCATATCTTTGTTCACAAAATAATTTTATTTGGGGTTCATACAACTCTTATCATGATCCATACATACATCAATTGTGTCAAGCACATTTGTACATGCGTTGTCCTCATCATTGTCAAAGTATTTGCTCTCCATTTAAGCCCCTGGTATCAGCTCCTCATTTTTCCTTCTCCCTCCCCACTCCCCCTTCCTTGATAATTTATAAATTATTATTTTGTCATGT
>NW_022109491.1:43730637-43732469 GCF_000313985.2 Echinops telfairi
AGACTGTTCATCCAGCCTATCTTATCTAGATAGACCTGCAGAGATAATAACATGCACACAAAAAACAAGGCATAGTAAGACAAAGCTACAAAGGAGAACACAATGCCTACAACAACAAAGAAAACCAATGACCAAAAAATTAATTAATTAAAAAATTAAAAAGAAAGACCTATAGATAGTTCAAGGTCTGTTTGTTGACCTCTATGAGTGTCCTCCAGTCGAGTCCAATGGGGTGTCACACTCTGGCGCCAAAGTCTATCCTTTGCACTCCCGCAGGACCTCCCTGCTCTGCTCCCCCCACTGCTCTCCAACACACCCTTAGTGTGTTGCCTTGGTGTGGTGGGGTCAGACCGGGCCAATCCTGCACTGAGCCTCCAGTGTTGTCCCCCATAGGGCCATGGGTCAGGGAGGGACATCGTGTCTCAAAGTGGGACCACCCATATGGTCCACTTTGTGCATTGGCTGTTCTGAGCAGGGATATTGTCCTCCAGGCTTGGTGGGCCAGGATGTGCTCCACTAGCTCTTCCTCCCCCATCATTTGCTCCCCATACCTTAAACTGAAAGAACTCAAGAAAAATTCAAGCCTCGAGTTGCAACATTGAAAAAATTCATAGACAACATTTTCAACAATGGAGGAAGCATCAAAAGAAGATAGAAAGAACACAGATTCACTATCAAAAAGAATTAGTTGACATTCCACTATTTCAGGAGGTAGCATATAAGCAAGGACCAATGGTACTGAAGGAAGAAATTTAAGCTACACAGAATGTATTAGCCAAAAACAAGGCTCCAGAAATGGATGGAACACCCACTGAAATGATGAAGCACTGAGTGCTCTTACAAGTCTATGCCAAAAAATTGGAAAGACAGCTACTTGGACAAATGACTGGATAACATTCATATCTATGTCCATTCCAAAGAAAGGTGACCCAACAGGATGCTCAAATTATACAACAATATCACTGATATCACATGCAAGTGAAATTTTGCTTAAAAGCATCCAACAAAGGTTGCAGCAGCACATTAACACGGTACTGCCTGGATTCAGAAGAGGACATGGCACAAGGAATATCATTGTTGATGTCAAAAGTAACTTGGCTGAAAGCAGAGAATACCAGAAATATGTTTACTTGTGTTTCATTGACTATGTCAAGGCATTCAACTGTGTGAATCACAATAAATTATGTATAACCTTGAGAAGAATGGGAATTCCAGGACACTTCATTGTGCTCATTCAGAACTTGTACTTAGATCAAGAGGCAGTTGTGTGAACAGAACAAGGAAATACTGCATGGTTTAAAATCAAGAAAGGTGTGCATCAGGGTTGTATTGTGTCCCCATATTCATTCAATCTGTATGCTGAGCAAATCGTCAGAGAAGATGGAATACATGAAGAAGAATGTATTATCATGAGTGGAGGAAGGCTTATTAACAACCTTAGACATGCAGGTGTGAGATAGTTTATTGTGCCAGCCTGGCCGATAAACACAAGTGGGATTAACTGAAGGGCAGAGAGATAAATGGCTTGGTGAGTCTCGCCTTTCTTGTCTCTCAATCTTTGATCATCGGACCAGTGTGCGGCTGCCTTACTTGTCCTGCGCCTCAATTTAAAGGCTACACTACCTGTGGGACGCCTAGCCTGTGGACTGTGTCGCTGTAAGTTGAGGTCCCTTTAAGACATCACTGGAGCAGGGGACTGGCAGTTGGTGACCTGGCGGCAGTTGATGACCTGCCTTCTGATTGGCTGCTGTGCTGACATAGCCTAGCTCTCTCTATAAATAGAGAAAGATCTGACAGCAGACTGGACTTGAAGGACTGCTAGTCTCTCACAA
>NW_022109491.1:43732569-43756410 GCF_000313985.2 Echinops telfairi
TTTCTTGTATTATATATTTATCTGTATATGATTTAACAGTTCATTTCTTGTTATATATCTAATTATCTTTATAAATAAATATATTAAATTATCAGCAATTTGGTTTTATCTCTCTAGAGAACCCTGTCTAACACAAGGTGACACAACTTGCCAGCTGAAAGTGAAGAAGACTGGAAGCACTTGCTGATGAAGGTCAAAGAGTATGAATTACACCTCAATATAAAGAAGACCAAAATCATCACAACTAATGAGTAACATCATGATAAATAAGGAAAATGTGGAAGTTGTCATGATTTTGTCTTGATAGGATCCTCAATCAATGCTCAGGGAAGTAGCAGTCAAGAGATCAAATAACATGTTTCATTTGGTAAATCTGCTTCACAAGTATTGAAAATCAAAAATGTTACTTTGAGAACTAAGGAGAGCCTACCCCAATCATGGTGTTTTCAATTGCCTCATATGCCTGTGAGAGTTTTACATTGAATAGTGGAGACCAAAGAAGAACTGATGCATTTGAATTGTGGTGCTGGAGAAGAATGTGAAAGTACCATGGACTGCCAGAAGGACAAACTGATCTGTCTTAGAAGAAATACAGCCTGGTGCTCCTTAGAGGCAAAGATGGTGGGATAGGTTTATGGTGCCAAGTAGGCCTCCATAGGAACATGTGGGAGGAGTTTCATCAGGTCACAGCTTGATTGGAGGACGACCAAGATAAATACTTTCCACATCCAGGTCATGTGACCAGCATGCTGCTGCTTGATCAACCATGTGCTGTGGGTCAAGCCAACCCATGGGTCCCGGCACTAGAGCTTGAGGCTCCTTTGGGTCCTGCTGCACCACACTGCTAGCACATACAGCGCTGGAGTTTCAGATCCCATTGGGGCCTGCTTTGCTACCTTCCTGCTCTACTGACTGTTGCTGCCTTCCCCTGCGGTCTGTTGCCTGGCAACTCTGTGGACCTTGCCTGAGGTCAGACTGCTTTCTGGTTCCTTGAACATGGATCAGCAGCTCTCGTGATCTGAAGGACCTTCATTCTAATAACTGTTCCATGAAAGTGAGTTGAACTGAGCCCTCTGTACTGCTGTGTGGACTAATTAGCGGTTATATCCTTCTCGTTGTAGATACGTAATCATAATTGTCCTGGGTTTGTTTCTCTGGGGAACCTTGCCTAACACAGATGGTGAGACTTCATCTTACATACCTTGACAGGTTGTCAGGAGCGACCAGTGACATCATGCTTGGTAAAGTAGAGGGGCAGTGAAAAAGTAGAAGGCCCGCAACTGGATGGACTGACACACTGGCTACAACAATGGGCTCGGGCACAGGAACCATGGCGAGGATGGTACAGAACTGGGCACCACACAGTAACAACACAATCTTTACAGAAAGAGATAAATCAGTCCTTTCTTCGTGGAGCTACTTGGTGCGTTCAAACCACCAATCTTTAGGTTAGTCCGGGAATGCAAACTGCGTACAACCCCCAGAGACCTGATAACAGTTTAAAAACCTCAAAACCCACCATTTTTTTTGTTAATTCCAACTGATAGTGACACTATTGGACAATGTAGAACCGCTCGTTAGTGTTTCTAAAACTGTGAATCTTTACAGAATCAGGCAGCCTCGTCTTCGCTCATGGAGGAGCTGGTGCATGTAAACTTCCAACCTTATGATTGGCAGGCCAGTGCCTAACCCACACACTGGCAATGTCCATAAGATAACATTAGGAGTAACAATAAGGTACATGAAATTGGATGGGGGAAATTACATCTGTATTATTCTACAAATAAAATAATGCCTTAGACTTTGATACCATTAAGATGTATGTATACACGTGTGAGTGTGAGTTGTTTTCTGTGCATCCATGCAAATTATTTTTGTCTTTACCTACTGTTAAACTCTACCACTGCCCTCAATCCCCTCCTCACAATTTCTTATTTTGTCCAATCGCTATGAGACCTTAAGCAGTGAGTTTAGTTTTTTGGTTTAAGTTTCTTCTTAATTTCTTTTTTTTTTTTTTAACATTTTATTAGGGGCTCATACAACTCTTATCACAATCCATACATACATCAATTGTGTAAAGTGCATTTGTACTTCATTCTCAAAACATTTTCTCTCCACTTAAACCCCTGACATTAGGTCCAAGTTTCTTCTTAATTTCTACTGAGATGTCACTAGACCAGAACCTCAAAATATTTGAATAATCTTGAAATACTAATATTAAAAGAAAAATACTTACCCCTATAAGCTATGGGCTTTTCCCCATAAACTATAAGAAATTCAAAATGTATTTACTCTCACATAAACATGGCTTTTAAAAAATGTTGATAAATAGCAAACTGCTGGACCCAAATTGGGTCATAATATACAACCGACATCTCATAAACTCGCCTGTTTTCCTATGAGCTAGAAGTACTGCCCTTAAGCATTCTTTTTTTATTTTGATTTTTTTAAATCATTTTATTAGGGGCTCATACAACGCTTATCACAATCCATACACACATCAATTGTGTAAAGTGCATTTGTACATTCATTGCCCTCATCATTCTCAAAACATTTCCTCTCCACTTAAGCCCCCAGCATTAGGTCCTCATTTTTCCCCTCCCTCCCCGCTCCCCCCTCCCTCATGAGCCCTTGATAGTTTATAAATTGTTATTTTGTCATATCTTGCCCTGTCTGACGTCTCCCTTCACCCACTTTTCTGCTGTCCGTCCCCCAGGGAGGAGGTCACACATAGTTCCCCGTAATCGGTTACCTCTTTCCCACCCACTCTCCCTCTACCCTCCCTGTTTCGCCACTCACACCACTGGTGTTGTAGGGCTCATCCACCCTGGATTCCCTGGATTTTCAGTTCCTATCTGTACCAGTGTACCTCCTCTGGTCTAGCCAGTCTTGCAAGGTCAAATTCGAGTCATGGTAGTGGGAGCGGGGAGGAAACATTTAGGAACTAGAAGAAAGTTGTATTTTTCGTCCATGTTACAGCCCTTAAGCATGCTAAAGGATTTAAATTTCATTAATAGTGAAGCAGAGGTCCAAAAAGGAAAGCTTTTCCTGGTTTTCAAAAATTATAATAGTATTATAGACAGAAGTAGTTGATGCCAATCCAAACAGAGCAAACTTTTCATCCCTAATTCATAAAGTTTCAAAGTAAATTATTTTAGAAGAGTCTGAAAGTGTGTTTAGAACCTTCCAATATACCAAATATTAAAAGGAAAAATAATTTTAGAAAGTATATTTTAGGCCAGAGAATGAATTCTGAGTTCCACAAATGAATAAAGATAGTCACAAAAAATGGTTCATAGTTATTTTGCTACAAAACTACAGGCAGATATCCATGAATGCTAGCTTTCTTTACAACAGGAGTAAATGAAGGAATCACAGTGGATTCCATTTAATAGAACCTATCACTCTAAATTAGTCATTTATATAATAAAATTTTTAAAAGGAGAGTGTTTTCAATGGCATAAAACTATACCTACGGTTACTAGCAGTTCTGTACTGATGGGCATTGTAGAGTCTGTGGCAGAACTTCAACTATTTAAGAATGGAGGCCACGTTTGCTCAGGGTGGGGAAGTTTCATGGTTGACTTTGTTTCAGAGATGGACCTTGTAGTAGGAACAGAATCAGAAAACCCAAGATAGGTGAGAAAGTGGCTTCTTAGGCCGAGACAGCTTGAACAAATATATAGAGTTGGGACAGTATGGATCTTACTTTAGAAATTGTGAAAAGGCCTCTTTCCCTGAAATAGAGTGTGAGAAGTGTAAAAATTAGTTTGAATATTTTTCCCTTCAGTAAAATAAAGACCCTTCTTGTACCAACATCTTTCAGTATCATTTTGCAATTCTTCCCAGCCCGAGGTGGTATCTCTTCCAGTAGAAAAGAATGTAGAATGTAGCAGAAGTGACTTGGTACTATTTCCAAAGAGAAGTCACAAGGGACCTTACCTGCCTCTAGTATCACTCTAGGAACCTTGCTACCACGTCATGTTTCAGAGACAGTCCTGCTGAAACTCATCAAACCCCTTAAACTCATCATCACAGCCCCACACCATTCAATACCAGACATATAAGAGGGGCCACCTTCAGCTAGCCAGTCCCAGGCAATTCATCAGCTGGTAGAAGTCAGATGTATAAGTCAGGATGAACCAAACAAACTCACCACCATCGAGTCAATTCTGACTCGTGGTGAGCCTGTGGGGTAGGATAGAGCTGCCCCTGTGTGTTTCAGAGACTGTAACTCTTTACAAGAGTGGAAAGCCTCACCTTTCTCCTGAGAAATGGCTAATGGTTTCAAACTGCTGACCTTGCAGTTAGCAGTCAAACACCTAACTGCTATACTATCAAGGAAGCTGAGAATAATTGGGCCCAAACCTATCATCATGATGAAAGTGATGAGTTAACCCACTGTTAGCCAAACACTGGAAATAAAATGTAGTTTGAGATTTGGTTTGTTGAGAAATCATTTATTAAAAGGACCCAGGATGCCCCAACTACCATGATCCCAATTCTACCTTGGAAACCTGGTTAGACCAGAGGATGCACAGCGGTACAGATGGGAACTGGAAATGTATAAGTGCGCTTTACACAATTGATGTATATATGGATTTGATAAGAGTTGTATGAGCCCCAATAAAACGATTTAAAAAAATAAAAAAATAAATAAAAAATAAAAGGACCCAGGATGTAACAGCCCCCTCCCTTGTAATTAAAAACAAGTCCTTTAAAACCAAGGATGCTCTACTGCAGGAAAGGGAAAGCAGGGCTTTTTAGATAAGCACGGAACTTGAAACCTTGGGGGATACCAGTCTGACAGTCAATGGTTTGATCATCTTTTGGGGAAATGTGGACTGTTTCCTATGAACCTTGCTCCCTTTCCCATTGTTTGAATGTCCTCTGATCCTTGTAACACCTGTTTATTATCTGCTGGGCCCATTGCAAAACCTGCCACCAACCTGCCACAAGTTTGAGGTATATAACTTTATAGATTTTGACTGAATCCTTGAAATCATTTAGAGGTAGAAATTCCATGGTTTCTTTTTGTCAGAGCTTGCAGGAATAAATTCAGAATTTCTCAAATGACCCTGGTCTCTGTCTTTGGCTGTACAGTGACAGGCTCTCCCAGACCCTTTGCCAGCTGACAAGAATCAGAAACAGTAGACTGACCTGTACATTCATGAACAGTAAATCAATGATTGCTGCTGAAGTCACCTGATTTAGGGTGTGTTTGTGGTGGGAGGAGGGGGAGTAGTTGCATTGAAACACATTCTCTCAAAATGAGATAGATACATTAATTCAGGACCCTTTTTAATCATATAGTAATATGAACCACATAAAAATACCTGTGAGCTAGAGTCCTGATCCATAGTTTGGTCATTTCTTACATTCACCTCATGATCATTTCTTACGTTGGACTTGAGGAGATCGAGGCTCAGGAAGGCAATGTGATTGGGGCTACCACTTTTCTCACCTTCTTGTGGAACTTCAAAAAGGAATCAGATTTATGGAAGAATGCTCTCTGACTATGTTAACTCTCTGCACATTCCTGCTCTGCACTCCCGTCTTTGAACCTTTGCTCTAACTGTGCATTCTGAAGGAATGCCTTCTCCTTTGCTTATCTCTAACATCAAGTCTTACTTTAAATTCTTTTTTATATCATTTTATTGGGGGCTCTTACATGATAATAACAATCCATAATTCAATTAGATCAAGCATAGTTGTATAATTGCTGCCACCATCGTTTTCAAAACATTTTCTTTCTGCTTGAACTCTTTGGTATCAGCTGCCCTTAATCCCTTCCCTCCCCTCCCCTACCAACCCCACGAACCTTTAATATATTGTTATTATTGTTGCTGTATCTTAAATCTTCCAATGTATCCATTCACCTATAATTATGTTATTCATTCCCCTCAAGTGGGGTTATACAGTCATCATAGCTATCAGTTCCCCCTCCCCCCACCCCTCTCTTTCCATACCCTCATGGAATCATTACTCCCGTTACTATTTCTGAGGGGTTAGTGTTTGGGATTTCATGCATCAAATGATCTTAATTATACAAATGAACATATGCAGGTCTAACAAGATTTTGAGGGAAAACTAAGGCCATGATTGTGAGGAGAGAAAATATTACACAACTAGAGGATAGTTATATGTCTCATCAGTGCTAAACTACCCTGGATATCACCCTTCTGTGTGGCCCTTCTGTGAGGGACTGTCAAATTATCTTGCAGGTGGGTTTGGGGTCTCCACTTGTCTACTCTCCTTCACAACAATTTGATTGCTTATTTCTGAACTTCTGACACCTATTTCTGTAGACACCTCAGAAGAGGTGCTTCTTCCATGACACTCTGTTGCTCCCCTGCTAGATGGCTTCTTGTTTAGCTTCAAGCCTTTAAGACCCCAGACACTATATCTTTTCATAGCCAGGTACTATCCACTTTCTTCACCACATTTGTGTCTGTTCCCATTTTGTCTTCAGTGATCGTGTTGGGAAGCGGAGTAGCATACATTGCCACATTATTAGAACAAACTGCTCTTGTAAGGAGGTACTGTATTAGTCAGGGTTCTCTAGAGAAACAAAACCAGGATAGATAGATAGATAGATAGATAGATAGATAGATAGATAGATAGATAGATTTATACAGAAAGAAGGAATATAGTAGCTACTTAGTCCACACAGCAGTACATAGGGCTCAGTTCAACTCATTTTTGTGAAACAGTTAATATACTAGAAGTCCTTCAACTCACACTGGCTGCCAGGTTCAAGGTCAAGGAAGAAGATGGAAGAGTTTTCCCTCAGGCAAGGCAGGCAGAGTGTGCCTGCAGGTTTCAGACAGCAGGGTGGCTCAGCAATAGTCATTAGCTCATGAGTTTAATGAAGAAGGCCCACTGGGATCTCAAACTCAAGGCGACAGGATCCACCAACCTCTAGCTCAAGCGATGTACAAAACAATAGCATGACGAAGCAGGTCTTGAAGGTGCCTCAGCTCTAGCAACATAATCCAGGGGTTGGCTTGGACCACAGGTTGTGTAGCACACAGGTTGAGGCAGAGAACTAGCTAAAGCAGCAGCATGCTGGTCTGACCACCAGGGAGCAAGAGAGGGAAGGATGTGCCTTGCAGAGCCATTTATCTTGTTGCCCTCCAATCAAGCTGCAACCTCATTAATCTTCACCCACATGTTCTTATTGGCCTAATTATCACAAGTATGATTTAAGTAGAAGTACAAAGTCCATCTGCTTCCTTATGATATTTACATACATATGTGTATCTATATACACACACCTATCTTTATATATTTATATAATTACATATGTACATTTCTATTTATAGCTATATTTATCATTTTTATATACTTATTCTTTCCTTCTTCTTTTGCCAGTCTTCTCCCACCAACTCAAATGCTTTATAGTATGTTTTATCCATTCATTTGTTACTAGTTAGAGGACTTTAAAATTTCACTTTCTGTATCTCCCAGGCAGATTATAAATTTCTTGAGGGTTAAGCACTGACTTTATAAATCCTCAGTGTTTTTAGCAGTGCCAACTTGGGAAAGGCTTAAGGGGATAGTTAGAAAAACCAATAAACTCCTTACACTATTCTCTTCTGCAAGTGACCAGAATATAGACATGAATTTCTATGTGTTGATTCCCTATCCACTATTTTCCTGTTTCATTCCTTTAAGCCACGTCATAACATAAAGGTTATGCTATTGCTATTGCCAAGCTTAATTGAGCTCATTATAATGTGTTAATCCCTGTGTTTCCTTTGTAATTAATGTCAACACACAAAATCAAACCAAATCCCCTGCCATCAATCCTCCACCTCACAGCAACACTTTGAGACAAAGTGAATTTGCCTGGCTTCTCGAGGCTGCACACCTTTATGAAGACAGTCTGGCACACTTTTCTTCCACAGAGCAGCAGGTGGGTTTCAACCATTGAACTTCCACCTAGCCGCCAAGCTTTTAACCATCATGTCACAAACAAGTACAAAATAGACCATAAACTTATTCTAGAATTGCTGATTACATCAAAATTGGTAATTTACTACTGCATAGAAGATGACAAAGAATTAATCTGCCCTTTCTTTACATGAAGCTACAAATGTTACATACAAGGTAAGGCTCAGCCATGAAAAAATATATATATGCTATTCCTGGGATTCACTTGAGGAAAACTTTACTTTGTTAACGCTCTGTGTGACTGATTTAAACTCTGGGTAAAGGCCAAGTATCTTGCTTTATTGCATTCTTGAGCCAAAAGAAGGAAGCTTCTGACAGGTGGTGAAGTGTCCAGTCATAGCAGGGTAGTCCCCAAACCTTGGCAAACAACGTTAGTGCCAATGTCTTATTTTGTACATCTGGGATCGAGTCCAGGGTTTATAGACAGCAGGTTGAACTGTGAAAATGCATGGCACTGAGTGCCCCCAGGGAATTTACTTAAAACGCTTGGAGTAACTAGAAACAAACTATATCTGCCAACAAAAAAGGAAAGACACAACAAACAACACTGAGAGCTCACCCTCCCGATTTCTTCCTGTTGTTTTTGTCCATGGTTCCGGTGGCCAATGACATTCCTTGCATCCAAAGCAAACCATGACTCACAGCAACTCCTTGGGTTTCAGAGTCGAACAGTGAACACAACCTAGAATTCTCATGGCTGTAACATTTCAGAAGCAGATTCCTGGTCGTCCTTCCAAGAAACCTCTAAATGGGTTTCAACCATCACCGTTCACTGTGCCACCCCCAACCTCAGTCTTTCATCAATGTGAATCCACTCTGTTCACCTGGAAGTGGAAAATGGGCACTTGAATTTTGTGTATTTCCAAGTATAAAACTAGAAAGTTTAAGTATTGCAGCAGTTTTGTTCTGGGTAAAATTACTAACCAGGATTCTGCTCCACTGCATTAGAGGGAAGGATTAGGGAATAAATAGCATCCATATATATTGACCTTATTCAGATGATTTAATAGGTGATGAAGTTGTTACAGCCAGTTACTGCTCTAAAAAGCATACCACAGAAATCACTCACACATTCTATAAGGAGTGTTAGTATAAAATAGGGGGTTTCAAAGATCTTGCTGAGATATATGCTCAGGAGCATCCCTGAGATACCACTGTGGACTGGTGAGAAGAGACCAGATGAAAAATTAAGGAGAAATGTTTGCCGGAGATCCTATAGCTTCTAAGTGTTGGAGCATGTGTTTGAACCCAGACGTGTATGTCCTCAGAGCTCAGACTCTGTCCTTCTCTCCTCTCCCCCAGTTGAGGAAATATTGGTGAAAATGCTAGAAATGGAAAGCAGGCATCAGAAGTAGAAACTGAACAGCGAGATCGGAAAAGACACAAACATTGGTAAAGTTTACAAAGGGCAAACTTTAAGCAGGACGGCAGTGTTGGTAAGAATCTTTGGTGGCTTGGGTAAGTGTTGGACAGCTAAGCTTGGCAGTTCAAACCCATCATTGCTCTGTGGGGGAAAAGTAAACTATCTACTTCTATAAACATTTACAGCTTTTGAAACCCTAATAGGATCTCCGTGAGTCAGAATTGATGCAATGGAAATTGATGGTGATGTAATATTCTATCGCATTCTGTAGCAAGCATCAATAACACCTTCCTTTTATTGCTGCATACCAGTAGCATTCGATCACACTCATAGCCTGTGCAACCAGGCACAGATGTTCAACAACATTTGGGTAGTTTCTAGCTTTTTGACAATGACTGTTCCCGGGAAAAAGCTTTAGAGTTTGAAACGTCTCTACTCCTCTGTTCTTGTCCTGCTCACAAGAAAGATTTCAGGTTAGGGACAGAATTCAGATAAGAGCCAGAGAAAAGATTTGAACAGAAAGAGTAAGTGTAGAATGATGATGGCAATAAATGTACAAATGTGCTTGGCACAATGCATGTAGTATGGATTGTGATGAGAGCTGTAAGATCCCCCAATAAAACGATTTAAAAAAAATTTTTTAAAGAGTAAGTGTATTGAAGAGGGGTACTTTGGAAAAGATATACAAAGGGCCCTGTGTAAAAGGCCTGGCAAAACCTGAAGCTGGACTTCATATTCTGCTGATGGTGGACTGTCCACCGTATGCTGGCTTTCCGGTGGGTCTTCTGCTATTGACTGATGCCTATCTGTAATGTCCTTCCTCCTTTCAAACATGTATATGCTGGCACTCCAACAGCCCAGATTCATGCTAGGCTCTGTCTCAGACCCAAAATTCAAGAGTCTTTTCAGTTCCAGTGGGTTGTGTGAACATCCTTCCCTCCCCCAGCTATTTCATTCTCTCCACTACCTCTGGTCTCTTAAATGGAAAGAACTGTGTTTCATTCTGCCTTTGTACTGGAGAAGTCTGTGTGGAACCTGTCTCCACCTACTTTATGTTTAAGATTCCAGCCAGTTTCGTTCCATTTACCGCCTTTTCTCTCTTTGCCAGTTTCTGACCAGCAGCATTATTAATGAAGCCACTAGACTTTGTATGAATATAAGTTGGCATTGCTCTTGGGATACTGCCTCCAAAACCAAACTGACTGCCACTCAGTCAATTCCAACTCATAGAGATGGGGGAGGACAGGGGAGGACAGTCCCTGTGGGTGTCCGAAACTGTAACTCTTCCTCTTTTAATTTAAAACAACAGCCTTCTATTCTCTCACACAAGGATGAGATGAAGACGTCAGCAGAGTCACCCTCCTTCTGAAGGATCTAAAGTGAAATTTCCCTCGACTCTCCTAGCTGTTGGCACTCCTTGGCTGCATTGGTTTGTGACCACATCACTCCAGTCTTTGCCTCCATGTTCACATCACTTGCTTCCGTGTGTGCCTGTGTCAAATGTCCCACCGTGTCACCGACTGTGTAAGGATGTAAATGTCATTTGTGATGACATGTAGGGCCCACCTGAATAATCCATGATAATCTCCTAGTTCAAGGAAACATTCGCATCTTCTAGAGATTAGGAAGTAAACAGAACTTTGGGGTGCTTTTGTTTCACTCATTAAACATTACTACCATGTACCCACTGTTGCTGAATCTATTCTGACTCATTGTGACCCAGTGGAACAGGTAGACCCTAAGAACAGAGCAGACCCCACAGAACAGGGTAGGACTGCTTCATAAAGCATGTTGCTGTTAGGTGCTCTCGAGTCGGTTCCGGCACATAGTGACCCTGTGCACAACAGAACAAAACACTGCCCACTACCGCACCCTCCTCACACGTGTTCCTATGCTTGAGCCCGTGTTGCAGCCATGGTGACACCCATCTCAGTGAGGGTCTTCCTCTCTTTAGATGCCCCTTTATTTTATAGACTATGATCTTCTTATCTAGGGACTGGTCTCCCCTGACAGCATGTCCAAAGTATGTGAGATGAAGTCTCTCCATCCTTACCTCTAAGGAGTGCTCTGGCCATACTTCTGCCAACACAGATATGTTTGCCCTTTTAGTACTTTCAATACAGCATATAAAACTGCAAATCTCTATGGAAGCAGACTGCCACCTCTTTCTCCTGCAAAGTGGCTGGTGGCTTCAGACTGCTGAGCGTTTTGGTTAACAGCCAAGCGCTTTAACCATTATTCCACCAGGCCGCCTTCAACCTAACACAGTACCTCTCTTGCAACAAGTAGGTCCCACGTTGACTTCTCTTAAATGTGTTAACAGTTTCTTATAAAATCTCTATCTGGAAAATACAGGTGGGGATTCTAAATGCATCCATGTAAAAAAGAAATATGTAGCCCACAGAATGGCATTTGGGAAAAAGCATATCAAGTCAAAGTGTTATATCCATATTCTTCGCAGGGTCAAGGATGTGAGGCAGTGATTCTGAGAAATTGACCTTAGTGGAACTTCCCACCCAAAGGCATCAATTCAAGACCCAGAAGAGTTAATGTTGTTGAAACTGTAACTCTTTATGGGAATAGAAAGGCCTCTCTTTCTTCCTCGGACCTACTGGTCATTTTGAACTGCTGACCTTGAGGTTTTAGCAGCCAAACGAGTAACTACTATGCTACCAGTGCTCCTGGAACACTACCCAGAAATGGGACTTTCTTTTTTTGGTCTATGATGAATGCACATTTAGCTTTAGCTTTAAAAACAAACAAACAACAGGCACATTGTTTCCCACCATGTTTCTACCATCCGGATTCCCATTAGCGATGTCTGAGAATTCGAGTTGCCCCCCGTTCCCACAAGCAATAGACATTGTCAGTTTTCCAAACTGTTCAACAGTGTACGTCATAGATTTTTGATGCTGAATAAAAAAAGTTTATTGTTGTCATCAGAGAAGCCTTAGAATCAGTTTAATATCTAACTCTATATATAATATGACAAGTTTCATACTAAATATTCTTGCTGTTAAATGCCAGTGAGTAGGGTCCTAATTACAGAGACCCTATTCAAAACAGAATAAGCCACTGTCTAGTCCAGCACCATCCTCACAGTCATCGCTGTTTTAGGTCATTGCTGCAGCCACTGTCATTTCATAAAGGGTCTTCCTCTTTCTTGATGACCCTTCACTTTACTAAGCATGATGTTCTCCTTCAGACTCTGATGCCTCTTAAAAACATACCCAAAGGATATAAGGAAAAGTCTTGCCATCCTCGCTTGTAAGGAGCATTCTAGCTAGACTTCTAAAACAGGTTTATTCATCCCACTCGAGTGTTCCCGTGGTACATTCAGATCATTGTGGGGGGAAGTCAGATACTTGCTGCCAGACTGCTGTCTTATCCCACCACGGGGAGGAGGGGGGGCCTGCTCCCTGATGCTAGAGACAATGGGTTACCTCTCTCTGGAGCCTAAGGCCATTAGTTTGGTTCCTGTGGGCGGAGTTCACACCCAACTGATAATGGTTCCTAAGGAGACCCAAAATCAAGTTAAGCTGCTACCAGAAATCTAGGATCCGCCTATCTTGCCGCATGTACACTCCCAATCCCTCCTCCTTCCATAGCGCATATGTCCCTAGATCACCCCCTCCCATCACTGTAATATCTGTAGCACAACCCTTTCCTGTGACGTATGTCTTCACCTGTAATGTGGGGGCTTGCACGTCCCCAATGTCCCCAGAGAGTATAAAAGTTTGGGGAGCATTAAAGACTCCCTCCACGTGGATTACCAAGCAGGGCTGAGGTGAGCATGCTACCATGAAATGTGTCTGACTCCATTTATTTCTATATATCTCTTTTATCTCTCATGCTCTCTATAACTTTACTATAATATTTACTTATTATCGCTGTACAATTGCTCCTACCAAACCCGTAGTGATTGTGCTAGGAGCTGGCTTCTTCTGGCAGATCATTGTTCACTACTACCATTATTCAAAGGCATTAGTTTTTCTTTAGTTTTTCTTAATCATTAAATAGCTTCCACATGCTTATGAGGTGATTGAAAACCGCATGACTTGAGTCAGGTTGAGTCACGCACCTTAACCCCCAAAGTGATATCTGTTCTTTGAGACCTACAAGAGGTGTTTTGCACCAGATTTGCCAAAATCAGTATGCCATTTGATTTCTGGGCTGCTGTAACATTCTTCAAAATTTCAATCTTTTCTGTGTTAATTGCGAGGTGGCTCGTTGGTCCAGTTGTTTTCTTTATGTTGAGATGCATTTGCCCTTCATCAGTAAGTGCTCTAGTCCTGCTTACTTTCAGAAAGCAAAATTGTGCCATCTACATGTTGCAGGTTGTAAATGAGTCTTCTTTCAATTTGGGTATCCTAGTCTTCACTGTGTCGTCCAGATTCTCAGATTACTTGCCTCAGCATAGAGATCTGATATATATGGTGAAAGAATAAAACCCCGATGCACACCTTTCCTGCTTTTCAACATATATCTCTTTGTCTCTGCACAGGTTCTGTAAACACAATTAATTCACTGCTATGGGGTGAATTCTGACTGGTAGTGACCATAAAGGTAAGGATCAATGGGCCCTGGAGGTTTCCGTGTTCTCGAATTCCCATCATTGAGGTGTACTTCTAATTAAGTATCTTATATTAATGATCCCAAGTAGTGTCACGTTTACTCATTCAGTCTTTTATTAGCTATCTGTATGAGTTAGTTAATTGTGAAGCCTCGCCTTTCTAGTTCTCAGGTCTCTTGTTTTGTGATGGTTGCACTGGGTGCAGCTTCCTTAGCAGTTCCCTGCTTCAGCTTGCAAGATTGACTTCCTACAAGACATCCCCAAGGAGAAGCCGCATGGATCTACCCCGATGCAGCCCTGGGTGCTGGAGCAGCTGTGTGGAGACCCCTGCTAGTGCTGAGATGCTTGTTCGTTCACTGACTCAGCTTCCCTCCTGCAGTCGGCATCATTGCCTCTGTTTTGTGAGGTGGAGGACTTTGTGGACTGGTGTTGGGTTAATGGGTTAATGTTGGACTTGTGGGCTTGGGCAGCATTGGGTTGGGATGTTTTTGTGATGCACATTTTCTTTACATAAAACTCTCTCTTATACATGAGTTGCTGTGGATTTGTTTCTCCAAAGTACCCAGACTAAAACACTGTATCAAGTAGTATTGATGTCAATTTCCTTTAAAACTCAACAATCTTACTCTGATCACTTTTGTTAGATGTTTTTCTGTACACAGAAAATGGTGCATCCCTCTAGCATGTACTTTAAAAAATAACTATATCACAAATACTGAAAAATGCTTCTTTGTCATAAACAAAATCATCACACTTCAGGGACTTACTAGAGAATTCAATCGCTTTTCTTCTCTGCCTTCAATGTGCACAAAGGCTTACATAGTGATTCTCTAGCACTAAATTGGCTGATTTTTCTGTGTCACACAGAACCACATGCAGCCAGAACCTAGGCCTCTTAGATTTGTCACACCGATTCCTCCGACCCTGGTGCTTCTCTTTCAGCCTCCTTGCTCATGCTCATGCATTTGCATCCATCTTCTCCATCTCTGGGGTCTAATCGTGTGATGTCAACAATGGCTGTTGTTAGGTGTCATCGAGTTGCTTCTGACCCATGGCAACGCCGTGACAACAGAACAGAACACCACTCAGTCCTGTGTCGTTGTCACAATTGTGCAACAATTAGACTGTGATATATGTGCCACTAAAATAGCATGTGTATGCATATAAATCTCCCTATCCATGTCAGTTATTTCCTTTCTCTGTCTCATCCTCAACAATGGCAGTTACATCGTTAACATTTTTATTATTCATTTAAAATACATAACATATGCACAAAGAACAAACTCAAACGTTGCAAAAGTCTTCTTCCATTTTCTTTCCTTGTTCGGGGGCATTCCTACAACCACCACCTTGTGCATGTCTAGAAAGAGATATTCTTTATGTTTTCAGACATATCATCTAGATATTTGATTGTTTACACAAGTGATAATGTATAACATCTTTTTGTAACTTGATTTTTCACACACACAAAAAAGCATCTTGTTAAGATGACCTCTCACCATACCCTAAAATGCTGAGTATATTAGACATGTTTCATCCTTTTAAAGAATTGTATAGTGTTCAATGTTATATGTACCATGATTTATCTTGCAGGAAATTTTAAATGCATCTTAAATAATGATTCAGTGGCTGAGATAAAATGGAACTCTTATTGCATGTGAGGGAAGAAAAGTGAGGTGTTCATTTACAGTTGAAGATAGTGCACCTTAGCTTCTATCTTATTGATCCTTTTCCCCTTAGCCTAGGGCTTTCTCTTGTGTTTCCAGATGGCTGCTTGAGCCCCAGCTCTTCCTTCTGCATTCCAGCTGAAGAAAGAAAAACACTGGCCCTTTAAATAAGGACACTTCCCTAAAGGACACGTCCCCAAATTCTATCCATTGCATCCAGTTCTCAGAGACCTACTCATAGAATCACACGCAGTTGCAAGAGGGGTGTGGAAAAGAGGCAGAGTTTCTGGGCACTGGTTAAAAACGTGGGGCTTTGATAGCATAAGGGTTAATAAGCACTGAGACACTAATCAATTGTTTGGTGGTTTGAACCCATCATTGGCCCCTCAGGAGAAAAGACTGCTCCCACAAACACAATCTGGGAAATTCAATAGGCAGTTCTACTCTGTCCCATAGGGCTTATTTGAAGGGAGGATGACACGGGAGAAGAGCAACCACTGTCTGCCCCGGATTTGGTTCCAGTGTTTTGCCTTTATGTATAAGTTTGAAGCGGGTATCTTTGTGAGCTTGCCCTATCACATGTCTGGAGAGAGTTATGGGATGTCTGGGCACAGAGTGTGTTCATTTTAATTTTGATGAATATTACCAAATTACCATCCACTGACAACATACCAATTCATATTTTTACTAATAATCATTTGAGAACGTCAGTTTTCCCATTCCCTCCACAGCCCTGAGTGTGTTCACACGGTTTGATCTTTACCATTCTGACAGCTAAATGACAGTTTCTAGGGGTGGCCTAATTGAACTTTCTCTTATATTTAGTGAAGTTGAGTATTTTCTATGTCTAAAAACGTTTTTCTTCCTTATCTCTGAATAGTTCCATAATACTCCCATCTGTTTATTCATTAGACATGTTCTTGTTACTCTGTAGAAAATGTTTCTTAAGTTGGGGAAATGAACATTTTTCAAGACTATTCATTAATTTTTTTCATAGCTTACTTGGCTTTATTTATTGTTCTGTGAAGATATTTTTATGCAAATGTATCCCTTTAAAAAAGTTGCTCCGGGGTTATGTGACTTTCTAAGATAGTTATTTTCTACATCAAAGTTATAAAATAAACTGAGGACAGAGAAGGGACCATACCTCCCCCCCTCTGCCCAAAGGGCAAGCAGGTGATGCAAGTCAGGGAAAATGGTCTGAAAGGGTCCAACAGCGAGGCTGTTTGCAGTTTCCAGCCAGCTTTAAGCCTCACTATCTGTTTACAAACAAATCCAGGTTCTCACCGCACAGCCACAGCCCTGGCAAAAGGACATGGGCACAGCCTGCAGAGGTGAGCGTCTGCCCAGAGGCACAGAAGGATCCAACCAGAAAGGATCTTGGGAACCCTCCTGTCTAAAATATTTATAGACATCAGCAAAGACATAGATACTGTAGAACATCCAGTGTTGGCTCTTGCTGTTCTTTGGGGCTCCTTCTTTCCTTGCCCAATGGCTCCTTGCAATTAAGGTGGCAGCCAGGGACTGCCGCCAGGAGAGATTGGATCCATTCCTTCTGCACCAAACTCTATTGCAGTTTGCTAGTGAGCCTGTATGAAAGCCTGTTTCTCTCTTCCTTTGTGCAACTGAGGATCTTATGGCCTCTATACCTTCTAGGTGAGGTCTCTCTTTTCCTTTCCCTCCACTCCAACCTCCCTCACCTACTCTAAGCCCTTTGATCTCACTCCCTTTGATCTCTGTAACCCCCATTATCCCTAAATAAAACCTATTATGATAACTAAAACCCATATTTTGTCTCTCGTCTCTTGTCCCTAAAATCTTACAAGTCGATCTCATGAAAATCGGAAGCATGAAAAGGGTGGCATACTATTCACTGGCCTTTATAGTAATAAAACAGTTTGGGGGCCACATCTGACAGCTGGCTCCCAAAGCCGATTGCCACAAGGCAAAGGCATGCCCCCAATTCTACCACTAACTGTCCCCTCCACAGCTCTCTGTACTCTCCAGCTGGGTTGTATAATTCATTGCAATGGCCACACAAAACTCACATAATTGTGAGCATAATTGCAAATGAATATTTGCAAATGAACATCAAGGATTGCAGCCTTCGGTATGGATTACAACTCACCATCATAATATATAGAAGATTGACGTTGCCAAGGATTTTACTTTGTTTGGATCCACAATCAATGCTCATGGAAGCAGCAGTCCAGAGATCAGACAACACGCCGCATTGGGTAAATCGGCCGCACCAGACCTCTATAGTGTTGAAAATTGAGGATGTTACTTTGAGGACTAAGTTCTGCCTGACACAGCCAGAGTATTTTCAATGACCTCTATGCAGGTGAAAGACGGACATTGAGTACGGAAGATTGAAAGGGAATCAATAGATCTGAATTATGGTGCTATCAAAGAATCTGGAAAGTAGCAGGAACTGCAACACAATAAACAAATCTGTCTTGGGAAAAGCACAGCCAGAATGCTCCTTAGAGGCTGGTGTCACTGAGACGTCGGGCATGTTACCATGAGAGACCAGTCCCTGGAGCAGGACATCGTGTGTGGTAAAGTAGAAAGGCAGCAATAAAGGGAGAAGGCCCTCCACAAGATGGAGCGACGACCCAGTGACTGTGCCCAAGGGCTCAGACACAGGAACAATTGTGAGGATGGAGCAGTGTTTCATTCTGTTGTATGTAGGGCTCCCTCTGAGTCAAAATCAACTGAAGGGCACCTAACAACACAATTCTTTTTAAATCAACCACCCAGCTGGAAACCATTTGCTTAAGCTAAAGGAAGGGCCTCCCACTGGATTTATTCGATCACGACTTCTAGTTATCCATGCCTCCCTGCATCATCCACCCCCCAAGGATCCAATGTCTGGGTTGTATCTTAAATGGAGACCAGTAGTCCTTTCCTGCTTAGGATGAGTACATCTTAATTCTACTTTCTCTTTAATGTTTCTTGAATGGTCACCATCCTTATATATAGTGAAATTGTATCCAGTTCACCAAAGAGGAAACTTGAAACATTAAGTCAAGCGTCCAGCCTCACCTGGTCACATTCTAGATAGTGAATGAGACTGTGCAGAATCAAAGTGAGGTGTCAAGAGAATGAATTCAGGCTTGGAGCTATGCAGACATGGCTGAGTCAATTAAAAGTCTTTGCTCCTGCCAGTTCAGTCTCTTGTCCTATCTCCTGTACTCTTCGAGGGCCAATTGCATGTGGAGATGCACCAGGAGTTATCACAACAGCAACACCTGGGCAAGTTCAGGAAGAATGGCGTGCAGGGAGAAGTTGAATTGTGATGCAATTGCAACTGAGACCTCAGAAGACAGATGGGAATTCTGGAGCTGGGATGGCACTTAGGATTGGCCCAAACTGAGGGAAGGGCATTTTGTACTCCCACAGGTGGTCTACAGGAAGTTCCTTTTGCTGTTAAAGGCAATGACAGAGCAGTGTGAATCATCAGCTGTCTCCATTCCCATCATCTGGGTGGCACACTCCTACATC
Source organism: Echinops telfairi (assembly GCF_000313985.2). Lineage (NCBI taxonomy): Eukaryota > Metazoa > Chordata > Mammalia > Afrosoricida > Tenrecidae > Echinops > Echinops telfairi. Next base: position 43,751,636 of record NW_022109491.1, read on the forward strand.
CCTACGCCCCAACACCTACCTTAGCCAAAAAAAAAAAAAAAAGGTCCACCCCCATCAAGTTCACAGAAATCTGACCTAGAGAACAGACTAGAACTGCTCCTTTGGGTTTCCAAGGATGTACATCTTTATGAGAGCAGAAAGCTTCATAGTCTCCTGCAGAGTAGCTAGTGGGCTCAAACTCTTGACCTTGCAATGAGCAGCCCAACTCATAAGCCACTGCACTCCTAGAACTACTTTCTATCTAAGCAAGCGATGTATTAGAAAGATAAGAGGGTACCTCACTGTGTGAAGGGACAACCTGAAGGAGTGGGTCTCAGAAAGGACATTTCCCAGGACACCAAAATTCCAAACAAACCCACTGCCAGTAAGTGGCTTCTGACTCATAGAGACCCTATATAGGTTCTCCAGTGCTGTAAATCTTTGTGGGAGCAAACAGCCTCGTCTCTCTCCTGCTGCGCAGCTGGTGAACTTGAATCACTAACTGCAGTTCGTAGAGCAATGCTTACCTGACATTTCCATCAGGACTTCTTAGAGCTCAGGGCAGCCCTAAAAAGGTTTCACAGTAAAGGAGAAGGATGGTTTCTGGAAGGTCAATGGAAATACCACTGCCAGAAGATGGGGATGGGTACTGGGCAAAATGGATCTCCCCTTCACCCCCCCAAAATAGAGGAAAAAGCACTATGTATCCATTGAATTCAGGCCATCGGAATTAAAATTAGGCAGTGAATATCTCATTTATGAAATAAAAATATTACTTCATTCATAGGATTTTCCAAGCCTATAATGACATATCTATAGATATCTCTATCTCTATGTATAACATATAAACTATGCCTATGATATAAATATATATATATTTATATATATATTGAGGACCCCTGGTGGCATAGTGGTTACAGATTGGGCTGTGATTCCATAGGGTCAGCAGGTCAAAACCACCAGTTGCTCTGAGGGAGAAAGAGGGGACTTTCTACTCCTGTAAAATATTACAGTCTCAGAAACTCCTGGGGCAGTTCTATTATGTCCTATTGGGTGGCTATGAGATCGCATAAACTTGATGGCAGTGAATTTGAGGTTTGTTTTACAAAAATGTATTTTGCCTATAAAATGGTACACACCATTTGAGTGGCTATAGTTAATAGAATTTTTTCAAATTATTTTCTATCATTTTATCTGTGCATTTGGCGTCCCCACCTTTTTCTTGAGGGAAGGATGATCACCTTATATGTCGTTTTCAACATGCTAACCCCACAAACCTAGATCTGGAAAAAGTCCGAGAGATAGATGTCTTGCTTTCACAGAGAAAACTGTGAAGGTGCAAAGTTTAGCTTTATATTTCCCATATTAGGTGTGAGTGTCCGTGTTGTTCCATTAAAAATAAATAAATAGGTAACGCATTGTCAGGAAGGTGGCATCATCTGTTCCTGAACTGGCAGGAGAGTCTCTAGGGTTTCTCAGTATTAAGGGATCTGAGACAGAGGCAAGATGGGTGTTGACTGTTTGGGATTAGAATACTGGAGCCTAACTAACCAAGGTAAGACACCTGTGAAGTGCTAGAATAGCGATGACTCCCGTTCTCTTTTGCTGATTAAGAGAGAGAGTTTTCTCATGGGACCTGGCAGAAGTTGAGTGGAGAAAGGGGTAATGGAGAGAAGATGGGAGTAGGGAGATTGACATTCTCTCTCAAATATCTGTTGTCCAAAAGTGATCTAATTTCAGCAACGTCAACTTCACTGCCACACACATCCAAGGGCTTTTGTAGCTGCTGCTCAACTTGCAAATGTTTTCTCTGAGAAGTCACGCAGAGGGCTGATGAATCCATTTCCCTGAAATAAATGCTTTCACGGAGATCTTCCTATCAGTGTCAGAGGTGATGAGCAGCATTGATGGAGTGGGGTAATGACATCACTGAGTGACAGAAAGGATTGAGCATATGATTTCCTATTTGATTCACACAAAATAAAGCCATTGCCTGTGCTTCGTCTTTGAAAGGAGATTGTTTTCTGAGCTCTCTCCTGCTTTCAGCCTGTGGCAGAGGTGAGAAGCCATGTCAGCTTGTCACAATCATAGCTCAGTTAATCACTACAGTCAGCTCTCCATCATTTTGAACTCTTTCTAGAAAACTGGCATTTCTGGGTCTATCATATCCTTAATATTTTGCCCTTTGAAGAAAATTATGCAGAATCTCTGCATTTTGCTGCACAAAACTGTCTGCCAGCACAATTGCAGGAAGGTCGTCACTGGGGAATTTGCAGGCAACCACGTGGGAATGAACTGCGATTCCAAAGAAGTCAGGAGTCCACAGGAAGGAGACCCGAGGCACTGGGATGTGATGGAGCCAAGTGTGTGCTTAAATAGCTTACTGAAAATTTGATGCAAATAAAATCAAGTTCCCTGACAACATTTTTATCTGTCATGAAGGCATCCTTGGATTCATGTGACCAGCGCACAGGGAGTATATCAAAGGAATGCTCAGTATCATTCTCCTACTTTTAACCAGCTGCCAACAAGTTGATTCTGACTCATGACAACCCAGAGTGCTTCAGGGTAGAACTGTACTCCACAGCGTTTTCATCCGTTGACTTTCAGAAGTTGGCTGACTGAACTGTCTGCCTTTCAATTAGCAGCTGAATGTGTTACCATTTTCACATCCTAGCTTTAGTCATGTCACTGACTGCTCGATGACTGATTTCAAATCCAGATGTCCAGAACCATATTAGAAAGGAGTTTTCATCCTGGGGCTTTCCAAACAGCAAATGCCAACCCAGTTTCACACACCTCTAAACAAGAAATAGAAGATCTCCTGGCTTACTGCTTTTCTCAGAATGAAAACATCTTTAACTCATCTCCATGGATGGTGCAGCAAATATTTATAACCATCAATTTGTCGATGCTGTATTTGGCGGTCATGTCTCCTGTTAATTTACAAAGCTGTGCCAGGAAACATTATTTTTTTTAAATGCAGTGTCAGGTCTTGAGGGAGAGGTAGGGAGAACCTAATTGATGGAGATTTGGCCTCTATGGAATCAGAAAAAGGAAGTATGAGTCCTACTTTACACACTTCTAAACATTTAGCCATATTGTTTCAAGCTACAATAAGTTTAGACAGCTATCATCTTTTCCCTTTATTTGCTCCAGAGAATTGAGACATATTTACTAACAACAATATCAATAAAAACAGATTGATGGCCATCTGAGCAAAGTTGTCTGCACTATCTAAAGTTGACAAGAAATCAATGTTTAACATACACCAGCATAAAATTATCGATTAAGTGCAAAGATAATTAAATACCAAGACACCACCACCACAATATCTTAAAGAAAACAAACAATTTCTGTTCATAGGAAGAAACAGGAGAGAGTAGCTCAAATAAGTGACTAAAATATAGAGCCAGAAGAACTTTCTCAGGGAGAAGTGGCAATGATAAGGAATTTACAATTATGATAGAAAGGCTCCTTCAACATATTGAGAGAATAAATTAAAAAGCTGCAGATCTAAACAAGAATAATATAGAAACAAGTATACAGGAATTCAGACAAACAATAACCAAATTCATGAAAAGTTAGAAATGATTCTAGAATAGCAAATAGAAATTCAGAAGATTAATAGTAAGATTTCAGAAATAGATAATACATTGGAAAAGCAAAGGAGTAGAACTGAATCAATGGAAGGAAAAATTAGTGAGCCTAAACACGAATTGGGAAACAAACACTAATCTGCTAAAGTAACAGAAAAAGAGAAGAAAAATCCAAAGAATGCCTAAAGATCATGCAAGGCAACACAAATATCAATAATTCCTAATTCCAGAACAGGAAGAGATCTCAAAAAGAACCGAGAAATTGTCAATGACTTGTTGAATAAAATTTTATTTAACATACTGAAAGACAAGAAGATCTACATTCATGAAGCTGAAGCAGAATCGACCTTAAAAGAAAAACACCATATCATAATCAAATTTCCCAAAATTAAATACAAGGAAAATATCTGAGAGCAGCTTGGGGAAAAGGAAACATTACTTAAGATGGTAAAATAATAGACAAAATTCTGATTTTTCAGCAAAAAAAAAAATCATCCAGGCAAAAGACAATGGAAAAATATTTATAAAACCTTGAAAAAAAATGGCCAGTCAAGAACCATATACTCAGCAAAATTGTTCCCCAAATAAAATGGTGAAACTAGGACATTTCCAGATAAACTGAAATAAAAGAAACCTTTACAAGCCAGACCAGCCTTACGAGAAATACTAAGGATTGTTCTTCTGGCCCAGGACCAACTGGAGTGGACAACCTGTGATTACCTCTAGGACAGCGGTTCTCAACCTGTGGGTCGCAACCCCTATGGGGCTGGACGACCCTTTCACAGGGTTTGCCCGATTCATAACAGTAGCAAAATGACGGTTATGAAGTAGCAACGAAAATAATTTTATGGTTGGGGGTCCCCACAACATGAGGAACTGTATGAAAGGGTGGCGGCATGAGGAAGGTTGAGAACCACTGCTCTAGGACAACACCTAGAAGCTAACACAGATATGATGGGATATAAAGTAATATAAGTCTACGCATCATGCTTGCTAAAATAGTGGTCCAGCCAATGAGAGGAAGACCTTGAACTAGATGGACTGACACCGTGGCTGCAACAAAGGGCTCAAACAAAAGGCCAATGACGAGGGTGGCACAGGCCTGGGGCGGGTCTCCTGTTGCGCACAGAGTTGTCATGGGCTGGAACCAACGCCCTGGCAGCCAACAACAACAGAACTGGACAGAGAGAGAGAGAG
>NW_022109491.1:43756510-43770211 GCF_000313985.2 Echinops telfairi
GAGAGAGAGAGAGAGAGAGAGAGAGAGAGAGAGAGAGAGAGAAGGCGTGTTAAGGAAGTGGAAAAATGTTAATAGTAATGTAAAGAACTTTACAACTATCCAGTCCCAAACATTGTGTACGGTCAAATTTTAGCCCCCATGGAAGTCAGGAGATCTCAGAATACTACTTTTATTTTAATTTTCCATGCTGTCAATTAAAAGACACAATTAGGTTGCTGAAGATAAGTATTTTCCTGTTGGGAAGCCCAAATCGAGGCCCAGGGCTAAGAGGCTTGCTTATTTTTATGGTTGGTACGCGTTCAGGAACTGACAATTGAGCTTCCTTTAGACAAGTTTCTGTAACACAAACTTGACCGAGCTAGATACCTTCACAGAAAAGTGTGGAGCCAGTCTTTGATGGGAACCCAACCTAGTAAGACAGAGCTTGGCAGCATGAACTGTGGATTGCGAGTAGCTACTTAGTTTCCTCTATTCTCTGGCCGTTTGACTTGTCAGACTGTGTCCCTGAAAAGGCAGAGATATGAGCGTCAGCCTGAAAAATATTGGCAGCTCATCTGCATATCTTTTAGTGACCTTCCAGAATGACAACCAAGCCACCATTGCTTCCCTATTTGCAAACGATAGCTATCTCATTTCTGGGGCTGACTGGATTGATGTGGCAGCTGCAGGGCCATTAGACCTGGAAGATGCTCTATTCTCATTACTGTCTCCTGGCAACATAACACCAGGCTCTGCTGTGAATATTGATGATCCTTCATCATGCAACCTTTTGTGCCTTCCTCCAAGTCTTCCAGACTCTGGCCAGGCATGGCTGCTATCTATTACTGCAGTCTCCGTCTCAACAAATGTTTTCTTCCTTTTCCTGTCTGCACAAAGAATTATTAATGAGACTTTTATCTTAAGAGAAAGTGTCTGTTTCTCTTTGAGGATACTTTTGAAGTTGAATCTTATTTTCTAAGCAAGATATCAGTATTCCTATTCTGCCAGAGCTTGTCTGTGATAACTTTCATTGACTTTATCAGCTGGTTGGAATATGTAATTTGTCCAATATCTTTGTTTCTTTGTGTGTGGGTTTAAAAATAAATACATAGAAAAAAAAATAAATACATAGATGTGTGACAGAGAAAATAAAATATTACTAAAATTTCAGTGGGTTTCATATTTCTTATAAGCTTCCAGCAATTTCAGATCGGCAATAACCAGTCTAATATCAGTACTCACTTTAGATGCCCTCTTCTGACATTTTTGTCTTCACATGCTAAGATACAAAGTCCTTGGAAAGACAAGGCAGATGTAATTTCTTAGAACTGAGCAGCCTAATTATTTTAACTTTGTTTCTTTAGACCTATGATATATATATTTAAAACTTTAACAGTTTTATTGACATATAAGTCACATATCATACAACTCAATGGTATGAACATATTAAAAAGAAATTTTCAAATATCACTATGATCAATTTTAGAAATTTTCTTCTTTATTGTACTCATTATTATTAGCTCCCCATTCCCCCCAACCTTCTTTGCCATAACACCAAGGAACCATTAATCCATAACTGTCTTTACAGATTTACACATCTTAGATTTCACATAAAGGAAAACATTTTTTAAAACCCAGCAATAATAACAAAATAAAACAGAGGGCAAAAGAAAAGAAAACAGAACATTACAAATGGTATAGACTTTAAAACCTTGTTGAGAAAAGAAAATTATACAAGTATAGGCCGGTTTCAGACCACAATACATAAATTGCTAACTTGTACATATTAAGCTCTTAATTGACTGAACATTATTTACACAAACAATAGAGATTGGTGATAGGGAGAAACATTTAATAATGCTCATTCACAAAGACAACTATGTCTACCAGATTAATACATGTTATAATCAAACAGGGTATAATTTATCAAGGGGTCACGAAGGCGGGGAGGGAAAAAAAGGAGCTGATACTAAGGGCTCAGTAGAAAGTAAATGCTTTGAAACTAATGATGGCAACATTGTACAAATATGCTTGATACAATTGCTGTATGGATAAGAGCTGTAAGAGGTTCCAATGAAATGATCTTTTAATTTAAAAAAATAGTAAATGAAAAAAAAAAAGTAAATGATATCTCTAAAGTGAACTAGAGACACACATAAAACCGTAGATATATGAATGACTTTGGGCTCGTAGTTAAGCCTAGCCTCAATCTAAGAACAATTAGCTCTTATGACATGGCCCTGTTCCATGCCTGCCCTCATAAAGAGATCACGGAAGATATGAGTGCTAAAGCAAAGTGTGGTAAAGAAACCAGATGGTGCCTGCTTATCAGAAAGAAGAGCATGTGGGTTCTTAAAGGTTTGTCTTTAAACAAGTAGCCCTCTAAATGAAGCATCAACCTGTCCACATGGAAGAAGCACACCAGCCTATGTGTTCCACGGATTGTAAATAACAAAATCCAAATCTAAAAGAGGGAATGATATCATAGTTAAATTGGTAACCCCAGTTCGCAAAAGGCTATGGATAACAATGGAAGCTCAAAATCTGTTTGCAAAGTCCCCACACGGATTAAGCCTCTGGTTAATCTCCTCTGACCATAGAGTATATGAATGACCACACTATCAGATAGAGAGCATTGTAAAGTCATACAATAGCAGATGTTAAAATGCAACACCATATTGTTTGATTTCCCTTTTGATGCATTTCAATGTTTAATGTACTCTATTTTTTCAATGAGATTTTCCTGGGGTTTTTTTTAGTCATTGTTGATAAGGTTTTGTTTGTTGGCTTCTGTTTGTAATTCTTATAATTTTCTATATATGAAGCCCAGGATAGGTACATCTATAGAGGCAGACTGGATTAACAATGCCCTAATGTTACCCATACAGGATGGATACTCCTGTGTTGGTGTTTAACACACTCTGGTGGAGATTCATAACCAAGAGGAGGGGCCAATGTATCTATCTTAAAGATTATCTTACTTCTGTTGTGGGGGAGTCTGTTAGACTGGGTTGTCCAGAGAAACAAACCCAGTTACACTCATTATGTATAAGAAAGGGCTTTATAATATAGGAGCCCTGGTGGTGTAGTGGTTACAGGTTGGGCTGCTAACCTCAAGAAAGAATTTTATATTAAGAAGGAATTATATGTGAAGAAGGAATCCCAGCCCAGTCCAACTTTATTCCTTAAGTCTGATTCTAGTCCGTAATTCCCTCTTCAGACTCGTGTAGTCACATGCAATGACACTGGATTCAGGAAGATCACAGGGCAGTGGGTACAGAGTCAGGTGAAGCCAAGGTGGGAAGAAACATGGCAGAGCACTGGCAGCTCTCCGGGTCAGTGGCACAGTGCCAGCAAGCAGAAGGAAGAAGGCACAGAGAAAGAGGGAGGCTCTTAGTTTCCCCTGGTTATAAGAAGGCCACAGCCCCAAGGAGGCATTACCTGATCAACACTTGGTTCTACATCTACACTTTTATTATCTCCAAGTTGACAGAAAATCATCTGAGTTCCACAGGGAACAAGCAGCTTGCCGTTGGGGAAATGCTGGACACGGCCTTATGGTTCATCAGAGAGGAGAATCCACCCTGTACTGTATGTCTAATCATGCACGTTCAGCCCTAGCTTCTTTCCAGCCTTGATGACTCGGGCCCCATATTATAGGCTGCATGGATTTTTATAGACCTTTTCTTCTCAAGACATAAACATACTACATAAAACCCATTAAGTGAACTGGACTTTACCTTAAGCACACTTATTGGAGTTTAAAGGAACTAATATATTCCTTTGGAGTTACGGTGTGCGAAGAGGAAGCCTACTATCCTAAGGTCTTGGATTTGGAAGTCATTGAACTTTGGTCCAGGGTTCTTGCTTTTGAGGTTTCCCCAAAACAGACAACTTAATCTACAAAATATTTGCCACTTTCATATTTTCTTAGCTTTTTAAGACATTGTTCTGCAGTCATAGTTCTGCTACAGTGAATGAGTATTATTGAGCTTTGTGCATCATGTCTAGCCCTCATTGTTTTCTTAAATAGAATTCAGTCAATTAAGTTTTTAATATGCGTGAGTGAATACCTCATGTATTCTAATCTAAAAAGCTCTCACATATCTGAATAGTCCCCCATCTCACCAGAATTCTAAATTCTATACCAGTGGCTAGTTCAATGAAACTGTTGCTAGAGTTGCCAAAGGCCTGATGGTTGTTACTTATAGTGTGTTAGGCAGGGTTTTTAGAGAAACAGAACCAGGACACTTAAGATTTTAGATAGAAGATAGATAGATGATTGATAGATAGATGATAGATAGATAGATAGATAGATAGATAGATAGATAGATAGATAGATAGATAGATAGATAAAGAGATAGGTTTATACAGCAAGAAGGATTATAACAGCTACTTAGTCTGCACAGCAGTACAGAGGGCTCCATTCAACTCACTTTCGTGGAACAGTTAATATACTGGAAGTCCTTCAACTCACGTGGGCGGCTGGGTCCAAGATCAAGGAAGCCGATAGCAGAGTCTTCCCTCAGGCAAGGCAGGCAGGGTCTGCCTTCAGGCAGCAGGCAGCAGGGTGGGTCAGAAACAGTCAGTAGCTCTGGAACTCAGTGAAGTAGGCCCTGATGGGGTCAAGGGTGGGGAACTCAAGCATGGTAACAGGATCCACCAGCCTCTAGCTCAAGCAATTTACATAGCAGCAGCAGGGTGAAGCAGGAGCCTCAAGCTCTAGTGACAGGATCCATGGGTTGGCTTGGCCCACAGGCAGTGCAGCACACAGGTTGAGGCAGAGAACTAGCTAAAGCAGCAGCACGCTGATCTGATCACCAGGGAGCAAGATTGGTTAAGACAGGATCATATAGCTTATTTGATTGGTTCACTGAAGCATAGGCTGCCAGATGGCCTAGATTAGACTAACTTGAGGTACCTGACCTATCTTTGTACACTGTAGAAGAAGACATCTAAAAGCTTAGGGAAATTGGTATGTTAGAATTCCATAGACCCCAAAAAGGAGTGCCCTGAGGACATCCCTGTCACCAAAACCATACAGAACAAGTTTGTGAAGTGGGCCCCAGCATCTCTGAAGACTCCTGTGATTACTTTTTTTTGTACACCAGATTTGACACTGGGAACTGCCCTAAGTGAACACTGACATTGGCCTACAATGGGGCTGCTTGAATCCCGTGGTGGTAGGGGGCAGGTTTCAGCACTCAATCAACAGATGGGGTGGGAGTGGTTATCGTAATGGACAGCAAGGTTTCAATTAGCAATTAGAGCAACCTGTCTCATGTAGACTTAGGGGCTTATATTAACTTACGGACTTCATTTGGACTGGGCCGGGATGTTTTATTGATGCATAATCACTTCTTGGTATAAAATTCTCTCTTACACATATATGAGCGTCTCTGGATTGGTTTCTCTAGTCAACCCAGACTAACACATATAGTATCTCTCAAAAAGTTTATCAAACTGCCACTAAAATAGAACATGGATATCTATATACCTTAGATAGATGAATGAATGCACCTTTAACTATAATCCTTTTGCAAGAACAAGCAGTTCTTATGATGCAGCCCTGCCCAATACTTTCCCTCATGAAGGGACCACTGAAGTTACAAATGCTACTGAAAAATGTGGAGAAAGCAGATAGTGCTCCAATAGCAAAATGAATAGCATTTGAGGCCTTAAAGTCTGTCTTAAAACAAGCAGCCATATAATGGAGGTATCAGCTAAGCCATATAGAAAAAGCACATCAGCCTGTGTGATCCAATGTTTTTAAACAACAAAATCCGAGATCAGAGGTGGAATTATATTAGAGTTTATATTCAGATCATTTGGTTTATAGAAGGCTATCATTGTTAGGGAATGCCCAAAGTCCCTTTGTAGAGACCCCACAGGGATTAAGCCTCCATTGACTTCCCTCAGACCATTAACTAGGAATGTAAAAATATTTGCCCTCATACAGAGTGCATCAGAAAGCTAATTAATGCAGATATAGTTATGTTACAATGTAGCATCTTATCATTTGTTTTCCCCTTTTGACTTAGTTTATTCTGTTTTCTTTTGGATTGAGGTTTTCCTGTGTTTTAATTTGTAATTGATGTCAAGGATATTTTGCATGATTTTCTTTATATAAAATCCAGGACCAGGCAGATCTAAAAGACAATAACTAGATTAATTGTTTCTTAGGGTTATGACAAGAGAGATGGGGGAAATGAGGAGCTAATATCAATGAGTATAAAAATGAAGAAAAAGTTCTACAATTGATTGTGTTAATAATTGCACAACTATTTTATATATGCAAACCCTTTCATTGTACCATATGTGGATTATATTTCAAAAACACTGTTGAGAAAAGATTTCATTGTATCTATAGATCACTTTGTGTCATATTGACTATTCACAATAATAAATCTTCCTACTCATGGCCATGGTATGTTCTTCCATTTATGTAGGTCTTTTTTGCTTTCTTGTACTGATGTGTTTTTTTTTTAATCATTTTATTAGGGGCTCATACAACTCTTATCACAATCCATACATGCATCAATTGTGTAAAGCACATTTTCACATTCATTGCCCTCATCATTCTCAAAACATTGCCTCTCCACTTAAGCCCCCGGCATTAGGTCCTCATTTTTCCCCTCCCTCCCAGCTCCCCCCTCCCTTATGAGCCCTTGATAATTTATAAATTATTAATTTGTCATATCTTGCCCTGTCCGATGTCTCCCTTCACCCACTTTTCGGTTGTCCGTCCCCCAGGGAGGAGGTCACATGTAGATCCTTGTAATTGGTTCCCTCTTTCCAACCCACTCTCCCTCTACCCTCCCAGTATTGTCACTCACACCACTGGTCCTGTAGGGATCATCCACCCTGGATTCCCTGGATTTCCAGTTCCTATCTGTACCAGTGTACATCCTCTGGTCTAGCCAGACTTGCAAGGTAGAATTCGTGTCATGATAGTGGGAGTGGGGAGGAAACATTTAGGAACTAGAGGAAAGTTGTATTTTTCATCGTTGTTACATCACACCCTGACTGGCTCGTCTCCTCCCCGAGACTCCTCTGCATCTTGTAGTGATGTTTTATCGTTTTCTTTGTACAAGACTCTCCCATCTCTGGTTAGGTTTATTCCTAATCATTTTGTCTCTTTGGAGCCTACGTTAAAGGGTATTGTTTTCCTGATTTCCTTTTCAGAGTTATCTTTGTTAGTGTAGAGAAATCCAACAGATTTTTGAGTATTTATATTGCACCTTGTCACTTTTCCTCAATCCTTCTACTAGTTTCAGTAGTTTTCTTGTTAAATCCCTCAGATTGTCTATGCATAAGATTGTATCATCTGCAAACAGGAATAATTTTACTTCTTCCTTACAAATTTAGGTGCTTTCCACCCCCTTTACTGCCTCAATGACCTGGCTTGGTCTTTCAATACAATTTTAAACAAGAGCGGTAACAAATGACTTCCTTCTGTTGTTCCCATTCACAAGGGGAATGCCTTCAGTCTCTCGACATTGAGATTAATGTTGGACTTTGGTTATATATGTGTGCGTCCTTAATAATGTTAAAGGAGTTTCCCTTTTATTCATACTTGCTTAATGTTTTTATCAGTAATAGGTGTTAGACTTATCAAATGCCTTTTCCGCATTGTTGGATTTCCCCTGTTAGTTTTGTTTTATTTGTGTGGTAGAGTGTATTGATTGTTTTCCTAACATTTAATAATCATTGCATATCTGATATGAATACCCCTTGGTTAGAATATATTTTTCTAAAATATTTTGTTGGCTAAGGTATTGTTGAAAGATTTTATATCTATGATCATGAAGCATATTTGTCTATGAATTTCCTTTCTAGCAGTGTCTGTACATGGCTTTGTTATCTGGGGCATGTTTGCTTCATAGATCAAATTTGAATGTATTCTATACTTTTCTATATTCTGGAAGAGTTTGATAGAATTCTACAGGGAAGCTGTCTGGGATTGAATTTTTTGTTGTTGTTTTATGTTCCCTATTGGTAGTTTTGTTGTAGTTGCTTTGTTTTAAACAACTTGTTTAAATTCTTCCTTTGTGATAAATATGTTTGAATTTTCCACCCCAGTCTGTTAGTTCAGGTAGGTCTTGTGATAGTAGACGTTTATCCAGTTTTTCTAGGTTTACAAATTTGTTGGAGTACAGGTCTTCATAGGGTTGTGGGTTCAAATAAATGACAGCCACTATAATGTCTTGAAATTTAGAAGCGCCTTTATTCAGCTAGCTGGGCTACCGAGAACCGGAAGTTGCTTGCCCCCATAACAGCCCCACGCGGGCTTGTTAGTCTTCCATCTCGAATGGCAAAAACTCATTTCTCACCTGTCTAGGACTCAAGCAAGCATGGACAGAAGTGGAAATCAAAATTAATGGGTTATTCATAACTTCAAAAAGAGCAAGTGAGCATTGAAAGGTACATCTATTATCAAAAAAGAAACAATACCAAAATTGATGACAACTTCCTAGTTAACATAACAAGATTAATTACACCATTCCGATTACAGCATTTAAAAGAACAGTATTGGAAAAATAATCAAAAGAAATGATATATTAAAGAAAAGTAAAAACTAATTATAATGTCCTGAATCTGGGAATATGAGTGCACCTTCCAAAATTAATCACCAACAGAGACTCTCCTATAAGTGGAGGGGGACCGGACAGGTCAACCAGCAGTTAGCTTTCCAAGATGGGAGGGGAAGCAGGCAAGGCATCTAGCAGCTAACAGAACTGGAGTTCCTTTTGCTCATCTGCCCCAATAGTCTTGTGTTCTTATCCATTTTTGCTCATCTAGCTTTGTTCTCATGTTGCCCATTTCCTTTCTAGTCACATTATTTACACCTTCTCCTTGTTTTCAATTGTTAAGTTTTGCATTGTTTTGTCTTTTTTTATTAAGTCTTTCAAAGAATCAGTTTGTAGTCCTGTTAGTTATTTCGACTATTTTTCCGTTTCATTTACTTCTCCTCTAATATTTATTATTTATTTTCTTCTGGAAATTGTAGGCTTTCCCCCGCCATTTCCCCTTACAACTAGACCAATAGGTAGTATCATAGTCAATAGAGAAAGCATGGAAGTTGCCAAAGATTTCATCTCGCTTGAGTCCACAATCAGTGCTCGTGGAAGCAGCAGTCAATAGATCAAACACTGCATTGCATAAACCTGCTGCACAAGGCCTCTTTAAAGTCTGGAAAATCAGGGAAGTTACTTTGAGGACTGAGGTGTGACTGACCTAAGGCATGGTATTTTCAGTCACCTCATATGGATGTGAAAATTGGACGATGGATAGGAAGATGAGAGAAGAATTGATGGATTTGAATTTTGGTGTTGGCAAAGAATATTGAAAGTTCTGTGGACTGACCAAAAAATGAACAAAGTTGTCTTGGAAGTACAATCAGAGTGTTCTTTAGAGGCAAGGATGGGGAGACTTTATGCTTTGGACATATTATCAGGAGAGACCAGTCCCTGGAGGACATCTTGCTTGGTAAAGTTGAGGGCCAGCATAAAAAAGGAAAGCCCACTGAGAGAAGGATTGACACAGTTACTGCAACAATGGCCACAGGCATAGGAACAATTGTGAGGATGTCACAGGACCGGGTGGTGTTTCATGATAGCCAAACATCCATTTTCTGGGTCCCTCCATGGAGTGAATCCGCAATGCACAAAGGATAGGAAAGTTAACAGTCTTAATAGTAGATAAAAAGCATTGTAAAGTGGATTTTAGCAGCTAGACTTAGATTTTTGATCTCCCTCTAGAACCAATGTGAATTTATTTAAAAAAAATTAATAGTCCTTGCTTTCTCTTATATTGAGATCTTTACCTGTTTAATATTGTCATTGTTACTGGGTTCTTGTTTGGTGTTTGCTCTTGTTTTCTATATTTATCTGTATAGGGATGGAATGACAAACACTGTTACTGGACAAAAGATTGCCTGGAGCACAGACGAGGACAGTGAGAGAAATGGGGAGGCAACATTACTGGGTACAGGAAGGAAGGAAAGGTTCCCAAGTTGACTGCAGCAATGAATGCACAAGCCTTCTTTTTATGAGTGAACTATTGAATGATATGGTATTATATAGCTCAATAATTTTTTTAATTGAATAGAAAACATCCCTCTTTTAAAATATCCTAGCAACATATCTTCCTTTTATCATTTATGGCAAAATAAGTTAATGCTAGCTTGATTTAATGTTGTTCCATCAAGATTTTGCCCTAGACTTGTAGTTAAACAATCAGCCATCTAACAGGGAAGCAGCAAAGCCTACATGGTGTCGACAGGAATAGGTATTAGAAGTTCAAAAACAAGCAACCAAATCGATGTGAAGGGGCGTGGATGTAGTGGAGACCCCAAACCACCTGTATGATAATTGGACAGTCCCCCTCAGAAGGGCCTCACGGAAGGGATAATAAATCCAGGGTACGGTATGACACTGATGAATCACATACTTATCCACTAGTTCTTTAATATTTCCTCCCCTTACTACTATGATTTTTATTTGTTTACCTCATTAATCATGTTAGATTTGTATATGTTCTTTTGTATATTTAAGATTGTTTGGTAAATGAAAGTCAGGATAGATAACCCTTCAGAAACCGTAACAGAAGTAATGGTTCCCTGAGGGCATGGGAAAAGAGAGGTGGGGAAAGGGGGTGGGGTGGGGTGGGAAACTGATAGTATTGATGATTGTATAACCCCACTCCATGGGTTTGAACAACAGAATTATATGTGAATGGATATATTGGAATGTATAAGATATGGCACACACAAAAAATCACTACCATAGAATAAAAAAGAATAAGGGTTCCTGAGGGGTATGTCAAGGGAGGGAGGGGTTAAGGGGAGCTGATATCAAGGAGTTCAAGAAGAAAGAAAATGTGTTGAAACTGATTGTGGTAGCAATTGCACAATACTGCTTGATGTTATTGAACTATGGAATGTTATGATATCTGTTCGAGCCCCCAAAAATGATGAAAAAACAATTTGCCCTGGAAAGCTTAGTATATATAATCAAATATATCCATTTATGTTGCTTTTCTTAATTAAAAAGATTATCCTGCTAATTGGAATTTCAGCTTCTTGTTGGTCTTTTGGACTCAAACTCGTCAGATACCCCACCCCCTAATCTTCCCATTATAATTTGTTAAAGAATTCTTTATTACAAGGAGTAAGTCTCTAAAAATTTTAAGGTTTAATTTCAAGTGCTTGGTGCAACTAACCAAGCATACACTAGGCATAAATTTCCACCAACTATATTCATCAGCTTGCCAATTACTTTGTATGTGTGTGTGGTCCATTTATGCCACAGGCACCGGCCATCAATCACTTTTCATCCAACGTGCAGGCTTTCAACCTCACTCACTGTTGTTATTAGTCTATGACCTTTGAAGACAGACTGTTGCTTTGTATGGGAAAAAAATCCAATTACAGTAGTGAAATGAACTGGAATTAATTAAGTTGTGGATACTTGACACTTAGAATTAATTGGTCATATCTATAATAAAAAGAGAAATTGGGCCCTTTATCTCTTTGTTTTATCAACCATGCTAAAAATCAATAGAGCATCTGAAAGGAGTCTTTACCAAGACACTCAGCAGCCTACTTGACCCAGAATAAGACACAGGGCACTATTAAATTATGGCTAGAAATTTCCTAGTCATCTGAGGATAGTCCTTTGAAAGCAAATTGTGGGCATCTGCATTTCTAGGGGATACTTTGTAGACAGCCTTATTTGAGGACACCTGCACAGAAAACTTGCTAAAGCAAGGAAAAGAGAAATTTTCTCAATGCTTACTGGAATCACCTCTCACTTTCATTTTTCTTGCATCTAAAATGAGCCCTGGTGGTACAGTGGATTAACCATTGGTTGGTAATAAAAAGGCTTTAGCCCACCAGCTATTCAATGGCAGAAATATAAGGCAGTCTGCTTCTATAAAGATTTACAGCCTCAGAAAATGTATGTGTGTTGGTGATGTTAGTTTCCACTCATAGCAACCCTA
This sequence comes from Echinops telfairi, assembly GCF_000313985.2. Lineage (NCBI taxonomy): Eukaryota > Metazoa > Chordata > Mammalia > Afrosoricida > Tenrecidae > Echinops > Echinops telfairi. The sequence continues at coordinate 43,768,493 of NW_022109491.1, forward strand.
CTTACAACAGAATGAAATACTACTCAGTCTTGTGACATACTCATAATCGTTCTTATGTCTGAGTCTGGTGTAGCACCCACTGGGTCAATCCATCCTGTCAAGTCTCTTCCTCTTTCTTTATTGCCCCTTGGCTTTACCAAACATGAGGTCTTTTTCTAGAACTGGCTTCTCCTTAAGATGTCCAATGCACATGAGATGAAGTCACCTCATTCTTGTCTATAAGGAGCATTCGGGCTGTACAGTACTTCTTTTAAAACAGATTGTTTCTTGCTTTACCAGTCCATGATACTTTGAATAAGTAAGACTGAGGAACAGTTGATGCACTTGAATTATAATGCTGGTGAAGAATATTAAATGTCCAAATTTCATATGCATGTGAAGCAATTGAAAATGCCCTGGCTTGGGTCCAGCTTGGGTCTTCAAAGTAACATCCTTGCTTTTCAACACATGAAAGAGGTTTGGGGCAGCAAACTTTAACCAATGCAATGTATCATTTAATCTCGTGACTGCTATTTCCAGGAGCATTGATTGAGGATCCAAGCAAGATGGAATTCTTGACAAGTTCAATCTTTGGGTCCAGTTGTGAGTATTTTGGCTTTCTTTATATTTAGTTGTAATCCATACTGAAGGCTGCCATCTTGATGTTCGTCACAAGTGCTTCGAGTACTCCTCATTTTCAGCAAAGTTGTGTCATGTGCATATCAAAGGCTGTTGATAGGCATTTCTCCAATCCTGAAACTGCATTTTTCTTCATATGATCCATCTTCTCTGATTAAGCAGAAAATTAATCAGAAACCCTATGTTGTTAAGTGCCACAGAGTCCATTCTGACCCATAACAACCCCATGCATAACAGACCAAAACACCATGCACCCTGCACCAGGTGCACAATTGCTCCTAGTTCCAAGTACAATGTTTTTGCCGCAGTGCCAATGCATCTCCATGATGTCCTTTGTCAGGGACTTGTCTCTCCTGACAATATGTCTGAAGTATGTAAGATGAAGTCTCACCATCTTTGCCTCTAAGGAGCACTTTGGCTGCACATCTTCCAAGACAGATCTGTTTGGCATTTTAGCAGTTCATGTTTCTTTCAGTATTCTTCATCAGCACCACAATTCAAATGCATCAATTCTTCTTCAGTCTTTCTTATTCAATGTCCAACATTCACGTGTATATGAGGCGATGGAAAATATCATGGCTTGGGTCAGGGACAACATCATCCTCAGATTTACATCCTGGCTTTTCAGTACTCTAAGAGATCTTGTGCAGCAGATTTTCCTAATGCAGTGGTTCTTAATGTTCCTAATGCCGCGACCCTGTAATACAGTTCCCCATGTTGTGGTGACCCATATGTGGGTGTATCTGCATGTGGGTGGACCTGCCTGGAGATGGATAGAGGAGCGGTGTCTTGGTTCCTAAGACCATCAGAAATATGGTCTTAGGCAACTCTTATGAAAGGGTTGTTCGATCGCCAAATGGGTTGCGACCCACTGGTTGAGAACCACTGTCCTAATGCAACATATCTTTGAATGTCTTGATTGCTGCTTCCATTAACTAAAGGCATGAAGGTAAACAAGCAGCCATCTAGCTCAGAAGCAACAAAGCCCACATGGAAGAAGCACACAAGCTGGTGCGATCACGTGGTGTCGAATTGATCAGGTATCAGGCATCATCAGAACAAAAAATCATAGTGAATGAGGCAGGGAGTGCGGAGTGGAGA
>NW_022109491.1:43770997-43787492 GCF_000313985.2 Echinops telfairi
GATAAGAGTTGTATGAGCCCCTAATAAAACGACTAAAAATTTTTTTAAAAGTTTAACCTAACTGCAAAAAAAACCCCCAAAACATTGATTGTGGGTCCAAGCAAGGCAAAATCCTGACAACTTCAATCTTCTCCATTTCTCATTATGCTACCTATTAGTTTGGTTGTGAGGATTTTGGTTTTCTTTACATTGAGTTGTAAACCATCCTGAAGGCTGCAATCCTTGATTTTCATCTGCAAGTCCTTCGAGTACTCCTCATTTTCAACAAGCAAGGTCTGTCATCTGCATATCACAGGTTGTTAATAAGCCTTCCTCTAAAACTGATGCCACATTCTTCATGTAAGTGAGCTTTTCTGATTATTTACTCAGGAAACACATTAAACAAGCATGGTGAAAAGGATACAACCCTGATGCACACATTTCCTTAATTTTAAACCATGCAACATTTCCTCATTTTGTTCAAATAACTACCTCTCGATCCATGTACAAGTCTGCATGAACACAGTTAAATGTTCTGGAATTCCCATACTCAAGGTTATCCATAGTTTATTATGGTCTACTCAGTTGAATGTATTGATACAGTCAATAAAACACTAGTAAACATCTTTCTGGTATTCTATGCTTTGAGCCAAGATCCATCTGACATCAGCAACGATATCCCTTGTTCCATGTCCTCTTCTGAATCTAGCCTAAAGGTCTGGCAGTTTCCTGTACATGTACTGCTGCAAATGTTGTTGGATAAACTTCAGCAAAGCTTTACTTGCGTGTGATATCAATGACACTGTTGTAGAATCTGAGGATTCTCTTGGGTCACCTTTCTTTGGATCCATGCAAATATGGATCTCTTCCAGTCAGTTGGTCAAGTAGCTTTCTTCCAAGTCTCCTTGCACAGACAAATAAGTGCTTCCAGGGTTTCATCAACTGGTTGAAACATTTCAATTGGTATCCCATCATTCCCTGGAGTCTTGTTCTTTTTTTTAGTCTAAACGCCGTTTATTGAAAAGAGCAAAAGATGGAAGACAGGCCCCCACTGGCAGGGTGGAGTAGAGCAAGTAGCAGAGCTCACCCCGACCCAGCACCTCTTGCTTCCCCACTGGGCCATCTTGTTGTTGATGGGCAGCTTGAAGAAGCGGTCAGACTGTATGTACGCAGCTATTTCTCCAAAGTTTCAAAACGACACATGAAAGTCTTCAGATTTGAGAACTCATCCAGGCACTTGGGCTCAAACATGCGGTTCTGGTCTAAGACATCATAGGTGAGGAAGTCCACGAAGGTGAGCTTTTCCCCAGCAAACCACGAGAATTTCCCCAGGAACAAAGAAAACTGTTCCAAGTACTGAGGCCTCAACTTTTCATGGTCAGGGCTGTAGGAGATCCGGACAAGCTGCATGCGGAAATCCATTATCTGGTTCTCCATGATGCCCACTCGAATCTTCGCCTCTTCTGTGTCGCCACACATATTGTGCTTGCGAGCGATATAGCGCAAGCTGGCATTGCTCTGAGTGATCTTCTTCTTCCCGTCCACGAGGGAGGGCAAATTAGGAAAGTCCAGGTCTAACTTGAATTTCACATCCAGCCACTGGCTTCGATCATAGGCCGGAGCTTCACCGCAAGTGTAGCACTTCTCCTCGTACGCTGTGTTGTTGAACTCCAGGAGCACGCTGGATGGCGTGAGCCAGCCCGCGGATGTCCCAGTAGCCCAGGAGCATGGACTGAGTGGAGGAGCTAATCTTGCTTCAGTGTCTAGCAGGGGCTGAAAGCTGGAGTCCTGTTTTTAATTAATTCTTTTAGTGCAGCTTGAATTTCTTCCTTCATCACCATTGGTTCTTGCTCATTTGCTCCCTCATGAGATGGAATGTTCACTAATTCTTTTTCATGTAGCGTGGCAGTTACATAATCTACTGTCAACTTGAGCGAAAGGGTGGAGTCTAGCCTGTCAATCAGGTCATAGTCAATGAGGCCTTGATGGAGCCTTCTCCTGGGGATTCAGGGTACTCCTGTTTTCCTGCCTGGAGGCAGGTCACACAGTCTCCCTACTCTAACTTCCTGTTTACAAGCCACATGGAGCCACGCCAATGCTAACCAGAGCCTGGGAGATGCTTCCACCACCACTGGATCCACAAGATTTTCCACCCACAGGCCTATGACCTTCCTGCATTCAGCATCACTGCATGTGTTGTATGAGTCTGAAAAGGAATGTATAGACTGGTATCAGACATATGGCTGATATCAGACTTAAGGACTTGATCTGGACTGGGCTGAGATGTTTTCTTAATATACAATTACTCTTTGATATAAAACTCTCTCTTACACACATATGATTGTCTCTGGATTTGTTTCTCTAGTTAACCCAGACTAACACATATAGTGACTGTGTATTCTTTCCAACTTCCTGCATCATTCAATAGTTTGCCCATAGAATCTTTCAATATTTCAACTTGAAGCTTGAATTTTTTTCTTGAGTATTTTCTGTTTAAGATATACTGAGCATGTTCTTCTTTATTGGTTTTCTAACTGTATGTCTTTGCATATTTCATTATAATATTTGACTTTGTTTTCTCAAGCTGCTCATTGGAATTTTCTATTCAGGTGCCTGGTTTTATCAGTTCTTCCATTTGCTTTAGTTACTCTTATGACTCAGAGCTAGATTCAAAGTCTCTTCTGGCATCCTCTCTGATGTTTTCTTTCTTTCTATTTTGTCTTTTTTAATGATCTTTTCTTTCTTTATGAATAATGGTCTAGATGTCATCCCACAGCTCATCAGGCCTTCTGTCATTTGTGTCCAATACATCAAATCTGTTCTTGAGATATTCTCAAAATTCAGGTGGATAGACTCAAGGTTGTATTGCGGCTCTCGTGGACATGTTTTAATTTTTTCTCAGCTTTAATCTGAACTTATGATTGATGACTGTTCCACACTTAGCTCTTGGCTTGCATTTAGCTGCTAATGTTTAGTCTGCATCTTCTCTTCCCACAGTTGTGGTCTATTTGATTTCTAAGTATTCCATCTGGAGAAGTCCATGTGTATAGTCCCCTTTGAGCTGTTGAGTAAAGATATTTGCTGTGAGCAAGTAATTAGTCTTGAAAAATTCTCTCATGTGATTTCCAGTTTCATTTCTATCACCAGGACTATATTTTCCAGCTATTGTTACTTCCTGTTTGTTTCCAACTTTTGCCATCAAATTGCCAGTAATTATTGATGCATCTTGATTACATGTTTGACTAATTTTCAGCTGAAGAGGCTGGTAGAATTCTTCTGCATTAGTGTTTGTGGTTCGTGTATAAATTTGAATAATAGTTGTATTGAGTGGGTTTCCTTGAAGGCAGATATAATCCCGTCACAGACAGCATTGTACTACAAGATTGATTTTGAAATGTCCTTTTTGACAATGAATGCCATGCCATTCCTCTTGATTGTGTTCTTCCCAGTATGGTACATCATAGGGTTTTCTGATTCCAAATGGCCACTATCAGTCCATTCCAGCTCACTAGAATGTCAGTTTTTATATGTTCCATTTCATTTTTGGCCACTTCCAATTTTCCTAAATTCATACTTTGCATATTTTGAGTTACTATCATTAGCATATTTTTGCTGGGTTTCTCCTAACTTTGAGTTCTGCCCCAACAGCAAATGAAGATTCCCAAAGGCTCCACTCCCACAGGCCCTACCTGACTCACATCACCCTGTTTGACTCAATTAAGTGAGATCAACTCCTCCACAATCACATTTTGAACGCCCTCTGACCCACGGGCCCATCCTCTGGCACTAGCTCTGACAGTAGCCTACTTCCCTTCACTAGGCCTTCAGTGTCTGCTAATGTTTGGAAGTTAGGCACACAGTTTTCAATGGTTACTTCCTCCAAAGTCGGGCGTTGTGTCTTTCTTTTTTTGTCTGTTCTTAGCCTGGAAGCTCTGTTGAATGCCATTCGCTTCCGATGATCCTGCTGGTACCTTAAATAACAATGACATAGCTTTTGGCATAACAGCAGTGCTGTAGAGCACTGGTACTCTGTCATAAAGGTAGGTCACTATGAATTGGAATTGACTGCAAGGATGTAGGCTTGGTTTTTGTTTTGGCCCAAGATGCATAATGTCAGTAAGTAGCAGGAGAGGAGGGTCCAGGAGCCCAAAGGAAGTTTGCTGAAGATACTCAGGATTTATACACCTTCAGCCTTCCTGTTGTACTTCTTTGAGTAGAGAGAATAATCTTGGAGGGAGGGAGTTCCCAGAGTCATCGTGTATATTTTAGTTTAGAGGAAACAGACATGAAAAGAGAAAGAATTTCTGCTTTATTTTGGTGACTCAATAAAATTTTAAGCTGGTTTCTAGAAGTCTGATGTACTTCATATTTCTATCAACCACGGATAATATTTTATTTTTCTTCAGAGTGATGCTAATGTTATAACTCTTTTTGTATTTTCCATACTTGTAAATTCATGTTTTATTGTTATTCTTGTTTGCATTTTTCTGATAACTGATGCATTTAATATTTTCTATGGTTGTTGAAAATTTGGCAGGATCTGTTAAAATTTAAATGACACTTTTGTTTTAATTTATTGAGGTAAAATGTATATGATTTAAAGTTCTCATTTTAGTTCTTTGAAGCATACAATTCAGTGATGCATTATCTATTGTGAATTGTCTATTTCCAAAGTTTTCAACCCCATGCAGAAATTCAGTGCTGCTGAAGCAATAGCATTTTGTTTAATCATTGTCCCCTCCCATACTCCCGTCCACTAATAAGCTCTGTCTCTATGCAATTTGTTGATTCTAGATATTTCTTATTAATTATATCACATAATATTTGCCATTTTGCTTCTGATTTATTTCATGAAATGTAATGTTTTTAAATTGCACCCTTGTCATAGTATATGAAATCACTACATATTTCTTTATGGTTGAATACTATTTCATTCTATGGATATAACACACTTTATTAACCCATTAATCTGTTGATTACTTACTAACCTTTTGTGAGCATTTGGGTTGTGAGCTAATGAAGATAATGCTTCAGGGAATATATATATTTCTGTTTTCAGTTCTTTTGGATATATACTGAAGAGTGGAATGTCTACATCACAAGGTAATTCTATGTCCATCTTTTCAAGAATCCCTGCAATATCTCGGGACTACATTTCACAGAAATCCTTGCTATTCCATTGTGAACACGTAGCTAATTGTCATTGAACAACATATGTACAAGTGATCAACTGGTAACCTATTTTGTTGTGTAGTTGGCTAAATTACGATATATCCCTACCATAAAATACTATGTGACATGAAAGTAATGAATTAGAGCTATGTCAGGTGATATATAATATTTTCCATGCAGTACTATTCAGAAGGAGGTACACTATGATTTCATTGGGTAATGCAGTACCAACCTTGCACAATATTCCAACTCATTTTCTCCCTTATCTGCTAAGCTTTGATTTAGAGTAATAGCAATCTTTTTGGATATATATATATATATATATATATATACCCAAATATATATATATAATGGAGCTCCACACTCATGGGTAATATCCTAATATCCTTTATTTTGGAGGCCCATCACTAACAAAGGAGCCCTAGTAACTCAGTAGTTATGTTTCGGGGTTTTAACCAGATGGACAGCAGTTTGAAACCCCAGCCAGTCTGAGGGAGAAAGAGGAGACTTTCTACTCCTGTGAAGATAGTCTCAGAAACCCAAAAGAGTAGTTCTCTGTGTGACAAAGTCTTAACTTTGTTTTTTGTTTTATATCACTGAAAAGTGGTCAAGGAGTAGTTTCAGTTCAGCATTGAAAGCATATCCAGGATGGTAGTCTCAGGGAGTCTTTCGATATAGATGGATCCATGCATTTTAAGATCCAGTGCAATTAAGAACTAGCTCTGTTCTACAATTTTCTTCAATTGTATCCAGGTACATCTACCGTGACTCCAATTAGAACAATCAGTAATGGTAGCTGAACACCATCTAGTTTTTCTCATCTAGTGCAGAGGTGACTGCTGCTTGTGCAGACTAATTTCTTCTCAGAGACTGGTTTCCTTCTTCCTCCTTTGTTCCTATTAAGTAGAGACCAGTAGTTGAATCATACATGGTCCTTTGTAAGCTCTGAAACCCTATAGCGCTATTGACTTCACTAGGACACAGAATATGCACTTCATGATGCTGAACGACTGAATTGTTTCATGAACTTAAGAACCTTGGAACCCAGAAAAACTTTTCCAAAAAGTGTTTGGTTATATCTGGGAAGTATCTGTAGCTGTGTCCTCTATTAATATATATTCATGAACACACATTTCTGTATATCAAGGTACACATAGATATTTCTATCTGTGCACATTATATTTTCACCTGTACCTATCTGTATACATACAAGAGAGTTCAAATAGCTCATGAAAAAATTCCATGATCTTTTTAAAAATTAATTTGGATGAATACATATATCAAATAATTCCATAGTTCCATCAAGCCCAGCAGAACTGCACATTTGCTACCACAGTTCCAAACATTCTTTTCCTGCATGGACCTCTTGATGTTATCACTCCTTCACCCCACTACCCCTTCTGTGTCCCCCTCCCCGCAAAACCCTACTTCCACTTGTTGACTCTATAGATCCATCAGTCCTGGTTTTCATAATGCCATAACTCCCCAAATGAAAAAACATATATAGCAATTTCAAGAGACCCCAATGACAGAAAACCCATGAGACACCCCCTAATAGTATAATCAAAAACCAAACAAAACAATACAACTCCAACATACATAAGATTTTGGAAAACAGATCGGGTCCAGTATGCATACTAGTGGGAATCTGATAACAAGTTTTAACACTTCAAGTTAGGCTTCTGCCTTCCACCTTCTATACCCAACTCACTAATACACTCTGTTTAGTGACCATTTTCCTCTTATCCCTCACGTGTGGAGAGAGGGCGTTCACCAGAGACTTATTTTCTATGCAGTTCCACCAATGAATCTTGAGCTCCCACTATCATCCATAGCCTTCTGCTAACCAGATTCTCAGACTTTAGGCTCTGATACTAATCTGTCCCTTCAACCTCAGCTTATATGCTGCACAATCCTTTGATGATGGTGTGCTTCTTTCATGTGGACTTAGTTGATATCTCACTTAGAGGGCTGCTTGTTTGGAGACAAGCCTTTAAGACACAGATGCTATTTTATTTGATAGCCGGGCACCATCTAATTTCTTCACATTTTGCTATGGCACCTGTCTTCTCTGAGTTCCCTCTCTAGAGATGAGTATCAAGAAACACCATGGTTTCAGAACTAATTGTTTTTAACTTGGAGCTGTAAGCCCAAGTTAAGCCCCCAAACCATTCCTGGACCTATGTTTGTTTGTTTTATCTGTTTATTTATTCTTACTTGGGAATTAAACCAAACATCATGTCATTATCTTTTAATTCTATTTTTCCATGAACTTGTTGACCCCCCCCCCATTGTTGACTATATGCATACATATATCACCATTCTCTCCATTTTGGTTATTGTTGGTGTCATTGCCCAATTATACATGCCATATTCTTTAGCATCTTTAACACAAGTTTCCTTTTTCTCTTGTGCCCTTCTTGGTGATAATTTACTTTGGTCAAGCCATAATCTGAGCTACTTTTGCCATCCCTCAAAATAACATCTACATAACGACAATTGTGAGACTGACACAGGACCAGGCAGTGTTTTGTTCAGCTTTACATAGGGTTCCTGACTGGACAGCACCTAACAAGAACAACATAATCTAGAGAATGAATTCCCTTCCCACCCACCCATTCTTGGTAACCACTAATGAGCATTGTTTGTGTATCTACTCACCTAATCTTAAAAAAGTAGGATCATATAATATTTGTCCTTATTTGATAATGCTTGATCTTGATAAGTGGCATTCCATTTAGCATCAGGTCCTTCGGATCCATACATGCTATGTTTTATCCACTCATCATTGTTCTTTATTTTTCTGTAATATTCTGTATTATGTACACCATCCATCGAAGGATACTTAGACTATTTTCTTTCTTTCTGCTATTGTGAACAATGTTACAAAGAATATGGCATGTATCTATCTGTTCATGTAACTTTTATTAGGTCTCTAAAGTACTTAGGTGTGGGATTGCTAAACAATGAGGTAGTGCTGTTTCTAATATTTTAAGGAAATACTATAATGTTTTCCATAGTAGCTGTACGATTTCACAGCCCTACTAGCAATGGACAAAGATTGCAATGTTTGTTGTATTTTTTGGTTGTTTGTTGTTGTTGTTGTTTTTCTCAGGGCCATTTTAGCCAGGATGAGATGGCATGCCATTGCACTTTTGACTTTTCTCTCTTACATGCATCATCTTTTAGTTTGTCATTCTGTGGTGGCTTGTGTACTGCTGTGATGCTTAAAGCTTTGCCACCAGTATTTCAAATACCAGCGGGGACACCTATGGTGGACAGATTCCAGCAGAGCTTCCATGGTAAGACGAGACTAGGAAGAAGCAGTATACTTCTAGCCATAAAACAGTGTTTTATATACTGCCAGAAGATGAGGCTCTCAGGTTGTCAATTACTCAAAATCTGCCTGGGGAAGAGAAGTCTCCTCAAAGTAAAATCAAACCTAATGACATAGATGCAAGGGCATGACTCAAAACGAGGAGTAAGAGCTTTAAACATCAATTAATAATAATAATAATAATGTACAAAGTATGATTGTGAAAATTAGAAATTATGAAATGTGTAAATAAACACATAGTGACTGATAGCTATGTATTCATGAGATGAAGTGGACTTGATTTGGCCATTTTTAATTGGAAAATCATATGGTTTTCTATGTTGCAAATGACAAAAAATAATTTGTCAACATTCAATCATTTCAACAGGTAGCATATAATCAAGCACCAATGGTATTGAATAGGTTCATCTAAATTGCACTGAAAGCATTATCAAGAAACAAGGCTGTAGGGATTGAGAAAACACCAATTGAAATGTTTCAGCAAGCACTCAGGAGTCTGCCCCAAGAAATGTGGAAGGCCAGATCGCTGTTAGAGATCTATATTTGTGCCCATTTCAAAGAAAAGTGATCTAACAGAGTATGGAAATTAATCTAATAATATCTTGAATATCACATAGAACTAAATTTTTGCTGAAGATATTTTAATAATGGCCGCAGAAACTCTAACCAGCTTCAGAAACCACAGAACAAGAGTTATCCACTACTGATGTCAGATAAACCTTTGTCGAAACAGAAATACCAAAAGACATTTCCTTGGATCATAACCAACTATAGGTATTTTGAGAAGAATGGGAATTCCAGAACATTTCATTTGTATAGTATAGAATTCCCTACATCCATTGTAAGCAAACAGTAACTAAGATAACCATTACACAAAGAGTGCAGTCCTCTTGTTCAGCATCTGGGGATAACAGACACTTTTCAAAGTAGGAGACAGTTTCCATGGAAGACCTAGACCCCAAATGGCACACCAAAGGGTATCTGTTACCAGTGTTTTCTCTGGAGGTGCCACACAAGTAAAGGAATCATGGTGGAGCACAGGGATTAGCAACTGATAAGCAGGGAGGGCAGTTTGCTTGCAGCATTTCTCCTACTCCAAAATCTTATCTCCACTCTACAGATGAGGAAACAGGGTCTGGTGAGATGAAGTAATTTATTCATGCTCAGAGTCTGTTTCCCTCATCTCAAAAGCAGAGATGAGACCTGGGATTAGCACTGCAAGTACTGAGGGTGCGGTGTCTACTTGTCAATGGTATTATATGGGGCAGGAGGGGCCATCAAAGCCTCTTCAAGGGTGATTATCCGAAAGGCAAGAGACAAAAGAGACCCTGGATGAGGGCCCTGATGGTGCTGTCAGATAAGTGCTGGACTGCGAATCGAATCTCCAAGTTAGCAATTCAACCCACCAGCCGTTCTGCAGGAGAACTTTGAGACCGCTTGCTCTGATAAAGATTTACAGCCTTAGAAACCCAGAAGCGGGCCACTATGAGTTGGAATCCACTCCATGGGAATAGGTTTAAGGAGAGGAAAGCAGGGAGTCTCATCAGAGTATGTAGTGCTTTGGGGGATGGAGGTGGCTGGATTGCTAAACCTAAAGCAAAGGCCACAGAATGACAAGGCTGGAAACTGAGAAGTGTGGGAGGGGGGGAAGGTCAATTCCAAAGTCAGTTGAAGAGGCCAGTGTTTACTTTGGCAGTGGTGCAAGTAAGATAAGGGTGAGGCCAAAATCAGTCCACCACTTGCTAAGGGCATTTTCAAAGTCAGGTTTCTTGCCATCGAAGGCCACAATGGACCAAGCATTTTACTTGTGAACAATCATCATCGTGGTCAAAATGTAGGACTGCCTTTTGTCCCAGCAGACCAACCAATGGCACACATCACATGGCCCTGAAGCACTGCAGTGAGGCACGCTGCAGGACCAGTGGGCAAAGTTACTCTGCTGGGCTTCCAAGGCACCCTCATTACATCCCCTGCTTTCCTAGTTTAGACTCAGCAGAGAAAACAGCCCGTGAGATGGATGTTAACATGAACATCACCAGCCAGGGTTTTGGCTTATAAGAAGGCAAAAAATCCAAACCAAACCAAACAATAAAACAACCAACAACCCTCAAAACCATCTATACATATACCAAAGAGCAGCCATGGGGTTTTCGGTCATTTCTGGTTTCGTTGACAAGGAGCAATTGTTAGGGTTATGATAGAAATCTATAAAGCACTTGCTTGGCATAGAAGGAAAAATGATAACCATATTGCCTCAGGGACCCACACACCAGCAGAAAGTCACAAAAATCCCACAGTTCTAAGTGGCAGAGGCCAACCATAAGGTGCTGAGTCCCAGCGCTCTCCAGTCCCACAAGACCACTCTCCAGGCCAATCAGCAGCGAGCTGCGATATTTCACATTCCACCAATAAACAAACACTAGCATCAGCGAGAGTGTTTCAGGTGGTGGGTGGTTTTATAAAAGCAAAAAAAACAAAAACAAATCCACCCTGTGCAAAATGGATGGGAAATGGGTGTTAAACGCTGTTATTTAAAGCCTTGGTATAAAATATGAAAATAATAAAAGTTTATAAATTACCAAGGGTTCCTGAGGGAGAGTGGGTGGGGGAGGGAGGAAAAAAATGAGGAGCTGATCCCAAGGGCTCAAGTAAAAAGAAAATGTTTTGAAAAGGATGATGGCAACCTATGTACAAATGTGCTGGACACATTGGATCAATGGACTGTTATAAGAGATGTAAGAGCCCCCAAATGAAATGATTAAAAAATAATGTGAATAAAGTCTCTTTTAAATAACCATTCCAAACACGACTTCCCACAGTGAGGAAGATAGCCGCTGAGCAATGCTGAGGCCCACCCCTCCCCATGGTCACACATCTAAGCGTTTTGCCTTCCAGAGAAAAAAAGGGGAATTCCAGACAAGGTCAGGTACTGCCAGGGATGCCAATGGCCAGGCTGAAGTGGTGCTTGTGAGGCAGGCTAACATCAGGTCGCCAAGACGAGTCAGGGGATGAAACTTGCCCCCGCCCCCCCTCTCCTCGGACCCCACCACATCAGCTCAGAACTGCCTGGTCGGCTTCCTCTCTGCAGTAGGATGGCCAAGTCAGGAAGAGAGAGAGTAGCCAGCGCCTTGCTGCCTGCCATCCCCTTTGCTCCTCTTCAGTTTCTTACTTCACTAAAGCTCTGGGGAAGAAGTCGGGGTGGGATTATTTCAGATACCATGGTGCTGCTGCTTGTTCCGGAGCGCCTTCCCGAGCCTCTGCAGGATGGCCGAGTGATATTAGTTGCCCAGGTTGGAGAAATTCGTGATACTCCCATACCAAATGGCTGTGCCCACCGCCAGGACCTGCCTGGACTTGCCTGTTACCTGGCAGATGGTGAGGGCCATGAAAGGCAGGAGGAGCAGAAGGACCATGTCCAGGCTCCCTCTAGAGGACGTGGCACTTTTTGCTGAGTTGGTTCTCCCACAGCTGGGAGAGCTCCTTGGGCAGAAGGCGCCCAGGCCAGGGAGTGCCACTCAGTCCCTGCCCCCAGCAGGAGCCATGCGCAGCCCTCCAGATGATTTAAATCCGAGTAAACATATTTTTTATATTAACTTCTTTCAGCCAAGATCCATTACCATCAGCAGTAATATCCCTTGTCCACATCCCTTTCTAAATCCAGTTTGAATTGCTGGCAGTTCTTTTTGATGTACTACTGTAGTCGTTTCTTAAATTATATTTAGCAAAAATTTACTTGCATATGCTACCAAAGATATTGTTGGGCAATTTCTGCATTCTGCTGGGTCTCCTTCCTTTAGAATGGACACAAATATTAATCTATCTCAGTTGATTTTCCAAATTTCTTGCATAGATGAGTGAGTGCTTCTAGTAAGTGCAAATGTTTACTGAAACATTTCAAATGGTGTGCAGTCAATTGTTCGATGTTTTCAGTGAAGCTTCGACTTCTTCCTTCCGTACCATCGGTTCTTGATTAAATGCTACTACTTCTTGATATGGTTGAATGTTGGCCAATTCTTTTGGGTACAGTACATCTGTTACATCCTGCTTCATTCTGTATTTTATCCAGGAAATACTTCATAACTAAACTTTTTTTATATACGTCCTGCTTCACTCTGTATTTTATCCACGAAATACTTCAGTACTAAAAATCAAAGTTTGATATTTTTCTTCAGTTATTTCAGGTTGAGATTTGCTGAGCAAGCATATTGTATACTCTTCTTTCTTGGTTTGCTAAGTCCAGCCTTTGCACATTTTTATTACACTGCTCTAATTTGTGATCTTGAATTGTCCTTTGAAAATTTCTGTTCAGCTGTTTGACTTCATTATGTCAGAGTCTCTCTGACAGCCCCTTTGGCCTTTTCTCTTTCTTGTCTCTCGTGACCTTTTGCTGTCCTTAGGTGAGATGTTCTTGATGTCATTCTACACCTTGGCAGGCTTTCTTTCACTAGTGTTTAATGCATCCGCTCTATTCTTGAGATGTTCTCTAAAATTCAGGTTGGATGTACTGAAGGTTGTATTTTGCCTTATGTGGACCTAATTTGATTTTTGTCAGCTTCAACATGAATCTACTGATGAGCAATTGATGGTCAATTCCACATTTGGCCCTTGGTCTCATTTTGGTTGATGGTATTTCACGTCTCCATGATCTATTCCCATGAAACCAAAAGCACTGCCATTGAACTGATTCTGATTCATAGTGACCCTTTAGTTCAGAGCATAATTTCCCCTGTGGGTTTCTGAGATAAATATTTATGGGAACAGAAATTTTTCTCCTGGTGGTTTTGAAGTGGTAACCTATGGCTAGTAGCCCAACTTGTAATCCACTATGCCACCAGGACTTGTTCAAACAGATTGAGCCAATTTGATTTCTGTATATTTCATCTAGGAAGGGTAGTTAGTTAATTGTGCCAGCCTGGCCGATAATCACATGTGGGGCTAATTGAAAGGCAGAGGGATAAATGGGTGGTGAACCTTGCCTTTCTAGTTCTCGGGTCTCTTGCTTTGTGATGGTTGCACCAGGGTGCAGCTGCCTTAGCAGTTCCCTGCTTCAGCTTGCAAGATTGACTTCCTACAAGACATCCCAAAGGAGAAGCCACATGAAACTACCCCGATGCAGCCCTGGGTGTGGAGACCCCTGCTAGTGCTGAGATGCTTACTCATTCACTGACTCAGCTTTCCTCCTGCAGTCAGCATCATTGCCTCTGTTTTGTGAGGTGGAGGGCTTTGTAGACTGGTGTTGGGTTAATGGGTTAATGTGGGACTTGTGGGCTTGGGCAGCATTGGGATGGGATGTTTTCATGATGCACATTTTCTTTACATAAAACTCTCTTATACATGAGTTGCTGTGGATTTGTTTCTCCAAAGTACCTAGACTAATACAGGTAGGCACATATTAAGTTGAGTTATGAAGAAGGCAATATATAATAAAAGGGAGGTGAGCAAAGAATGATGAAGACAGGAAAGTCATTGGGAGGAGTATGGGAATTAAAGGCAAGAGTGATAAATTCTATTATATAGAATTATTGCATTATTGTTATTATTGCAATAACAATAATGTATAAGTAGTTGTGTAGATAGAAATGCAAGATGAACACGTGAGTGGAGGATGGGACTACTAGATCTATGATAATATATGGATTTGCCTATGTTCCAAATAGAGGACACAGGAGGCAAAGTCATGAAAACTTTGTTAGGAGTCATCAACTCAGGTCCTAATGCATAGCGACCCTGTGCATAGCAGAATGAGACACTGCCCAGGCCTCTGCCATCCTCACAATGGTTCTTAGTCTTGAGCACATCCTTAACTATAACCAAACACTTTGAGGATGAGTCATTGAGTCTGGGAATTTAGGACCATAGTTTTAGGGCCACCAAGACCATTTGGCATAATCTAGTCCACAAAGACTAGATTTTTAAATCCAACTTTAAATCCAACTTTGCCAACCAAGGTGAAACTACTGTCATTTCTCCATCAGGAGAACATAAGAGTGAAGATAATCAAAGGCCCATGGAAACAATTAGTCTATTTTATGATGGATGACACAAACATCAACCTTCATGATCCCAAGACTAGAAGAATTAGATGATGCCTGGCTACAAATACTGATCATTCTGAAAGGGATCACATTAGAAGTTCCTGGACAAAGTTAGAAAAAATTAAGAACAAATACCAAAATGATAAAAAAGATCATACAGCGATCGGTGGATCTCTGAGACTATGGTCCTTTGTTCTTTTTATGTGCCATCAATTTGGTTCTGATCCGTAGTGACCCCATCCACAACAGGCTAAGACACTGCCTGGCCATGCTACATTCTCACAAGTGTTCCTATACTTGAGCCCATTGTTGCAGCACCGTGTCAATCCATCTTATTGAAGGCCTTCCTCTTTTTCACTGCCTCTCTGTCCTTCTCCAGGGACTGGTCTATCCTGACATGCCCAAAGTATATAAGATGAAGTCTTGCCATCATCACGTCTAAGGAGCACTCTGGATGTACTTCTTCTAAGACAGATTTGTTTGCCCCTTTAGTTGGCCCTGCTACTTTCAATATTCTTCTCTAACACCGCAAATCAAATGCAGCAATTCATCTTCAGTCTTCTTTATTCAATGTCCAACTTTCACACGCGTATGAGGCCATTAAACATATGATAGCTTGAGTCAGGCACACCTTGGTCCTCAAAATAACATTCCTGCTTTTCAATACTCTCAAGAGATCTTGTGCAATAGATTTACCCAATGAGATACATTATTTGATCTCTTGACTGCTGCTTCCTAGAACACAGATTGTGGATCCAATCTCCTAACAGCAGCATTGGTAACTAAAACAATGGGAAAGGAATTACTGAATCTATTAAGTCTTCCGAATATATATGAACGTGGTAACATAATAAACAATTGTCTGTCAAGCAGTAGTCATTCCAGGTTTTGATAATCCAATCTTTTTTTTCTTTTTATAAATCATTTTATTGGGACACAATTCAAACATCATACAATTCAGTAGTTCAGTCATATCAATGAGTGTTATACAATTACTACCCCAATACATTTTATAACATTTTCTTCCTTCTTGTACTTCTTGTTATTAGCTCACTACTTCCCCCAATCTCCCCACCCAAGGAACCCTTAATTGCATTCCTGTCTCTATAGAATCATGCAAACTAGGTTTCATATTCCCAAGAACATAAAAAAATACAAAACAAAGACTCAAAAAGGCTACCAACAATAAAATATAAAATATAGAAAAATCCCAGCTGGAAAGAAAACAGAAAATATTAAGAACTAGAGAAACCTTAAAATGGGTCAAAATTGAATGCAGTACTAGATTTTAACCGTTACACCTGTCAAAATCCACTTTCCAATTAAGCATACTTTCTAAAAAGTATGGAAAGTATGCAGCTCCCCTTATTTCCCCCCTCACCCTCAAACTCCCCAGTAATCCTTATTATTATTATTTTATATTAAATGATAATCTGATCTTCTAAAAGACTAACTGCATAGGTTCTTGGTTTGCTTGAGTCACATGTACTACAGAATGTGAGAGGGTAAAGCTGACACGGATACTGAATGTACATTTAATGTTTAAAGACGTCTTCTAGATAGCTCTGATACAGTCATAGGCCTTGAACAGAAAGGGAACTAGCTCTTTAGAAGCCAAATATTTTATCACCTGGTGTCCATGTTATTCTTCTGGTTACCCACACAATGCTTCTATGCATTAAATGTAGCTCACTCAATTAAACTGCAATGTGCTTTGGGAAGAAAGCACATTGCTGTTGTTGTTTTTAATCATTTTATTAGGGGTTCATACAACTCTTATCACAATCCATACATATATCAATTGTGTAAAGCACATTTGTACATTCATTACCCTCATCATTCTCAAAACATTTGTTCTCCACTTAAGCCCCTGGCATCAGCTCCTCATTTCCGCCCCATCTCCCTCCCTGCTTCCCCCTCCCTCATGAACCCTTGATAATTTTTTTTTTTTCTTTAAAAAAAAAATCATTTT
>NW_022109491.1:43788652-43790590 GCF_000313985.2 Echinops telfairi
AGCTCTATAAATACCCTTTGCCTCCCAGCTCTTTCCTCTATTTCCGTTGATTCTCCTCCTGTCCCACTATCATGCTCAGTCCCCACCAGGATTTCAGCGAACCCTTGATAATTTATAAATTATTATTTTGTCATATCTTACATTGTCCGATGTCTCCCTTCACCTACTTTTCTGTTGTCCATCCCCCAGGGAGGAGGTTTTATGTAGATTCTTGTAATTGGTTCCCCCTTTCTGCCCCACCTTCCCTCCACCCTCCTGGTATCCCCACTCTCACCACTGGTCCACTGGTCCTTAAGGGATCATCCGCCCTGGATTCCCTGTGTCTGCAGTTCCTATCTGTACCAGTGTACATCCTCTGGTCTAGCCATATTTGTAAGGTAGAATTGGGATCATAATAGTGGGGGGGCAAATTTCAAAATATTAGTGTGGTTTTTTTTTTAAGCTCTGCTGATGTCTCTTTAGCCCAGCAGTTCTCAACCTGTGGGTCACAACCCCTTCTGAGGTCGAATGACCCTTTCACAGGGGTCACTGATTCATAATAGTAGCAAAATGACAGTTATGAAGTAGCAACGAAAATAATTTTATGGTTGGGGGGTCACCACAACATGAGTAACTGTATTAAAGGGCCGCCGCATTAGGAAGGTTGGGAACCACTGATTTAGACCAAACAAACCACATAAATAGGGCCAAATTCTAGGTGTAGGGCAATGAACTCCAGTTCTTGATGAGAAGAGCAGAAAAATTACCAAGCCAAAGATAAGCGCAGGGAGGAATTGGGGCCTCCTTTTCCATAGGGAAAATGGCCATGACCCGTCCCACCAGGAATCTGTGGTAAACATGTAAGAGCCTCAGCTCTGAATCCTTTACCAGAAGCTGTCACAAGGACTCGGAAGCAAACAACAAAAGGCAGGCACTCTTCTCACAGTTAGCTCCAAGGTATGGATCATAATATTTAAACTATATATTGATATCTATTTAACATGACAGCTATGAAATTAACATAAAAGAAGAAGGGAGGAAAAGATCCATCAGAAATAAGATTCGGGATGATGTTTTTGGCTCTGCAGCTTTCTCTGGATCCTGGGGAAAGAAACACAGGGAAAACAAGGCTAATGAACTAACTCTCCTAATGAACATTATGAGGATAGATATTTTGTTTACATGTTTCCTTTCAGCTGCCTGGTTAATTTGTTAAGCCCAACTGGACACATAAAGAGAGCCTTTTTATCATCATTAAAACCAATGAGAGTGAATGGCAAACTGCAGCATCATTACTCTGGCCTGATGAGTTTCATCAAAGGGCATGGAAAGCTGTTAAAAACTCAGAAGCCATTAGGTTTAGCTGGGTTAAGCCTTGCTCGTCTCTTGTAATAAACATTATAAATAATAAAAATTAAAATAGGTTGTTCCTATTTTATCCGAAAACTCAGGAAATCAATCATCTACTTCTAAGTAAAAGTAGGGAGGACAAAGAGAGGTGGGTAAATGTATACACACACACACATGCATGCATGCAAATGAATCAATCACCGTGAAAACCTTTGTTTTAAAATTAAGGAGAGAGTCTTTTGGTGGAGTAGGTGCGTAAAAGACTCGAAGGACAGAGAAGATATTTCTTTTCTCTCTCTGGTCATATTGACTAGTGTGAGCCCATTGGGAGTCATGAGACCGACAATCAAACTTGCTACCATCAAGTTGAACCCCATTCATCATGACCCCATAAAACACAGAGGAACTGCCCACGTCAGTTTCTGAACTGTAACCCTTTATAGAAGTGGAATGTACTGTCTGTCTCCTTCAGAGCAGCTGGTGGTTTCAAACTGCTGATCTTACAATTAGCTGCCCAACTCTTTTTTTTTTTTTAAACATTTTATTAGGGGCTCATACAACTGTTATCCCAATCCATACACACATCAATTGTGTAAAGCACATTTGTAC
>NW_022109491.1:43791260-43814247 GCF_000313985.2 Echinops telfairi
TCATTCACTATGGTAAGATTTTTTGTTCTGATGATGCCTTACACCTGATCCCTTCGACACCTCGTGGTTGCATGGGCTGGTGTGCTTCTTCCATGTGGGCTTTGTTGCTTCTGTAGCTGCCCAACTCTTAATAGCTCCCCAGAGTCATGAAAATTGGTGATTAATAGAATGGATTTTTTAACCAAAGCAGGAGATTTAGATCTTAGTTTTACTATTTTTTATAACTCAGTAACCTTGTCTGTTAAAGTAAACAACAACAAATGCCTAGAGTTATTATGAAATAACAACCAGACTTGTAAGAACTACGTAAGAATTGTTTGAATACATTTTTCTACTATGGCTGGCATGAAACTCCTAAGTAGCTTTGTGATATTCTGGGTTGCTTTGGAGTCTAGGTGGGAAAGTGTGGCTGAGAATTGGGGAAGGTCTGAAAAAACTGTTTTTACTTTCTTGGAATCCAGATTTGGGGGGTTATGGAATTGGGGTGACTCACCAGGCCATTCTCCTTTATGTGTGCTTTTGAATTTTGAGCTTTTAAGGAACTGGACTACTGAAGTCACTATCTGATCACATAACAGCCTAGTAAGCAACATAGTAGAGGTTGTTTTGCCTTCAGTATTGAGTTCTTTTGGAAAATGATTTATAGTCACCAGCTTCCAGAACCAGTATCTCCTGGGTCTTCCTATTGTGTTTGGTGCCAACACGTTGTCTGACTCATAGTGACGATAGTATAACAGAATGAGATAGTGGCCAGCCTTTCCCCAGCCTCATAATTGAATGTGTTGTGGCAACTGCTGATCCATCGATCTTGTTGGGGGTCTTCCTTTTTTTCTGTATGATGTCATTCTCCACAGATTGGTCTCTCCTGATAACATATCCAAAGTACGAAAGATAAGGTCCTACCACCTCATTTCCAAGGAGCATTCTGCCTGTACTTCTGCCAGGACAGATTTTTTGTTTAATCATTTTATTGGGGGCTCGTACAACTCTTATTACAATCCATCCATCCATTGTGTCAAGCACATTTGTACATTTGTTGCCATCATCATTCTCAAAACATTTTCTTTCTACTTGAGCCTTGGTATCAGCTCATTTTTTCCCCTCCATGCCCCATCCTCCCTCCCTCGGCCTTGATAATTTATAAATTATTATTTTTTCATGTCTTACACTGTCTGATGTCTCCCTTCACCCACTTTTCTATTGTCCGTCCCCCAGGGAGGGGGTTAAATGTAGATCATTGTGATCAGTTCCCCTTTCTCCCCCACCTTCCCCTTACCCTCTTGGTATCTCTACTCTCATTATTGGTCCTGAGGGGTTTATCAGTCCTGGATTCCTTGTGTTTCCAGCTCTTATCTGTACCAGTGTACATCCTCTGGTCTAGCCAGATTTGTAAGGTAGAATTGGGATCAGGATAGTGGGGGAGAGGGGAAGCATTAAAGAGCTAGAGGAAAGTTGTGTGTTTCATCGGTGCTATGCTGCACTCTGACAGGCTCAACTCGCCGCAACCCTTCTATAAGGGGATGTCTGGTTGCCTACAGATGACCTTTGGGTCCCCATTCCACACTCCCCCTCATTCACAATGATAATGATTTTTTTTTCTTTGATGCCTGATACCTGATCCTATCTACACCTCATGATCACACAGGCTGGTGTGCTTCTTCCATGTGGCCTTTGTGGCTTCTCAGCTAGATGACCGCTTGTTTATCTTCAAGCCTTTAAGATCCCAGACCCTATATCTTTTGATAGCTGGGTACCATCAGCTTTCTTCACCACATTTGTTTATGTACCTGCTTTGTTTTCAGCGATTGTGTCAGGAAGGGATGCCAGTTTAATAGAACTAAGTGTTTTTGCATTGAGGGCGTACTTGAGTAGAGGCCCAATGTCCATCTGCTACTTTAGTACTAAACCTAGAAATATATGCACATAGATCTATCTCCCCATAATCATGTATATTTACATATGCACATGCCTGTATTTAGATTTCTGTAAATGCCCTTTGCCTCCTAGTTCCTTCTTCTATTTCCTTTTATTTTCCTCTTGTCCCACTATCATGTTCAGACTTCATTTGGGTTTCAGTAATTCCTCTTGGTTACACTGCCCTTGATCAAGCCCTGCCAGGCCTCCTATACCCTCCTTGCCATCAATTTTGGATCACTTGTTGTTCCCTTGTCCCTGGGTTTGTCAACACCCACTTCCTTAGGACAGAATTGTTTGTTCTTCTAGCAGTCCATGGTATTTTCAATATTATTTGCCAGCAACATAATTCAGATGCATCAATTCTACTTCAATCTTCCTTAGTGATTGCTTTCACATACATATCAAGAAATTGAAAATACCCTGATTTTGGTGAGGAGTTCCTTAATCCTCAAATTGGCATCCTTGTTCTTCAATATGTTTCTCTGAGCTCTTCTCAACAGACTTGCCCAATGTACTGTGCTGCTTAGTCTCTTGGCTGCTGCTTCCATGAGTGTTCTTTGTGGATCCAAGCAAAATTAAATCACTGACAACTTCAAACTTTTCTCTATTTAGCTTGATGTTGTGATTTTGGTTTTATTTACATTAAGTTGTAATCTATACTGATGACCACAATCATTGATTTTAATCAGAAAGTGCTTCACTTTCAATTAACACTGTTGTGTCATTTGTATATCAAATGTTGTTAATAAGCTTTCTTCCTATCTTGATGCCATGTTCTTCTTCACATAGGCCAGCATCTAGGATGATCTGCTCAACAAATAATTTAATAAGTGTGGTGAAAGGATACCTCCCTGAAACACACCCTTCCTAATAATGAACAATTCAGTACTCCCTGTTCTGTTTGAACATCTGCTTCTTGGTCCACTTAAAAGTTTTGAGTAAGCACAATGAATTGTTCTAGAATTCCCATACTTCTCAATTATATTCATAGTTTATTATAAGCCATCAGTAGAATACTTTTGCATAGTCAATTAAACACAAGTAAACTTCTTTCTAGTATCCTCTGCCTTATGCTAAGGTCCATTTGATGTTAGCAATGATAACCCTCCTGCCAGCTTCTTTTCTGAATCCAGCTTGAATTTGGGGCATCTCCTTGTGGATGCCTGTTGCAACCATTGATGAATGCTTTCCAGGAAAACTTTACATGCATATGATACTGATATTGTTTGAAAATGTACACATCTGTTAAGTTTCCTGTGTTAGACAGGGTTCTCTAGAGAGATAAAATCAAATTGCTGATAATTTAATATATTTATTTATAGAGATAATTAGATATATAACAAAAAATGAACTGTTAAATCATATACAGATAAGTATATAATACAAGAAATAAACAGTTAAGTTATAAAGCACTACAAATGTGTCCGTGAGAGAAAGTTGAGAGACTAGCAGTCCTTCAAGTCTAGTCTGCTGCCAGATCTTCCTCTATTTGTAGAGAGAGCTAGGCTATGTCAGCACAGCAACCAATCACAAGGCAGGTCACCAACCGCCAGTCCCCAGCTCCAGAGATGTCTTAAAGGGACCTCAACTTACAGCAACACAGTCCACAGGTAGTGTAGCCTTTAAATTGAGGCACAGAACAAGCAAGGCAGCTGCACACTGGTCCAATATTCACAGAGCGAGAGACAAGAAAGGCAAGGCTCACCAAGCCATTTATCTCTCTGCCCTTCAGTTAATCCCACTTGTGTTTATCAGCAAGGCTGGCACAATAAACTATCTCATCTCCTTTCTTTGGAATGGGTCCTAATATGGATCTTTTCTAGTCATCTTGCCAGGTACCTGAATTCCAGATTTCTTAGCATAGGCCAGCAAATACGTTTAGTGCGTCATTAACTTGTTGAAACATTTCAATTGGCATTCCATAAATTCTTGAAGCCTTGTTTTTCACTAATCCTTTCAGTGTAGCTTAGAATTCATCTTTCAGTGCCATTGGTTCCTGATCATATGCTACCTCTTGAAATGGATGTATGTCAACTCTTTGGTACAGTGACTCTGTGTATTCCTTCCAGCTACTTTCTATGCTTCCTGCACTATTTAATATATCACCTACAGAATCTTTAAACATTGCCACTCAAGGCTTGAAATGTTCCTTCAGTTCTTCCAGTTTGATATATGCTGTGTGTTCTTCCTTTCTGATTTTCTAACTCCAGGTCTTTGCACATTTCCTTATGCTACTTTACTGCCTTCTCAAGCTGCCTTTAACATGTTCTGTTTAGGTCCCAGCTCTAGGATTTTCTTCAATAGATATTTAAACCAACACTTAGAAATTCTTGAACTTCAAAGCCAAGCCCTCTTTTTTAAAAAAAAATCCCTTTATAGGGAGCTCCTACAGATATCACAACAATCCATAATTCAACTAGGTCAGGCATAATTGTACAGTTGCAACCATAATCAGTTTCCAAACATTTTATTACTTCTTGAACTCCTTGATATCAGCTCCCCTTTATATCCTCCCTCCTTGACTCCCTAGCCCCAGGAACCCTTATTGTGTGTGTGTGTGAATACATATATATATAAATACAATAAACACATTCACCAGCAATTCTGTTGTTCACTCCCCTTGAGTGGGGTTGTACAATCATCCTTGCTATCAGCTCCCCACCCCCCTTTCCATATTCTCAGAGAGACATTACTCCCATTATTGTTTCTGATGGGTTATCTATCTTGGCTTCCATGCATCAAATGATCTTTATTATACAAATGAACCTATGCAGGTCTAATAAGATTAATGAGGTAAAACAAAAACCATAAGAGTAAGAGGAGGAAATATTAAAGAACTAGGAGATGCGCTTTACACAATTGATGTATGTATGGATTGTGAGGAGTTGTATGAGCCCCTAATAGAATGATTAAAAAAAAAAAAAAAAAAGAACTAGGAGATAGCTATGTGTTTCATCAGTGCTATACCTGGATTTATCATCCCTTTCGTGTGACCCTTCTGTGAGGGACTATCCAATTTTCTTACAGGTGAGTTTTGGGTCTTCACCTTGTCCATGTTCCTTCACATTCATTTGATTGATTGTTTTTGAACTTCTGATACCCATTCCCATAGACACCTAATGATCACACAGGCTGGTGTGCTTCTTCCATGCGGACTTTGTTGCATCCCTGCTAGATGGCCATTTGATTTAACTACAAGCCTTTAAGACCCCAGACCCTGCATCTTTTAATAGCTAGGTGCCATCAGCTTTCCTCACCACATTTGCTTATGCACCCATTTTGTCCTCAGTGATTATGTCTGAAGGTGGGTATCATATAGTGCCACATTATTCGAAAAAAACCTTTCATGTACTGAAGTAAGATTTAAGTAGAGGCCCATAGTCCATCTGCTACCTCATTGTGTTTACATATACATACATATATAGACAAATACACCTATATTTACATATATACATATCTCTATGTGTATATATATATATACATATATATATATATAATTTTTACTTTCTTCTTCTTTCCTCTTTTTTTCTTTCCTCCTGCCCCTCTATCATGTTTACCCATTGATCAACTCTCAGTAATTCCTCTTGGATGCATTTTGATTGATCAAACACAACCAGCAATGCTACACCCTTTTCACTGTCATTTTTAGTATCCTTGCTATTCTCCTGCCCATGTCATTACTGATTCAGCACTCACCTCCCCCACCCCCCCAGCCACCGCCTCCTCCCCTCCCATGCCCACATCATCCCACCCCCAAACATTGGTCCTGTTGCTGTCTCCTTGGGATTGCTTATCCTGCCTGTCTTGTATAGACACCAAAAAAAGAGAGAGACCATACAAATAGCTCCAAGTCTAACTGATATCCTGACCCAAAGCAGCGAGCAGGACTTGTTATAATCCATCACAACAATGCCCATTTCTTTCAGGGTGCCATATCCCTGGTCCCTTACCTAACAACACTTAGACCCTATGGATCTCAGTATTCATGTCTCAAAGGCTCACATCCTTCAAGTACCCTTTGCTTTTCTTGCAGACAGGATGGAACAGTCTGGTGTCCCCATTCTCCCACCATCACGTTACACCTTTAGAATTTCATGTGCCCCTCCTTGTGAGTAACCCCCAACCAATTCAGATGAGGTGCCAAGCTCTGACCCCTGAGTCAGAAGTCCACTTCCTCAGGGACTTAGTGTCTTTGTTCCCCTTGTTGGTCTGTTGCACTCCCCTCTTGGCTTGCCTCCCTGTGGGAGGGTCCGACCAGCTGCTCTCTCTGAACTGTATCTTCAGGGCTGTCCTCTGCAGCACTGTCATCTAGGAAGGGGACAACTCAGGCGGAGGCCAAGCCATCTTTTGAAGCAGTTATTTTCATAAGCATTTTCATTGCACTTATTTCTAATACTCCTCCATATTAATTATATACTAAGTATATGCTAATCATATTTATGCCTGAATTGGTAGCTGACAGCTTAATGTGTGCATTATTTTTTATCAAATGAAATTGTGACCTCCTTAAATTTAGAAACGTTGCTGTCTTTGGTATTCTCGGTGTCCATGAGGATATATTGTCCCAGTTTACCCAACTGAGGGTTTACCCAGAATACAGGGTTTTCATAGCTATAACCAGAGTATTCCCAGAAAAGAAAGGAAGAAAGACAGGAAATGGGCAGCTGGGCCACTCCCGGGCCCAGCACAGGGCAGTGTCTATGGGCTGAAGTAAAAGGATGGTGTGCTCCCTCCTCTTCTTTAAAAAGAGAACGTGTCTCACTGCGGCCCTATCACAGTCACTGAGCATGGCGACTCTTCTGTTTTAGTTTATGACTTCAATGAAAACCTGTTGCCGTTAAATCGGTTCTTTTTCATGTGGTTTAGAATAGAACTGTACTCTATAGGGTTTTTAATTGACTGTAATCTTAAGGAAGTAGATTACTAGACCTTTTTGTCACAACACTGAGTGGATTTGAACCATCAACATTTTGGTTAGTTAAATGCAAACTACTTACACTACTCAAGTACCTTATAACATAAGAGAGGGGAATAAACTCTGTTTATGTCCAAAGAGCAAAATACGCAAATGAGTATTCTAGGAACTATAGGATGCTAGCAGACCTCTCTTTTATATTTTCATGTCTTGCTTGAATATTATCTCTAATTGAAGAGTAAAAAGAAATTATGCTTTGTTTATCTTGGATATTACAAGCACTGTTAATAATATGCACACAAAATGAAATGATGAATCTTTCTCAAGAATTTCATTGGAATATATATAATAATGTCCTTCTGCATCTCTGTAAGGAATAGCAATGTCTTGAGTGTTTCTCATTACAACAAGCAGCTTCCTTGTGTTTCCACATCACTACCCTTGGGGAACTTTCCTGATAGACTCAAGTGACACACTTTACCCAGCAACTGCGCTTTTGAAAAGCTGGGGGCTAAATTTATTTATGCAGATCAAATGCTGCCACATGTCTGCAAGGAATTCTGCAGAAGACAAAGCTAAACTCATGCAAAGTAGAAAAAGATGAGCCCAAGAAACTCAGCCTCTCTCCTCAGGGTCTGAGATCTGGTAAGTTCTGAGAGCCGAGGTTTTCTTTAATTCTCTCTTTTACTGATAGAGATTTGTAACTTTCAACCATCAGTGATCTTAAGTGCACAGCTCCTTAAAAATATAATTTTATTTTTGACTGATTACCATTACAATGCCTAGGATAGGACTACAACTAATAGGTGTGTCATTGAAAAAGGCATTTGGGAAGACTATGATGGAGAAAAAAGCAACAACGCACATTGCATTCAATACAATTTATGGATGTAAACACTGGTTTCTCAAGTCCTTTTGACCAATCCATGTCTATGAATGTAAGTAAAACCGAAATAAAACAAGCAACTCACGACCGTTGATTGAATCTGACTCAGAGCACTACCCTGCATGACAGAGTAGAACTGCCCCTGTGCGTTCCAGAAAGCCTCATCCTTCTCTTGTGGAAAGCAGCCCACCGTGCAATCCATTATGCTCCCAGGGCTCCTGCAAACACAAGTACGGGAGATAGAAAAAGAAATGGAAAGCCTACCTGGGTTCCTTGCCTTCGACCATGCAGAAAATACGGTCAGAGTGGACTTCTCAAGTAAAATGAATCCGAAATGTGCAGGGAATTAGAATGTGAAATAAAATTAAGACCC
Organism: Echinops telfairi; assembly: GCF_000313985.2. NCBI lineage: Eukaryota > Metazoa > Chordata > Mammalia > Afrosoricida > Tenrecidae > Echinops > Echinops telfairi. Next base: position 43,799,352 of record NW_022109491.1, read on the forward strand.
ACTGAAGAAGCATTGGGAGAAAGGACGTTTTACTTCCATAAAGAGTTAATAGTCTCAGAAACTCTCCGGGGGCAGTTCTACTCTGTCCTACTTTTGTCAACATTGACTTTATGACAGTGAGTTTGGTTTGGTTTGGTGAAGCCTCAGGTCTTCCTCACCTTGACCTTTTAACATTTGTAATCACAACTCAAACTCTTCATTGACATCAGCTGAAGCCCAGGCTGCACCCCCTAAACCAGTTTAACCAGAATCACTGATGTGGGACCCAGACATCTATTTGTAAACATTTCCCTGTTGAATCTAATGTTCAGCCATGTTGGAAAACCATTGTTGGAGTAAAAGACTGTCATGTTCTAAGTTTCCTGAGAAAAAGTAACTAATGGGGTGCCTCTGTAAAATAGTGGAAAAACTCCAATTGTTTTCCAATTTTAGATTTTGTCTCTGAAATTGATGCATGTTTTAGTCCGAGTAGAATAGAGAAACAAATCCATAGACACTCATATGTGTATAAGAAAGAGCTTTATATAAGAGTATTTGTATATTGAGAAAACATCTCAGCCTAGTCCAGATCAAGACTGTAAGTCTGATATTAGCCCATATGTCCGATACCAGTCTGTAAATTCTTCTTCAGACTCACACAACACATGCAATGGACACCGAGTGCAGGAAGATCACAGGCCAGTGGGTGGAAAGTCTGGTGGATCCAGTGGCAGAGGAAGCATCTCGCACTGGTGTGGATCTCAACACGGCTCTTCCAGCTCCAAGGCTCTGGCTACCATCAGCATAGCCCCATGTGACTTGTCAACAGGAATGTCTCGCAGGGAGTGTCTCCCTATAATTCCCAAATTATCTCATAACTGGCGAAACACAGAGAATCTTGGTCCAGCCAAATTGTAATGTACCTTTACCAATCCCAGTCCACCCTGTGAACTGGTAAATTTCTCCTTGTTGTTAGGTGCCACCGAGTAGGTTCCAACCGATAGCGGCTTTATTTATGCACAACACTGCCTACCATTTTTCAGTGACTTTATATACAATGGCCCTTACATTAGACAGGAGGCTACATTCTTGAGCACCATGAATAGTTTACTTCATGTATTCCCTTAGAACGTTGTCAATTTTCCCCTAATACTGGTTTACAGACCAGAAAACTTCAGAAATTAGAAATGAGAGAGAGAGCTTCTATGACAGCTAGTTAATCAGATAGTAGCAGATAAGCAGATCATTTTGTGATTGTTTGATGCGTAAGGTCAGGATGACAGCCAGGGTGGAGGAGTGGGCGGGGAGGAGCATTAAGAACAGAAAGGACTCCGTTCTGGACTATGCTTTGGGGATGGGAGGAAGAATATTGCTTCAAATATTATGAGAAATGGAACACTCACCATTTTTATCTCTAACACCTCTTCAACTGAGGAATCGCTTTTTCTTGTCCTTGCTCAAAAGTTTCCTTCATTTCTAGCAATCCCTTTCACCTAGAAATACTTTTCTACAGTGTAAGATTCCAAGTAATGCCTCAGAGCCCACTTTTGCGCTGGTTCATACCTATGGAGTCACTTTGCTGCATGTTCCATTCATCTCTCACAGTAGCTGCAGGTTTGGGCCACACTGAAAGTGTTGTCAATTCTAACCTGACTGCTCTCCATGAGGTGTTACTCCTGCAAGTGATAATGTACCAGAGGGCCGGGAAGCAAACTTGCATCCTGGTGTCATTTCCATTTCATCACTAGGTAATTTTTAATTTGAGATTTTCTATTGTGGATTGCACACGCATTTTGTCACATCCTCCATCTCCTTAAGGTCAGGAGCTCAGGAAGGGTTTGCCTCATGTCTTTCCGGTTTTCCTGTAACTTGTGTGCACATGGGAGCACCAAGGGCTTGATGAACCAGTGATGGAGTGGGAGGGGCTATGCTCAGGTCCTTTTGCACTTTCCATCTGTCTACCTATCAACTGTATTTTCCCCACGATATTATTTTTATCCGAGTGGTCAGTGCACTTTGAACTGGACAAGCATGCCACTGAGAAGGAAGGTAGAAAGGAAAAGTAGTTAAAATTTTAAATTTTGAAATTCTATAGGAGTCTATTAAAATCACATTGTGAAGATCCAGTGACAACGGGGAAGGATAACACACACACACATATAAAAATATGTGGCCGTACGCTGGTGGTTCGGTGGGGTTGAGTTGATTCGGGCTCAGAGTGACCTCATGTACAACACAGCGCGGTCCCGAGCCATCCTCACAATTGTTCTTGTGTTTAAGCCCATTGTTGCAGCAACTGTGTCAATCCACCCTCTCTTTACCTCCCCTCCATGTTTCCAAGCCTGATGTCCTTCTCCAGGGACTGACCCCACCCCTGACAACATCTTCAAAATACATGGGACGAAGTCTAGCCAGCCTTGCCTCTAAGGAGCATTCTGACTGTATTTCTTCCAAGACAGATCTGTTTGTTCTTTTGGTAGTCCATGGTACCTTCAATATTCTCCACCAACATTATAGTTGATTTGTGATCTCACTGAGTGGCTATACTAAAGTTAGTTAAGGCCGACTGTCAAGGGGAAAAGAGAAACAGAAGCACTTTCCCCAACCAAATGTCAAACCTAAAAGCAAAGCCAGAAAAGCTGCCGAGCAGGAAAGAGAAAGAGAAGAAGGGTCATGAGGAAAAATCGATGAAGAGCACTGGAATGCCCTTCCTCTTGCCACTCACACCTTGGCCTCTCGTCGTGTTGACTGCCCCTAGCGGTAGGGCAGGTAGGACAAGAAAGCTGACTGACCAAAGGGCTGCCTTCCGAATTACAGGAATATGTTACTGTGACCTCTCTTGTTTTCATAGAGTTTATGCCAATTCATGGAGATACCACATGTGTAAGGGAAGAATTGTACTCCATTGGGTTTTCAATGGCCGAATTTTTGAAAATAGGTCACAAAGCTTTCATTCTGAGGCAACATTGAGTGGACTCAATGCTACAAATTTTCACTTGGCAGCTGAGCACATGAACCATTTACACCACTGGGGTATCCGGCTATCGCCTAAACTCGTTTTTTCTTTCCAGTCTTTTTCAATGGCTTGGTCTATTTAATTTTAAAATATTAATGTAGCAAATATGTATCTAACGATACGTTTGCCTTTTTAAAAACATTCACCTCTGCAGTTTAATGACATTAAATATGTTCACCATGTTGTTCAATCATCATGTTTTCTTGAACCTGTGGGTTTTTAATAAAATCTTAAGCTATGGAACTGGAAGAAAGCTTGACAATCTTTCTCCAAGTCTAAACACATTTGATAATGCCTAATATCACACAAGGCCATAAGGATGGGTGATTCATTGCCAACTAATTAATTGCCGATAGATACCATCACTTATCTTTCAGTTCATTGTAATGTGGTGGCTTGTGTGTTCCTGGGAAACTATGTCATTGGTATTTCAGATATCAGCAGGTCATCTGTGGTGGACAGATTTAAGTAGAGCTTCTAGGCTAAGAAAGACGAGTAAGAAAGACATGGAAGGTTTTTGGGAAGAGAGCTGAAAACTAGCATAGAAAGGAGAATCATCAATAAAGACCAGGTACAAGTCAGTGAGAGGGAAAATCTAGGCTCCTTGCAAACCAGGAGGACAACTTCCAGACTGAGAACAAATCCCTATAGTTCAGTGTTTGTGGGAATGGTCAGAGCAAGGGGAGGAAGGTGGGCAACTGAACACATGATGTCCAGCAACTCTGCTGCCTGTCACTGGCACCTGTAGACAGGTGCTGGGCAGCAGCCTAGCTAGGCTCAGTTCCCCTGGCTACTCAACTCAGATGGGATCAGCGTGGCCTCCTGGATCACCCTATTCAGATTGACTTGGCATCCCTACCCACCTAGCTTCACTTGGATCCTGCCCACCCATCTCGGCTTCACTGATGCCAGCCCAGCTCCCAACCCCATAGCTCTTGCCTAGCTCCCAACCATATGGCTCCTGCCCACACCTGTCCACAGCACTCTTGCATGGCATCTGTCAATGGGACTCTGGGGTGACATCCATCGACTTTCCCGCATCACCTGCTAGGCATCCATCCACAATATGTGCCCAAGTCCTAACTCCTATACCAGTGGATGCAAGCCAGTTTGGGAATAGGGATTTTGTGGTTATGGTGTTGCATATTCTCACATTAATCCTTACTTATAGTGGCCTGTAGGACAGAGAACTGTTCCATAGGATTTCCGAGACTCTAATTATTACGGAGTAGATTGCTAGTTCTTTTCTCCTCAGAGCCAATGAGGTTTAAACTGACCTATTTGGTTAGTAGTCCTGAGCTAACTATGTTGCCATTAGACTTCCTCTTTGTTAAGTTAATGATACAACACTAACATAGGGAGGATCCAAAATTCATCAGTTCCCAGTTATAAAGAGCAGACTGGACACAGTGGCATGCACACGGAAGGGAAAACAGACACCATGCGGAGATTACAAAGGAAGTAAGAAAGCCTCTAGCTACTAACAAGAAAGGAATCACATGATAGAAGACTCAACTGTGAGAAAATTAATTTCTTTAGAGCCACCCACTTGCAGAATGTGTATTACAGCAGCCCTAAGATTACTAAGACATTTTCTAAGATCACAAAGGCAAGAAAAAGGGGTACCTGGTAAAAGGGGCTCTGGTTCTTCATACAACTGCTTCAAAGGTATACATGTCATGCACCTTCCTACTTCATGAGTCAAATCAAGCCCCATGGCCATGGCCATTTTATAATGGTTTAGAAACTACACGCCCTCCATCTACCTGGATGGAGGCACGAACTGGAACAATTTGTGGCGGTTACATGATCTGTTGTCAATTTAAGAGAATTAAGAGTGAAGGGATGGAGTTCAGCCTGTCAATCAGGTGGCAGTTTGATGACCTCATTTGGAGGTGCTAAGGAGAAAAATAGATCTCTTGAGGTGGGACACAGTCTCATTCCCTTGGACACTCTGTACTGACAAGTCAGACTCCCTGCAAGGCATCCTGTGGAGAAGACACATGGAGAGAAGCTGATGGAGCCAGAGAAGCCACGTGGAGAACCCTGCCAGCGCTGAGATGCTTACACTGCCACAGGATCCACAAGACTTCCCACTCACTGGCCTGTGATCTTCCTGCATTTGGCATCATTGCATGTGTTGTATGAGTCTGAAGAGGACTTTATAGATTGGTATAAGACATATGAGCTAATATCAGACTTATGAATTTGATCTGAACTGGGCTGAGATATTTTCTCAATATTCAATTGCTCTTGTATATAAAGCTTTTTTATACACATATGCGTGTTTATGAATTTGTTTCTCTAGTCTACCCCGACTAACACACAATGACTACTACACACTAGAAGATGTCCCAGAACCTCACAAGAAATCAAGCAACCTTTGCCAATGAGGAATAAAAATTATACCATTTCATATATTTTATTAAAATTTATTTCCAAATGCCCAGTAAAAGGAAGTTAAAATAAAAGGTAGAAGCAGCCTTCTGTGTTTGCATATGAAGATAGTATTCTGGGCCTGATAGTTGATAGTATTGTGGCTTGGATCATCATTTTAAAAAAGGAAATGCTTAAGATCTTGCTACCAAAATGCAGTGGGGACCAGCAACATCAGCATCACTTGGGAGTTTATTAGAAATGCAGATTTTCAGGCCCTATCTGAAACCTAACTGCTTCTGGTCAACTCAGTATAGATTCATTGTGACTCCATGTGTCAGAGGAGAATTGTGTTCTATAGGGTTTTCAATGGCCTAATTTTCCTAACTTGAACCTTCAGCCTACGGATTAGCAGTTGAATGCATTAACCATTTGCACCACAAAGGGATCTCTGCTCCGCTAAACAAAACCCCCAGGACTTACACCTATACATTAACATTTGAGAAGCATCGGGAGTAGTACACCTGGGATATGATCATAACATAAATGATCAATCAAATTTCAAAAGACACAATTAAGGCCCTAAATTTGTTTCAAAGTTTTGTTTTTATTTTTTAATTTAGAGTTACAATTTGTCATACAGTTTGAGAGCCAAAAGAATTTATAGCACAAATCATAAGAGAAATTAAACCTGCTGTACTCAAGAATTTTATCTGCATGTTTTTCTTTTTTTTTTCTTTCTTTCTTTTTTGTTGTTGAGTGAATTAGAGAGAGAGTGAGTGAGTAAGAGAGTGAATGGGTAAAAGAGAGTAAGTGCGAGAGTGAATGAGAGAGTGAGTGAATGAGAGAGTGAGTGAATGAGAGAGTGAGTGAGAGAGTGAGTGAGTGAGAGGGTGAGTCAGTGAGTGAGTGAGAGAGTGTGAGTGAGTGAGAGAGAGAGTGAGAGAGTGAGTGAGTGAATGACTGTTTTTCTTTTTTCATCAGGTTTCCTGAGACTGGCATCTTATTTTTCTAGTATCAAAAAGAATACAAGTCTGTGATGTTACTTTAACAGACTTCAGCAGTGGACCTGCAGTGCCATATCCAACACAATTGACACATTTCACACTACTGAGCAGTACAAATATCACCCCTCTCTCCCGTCTTTGTACTAATTATTAGATCCTCAAAGCAAACTAATGCTTTGAAACATAATAAAATGCATAGATAAACGCAGTCTATCTCATAATCTACTTTTTGGGGGAAGAAGGTATTACCCTAGTAAAACCTTATTAATTATTATTAATTTAACACAGTAAAACCAAAACCAAACTCACTGTCACTGAGGCAAGGCTGACTCAGAGCTCCTCCTTGTGGGTTCCCGAGATGAACTGTTTACAAGACTAGAAAGCCCAGTCTTTCTCCGGATGAGCTGATGGTGGTTTTGAACTGTGAACCTGCAGATTGCAGCCCAACACTACATCACAAAGGCGTCAGCGTCAACTCGATGGCAGTGAGCTGTAACATCGTAGTGCAAATGAGATTTGATAGTCACTTCTGTTTTCTTTTATCTTCTTTAAAAACAAGAACGTTTCCAAAAAGAATAAAACAGAAAAGCTGAAGTAAAAGGAAAGGAGGTAATTGCATAAAATGATTTCTTCTTCGAATTTTAGGAGACGTTTTAGGATGTTTCAGGCAACATAATTCCAAACAATGAAGAAAAGGAAAAGCTGACTTGATGCTCAAGAATAATGACTAGACTTGTTTAATACACGTTGTGAAAATAATTTCATTCTACATCAATTCCGTAAAGCAATCAATACCTAGGGGAGGGATTAAGGAAAAAAACTACCAGTTGAACATTTTATGGCTCTGCATAACAAATAAACCAAAATGTATCTACCATGGTTTATGAAGCATTTCCCTTTAAATATTGCTCCTTCTCTAAACTACTGCAGCAGGAGACTAAAATCCTTTAATGAGAAACATGAAACACACATAAGTCAGATAAAATAAATATAGATGTGTATTCAGATTCGCGAAAGAGGGACCTCAGTTATTCTGATAATTTAAACACCCCGACCCAGCTTTATTACTAACTGTTAGTGGTAATTTTTCAGCAATTCCTAAAATAAGTGAACTTTATTGTCAGTAGCTACAGGAAGCTTATCTGGGGAGTTATGGCACTGCCTCTGGGTTTAGTTCAATAAAAAACCTATTTCATAGAAAAGTAAATCATGTTGTCTAAATGAAAAACAAAAGCCTGAGACTGAGCAGAACTGGAAGAAACCCCATTTGCTCTTCTAATAAGTTAAAAACATGTTTGTTCTTGGAATTCAATTCCTGAACTGACCTTCAAGTGATAAATATAGTCTTACAGGAACTAATACTTACACTACTGTCCACCTGACCAAAGATTAGATGCTATAATGCTGCTAATTAAAGTTATAGAATCAGGCTTTGCAAGCGTCTCTTTCCTTTATTCCCCTTCTCAGTTCTGCTTTCAACCACTGGTTTCTCAAAAGCACTCAGGAGACCCCCATCTTCTTGAGGACTAGTAAAAGGCTATCGAAAAGTACAGATGACCGTCCAAAAACAGAGAGTTAATTGAGTCTGTTTGTTAGAATAACCTGGGAAAGAACAAGCATACATTGCTACTAAGTTGGTATTGGATGTTTTTCTTCTCTCTAACCTAAAATTCATTGCAATGAGTCAAACCAAACTTGCTGCCACCAAGTTGATTCCAGTTCATAGTAACCCTATAGAATAGGGCAGAATGGTTTTTGGAATCTGTAACTCTTTACTGGAGGAGAAACCAGTGGTTTTCAACTGCTAACCTGTGGCTAGCAGCTTAACACATAACCACTACACCACACAGGGCTCCTCTAGCAGCCCTATAGGACAGAGTAAAACCACCGCTTTTGGGTTCCAAGATTGTATATCTTTCCTGGAGCAGAAAACCTCATCCTTCAGCTACAGAGCAACTTGTCAATTCCAACTGTCACCCTTGCAGTTAGCAGCCCAACGTGTAGTTCACTATACCACCAGGGCTCCTTGTCCCTCCCTTCCCCTTCCCAGCAAAAAAAAAAAAAAAAGCAACTCACTGCCATTAAGTTGATGTAGATTCCTAGTGGCCCTATAGGACAGGGTCCCCGTGGGCTTCCTAGACTGTCACTCTTTATGGGAGTAGAAAGACTCATCTTTGTACTGCAGAGCATCAGGTGGTTTTGAACAGCTGACCCTGGGGGTAGCAGCCTAATGTGTAACTACTATGCCATCAGGGTTCCTTACTATCTAATGCAAAGCAGCCATAACGGATTCATTAAGGGAACATGGTGTGTTCTCAGTCTTAGGTTCCATGTTTCCTGTTGTATTTCTTCCCAGAGTAGCGCCTTGCACAGTTCCTCTTGGAGCATTTATGAGTTCTTGGGTAGATTCATTTGTATAATAGAGTTATAATATCGTTTATGTTCTGAAAAAGCATTTAAACATCCTCATTTTCATAAAAAATTTATTGCTCAGATGCACAAAATAATGCAAGACAATTTGTCCTTATTTACTTATTTATACATTTCTTTTAGTTAGTTAAGGACATACCATACATTTTAAACCGAGATAGCACTATTTACATTTCTTCCAATTTGAATATATCTATACATCTATCTATCTATCTACCTATGTGTATGTGTGTATATATATGTATATATATACTTAGAAAGAGAGTTCATGTGGTGTTGTGGGATACTCTTTGGGCTGTAGCTAAAAAGTCAGCCGTTCAAAACTACCAGCCACTCCTTGGGAGAAAGATGAGGCTTTCTACTTCCCTAAAGATTCATACTCTTGGAAACCTCCAGGGCTATTTTACTCTGGCTAATAGGGCCACCAAGATTCAATATTGACTTGATGTCAGTGAGTACATATATAACAATGGACGATTTCTCTGTGATTGCTTAACATTATTTTCTCTTTGGAACTTGTTTGAATCCCTAGTTGAAAATCAGATATTGTTACTATTACTGGCTTAGTATTATTCTGCTTTTAATAGATTCTGAGAAGAGGGGGAAAAGGAAGACTCTTTTTTTTAAATCATTTTATTAGGAGCTCATACAACTCTTATCACAATCCATACACACATCAATTGTGTAAAGCGCATTTGTACATTCATTGCCCTCATCATTCTCAAAACATTTCCTCTCCACTTAAGCCTCCGGCATTAGATCCTCATTTTTCCCCTCCCTCCCCGCTCCCCTCTCCCTCATGAGCCCTTGATAGTTTGTAGATTGTTATTTTGTCATATCTTGCCCTGTCCGACGTCTCCAAAAGGAAGACTCTTGATGAGATGGATTGACAAAGTGGCAGACTGCAACAATGGGGCCCAACATAACAACACTTGTGAGGATGATGCAGGACCAGGTGTTGTCTTGTTCTGTTGTACATAGGGTCATCCATGAGCTGGTACCGACCTGAAGGCACCTAACAACAACAGGTGTCCCTTTGAAGTAACAATTGACAGCTAATAAAACTTGATGTTCTCCTTTATTCATATGACCAAGTCATAAGAAACCCAAACCAAGCCCACTGCCATTGAGCTGATTTTGATTCATAAAACCTTATACAAGTTTTCCCACAGAGTGGTTGGGGAATTTGAACCACCACCCTTGTGATTAGTAGTCAATGTCTAACCCAAAGCATTATCAGGACTCCTTATGACCAAGTCATAGCCAGCATTTAAGAAATATCATTTGCGGAAGATGCCTATCATCTAACAAGCATGGTGGGATCACCTTAGCCGAGATGGGGGGTCGGGGTGGGGAAAAGAAAGAGGAAAGAACTAGGCTTTAAAATGACACAATTTTGATGTTAAGTGGACCTAGGTCCCTTTACCCAAAATCTGTGGGAACAGGCAGAGCAAAGGAAGAAGGAAACACAACCTACCATGTGGAAAATCAGCAAACTCTGCTGGCTGCCACTGACAGACGTCATGCATGTCCCTGCAGAGAGCCATGTCCTGTCTCATGTCTTACTCTCCCCATTGATCAGTGACCCTGGTCACTCTTGCACATACCCACCATGGTCCCCACTGATCTCAAGGAGGAGCCCTTCCTCCCTTGTTATTGCTCCCCACGACCAGCTATAGCACCCAGCGTAGTAGCCACTGGCTGCCCTTCTCTGATATCCAGCAGCTCCTGCTGCCCAGTACAAAGGCACTTCCACCCAGGGAGCAGACCCTTGCCCACCAGCAAACCCTTCCACCACAGACCACCTGTTGGGCACCTGCCCCACAGAATCTGGCCAGAGGTATCAGACTGGCTGAGTTCATATATCCTACCTCCCAGCCCTGCCCATGCATGCTGCACCACCTAGCCCCATCCCTGAAAGCCATCCTCCCTGGCCTTACCTCCACCTTCCCACTGCATTGTTCAGCCCTGTCTCCCAGCCATGCCACCCGGCTGCACTCCTGTGCATCAGCTTCCTGGCTCTCACATCACCCACCCATGTGATACCATTCGGTGAGGGACCCACCCTGTCCATGCAGTTCGTACCCTAATGCACAACACTGGCCCGTGTGACAGCTGCCCGCTTGTTAGTTCCTCTTTCTCTCTTTTTCCATCCATTATCAGTTTTTGTTCACTCTCTCCTTTTCATAATGAAACATATTTTTACTATTCCTATTAATTCTTAAAATAAATTCTCCATCATTTTAAAAATCATTCGGTTTGTGCAGCCCCTTCTTTCTCTGCCTTTACTCATAGTTCTTTTGCTCCTTTCCTCATCTTTCTCCCACCTCTTGCTATATTTCTATTTATCCATTCTCCTACCCCTCGACAGAGTCAACTACTCCTACACGACACAGCAAGCCCACCTGGCACTAATGGCTGCACCATGGTGCAATTAGTTGCAGCACACACAAGAAAAATATATACACACAAATAGACAACACTGAGTCCTAAAGAGTTCCTCTGAAAAAGAGGTCCATGAAGTACCAGAAATAGATTGAAGGAAAATAGTGCTTAGATACGTTTAATGGATGGAGGAAGGAATAACTAAAAAAAATGAAACCCTATACTAAATATAGCACCAAAAAGGAAACAATAAGACAAAAGAATTAGCAACCATGGTGAAAGAGCTGAATAATAGAAATGAGGGAAAAGAAAGCTGAATTGGTGAGCTCCAAGATAATTATTTGGAATACGGCCCAAGAGAATAACAATCGACAAAGAAAACACAGGAATATGAAAAATGTCTAAAAATGATATGGGATATTATCAGGAAGAACAACCTATGTCTCAATAGGCTCCCAGAGTAGAAAGAATGCCCCCACCCCCCAAAAAATCCAGAGACAATAGTAAAAGAAATCATTTGGGAGGACTTCTCCAACACCATAGCGGAGGAGAAAAGAACTATTAAGGAAAATGAGAGAACGCCAAACCATATTGATGTAAAATGAAAAATATCATGACCTACCACTGTCAAATCCTCCAATATCAAAGGAAAGGAGCGTATCCTGAGATTAACTCGGGAAAAATAGAACAGTAACCTACAAAGGAGAACCAATGATAATAAGCTTGGATTTCTCAGCAGAAACCATACAAGATTTGGGGGGGGGGGGGGGCACCCTACCAATCAATAATCTTATATCCAGTCAAACTATCCCTCAAAAGTGAGGGACAAGGAAAAAATAAAAGAATTTGCAAAAACAAGACCACCAGCATTCCCAAAAAACAAAAGGTAACATTGTGAAGAGAGAATCAACAGGAGCAGACAAATCTGAGAGTAACATAGAGGTCAACAACACCCGGAAAATAATAAAACAAAAAGAGTGGACAAAGCAACACAAGTATAGGAAGAAGGAAAACAACAATACCACTAACACAAAAGTATATATTGCAAAATGAGAGCAACAGACTCACACATATCAAAAATAACACTGAGTAATGGATTAAATGAACAGATCAAGAATCAGAGAGAGGAATACTGGATTAGAAAACAAGACCCACCAATATGTGACCCACAAGAGACACAGAAGTAGGGTAAAAAATAAAGGATAGAAAAACTCTTATTAGTCTCAGGTGGTATGATTTAATATGCAGAAAGCCCCTAAAACTTGACAAAAAGATGTTTGGAAACAATTGAAGGATTTGGCAATATGGCATACAACATTAATAAGCAAAAAATCTGTCGGATTCTTGTATACTAATGAAGAGAGCGCTAGAAAAGACACACACACAAAAAAACAATACCCATTTACAGTCGCTACACAAACACTCATGGAACAATCTAACCAGAGAAACAACAGACCTGTACACTATTACAAGAGATTAAAAGAGACCTACACAAATAGAAGACTATCCCATGTTTGGGAGAAGGAAGTATTAATATCATGAAAATGTTAATACTGTACAAAGCAGCCTATACTACAGCACAATTCCGATCCACATCCCAACTTCATTCTTTAAAGCAATGGAAAAATGAATGACTAAGATCATACGGAGAGGAGCGGGAACCAGGAGAAACAAAAGACTCTTAAAGAGACAGAACACAGTAGGAGCCCTCAGAGACCACCCTCAAAACCTATTGCACGGTCATATAAGTCAAAATAGCCTGGCATTGGTGCAATCATGGGTACATAGACCAATGGAATTGAATAAAGAACCCCAAATAAGTTCACCCACCTACAGGGAACAGATTTTTGGTGACCTAAAACATCAAATGGAAATAAAACAGTTTCTTCTATAAGACATGCTGGGAAAACTGGATCTCTATCTGAAAAAACAAACAAACAAAACAAAACAGGATCCAGAACTCACCCTATGTACAAAAAGGAACTAAAGATAGATCAGAGATAAATGTAAATCCTAGAATTATAAAGATCATCAATGATAAGATAGGGACACATTTAATGGTCCTATTACAGGAGGCCTGGTCGCCTAATGATTAAGTGTTGAGCCCCAAAAGGTTGGCATTTCAAAACCGATAGCCACTGCCAGGGAGAAAGGAGGGGTTATCTGTTCCTGTAAACTCACGGGGGCAAGTCTACCTGGTCCTATAGATTCACTATTTATTATTCAGCATCACCATGGGGGCAGTCAGGGATAGATTACAGGCACAGACACATGTTCTAACACAGTAGAGGACAAACTAGATTACCAGGACCTACAGAAAAGAAGACATTTATGTGCAACTGTGGTCGTTAGATAAGTTATGTCAACTTGAAGATGTCAAAAGGTGTACGGGTGGAATCCAACCTGTCAATCAGGTGCCTGATGGTGCCTCCTGGGACATGTGACTTTCTCATCAGGAGAAACCTAGGAACCTCTCTTTCTCTGCCAGTCCAGCTTCCTGCTTGCTGGGACTCTGATGGCCACCCTGAGAGTTGCTGGTGCCCCGCCATGCTTTATGGATCTTGGATCCACACAGCTCTGTACTCACCAGCCTGTGATCTTCCTGCATTCTGCATCATTGCCTATGGCTTCGTGAGTCTGAAGAGGGACTTATGGACTAGTATTGGACTTGTGGACTTGAGTTGGACTAGACTGTGATGCTTTCTTGATATATAATTACTGCTTGATATAAAGCTCTTTGTTATACATTGGATTTTTTTTTCTTTAGTTAACCCGGCTTAACAAAGCAACAAAAGACTTCATCAGAAGAGTTTAAAAGGGCCCACGGAGCAGGGAAAAATCTTTAGCAAAGAGACAACAGATAAGGGACTAATCTCTAAAATCGAATAGAAAACTGCAAAACCTCAATAAGAAAAAAAATAATAATCCAATTAAAAAATGGGCAAGGCATAAGTGGACAATTTACTATAAATTACATTCAAATGCCTAAGAAAATACATGAAAAATGCTCATGGTCATTAGCCACCTGGGAAATGCAAATCCAAATAACTATGAGACATCACCATACAGTAACAATGACAGCACATTTCGAAAACACAAAACACAACAAATGCTACCGACTGTGCTGAGAGATTGTAACACTCACCCACTGCTAGTGGTCTGTAAATATGTACAACCGCTATGGAAAGTGATATGGCAATACCTCAATCAATGGAGACTAACAATTCATCTGCTGGGTATAGGTCCCTTATGAGCAGTAAGGGACATGACATGAAAATATGTATATGCCCCCATGCACACACCAGCACTGTTCACAATAGGAAGAAATTGGAAAGAGACAAAAAGCTTATCAGTAGAAAAGGGAAACAGAAACTTTGGTACATACACACAATGGAATACTATGTACCACTAAAGCACATGATAAAGCCACAGAGCACCTCACAACATGGATGGACCCATCACGGTAGGTCCATGTGGCTTCTCCTCAGGGATGTCTCACAAGAAGTCAGCCTTGTCAGTAGAGTGTCTCCAAGGGAGTGAGCAGAGAGAGAAAATGCCTCCTGTCTCCAAAGAGGAAATACCAGGAATTCCGGAACTCTCAGGAGAAGGCTATGCCCACACAGAGACCTCATTTTCTATACAGTGAACCCTCGTTTATCGCGGTTAATCGGTTCTAGACCCTACCGTGATAAATGAAATTCCG
>NW_022109491.1:43816247-43817765 GCF_000313985.2 Echinops telfairi
CCATCATAGGGCTTAGATAAAATTTCTTAAAAATCGCAAACAATTACAGTACACTGTACAAAAGCAAAAATGCATCTGATACGTAGCTCCGATACATAGCGACGCAGACAGAAGCGAAGTGGCCAGGGTTCACTGTACAATGAATGGCAGGCTAGCCTCCACTCCTTCACTCATAATCCTCTCAAGACCCAAACTGACACCAGATTATGTAACTACCACAGTGGGATTGCAAATATATGCAACCATTTCAGAAAGGAATATGCCATGACTTAAAACACCTGGCAATAGAAATACCCTAAAACCCAACAATACTTTTGCCAGGCATGTACTCCAAAGAAATGAGAGACAAAAACAGGTGGATTCTCTCCCATTTTCATCGTAGCAATAGCTTCTTTCACAATAACAAGACCTGGAAACAGCCAAATGCCCTCAGAAGAACAGATAAAGAAACTGTGGTACATGCACACTATGCATCCCTTAAAAACAGCTATGAAACATGTGCAAAGGATGGAAGACAAAGTCATCCTTACCTCTCAGGAGCACTCTGGCCCTATTTCTTCATCTGTTTGTCCTTTCAGCAGTACGTGGTACTTTCAATATTCTTCTCCAGCACCACAACGCAAATGCATCAATTCTTCAGGTTTCCTTATTCAATGTCCAAATTTTACATGCAGATGACCTAATGGAAAATACCATGGCTTGGATTGGGCACACCTTAGTATTTAAAGTAACATCCTAGCTTTTCAAAACTCTAAAGAGGTCTTGTGCAGCAGATTAACTAAATGCAAAGTATCTTTTAATTTTCTGTGAGCATTGATTGTGGATACAACCAGGACAAAATCCTTGACAACTTCAATTTCTTCTCCATTTATCATGCGAGTCCCTATTGGTGCAGTTGTGAGGATTCTGGTCTTTCTTACATTGAGTTACAATTCATACTGAAGACTACAATCCTTGATATTCATCAGCAAGCGATTCAATTCCTCCTCACTTTCAGCAAGCAAGGTTGTATCATCTGCTTATTACAGGTTGTTAATAAACCTTCATCCAATCTTCATAATACATTCTTCTTCATATAATCCAGCTTCTCTGATGATTTGCTCAGCATACAGATTGGATAAGTATGGTGAGAGGAAACCACCCTGAAGCACATCTTTCCTGATTTAAAACCATGCAGTATTCCCTTGTCCTGTTCACACAACTGCCTCGTGATCCATGTGAGAGTTACTCATGCGCACAGTGAAAGGTTCTGGAATTGTTATTCTTCTCAATGTTATCCAGTTTTTTTATTGTCCACACAACTGAATGCCTTTGCATAGTCAGTAAGACAGAAGTAAACATCTTTCTGGTAGTCTCTGCTTTCAGCTAAGATCCATCTGACATCAGCAATGATATCCCTTATTCCATGTCCTTTTCTGAATCCATTCTGAACTTCGGGGAGAATTCTTCAATTTCTTCATCACTAGCTTTTTTTTTTTTTTTTTTTTACATTTTATTAGGGGCTCATACAACTGTTAT
>NW_022109491.1:43818109-43832391 GCF_000313985.2 Echinops telfairi
CCACTGGTCCTATAGGGCTCATCCGTCCTGGATTCCCTGCATTTTCAGTTCCTTTCTGTACCAGTGTACATCCTCTGGTCTAGCCAGACTTGCAAGATAGAATTCGAGTCATGGTGGTGGGAGCGGGGAGGAAACATTTAGGAACTAGAGGAAAGTTGTATTTCTCATCACAAGCTTTTGTGGTGGGTGTATAAATTTGAATGCTGGTTGTATTGATTTGATTTCCTTCTATGGGGATAGATATCGTACTACCACAGACAGCACTGTACTTCAAGATTGATTTTCAAATATCCTTTTTGACAATGAATGAAAAGCCATTCCTCTTGATTATGTCGTTTCTGGCATAGTAAACGATATGGTTTTCTGATTGAAAATGGTCACTCTAAGTCCATTTCAATTCACTAATCCTGAGGATATCCATCTTTATGCATTCCATTCCACTTTTAATGATGTCCAACTTTCCTATATTCATACCTTGCACATTCCAAGTTCTTATCACCGGCTGATTTCTTCAGCTTTCCACTGCTTCCCTTGAGATGTGCTCTGTCAGCACATGAGGATCCAAAGGCTCTACTTCCACACGCATTACCAGACATCATGGTCGAGTGCACTCCAAGACATCAGCTCTTCCTCACTCACATTTTGAGTACCCTTGGACCTGCTGAGTCAGTTCCCCAGCCCTATCAATGACAACGCTTCCATTTGGGGGCTGTCACTGACAGCGCTTTCAAACCTTGCATAAGATTTTCAGTGGCTCCTTCCTTTGTGGGGATCCCAGTCCTTCTAGATTGTTTGTAGTGTGCAAGCTCCCCAGAAATCTGTGCGCTTTGCATGACCCCGCTGGCATTGGTGGTAACAGTGACATAGCTTCCAGCATCACAGCCCCTTTATATGTACTTCTAAAAAACCATTGCCACAGGGGAGGCCTCACCCCCCTGGGATCAGCTTTTCAAGATGGGAGCAATGGAGAAGACCATTTAGTTGCTCTCACACAACACTGTGTTAAGGTCACCCCAAACCAACAGGTGCTTCTACCAGAGTGATAGAGGAACCTTTCTGGAAATTCCAGTCAAGATGGGGAGTGGGGAAGACGATTACATTTCTGTTGGTGGGTAAACTGGGTGAAGCAACCTCCCATAAGAGAAAAATGCTTAATACTAACGTAGAACCTAAGGAGGGAATATTTGAGATTATGTTCCTAATTGGACACTAAGAGAAAGAGACAGAGGCCCCTGGCGGCTCCAAGGGAGATGAATGTATTTGGGGAGGGTGTGTTTCATCTGAGCCTGCCTGTGAGGCATGGGCGAGGTGGCCCGGAGCTGTGGGTTCATAGAAAGAAGTCATGGGGTCAGAAAGCGACATAGATCAGCCTATAATAAAATAAATTTTAAATTCAAGAGCTGAGGGGCAAAAAACCCCAAATGTTCATCAATGGATACAGAAACTAAAAACAAAAACAAAAACAAGCCCCTCATTTTGTTGTGGGTTGCTTCTTTGGGAGGTTGTGCTCTGCCTGCTCTGAGAGATGTGTGTAGCCCCTTGAAATGAGGCTCTGGGTAAGAGGAGAGAGGCTCCTGTGGTATCATAAAGGGACCTAATTGGTCTATATTAGAAGCAGAATGTAAAAGCCTAGGACCAAAAAACATGCCCCTGATTTGCCTTAGTGCTACTTTCCTCAGAGGGGTCTTGGTGGTCTCCAAAGGAAAGGAATGTGTTTGAGAGGGAGTGTTTCACCCTTGCCCACCTAGGAGGGGCACACAGCCATCCAGAGCTGTGGGATCCCCGAGAGAGGCAAGGAGGATCAAGAAGTGGGGTGAACCAAGAAGGGAACATAGCACATCAGCAGCAGGAGCAAAGCCAAGTCACAAAGCCCTCAAGGAGGCCCCAAAATAGACTTCAGGCTAGGAGGGGGAGTTACCGGAACCCCCAGGACCAGTGGGGAGATAGTTCTAAATGTCACCAGACAAACCTGGAATTATATATGCTTTCTCATTAGTTTTTTCCCCCCTCTTATTATGCAATCTTGTGTTTTATTTTTGTTTTGTCTGTTGTCGTTGTTTTGTCTACCCACATAAGATAGGCATGGAAAACAAACCCTAGGAGAAAGCAACAGGACCTAAGGTTCCAGAGGGACTGGGCCTGGGGTGGGGGGTGGGGGGTGGGGAAAGGATGGGTGAGCATACAGCACCATAGACAGGGGAACAACTAGGGACTTAAAATCAACAACGAGGAGGACGTAGAGATCCTGGGGGTGTTGGAGCAACAGCAATCTAGCTGAGAGGAATTACTAAGAGGCAGAAGAAGGGCAAGTGCGATGGTGGGACAGGAGGAAGGTAAACGAAAACAGAGGAAAGATCTAGGAAGCAAAGCTATGGATAGAGGTATAAACATAGATGTGCACATATGTAAATATATTAATTCATAAAAATAGAGGCACAGGCCTATATACATATATTTACATGGAAATGCATTGAGGAAGTGGGCAGACTTTGGGCCTCTGCTTAGGGCCTCCCTCAACACAAGAACACTTTGTTCTAAGAACCTGGCATTCTGTGATGCTCACCCTCCTGACACAATCACTGAAGATAAAATGGGTGCATAAGCAAATGTGATGGCACCTAGCTATCAAACAACACAGTGAATAGGGTCTTAAAGGCAATCTAACAGAGAAGCAACAAGCCCACATGGAAGAAGCACACCAACCTGTGCTGGTGAGAATTAAGTAACAGGCATCAGAAGACCCAAAACAAACAAACAAAAGAATATATTGTTGAGAACAAGGGGGATCAAAGCAGAGACCCAAAACCCATCCATGAAAATAGGACATCACTTCCCAGAGGGGTCACAGGAAGGGATGAGTCAACCAGGAAGCAGTATAGCACCAATGAAACATTTAATATTCCTCTGTTTTTTGAGGCTTCCTCACCCCCCACTATCATGACCTCAGTCCTGTCTTTCTGATACGAGTTCGGGACACACAGAATCCAGGTCAGATAAACCCTTCGGGAACAGAAATGGGAGAAGGGTTACCGGGAAGGTAGGGGGAATCTTTAAGTAAAAGGGAGGGGGTATACAAACCAGCCTATAATAAAGTACAATGCGAAAGTCTAAGAGCAAAAAGGTGACCCTGGCCTGAGTGGGGACCACTGCTTCCTTAACTGGAGCTGAAGAGTGTTTTCTCTGGCAGGTTTGGTGGGGGGGCAGGTGTGTGTGTGTGTGTGTGTGTGTGTGTGTGTGTGTGTGTGTGTGTTGATCCAAGGGGAAGAGGGTGACAGGCAGTTGATGATCCAATATAAAATGACAAATTTCTCTACTTGGATTGTGAGGAATTGCGAGTCAGGCTGTGCACACAATCCCTTCTCCACATAGGTGTCTCATCTGCTGGCTAGTTTTGTGGTCTTGGTGAGAGAACAGGGACAGGGCTTGCAATTAGGAGGGGAGAGCAGACCATTGCAAAGCATTTGCACCAGCTGCTGCTGATAGTGAGGGTGGGTCAGAGAGGTTCAGTCTGTTCAGCTGAACTCTGATTTATCCTGGAAAGAAAGGAAAAAAGAAACAGAAAAGGAAAAAAGCCAGCAAGCAAAGAAAAACTTGGTGCGCTAAGTGTTCAGATCACTCACCTGAGTTCTTACGTCTTGGGTTCTCCAGAATTCCCAGAGAGAGTTCTCCCTGGGTTGCTAACTGGCAGCCTCATTCCAATTTAACAGACACTGCTACAATCATGTTCCGTGAACCTCAATGGAGATTTAGTACCAGAGGATGGGTGATATGTATGCTTGGGAAAAGGTGATTTCACTTCTGTTTGTGGGTAAATTAGGGGGAGGAAGCCTAATCCTGGGGAAAACATGTAACATTACTGGTATAGAGTTCTCCATGGGAGAACCCTCCCTGTCATACATTGTTAATCATGCATTTTTGACTGAATTTCCTTTCTACCTCTGATGGCTTAGACCTTGCGGTATAGACCACGTGGTTTTTCCAGGTGCAGAAAATGCTTTAAAGGCTACATCACAAAGATGTTTCAGAACTCCCCTCTACATGATCCACACTTTACCTTAGAAATACCTCATACAGAAGAAATGGACTGAAATTCTCCTTAGACTGTACAGCCTAAGACAAACATATATTTGCTATATTTATATTTTCATTGATTTTTTTGTGACGTGTTAGTTCTATAGGCTTAGTTTTGCTTTATGAACGAATATCGAATTTTTGCCTTGTGTCTTGCCCTCTTTGATTTCGCAAGCAGTATTAAGTCACTTAATTTACTAATCTGTATACGTGAACATTTCTTGTGTTAGGCTGTGTTGTCTAGAGAAACAAAACCAGTGACACTCATATATGTATAAAACTTAATATAAAGAAGTGATTGCATATCAAAAAGGCATCCCAGCCCAGTCCAACTCAGGTTCGGGGCCCTCTTCAGACTCATATAGCTTCGGGCCAATACGTCTGAAAGGTGAAGTGGGAAGCAGAGAGGACACAGGTTGGTGGGTGCAGAGACCATGGATTCAAGGTTGGTGGTAGCAGGCATGACACATATATGAATGACATAGCAAAGGCAGATGGTGCCTCGCTATCAGTCTGTGGTCTTAAACGCTTGTCTTAGAAAAAGCAGCCATCTAAGTGAAGTGTCAGCTAAGCACACAGAAGAAACACACCAGCCTGCATGACCCAAGGACTGTAAATGATAAAATCCAATACCAGAGGAGGGAATTGTATTAGAGCGTCAATACTTAGCACCCAGTTTGCAGCAGGCTATGGATGTCAGTAAAGCCCCAAACCCATTTGCAGAGTCCTCATGAACTAAGTCTCCACTGGGCTCCCTGGGACCACTAATCAAATGTGTGAATGCTTTGGTCATTAGAGTGCATTGGAAAATGGATTACTACAGATATGGACTAAAATTTAGCATCTAACATTTGTTTTTCCTCTTGACCCATTTGTAATTTGTTCTAGCGTATCCTACTTTCTATTTTCTTTTGGATTTACTCTATCTATATTTACACCTCCACCACCACCATTTCCCCCAAAAGGAAGTAAGCATTTATTTTGTACATCTATTTAATATTTAAAATCACTCTAGAAGGTGTTACTATTATGATCCCTTTTACAACCGAGGAAAGTAAGGCTCAGAGAGATTAGTTAAAGGAAGGATTGGAGATTAGTTTTCCCAACTTTGGATTAGAAAAACCATTTCCTATTCAATTTAGTCAAACACTACACTGACTGTGTTACTCTAGAAAACTAGGAGTATTTTGTTGGGAAGGGGAGAAGATATGAAGGGTAAAAGCAAAACCACCACCACCAACAACAACAAAAACAATTCATTGCCCTGGAATCAAACTGACTCAGATTGACCCTACAAGACAGAGTTATCCTGCCATTTTAGGTTCCTGAGTTCATAAATCTTTAACGCAGCTGAAAACCTCATCTTTTTCCTGCCCATCATCTGGTGGGTTAGAAACGGTGATCTTATAGTTAAGCATACTATGCCACTAGGGCTCATTAATTAATGTTTTTGAGTGAGTTTACTCAGACAGACGAGTGACATCAATTCACTCAGTTGGGGTACCTTTGAGAATCAAGCCTATCAGAAATGAAGGAGGGCAGTTTCCTCGGAGTCTCAGGGATCAGTGGCTTCTTGAGGGGAGCCAGCTGCCCCCAAATAACTCAGAAAAACAAACGCTGCCATGGAGTCAATGGCGACTGACAGTGACCCTATAGGACAGGGAAGAATGCGCTCAGGGTCAGGCACTGTAGTTCTTTACAAGAATAGAAAGTCCGGCCATTCTCCTGGTGTATTCGAACTGCTGACCTTATGATTAGCAACCCAACACGTAACCCTTACACCATCAGGGCTACCAGCTTTCCCTAAAGGTGATATTAAACCTGGGCCACCAAACCCAGAAACAGGGAGAACAAGGTACTTGCCCAGGTTCGGCAAGAGGGGCTACAGTCCCGCTTTTCGGCGTTTTAAAAAAGTCCCGATTTTTGGAAAGAATGCACGACAAGCTAGGAAACGGTCTATTTGGTCCATATAGACCAAATTTTTAATCAAGAACTCCCCCCCACCCCACCCCCGTCAATGGTGTCCCGCTTTAAATCTGGTCACCTTAGGCTACATCTACAAGAATTTGGGGAGATGGAGGCACAGGTCTGTGGTCTAAGGTTGTAGTCAAGGAAAGAAGTTACCATCTCCTTCAGGTATCCCCTCTTTCCATGGTCCCAGGGTCCTGTTCAGCCAAGCACCACGCACAGCCATTTAGTTGATTCCTACTCAGCAGTGACCCAAGTCCAACTTCTCCTTGGTGTTTCTTTTTTCTTTTTTAAAAATCATTTTATTAGGGGCTCATACAACTATTATCACAATCCATACACACATCAATTGTGTAAAGCCCATTTGTACATTCATTGCCCTCATCATTCTCAAAACATATTCTCTCCACTTAAACCCCCGGTATTAGGTCCTCATTTTTCCCCTCCCTCCCCGCTCCCCCCTCCCGCATGAGCCCTTGATAGTTTATAAATTGGTATTTTGTCATATCTTGCCCTGTCCGACGTCTCCCTTCACCACTTTTCGGTTGTCCGTCCCCCAGGGAGGAGGTCACATATAGTTCCTTGTAATCGGTTCCCTTTCCTACCCACTCTCCCTCTACTCTCCCAGTATCGCCACTCACACCACTGGTCCTGTAGGACTAATCCGTCCTGGATTCCCTGTATTTTCAGTTCCTATCTGTACCAGTGTACATCCTCGGGTCTAGCCAGACTTGCAAGGTCGAATTCGAGTCATGGTAGTGGGAGCGAAGCATTTAGGAACTAGAGGAAAGTTGTATTTTTCATCGTTGTTACATCGCACCCTGACTGGCTCATCTCCTCCCCGAGACCCTAAGGCTGTAAATATTTACGGGGACAGCCACATCTTTCTCCAGCTCCAGCAGCTGGTGGGTTTGAACTTTCTACAGTTTGGGGCACTTTTAACCTCTCAGGATCTCTAGAAAACCTTCCCTTACCCTTTCCTAACAAGCCGCATCAAGGTCCATCAGAAACGCGCTTGCGCAGCGGTTTCCGGAAGTCGCCTTTGGAAACCGCAAGGCATCGATGGACTCTGTAATCGACTTCTCGTCTTACCGGCGCTCTATTGTAACGCCTGGCGGCGTTACTTCCTGTGTCTGCCTCTGTTTCCGGCTCTGGGCTCTAACGGGAGGACAAGGCGTCAGGTAGGTCGGAGTCCTTCTTATCTGCTTGTTTCGATTCTCTGGGCTGCTTTTCGGGTCTTTACTCGACTCCCCCTTGTCGGAGCCGGGAGCGAATGATGCGCGGCGGTGAGCTGGGCGCATCTGACCAGGGGACGGACACTGACGGGCTGACTCCACAAGGCCTGGGACCTTGGGAGATTGGTCCCATGTGGGACCGCCTGGATTCTTTTCTGGACAGGGCTTAGAGCTTGTATGTCCGGAGTACTCCCTGGAAAAACAACAGATGCCCTCCACCCCCACATTTAAGCATCCTTGTAACGCAGTGGTTAAAAGTTCGACTGCTGTAAACCAAAAGGTGGACGACTCGGCCTGGATCTTGTCCCATAAAGACAATAGCGTTGGAAACCGTACGGAGTCATTCTGCTCTGCTGTATATGGTCGCTGTAACTCTGAATCGACTGCATGCACGCTCTAGCAACAGTATCGCCACGCGTGTCCCAGGTGTTTGTTAGGAGCCCTCAGTCGGTTCCGACTCAGCGACCTAGGTGCAACAAAATGAAGCACTGCCCAGCCCTGCAGCCTCCGCACGATTGTGGTGCTTGCTTGAGTCCATTGCTGTAGATGCTATGGCAATGCATCTTTTTAAGGCTCTTGCCCGTTTTCCCTGACCCTCTACTTTATCAAGCATCATGCCTTTCTCCAGGGATAGTCCCACCTGACTTGTCCCAAGTAAGACAGAAGTCTTGCCAACTTATAAGAACCATTCTGACTGTACTTCTTCCGAGACCAGATTGTTTCTTTTGGTGGTCTATGGTAATTTCAGTATTCTTCACCAACACCATAATTCAAATGCATCAGTTCTTGGGGCTTCCATATTCAGTCCAGCTTCCACAAGCATATGAGGAACTTGAAAACAACCCTAGCATGGGCCAGGTATACCTTGGGCCTCAAAGTGACATCTGCCCTCTTGAATGCTTGGCTTTTTGATTTCTTTAACCACGAGTATCGATTGTATCCAAGTAAAATTAAACCGCTTTCTTTCTCTATCATGATGATGCTTATTGGTTCTGTTGGGCGGAATTTTATTTTGTTTGCATTCAGGTGTAATCCATACTAAAGGCTGTACCCTTTGATTTTGAAGTCTTCTTCACTTTCAGCAAGCAAGGTAGGGCTATCTAATCCTGATGCAGAGTTGTACTTCTGTAGTCTGGTTTCTGGATTAATTTGTTCAGCATACAGGATACAACCCGACACCCACCTTTGCTGCTCACAGACCATTCCGTATCCTCCTGTTGTGTTTGAAGGGCTGCTTGCGTCTTGGTCTATGTGCAGATTCATCATGAACACTCCTAATTGTTCTAGAATCCCCATTCTTCCCAATGTTATCCATAGTTTGTTATGATTCAGACAGTAATTAACTGGAAAACTCACTGCCATTGAGTGATTCCGATTCAGGATAGGGTAGAACTGTGGGTTTCTGAGAGTAAATCTTTATACAAAGCTTCTTTATCCCAACACAGTAACTAGGTGTTTACAATTCTCTGCGTGTCCAGTAACTGTGGTGGCACGCTTGTTAAAGCACTGTTCTGCTAACCAAAAGGTCACGAGTTGGAACCTAGCAACTGCTCTGTTGGAGGAAAGATGAGGCAGGCAGCTGTGGCGATTAGAGCCTTAGAAACCCCAGGGACCATTTGTTTTGTCCTATGTGGTCACTGTGAGTCTGAGTTAACTTGGTAGTGAGAGGGAGTTGGATGTCTTTTAGCAATTCTTTTTAAAATTGGAGAAGGGTCCTACTTGTTTAAGCCTTTATCACTCCCCCAAATACGATGATAGAAGAGCCTCCCATTTGATCTCCAGTTTGGCCTTTGTTTTTATTGCTTCCTTCACCTCCTTTGCTACAGCATTCCTGTTCCTTCAAGTTGAAGCTAATGCACGTCTTGGAGATCCTTCTCATCCACTTGTTACTTATATATATAAGTGCTGTCTGTGTCAGCAGTTCCTTCCTTTATCAGTGACTCTGCTTCTGTGATCCAATAGGACGGGGTAGAATTGCTCCCTGGGCCGTTTGAGTCTGCACCTTTTCATGGGAGCAGATAGTTTCAGCCTTTGCTCAAGGAGCAGCTGGTCGATTTGAAGAGCAGACCTTTCAATCAGCCCAGTGCTGCTGTACATCAGGAATCTTTTCATTAGCCCAAGTACATTGAATAAAATAATGCTGTTAAAGTGTCGCTAAATAACTGGCATTTGACCAAAGTTTTGAGCCTGACATCTCTTGCTTAAAAAAGAGAGCAAATATTGGATGACTTTTAAAGACTCCTGCTAGGTTGATCCAATGAGAGCTGGAAACCCTTGTGCTATGTCCCCGTGCCACGCTGCACTATGATGCAATTCTCCTTGTTAACAGAATCTGTGTTTACCCTCTAGGTTGTCTGGAAGTGTAACCGAAACCATGGATATCAGACCAAATCACACAATTTACATCAACAATATGAATGACAAAATTAAAAAGGAAGGTATGTGCTTTAAAAATAATAATGATTCAGATAAAAAGTGTTTTCAACCAGAAGTATATTAAGAAATTGAATTGCCCTCATACTTCACCATTCATCTTCCTTAGTGCCTGAACTAATAGTTACCCTGTTCTGCATAAGGATTTTAAGCTTTCTAAAAGAAAAATAGGTAGAGACTGACAATGGGCTGAGTTTGTTTTCCCTCATACAGATTTAGTTGTTTGAAATTACATAGCCAACAGAAATAGTTTGTGTTTTTATTGAAACATGTAACTCTATATCAGTAGTTAGGAGACATTCAGGTGCTATTGTAATGAAGACTTTCATTAATTATTTCATTCACAGATAACTTGTTTCTTTTCTGATTTTGCACAGAATTGAAGAGGTCCTTATATGCTCTGTTTTCTCAGTTTGGCCATGTGGTAGATATTGTGGCTTTAAAGACTATGAAGATGAGGGGACAGGCCTTTGTTATATTTAAAGAACTGGGGTCATCCACAAATGCCTTGAGACAGCTACAAGGATTTCCATTTTATGGCAAACCAATGGTAAGTCCTTTTCTTTTTTTTTCCCTCTCTCATTTTACCTTTAATCACTGTATGGTATGGCAGATTTGTAAACATATGTTTGAAACTTTGACTACTACTTTCTACTTTTCTCTATGTTGGAGGCATACTTCCTAATCAAGGTAAACCTTCAACTTCAAAGTGAACTTAGTTGAATAAGGGATTGAAATATGAATTTCGATTTCCTTATGAGCCACGAGAAGTTGATGTCCTTCATTTCAGAGCTCTGTGAGGGCCTACTGTGCCTGGCCGTATGTAGGTTTGTGACATGCAGAAGTGAACAAGACAAAAATACTTGTATCCTGTGGAGGAATTTGGCAAAGAAGCAAACAAGTAAAGAAGATGTGGCCAGCATTTTCTGAATGTTGCATGTTAAATATTCTCGTCATCTTATATTAAACATCTGAACTACTGTACTATTCCTCCAATTTACCAATGAGAATAGTGGAGCAGAAAGGATCCTACCTTGTCTTTGGAAGCAATGGGAGGCTAACCCCAGTAATATGGTAGAATGTAGTTCTCAACTTCTGCTTTATGTTACCTGGATCCGACTCCGGTGTGCTGAGCCCTGTCGAAATGATGTTGGGTTAATTCTTGTAAGTGCTCTGAAAAAAAACAAAAAACATACAGGGTGATGTGATAACATTGATTGGTTGCTTTTCATTTTATTTTGATTTTTTTTTTCTCTTATTCATTTACTATTTTCATTTTTTTAAATCAGTTTGGGCCAAAAAAAAAGATTGGTTGGTATAGGGAGGATTACTTCTTAGAAACAGTTGTCAGGAAGGGACTTTGAAGAGGCAAGACTTTTAAGCTGAAACTTGAAGAATGAAGAGAAATCAAAGACAGAGAGAAAAGTGATTGCAAAGCTCCCTAAAAGAAGTAGAGTTTAGTGTTTTGAGAAACTGAACAAGGGCCAGTATTGCTTGATCATTGATAATGTGGTGGTTAGGGGATTGTACCTGATGAGGTTGTTTTGAAGGTATGGATAGAAATACATTGGTAGTACTTAATTCAGTTCTCAATTATTAAAGTTCAAATGGGCAAAAAACAACATACATTGGGATATGGTGTTGCCTTAGAATTGCTTTTGACTCTAGCTATTCCATAGGGTAGAGTAGAACTGCTCCGTAGAGGTTCCTAGGCTGTAATCTTTATTGGAACATATCACCAGGTCTTGTCTCCCATGAACAAAATGCAGAATTAAATATAAAGCCAGACCTACTGGACCAATTGAAGAAAAGGACATCCTGCTTGTTAGCGTAGAGGGCCAGTGAAAAAGAGGAAGACCTTCCATGAGATGGACTGACACCGTGACTGCAACAGTGGGCTCAAACACAGGAACGATTGTGAGGACGGTGCAGGACTGGAATGTTTCGTTCTGTTGGCATAGAGTTGCTATGGGTAGACTGACTTGCCAGCTCCTAACAACCCCAGCGAGGAAACATTTGGAAGGAAATTTGAGGGTTGTAAGTAGGTCCACCATAGAAGACAGTTTAACTCAAAAGAAAAATATTTGAATCTCTTGAGTCTAGCTATGTGACAATGCTTTATTTAGGTTAGGGACTTGCACTTCAGCGTTGTTCACATACCAGTAGGACCATCTCCTGAACACTTGTTCTAAATGCAGCATATCAGCCTCTCCTAGACCTGCATCAGAATGCACTTTTACAGTATCTTCCAGTATTTTGAATGCAAATTACAGTTTATGAGCTACTATCCCATAGCAGTGTCTTCAACACATTTCTGCTGTCTCTCAGGTGCTTATTATTTTTGCAGCTGTGGCATATATTGTTACATCATAACTGATAGACTTGTTATGCATCCTTTTGTTTTCTTTAAAAACATTTTATGATGTAAAATGGTGTCATCATTTAAAAATTTTGAATTTGATCCAACAGAAAATCTTTAGTACTTTAACGAGTGTGGTAATACATTCCACATGACACTTTACACAGCTGATTGACACTTTTAGACACTTCCATTGAGAGTTACTGCTACAGTGTGGACACTTGCAACAATTTTCTCCATACTTTTATGGAAAAAGGAGATAGTACAGATGTTTTAAAGTCTATTTTTCTCATATGGAAAATGTATGCTTCTTAATAATACATTTAAACTGGAATTTTGTCTAAGTTGGGACTCCTGCTCCAGTGACCACTCCGTCCAAGCTGACTCAGCAAACTGATGCCTCGTGACTCATAAGCCAGTTTATTTTTATTTGACGATCAGTATAATTTCACAGATATAAACACATCGTGGGAGTGTTTAAAATTAGCTCGCAATGTATTTGTGTACTGAAATTTGAAATATTAATAACAAGAATAACCAGCCTTCAGCATAATGAAAAGTAACCTGTTTTTAAAATAATTCAAACAGCGAATCCAGTATGCAAAAACAGATTCCGATATAATATCTAAAATGCGTGGCACTTTTGCTGACAAAGAAAAGAAAAAAGAAAAGAAAAAAGCCAAAACTGTGGAACAGACAGCAACAGCCACAAACAAAAAACTTGGCCAGGTAAGATGAAAGAAACTTCCTCTTTTGGAAGTTATAAATTTGTTGGGTTTGTCTTCCATGAGCAATGATCTTTGTATATGCATACATGTTTAATGGGTAGATTTTTAGGATACTAAGATGGTTTAAAAATTTGAGTGTTTATATTTAAGTAGCAAATTTACATACATAATTTTACATATGCAGATTTACATTAAACCTGCTTATTTTAATTTTTATTCATTTAATTCCATTTGTCTCTAAAATGTGTTAATACCTACTGGCCTTATTTTCATGTTTTGCTGCTGATAACACTATAGATACTATATTTAATTATGATTACTGTGCTCAAATACTGTTTATGAGTTGGGCTGCTAACCACAAGGTCAGCTGTTCAAAACCAGTTGTTCCTCGGGAGAAAGACAGACATTCTACTCCCTTACAAAGGTATGGTCTCAGAAGCTATCAGGGGCATTTGTCCTATAGGGTCCTTGATGGCAGTGAGTTTGAATTTTTGACTCTGCTCAAATATTTTTCTTTGAATAATCTAAGACTGTAAAATCACATTTAAAGGACTAGATAAAAGGGAAATTATCATTTTAAAATTTTCTACTTCTCAGGGGAAACATAGATACTCCTGGATTTAAAGGAATTATATATCAACTTCACTAAATATAATGTTTGACTTCTGTCAAATTTTTCTTTCAAAAGAGAAAAATGGTTGTTGGTTTCATCCTAATTCTCTATAAATGTTGAGGTTAAATTTTATATGTAGTTTCTAAAATTTAAGGTTAGTCCTTTAAAAAATAACTTGCCAGTTTAATGCATGAACGTGTTTAAGTCAGAAGAAAGGTATACATTTTTAAAGTCAATTGGAATAAGAAATCTATCAAAATGAATTTATTCAGTAAATACAGGTAAGTGCTGCTTTTATAATAGAGGTTGGAAATTTTAACTGTTTACCTATGTTGTTTGTTTGTTTTTAACTTAGGGACTACCAAATTCAGCTAATGCTCAAGGAAATTCAACTGCAAGTCCTCAGGTAATAATATTTTCCATGCAGTACATTGTTTAAAATACACTTGAAAACTAAATTATTAATGAACATCTCTAAAGACAGAAAATAATTCCATCTACATGCATAGTATATTAAAATATAGAGAGCATTTCCAGGTAGAAACACATTGCCCAAAATATCCTTTCTTTGTGAGTGGAGATAAAATCTGACTTTATTCTTTGCTTTCTGGAATGAATATATGACATTTTAAACGCTGTGAGGGCTGAGTGCAAACATTTTTGTTTTCCCCTTAGTGCATATAGAATCAGTCCTTGAACATTGTATAGACACACCTTCACAATTACATTGCAGTCGCATATAGAATCAGTCCCAGAGCATTGTATAGACACACCTTCACAATTTACATTGCAGCCGCATGTAGAACCAGTCCCAGAGCACTGTATAGACACACCTTCACAATTACATTGCAGTCGCATGTAGAATCAGTCCCAGA
>NW_022109491.1:43832958-43863739 GCF_000313985.2 Echinops telfairi
TAGAACCAGTCCCAGAGCACTGTATGGACACACCTTCACAATTACATTGCAGTCCTCTTTGTTCGTTCATTTCCCAATACAGAAGTTTCAGAAACTTCTTACCAAATCTCTCCCTTAAACACTTCAAGTACAAAGTCCCAAGTATAGGTTCATGGTTTTAATACTTGCATAGAGGGCTGTTGTCGGCAAGATCCTTAAATCCAGAGCATTTTTTATACCGTTAAGATTTGTCTCCTCTGATTTAAGTTATTTGCACTGTCTTAGAATATATATTTCTTTTATTCACACATTAATTAATAGTCAGATCACAAAAGAAAAGACTTAATTCTCGGAGGTCATAGCTTGTTCACTGACTGATTTGCAGTTGAGCTTTTTCGGTATGGGTTGCTCTTCTATATCTGGAACCCTCATTAGTTAGACATTGTTTACAACTTCAAAGTGAGGCATCATCTAGTAGTTAATATTGAAAAGCAATTTTTGTTTCTACATCTATGTAACTAGATACTGTGAACACATCATTTACTTGCCCCACACGAAAAAGTTACCAAACAGTGGTTCTCAGAAATAATTCCATATGTTCTCAACTGCTGGGAAGACAGTAAACAATAGTGCATTGTAATGGGGTATCTGGGTGTTACCACTAGAGTAAGCAGTAATAAAGGGGTGGCATTGTTGCCTTCTCTTGTTAGGTTATGATATTCTGATTACTTGTCCTCCACATTACATAATCTTTAATTATGATTGACTTCCTGATGTTCAAAATATAAATATTTAATTGCTAATACGTTTTTTACTGTTATAAATTTGTATTATGTGACTTGAATGCCTTAATTTGTTACTCTTAGGCTTGTATTTCCTTCCCTGGGGTCCTTGTTTTTCAGAATTAGCTTTAGATGTCATAAAATTTTATAAGCCTTTTGCAAACTGGAATGTCACTCTGAAGTTTTGGTTTTAATTAGCAACCACATGGTTTATGATAATCTTTTTATACTTACAAGCTGTTTTTTTTTCTTTCTACTAGGTCCCTGATTACCCTCCAAACTATATTTTATTCCTTAATAACTTACCAGAAGAGACTAATGAGATGATGTTATCCATGCTGTTTAATCAGTAAGTTTTTTTCTTAAATAAGCAAGACTAGATGAAAAAAACAAAAAGAAGAAAGACTCTAGACGAGACAAATAGCACTTTCCCGGGCTGAATTCAGTCATGCATCATACACAGTAGTTCCTAGCAGTACTATTGATTTGGTCTGGAATTAATCATGATTTAAAGCCACTCTAAAAGATTTAGCAAACAAAAGGCTACATTTCCTTTAGCTGGATTCTTTGTAGAATATTATACTTCTACTAGACTAGTATCAGAAAGTTGTTTGATAAGTATAAAGTAGACATTTATGTATTGGATGGCATCTGTCGATCTATCTGTATATTTATACATATGTCCTTTTCCTTGTTTACAGGTTTCCTGGTTTTAAGGAAGTCAGGTTGGTACCTGGAAGGCATGACATTGCTTTTGTTGAATTTGAAAATGATGGGCAGGCTGGAGCTGCCAGGGATGCTTTACAAGGGTTTAAGATCACGCCATCCCATGCCATGAAGATCACCTATGCCAAGAAGTAATATCTGGAGTAGTCTTCTTTAAAGGATGTGACTCTATTTATAACGTTGGTTTCGATAACTTTCAGTTGGGCCATTTTTGTTATTGGAATGAGAGGGGATAGTGAAATTAAAACTTGTTAGCCTCAGTGAGCTGTGAAATATGAAGGTCTTACTTTTGTACAATAAACTTTTTTTATTTTCCAAATATGTTTTGCTTTATTAGCCCTTACCCTTATCATTAAATCTTTTTCTGATCTAGAACCCAGCTTAAGGCATCGGATGGTTTTCTGTTTTTTTGTGTGACTGAGTAATTAGTTTTGTTGCAGCTAATGTTGCATTAACATTGAACCATGTTAAAGTATATTAGATTATAGATTATAGAAGCTGGTCAGTGGCTGCTATACCAGTGGTAAAATTATCATCCTGGATGTTAGAATCAAATGAGACCTGGCCAAGGTCTAAAATTGACCTTTTTATCCTAAGAGAAATGAATTGCATTCTACTAGTAATAATATTCTATTGACCTTTATGTTCAGTGCTCAATTGAACAAGATCATTTAGGATTAATGATATTAAAATGTTTAGGAAACAGAAGGAAAGAAAATGTTTCCTTCAAACTTCAAATTTTGTGACTGACTTTATTAACATTTGCTTATTTTCTCTTGAAACAGACTGTGCATAAGGATTATCTGTGTACTATTTAAGCTCTTTATCAAAAGATATCCAGGAAAGATTTTTAATTATAGTAAATATATTTTTTAATCTTTTTAAAGACAAATAGTCTGACTTTCAAAGGGCTGCCAGTGTGAATTTTTCTACCTCTTATTCTTACACATTTGGTGTTTAAATATTTCTAAAGTTCATTTTCTTTATCATTTGATTTATGTTAGAGACCATGGAGTTAGTGTCCCCTGCTAGTGGAAATGATTAAATCTTTAGAAACAGACTGTTTTCTTCAACTAAAACACAGTTTTAAATGAATGCGACTGATAATTTTTTTTAATATACCTGTTTTAATAAAGCTAAACTTTTCCTTATCACTTAGAATTTTTATTACATAATTGTGGCAAGACTACTTTTGGATTCATTATCACATCACTTTTATGCATTCATAAAGAACTGTAAGACAAGTCATTGTTTATTCCTAAGACCACCACATTCAGAAGCTGATTCTTCTGAACAACCTTTCAATTCAGTACCAGTAGAGTATTAGAAAAAGCATCATTCTCTTGGGTGTTGCAGTAGTGCCACCTGTTATTAAAATTAAGCAATTCTCTATTTTTGTCCTTACTTGGTTTCAGACCAGAAAACAACATCTCACGGATCTCTGGATGAACCCCACTGTCCCCACACCTAATGGCACTGTAGTGAGGAAGTAAAAGACCATTATGGCTGGAGTGGAATGAAAATGAGGACAGGAAAGAGTAATTGGAGGATTATGTGTGTTTTATTTTTATAAATTTCACTGAGCTATAATTCGCATCATACAATTAAGTAGTTCTGTCATATCAAGGGTTGTGCAATCATTGCTGCAATCAACTTTGGAACCTTTTCTTCCATCCTGTATTGATGTTGACTCCCGATTTCCCCCACTCTTCCCCTCCCATGCCCCCAGACAATCATCAGTCCAGCTACTGGTTTCTTAGTCCACCCATACTAGTTTCCATGTACAAATAAACCTACAAAACAAGGGCGAAGAGGTACCAAGCATCAATGATCATATAAAATAAGTAAAATCTCAGTCTAAAAGCAAAGAATATTAAAACCATTCACATTTTTTTTAAAAATTCACATTTTTTGTGAATCTCAATAAGGAGATCAAATAGAAAGATAAGACATCTAGCCTAAGTATAGCTCCTAACATGCACTCTGTCTGGTGTTAGGACTGTTCTCTTTCTTAGCCTATGTGTGCATTGGGGATTTCATCAGAGACTCAATCCACAGAGACACTCTGCAAATGAATTTTGGGTTACCATCATCTGTAACTTTACACAAAGCAGGTGTTTAGAATTCAGAAGTGCATTTGCCCCCTCCAACACAGATATAATCCCTCTTGATCTGAGATCCCAGTAAAGTTCATTAACTACTCTATAGGATTACTTGTTAATTTGAAGTGACTGTAGAACACTGATATATGATGGGAATTAGTTGGTTCCCACTCCCTATCCCCACCCCCTGTGAGAAACTATGTAGTGAGTCCACTTCTCAAGGTCATTTTCTAACAAGGAGTCTAGTGGCATAGTGGTTACAAATGGGCTGCTAACAAGGTCAGCAGTTCAAAACCACCAGCTGCTTCTCAGAAAAAAGACAAGGCTTTCTACTCCTTTAAAGAGTTACTGGCTCAAACCCACAGGGGCAGTTTTACTGCATCTTAGGGGTTTGCTAAAAGTTGGCATGACTGTGGCAGTGAATGAGAGCAAAGGGTGATAGACTAGGCGCTAAATAGGCCTGGTGCTACATTGCTTGGGGGCCCAGATTAGAAAACGACTTGGTTTGGGAACTGGAGCCTGTCTTGTCTTTTGTGCATTATAGTCGTGGACTCAGACAGGATTAGGGTCTTCTGTCATGAGGTATTTTCGTGGTTTCAACATCATGTCTTAGGTATGTGTAGTATACCATTGCGTATCTATACGCCATGGTTTCATTAACATCCTTCAACCAATGGGCATTGGGGCTGCTTTCAGCTGCTTGTTAGTGTGAACTGAGGCTGTGAACATGGGAAGCAGATGTGTGCTTGTATTCTTTTTCTTACTGGGGGATACATGCCCAGCAAAGGTATGGCTGGATTGTGTGGTATTTCTATTCCCAGTTGTTTCAGGGAGCACCATATTGTTTTCCAAACTTGTGTAAATTTACAATCCCACTGGCGATGTATGAAACCTACAATCTCTCCACACGACCTAGCATATGTTCTTTGTTTTTGTTTTGTTGTATTGGGCTATTGTTGCAGGTGTGATGTGATGCCATTGTTTTGATTTGCATCTCCCAAGTGGCTAGTGATCTTGAGCATTTTTTCATGTGTTCGTTAGCCATTTGATCCATCTTCTTGGTGGATTTTCTGTTTATGTCCTTTGCTCGCCTTTTAATTGGATTATTTGTTTTCTTGTAAAATTCTCTGTTTTAGGGATTAGTGCTGTGTCTGTTGTGCTGTTGTAAAGTTCTACCCTATCTGGTTTCTCATTTTACTCTTTTGATGAAATCTTTAATGTGTGTAAGTGTCTTATTTCTAATGTCTCAGGCATCTTTGTCTTCCACTGTCTGCTTCCTTTATTATACTCGATAGACTGTGTATGCCCTACAATAGGGCCCTTAGTTTCCTTGTTAATGACCCTTTTAGCTCTAGGGTTTACATTTAGGTCTCTAATCTATTTGAGGTCATTTTCAAGCAGGAGGTTAGCTGTGAGGCCTGTTTTATTTTCTGTAGATGTAAATCCAGTTTTCCCAGCACTAGGGGCTTTTGTTCTATTTAGGGCTTTGGGGTCCTTCTGGGCTTTTTCTTCTGCTCTATTGGACTATATGTATCTGTCATCATACTAGGCTGGTTTGACTTCTGTGTCTGTGGAATAGGTTTTGAATAGGTGAGTAGAGCAAGGCCTTTTACTTTGTTTTTGCTTTGAAATGTTCTTTGAGTCTGGGGAACAAAAAGCCTGAAGGGATGAAATTAGGTTGTTGTAGTAGGACCGTCCTCTTAAGAAAAAGCAAGTGCACTGTGATGCGAAAAATTCCCAGCACAACTTTCATGGTGTTCTTTTTTTCACCAACTTTGCGGGTTTCCATTTTCCTAAGGCTGCTTCAAAATAATCCCCCATGATTACGCTGTGTCCTTTGAAAAATATCTATCAAGAGTAAAAACAAAAAAATCACTGAGCAAGTTGATTCTAACTCATAGTACTCAACACAATAGAGTAGAACTGCTTCTGAGGGTTTCTGAGAGTTTAAATATTTGCAGGAGCAGAAAGCCACCTCTTTATCTTGCAGAGCAGTGAGTGGATTCAATTCACTGATCTTGTGTTAACCAATGCGTAACCCACCATGCCGTCAGGGCTGCTGCTATTAAGATTCTCTTGGGGATACCATGAAACTGGCTATCATGAGTTGACCTTTTTGCCTTGAATTCAACAGGTCTATCAGATGCCCTTAGAAACCACTGTATTGGTTGGATCTTGTCCTCTGGTTCCTACTAGTACATGTAAGCTGCATCCCCAGTTACCATTAATTCCACAAGATCATCCTTGTTAACTTTGAACTTGCTTAAAAAACTGGTGGAATGATTAATTAGTTCTTTGAGCTAGCTGGTCTCAAAATGTTTGGGACATGTCAAACCTAAAACTGGCTGAGGCTAAGCTGTTCAGTTAAAATTGAAAATGTGATCTATCAAATAGAGAAATGGATAGGAAAGCTGTATCTGAAGTGGCTTTTGGAGAAAGATCTGCAGGTTAAGTAAGGGTCTTTGGTTCCACCAAGCTAGAGGCTCATGGCCATACATATATGAATGGGATTATAATAAAGATGCAGATAAAAGAAAATGAACCAGAATGTTTTTAAAGAGTTATTTAGTTGTCTGAATGTATTGACTAAATAATTTTTCTCCTAACTGGTGGTGTAAAACAGTCTTAAATGTATGATGGAAACAAATATTGGGTATTATAAAAATCCATATGTAACTCTGCCTTCAGACTGGATTTGCTAAGGAGAATTAAGACTTGTTTGAATTCTACCTTACAAATCTGACTAGGTCAGAGCATGTGCACAGGTATAGATAAGAGCTGGAAACAGGGAATACAGGACAGATAAACCCCTCAGGACTAATATGGAGAGTAGCCACACCAGGAGGGTAAGGGTAAGGTGGGAAAAATGGGGGAATAGATCACAATGATCTACCTATAGCCCACTCTCAGGGGGATGGACAACTGAAAAGTGGGTAAAGGAAGACATCGGACAGTGTAAGACATAAAAAAAAAAATTTATAAATTATCAAGGGTTCATGAGGGAGGGAGAGGAAAAATGAGCTGATACCAAGGGCTCAAGTAGAAAGAAAAAGTTTTGAAAATGATGATGGCAACAAATGTACAAATGTGCTTAACACAATGGATGTATGGATTATGATAAGAGTTGTACGAGCCCCCAATAAAAGGTTTTTGTTTTTTTAAAGTCATGTTTGAAAAGAAAGAAGGCTCTATATTTTAATGCAGGAGCCCTGCAGAGTTTGGGGACTTAAACTTTAAGGCCCTCTCAGAATTTTTCCTTTAAAGACCCATAGACCCACCTAGAGCTGCTGAAAGGAAAAGAGGAAAAAATTATTAAAAGATACTTGCATTCACACACACACACACACACACACACACACACACACACACGCAAAAAAAAAAAAAAACCAACACAAAAAACCACCCTTTTTATTATACTATAATTTTTACTTTATCAACTTACCTGTTGGAGCACAGTGGAAAATGATTTTGTAAATTAGTACTTCTTCATTTTGTGGATGATCACTTTTAGGGTCCTGCTCTGATGTTTTATAAGCAACAAAAATGGCCCTTACTGGACCTCTATCCTAGAAACAATGGAGGGGAGAGCCACCTAGACCAGAGGATGTACACTGGTACAGATAGGAACAGGAAACAGGGAACCCAGGGCGGATGATCCCTTCAGGACCAGTGGTGTGAGTGGCGATACTGGGAGGGTGAAGGGAGGGTGGGGTGGAAAGGGGGAACAGATTACAAGGATCTATATATAATCTCCTCCCTGGGGAACGGACAACAGAAAGGTTGGTGAAGGGAGACGTCAGACAGTGTAAGATAATTATAAACTAATAATTTATAAATTATCAAGGATTCATGAGGGAGGGGGGAGGGGGGAGGGAGGGGGAAAATCAGGAGCTGGTCCCAAGGGCTTAGGTGAAGAGCAAATGTTTTGAGAATGATGAGGGCAATGAATGTACAAATGTGCTTTACAAAATTGATGTATGTATGGATTGTGATAAGAGTTGTATGAGCCCCCAATAAAATGATTAAAAAAAAAGT
Organism: Echinops telfairi; assembly: GCF_000313985.2. NCBI lineage: Eukaryota > Metazoa > Chordata > Mammalia > Afrosoricida > Tenrecidae > Echinops > Echinops telfairi. Next base: position 43,840,583 of record NW_022109491.1, read on the forward strand.
TCTGACCCAGAACTCAGTAAAAACCAGCAACCCATTGTCTGTCTTCTCTAATAAAAAGTGAATCTTGAGGGGTAGGGGTTTGATTTTGTTCAATGCCATAGTCTACGTCATTGGCTAGCACAAAATAGGTGCCTAGTACATATTTGTTGAGTTTCAACTTTGGTAACTTCTAGAAGTATCTCTCTCTCTGTTAGAAAGTGTTCTATAAACCAAAAAAAAGTGTTCCTCTCTGCATTGGAAAGATGTCCAGAAACAGAGATACAAACCTAATGTCACTGTCTCTTCCATTTAAAAAAAAAATCATTTTATTGGGGGCTCTTCCATTTTCCATGTATTTTGAGATGGTAAGAAAATGATTGTTGGCGCCTTCTGGTTCGTAAAAAGCCAGCGTTTAACAAAAGTGGTGAAGCGAACAAAACTGTATTCCTGTAGTGCACGTGGTTCTGCGATCAAAGGGCGACTTCCAAGTGACCTCCAACCGCCGTGAAGGACCAAGCTGCCTGCGGCCTTGGAGCACGCGCTCTCGATGGAATGCGGGGTCCAGCGCCATGTTGGCGGTTCCACCTCCGTGGTCTCCGCTGGACCCCCGGCGCCGGGGCTTAGGACAAACCTACTGCCCGGGCCTCTTTCCAGCCAGAGCCGCCCAGCCAAGCGACAGCCCTCGACCAGAGCCAGACACCGAACACTGGGCACCCCAGGACGACAAAGAGAGCTGGGGCCTCTCTACGTCTCTACCCAAACCAAGAAAACAACCAACTCAACGGCCGCCGAGTGGATTCTAACTCAGTGACCCAATCGGGCCAGTAAGACCGCGCTTGTGGACTTCCAAGACCATAAATCTATGGGTGTAGGAAGCCTCTTCTTCCGTCCTGGCAGGAGCTGGTAACTGAACTGTTGGCCTTGCCGGTATCGTCTAACGGCTACTGCACCAGGCCTCCTGCCATCATCCACGCCGGAGCATCATCCCTGCCTCCCAGACTCTCCCTGGGATTTCAACAAGCTTCATGCTAGCCACCATTTCCCCTCCAACCACACTCTTCCACCAGACCTACCAGACAATACTACCAGTGAGCAACGGGGGCGCTGAAGCCTGTCCCAGCACGCAGCCGTTTCCTGCCACTCGGCCACCCCAAAACAAAGCCACGGCCATCGAGTTGATCCTACTCTTCCTAGGCTGTGAATGTTGACAAGCAGATAGCTTCATTGCTACCATTCTTTTGTTTTTGTTTTTTTTAAATTGTATACACTATTTAGTAGTTATGGCTATATAGGCCAAAAAAGAAGTTTACCTTGTTGAGCTAGATAAACTAGCTTCTTCATTCTGAAGTCCAACCTAACTATGGCCTGGGCTCCTGCCTCCACGCTGTTCCCTCCAGGTGCAGAGATGGGCATGGCCAGGTGCCTTTTCAAGTGGGCTTGTCTTGAGGCTGGTCTCTTAACATTTAGTGTGTTTGGGTTCTTTATTTTATTCCTCATCCATGGTTGACCCAGAAAGGTTAGGATCATGTAGCTCAGGGCTGAGGGTTCCTAAGGGGCAGCCAACCCTCCCCCAGAGCATTGTCTTCTGTCTGGAAAACTCTCTGGTCTTTTACCAGACCACTGGGCAACCAGAAAGATAACTGAGCCTCCTTAGGGAGGGACTTGGAAAGGACCAGGGTTTCAAAACAGGGCTAACTGTACTTGCGCTTTCGTATATCGCCTCTGCAACCAAGGAAATTAGGTCCTCGCTCACTTGACTACTTTCATTAATGTTTTATTACTGTTGTCCTGCAAAAGGGGTCTGGATGTTATTTCAGTTTTGTTTACTCCAAGGTCAGACTATATGCAAGGCCAAAAAAAAAATTTTTTTTTTTAAATCGCCCCTGAACTATTTCATGTCAAACTAGGCTATTGTCTGCATCGAACCAAACTCATTTTAAATAAGGTCTGATGTGTGCATAAGATAATGTGTACGCACCGTTCTTAAGTACTGCTAGCAGCAGTCGTTACTTGCCATCAAGGCATTTCAGACTCTTGGTGAGTCGTGTGGCCAGAGAACTGCTTCGTGTGGTTTTCCAGTTCCGATTTCCAAGGCACCTCCTCACTAGGTTGACTCAAAGTGCCAAGCTTTAGGCTTGTCGGTGAGTCCTTACCTGGGGGACTTCTAACGCTCAGAATGAATGAAAGGGAAATGTCAAAGATGCGTGCATCTATAGAACTTGATCCCACTCCCCGGCTCTTCTAAGTAAATCTCTTGCCCCAGCTGACAAATTGCATTGTAACAAAATTATTTGGTGCTTCTCTTTCCCCTACATGCCAAAATCTAGCTTCTTTTTTTGGCTCAGCTGCATCCCATTGGAGTCCTCTTCTTTGGCTGTGGGCCGTCATTCTGAGTTGAGGTGTCACTGCTTTAGCTTGCTGGCAGAGCCTCTAATGGGACACGTGCAGCTTCTTTAACAATTAAGATTCCCTGGAGCCCAGGGGCCCCCAAACTGGACTTCCCCTATCTGAAATCAGTGAGGAGCTTGTCCTGGGTCAAAGTCGCCAGTCACCTGCCATGCAGGCTTTCTTACATTTAGAGCAGGTCTTGTGCCATGGAAAATTACTGGCTCGAACGCCCCTGGCAGTTCCAATTCTGATGACTGTTGGCATGGACCAACTACTCCTGATGCTGGGATCCTGAGTCCTTTTTTCCTCTTGGTTTCTTGCCCCTGAGGCTGCTGTCCCCCAAGGGAGCCATTTCCTAGCCTTCTCTGGACTATTCCTTGGGCTGAAACTCTTGCTGTTCCCCAGGAGGTGGGGCATCTTTAGAGGCTTTTCTGGACCATTTTTTTAGGCTGAAACTCTTATCATCTAAGGGCCTCTGCCCTGAGCTTTCTCAAGACCATTCTTTGGGCTGAAACTCTTGCTGTTGCTCAGGACGGGGCATCTTTAGAGGCTTTTCTGGACCATTCTTTAGGCTAAAACTTTTGTTGTTGCCTAGAGGGTATTTCTACTATTCTTCCGGTTAGCTATACCACACCCATAGGTTCAAGGACCCTCCACATAAATCCAAAATGTCTTTTCTCTTTCACTACTTGTTGCAGTTACATAATTTCATGTCAAGTTGATAAGACTAGGAGGAGAGCCTCGCCTGTCAATCAGGATACAGCTTCACCTTCTTGTTGACAAGACACACTGAGCCATGTGGAGACCTGAGCCGGCCTTGTGATTCCTTCACCACCATTGGGTCAAAAAGACTTCACCCAGCAGCCTGTGATCTTCCTGCATTCTGCATCATTGCATGTGGCTGTTTGAGTCTGAAGAGAAATTTATGGCTAGTATCAGACTTATGGGCTAATATCATACTTATGGACTTGATCTGGACTGGGCTGAGATGTTCTCTTAATATACAATTACCCTTTGAAATAAGCTCTTATATGAGTGTCTCTGGATTTGTTTCTCTAGTCAACCCGGCCCAAATCATTATGGTACCTTGGGAGACTTATGGTACTGGAGAATCAAATCATGAAGATGGAGAGTGGATGCTCATTTGACCTGCTTTACAGCAGTTTTCATCTTTGGTAGTCAGAGGTCAGATATGACCATGCAGTTTACTGGATGTTTCTGAAAAAGACTCCGGAAGTGAAGGTTTTGTTTCCTATAAGTTATTTTTGGTTATTCTTGTCTGAAATGGTGAAAATGGTAAATGTAGATTTTGGGCTTGGGGACCAAAATGACCCCTTGAACTTCACTGAGACCATGCACTTATTCGAAATGGGCAGCAGAAGGTCCAGCCCTGGCTTGATGCAGTCAGAGGTCTAAGGCCATTTTGCATATGAATGGGATAGTTTAGATAAGGATTTAATTTGACTTAAGAATTGAGTTTAGCATCTGGCTGTACTAGGTTTATACTGTTTTCTTTTGCCTACTGTTATATAATTTGTGATAGAAATGATTGATGGGAAGTAAAAATAGAGAGTTTGTAAGCCTGCTTGCCTTCATCACTAAATTGGATCTTTACTTGAGTGTAGGGGACACCTGCAAAGAAGTTCTTTGAAATCATAAGCTCCACCCAGTGCTTTGAGTGCTCCAGACATTGGCATTTGAAAAGATTTGCTGAGAGAGCTGTTGACAGACTGAAAGAAAAAGGAATCCTTTGGCTTTTTGAATTTTGAACTAGTGGTTTGTGCCTGAAGCTGGAAAATCCTGGAGCCATGAAGGAACTCTCTAAGACTGAACAGTTAAAGGGCCTGCAGGCACCCTGCAATGCTTGCTAGGTGACCACCTGGATCCACTTGTTGAGTGAAATGGGAGAAACACAGAAATAGAGAAACAAGTTGAGTCTGACCACTGGCACCCGTGGACCTGGTTCACAGCGACTAGAGGAGAAGACGAAAGTGGGTTGGCTGCTCTGAAGTTTCAAGAGTTGTGCAGAACCTGAGCCTTTGTCATGACCTAGCCCAAGGGGGCTAGGGCTGTTGAGAATTTGTGACAGGGCCCATGGTCAAAAGGCGAGACAGCCAATGGGCACCCTGGTGAGGCTAAGTGAGGCGGCATCCCACATTGAGTTGACCAGACCCCGACCAGATGAAGATGAGATTTTTAAGCCTGTGAATTGGTGCATATTGCTGCTGATATGGATGGCCTGTCTTGATTTGACATTGCTTTGAATACTGACTCACAAGGTTCCAACTGTAATGAAGATTCTTCACATCAAAGAACATGCTGTGTCCTCAGAGCACTGGGTTGATATGAATGGGCAGTATAGAAATTGGATACCCAAAATTGAGGGGGACAAAGGCATGAAGGGGCTGGCTTACAAACTTTCATGGGTGTGGGGAATATGTTCACAGGATTATGGTGTAAGTGTTCACATAACTGCAATTGTTAAATAGAGAATATGTTTTGTTTTGTTTGCTTATAGAATGCTTAAATGAGCCTGCCACATTTTGAATTGTATGAAATTTAGATTTATCTTGTTATGCACAGATATGATTTTATTGTTTTGTTTAAAAAGTATGTGTTATTTCAACACAAAGAAGGGGGAAAAGGGGAAAATGTGTACATGAAGTGTACAGTCGGCATCACTGCCCTCTGTTTTGTGAGGTGGAGGACTTTGTGGACTGGTGTTGGGTAAATGGGTTAATGTTGGACTTGTGGGCTTGGGCAGCACTGGGTTGGGATGTTTTCATGATGCACCTTTTCTTTACATAAAACTCTCTTATACATGAGTTGCTGTGGATTTGTTTCTCCAAAGTACCCAGACTAATACAGTCACACGCCCCCCGCCCCCAGGGGAATGAACAACAAACCATGGGGGAAGGGAGACAGTGATTGGTATAAGAATTGAAATTATAATTTATCAAGGGGTTGCGGAGGAGGGAGAGGAAAAAGAGCTGATACCAAGGGCTCAAATTGAAAGTAAATGTTTAGAAAATAATGATGACAACATATGTACAACTATGATACAATTGATGTATGGGTTATTTTAAGGGCTGTATGAGCCCCCAATAAAATGATATATTAATAAAAAATTTTTAATTAAAAAATGATTATTTACTTTCCACAACCTACCCATTCTTTCCTCAACAGAAGACTTGTAATTCTAAAAGTCCTTTTATCAATTATGTAAATCAGGATATATAATAATATGCACTTATTTTTATAGTTTTAGACTAATAATATTAGAAAACTAATTGCTAAAGAGAGTGCTCATTTTCCTCACATATTTTTTAACAGTTTTATTGGCACTTCATCCACACGTCACACAATTCAATACTTCAATAATATCAAAAACAAAAATCACAAAAATCTAAGTAAAATAACAGCAAAGACAAGATAATTTACAACAGGAGCTCAGCTCAAAAATTTTCAAGGATCAAAGACACCAACAACACCACACCCATCTACACCACACAGCAAAGTGACAGTAATAAATCCATACCTATTAATAATGACACTGAATTTAAATGAATTAAAAGCACCAATCACAAAGCAGCAGATTGGATAAGAAAGCAAGACATACCAATATGCTGTTTGCAAGAAACACACGTTAGATAAAAGATCAATACAGACTAAACTCAAAGGATGAAATAAAATATATCAAACTAATTGCAAACAAAAAACCATAAGTGCCCCATCTTCATCTCTGATAAAATAGACTTCAAGGCAAAACCCATCATAAGAGACAAAGAAGGACTTGCATATAAATTAAAGGGACAGTTGAACAAGAAGGTATAAACATAATAAACACCAATGCACTGAATGAAAGACATTGAAAATACTCCAATCACACCCTTATAAAGTTGAAGAGAGAGACATTACTACAATAATAGTAATGACATGACTATTGACATGATTTCAACTCACAGTGACTCTATGCACAAGATAAGGAAACGATGCCTGGTCCTATGCCACCCTCACAATTACTGTTCTGTTTGAAACCATTGTTGGAGCCAATGTGTCAGCTTATCTTCTTGATGGTCTTCCTCTTTTCTGATGACCCTCCACTTTGTCAACTATGATGTCTTATTCCAGGCACTGATCTCGTCTGATAACATGACCAAAGTACATGATACGAAGTCCTGACTTCTTCCCCTCAAAGGAGAATTCTGACTGGACTTTTTCCAAGATAGATTTGTTTTTCTGGTAGAAGAACAATGAAGCAAAACACATATATCATACCATGTACAAAAAGGAACTCAAAAAGGATTCAAGACCTAATGTAAACCCTAGCATGATGAAGATCATCAAGTTTAAAAAAACCAGAACCTTAAACACCTTAATACACAGCATAAACACACCAGGAAACAAAACATACACAGAGTGGAAGCCAAGGTAGAGGACAATGACCTTGTCCAGTGTCCTAAAACAGTAGTCTAGTATTAATCTCTGATAAAATAGATTTCAAGGCAAAATCTATCATGAGAGACAAAAGGATATTGCACATTAATTGATAGCAGAAGACACTTATCCACATCAAAGGACTTCATCAAAAGTATATATATATGTATATATATAAAAGAACCTGTAGACTGAGAAAAATTGGGGGCAATGATATATCAGACAAAGGATTAATCTGTAGAATTTACAGAAACTGCAGCAATTCATCATGAAACAGATGAACAATCCAATTTAAAAATAGGCAGAGAGCAATGATTGTTCACCACAGAAGGCATGAGAAGTGGTCAATAAACAAGTGAAGAAATCCCGGTGATCACTTGCCATTCAAGAGATGCAAATAAAAAACAACGATGAGATACCACCTTGCACTCCCCTTGACAGAAAGATTTTTAAAAACAAAGAGAAAACTCAAATACCAGAGAGGGTGGAGAGATTGGAACACTCACACTGTGCCGTGGGACTGTAAAAACTATACAACTGCTCTGGAAAGCGGCCTGGTATGTCTCCCAACAACTGGTAGTAGAAATGCCACATGACCCAGAAACCTCCACTCAGACTATGTGTTAGACCAGGTTGACTCGAGAAACAAATCTAGTGACACTCATCTGTGTCAAAGAAGAGCTTTATATCAAGAAGTCATTATATATGAAGAAGGCATCCCAACCCCAGTCCAATTCAAGTCTCTAAGTCCCTCTTCAGACTGATGTAGCTACGTGCAATGATGCAGAATGCAGGAAGATCCCAGGCCGGTACAAGGTCGGCGGAAACTTGGCAGAACACTGTTAGCTCCCAGAGTCAGGGACAGAGTCCCATCAAGCAACAAGGTGAAGGGTTGGGAGAAGGAGGGGAGAGGTTCCCAGAGTTCTCTAAGAAAGTCACACCCCAAGGAGGCATCATCAGACCTGATGATAGACCCTTACACTTTTTTTCAGTTTTTAAAATTTTTCATCTCTTTTATTAGAGATCCCAGCATTCATTTTTCTTTATGACTTGAGTAATTGACATCAGCAGCAACCGAGGATTGTTATAAATTGATTTTTTGTATGTATCTTTTAAAAAAATTATTTTAAAAATCCATACATTGAATCACGAGCCATACATTGATTGAATTAGGCATGTTTGTATATATGTTGCCTTCATTCTGTTCTAGAAATTTACTTTTTATTGGGCCCTTGGTATCGGCTCCTCTTTTTTTGTTCTTTGTCCCTCTCCGACTGCCCCCCACCCTCATAACCCCCTGACAGATTGTACATTGTTGTTATTTTCATCTCTCACACTGACCACTGTCTCCCCCCATGTTTTCTGTTCTTCCCCCTGTAGAGGGGTGTATGGTTATGTGTCGAGTATAAATTGATATTTGAAAATTGCTCAAAGGAGGGAATGTGGGGTGGAAAGGGGGAACCGATTACAAGAATCTACGTATAGCCTCCTCCCTGGGGGATGGACAGCAGAGGGTGGAGGGAGATGTAGGACAGTGTAACATATGACAAAATAATAATAATTTATGAATTATGAATTGTGAAGGGTTCATGAGGAAGGGGGCTGTGGGGAGGGAGGGGGAAAATGAGCAGCTGATATTAAGGGCTCAATTAGAAGACAAATGTTTTGAAAATGATGATGGCAACAAATGTACATATGTGCTTGACACAATGGATGTATGTATGGATTGTGATAAGAATTGTATGAGCTCCCAATAAAATGATTTGTTTTAAAAAGGTGGCAGGACAAGCTATTAAAAATAGCTTTATTGAGATATAATTCACACATCATATATTTCCATAATTCATTCATATTAAAATAGTTGTATAATAATCACTAAAACAGAGGTTTTGTAGTATGCACTTTTCCCTCTAGGTGAGCATCAAGCAACTCACTCTGAGTTAGTGCACCCAGTGGCGTCACCTGGGAAGGTTCTTTGGTCACAGTGAATTTTTCCATAAAGGCAGTTTCACTGGAACCTCCTTTTCTTGTGATGGCCTGTTTAAGAGAACACTGTGTGACTGTGAAATTGTGTTTCCTGCTTGGTAAAAATGCTGTAGAAACTGTTGTGATGCTGAACACAGTGTACAAGGGCAGCACTATGGGAAAAAACTTGTGTATGAGTGGTTTTCTCATTTCAAAAAATTGAAATGTCGATTGATGACAAACCTCATTCTGTGTCTCTGTTAACTTTCCAAAGAGACAAAAATGTCAACGAAATTCATGCATTTGTGCTCAAAGACCAACGACAGATATTGAAGAGATTGGGAAGTAATCTGGACTATTTTGGAGCTTCATTTAACAAATTTTAGCCAAAGATTTTGTAATAAGAAAGGGCATTGCAAAATATATACTTCAGGTTCTGACTGACCAGGAAAAAGAACGCCGAGAGGTACATGCCTTGCTTTGAAAGAACAGGTCCAAAGTGACCCAGATGTTTTTTACAAGGTCATTAATGGTGACAAGACATGGTGCTATTCTTAAAACCTTGAAAGCAAACATCAATCAAGCCAGTGGAAGATGCCATCATCATCACACCCAAGAACAGCTTGTAAAGTGGAATCAAAGATCAAGATGATGCACATTAGTTTTTTTGAAATGAGGGGGATAGTGTATTTGGAGTTCATTCTACCAGGTCAGACTGTTAATTGAGCTTTCTATTTAGAGGTTCTGCATAACAGTGTGTGATAAAAAACAACCTGATTTGTGGCAGACTGGAGACTGTTTTTGCCACCACAACAATGCACCTGCTCTTGCAGCCATCTCAGTGCACCCGTTTTTGGAAAAAAAAAAATCAGCATGCCTCTCTTGCCCCACACACCTTACTCACCTGACCTTGCTCCTTGTGACTTCTTTTTGTTTCTGCAAATGAAGAGGGTCATGAGAGATAGCAATTTGATGATGTAGAAGAGGTGAAGGAAAAAAAAGAGGGAGGTGCTGTCAGCCATCCAAGCAGATGAGTTTGAAAAATGTGTCCAATAATGGAATTGCAGATTTGACAAATGTATTAAGGGTAATGGAGAGTATGTTGAAGGTGATAAGGTTATTTTATATAAAAAATTTAATTCATAGCTTTGAAAAAAAATCCATTATTTTGGGGGTACCCCCTCATAGTGCTACAGCAAATGTGGTGAAGAAAGTAGATGGTGCCTGGCTATCAAAAAGATTAGTGTCTGGAGTCTTAAAGGCTTGTCTTAAAACAAGCAGCCATCTAACTGTGGTGTCAACTAAGTCCACATGGAGAAAGATACCAACCAGGCTGTGTAATCCAAGGATAATAAATAAGAAAATCCAATTTGAAAGGAGGGAATGAAATCGGAGCTTAAATTGTGAACACCCAATTTGCAGAAGGCTATGGATGACAGTGGAAGCCAAAGATCCCTACATGGATTAAGCCTTTCTGACCATAGTCAAGGGATGTGAATATCCTTTATATCAGAGTATTCTAAACTTGATTATGGCAGATGTAATTAGGTTAATATGGAATACCTAAGGACAAACTTTTTTGATGTTATTTGATATGTTGCTTAATAAGTTGTTTAAATACAAAAGGATGATCTGAAATATAAAGCCCTGCCTAATTCACAATAAAAAGTTTTGTTTTTTTTTAAGGAACAGCATTGCCAGCATATATATATATACATACTCACTTATGTTAATTCACAATAGCAAGGAGATGGAAATAACGCAAATTTCCCTCCATCAAAGAATGCATAAATAAACTTTGGAACATAAAACAGTGGGATACTACACATCACTAAAGAATAATGTTGAAACTATGGAACACTTCATGAGATTGATGGATGTAGAGGACCCCGTCGAGCGATGTCAGTAAAACACAAAGGACAGATATCTTATGGGACCACTATTATAAAAAATTAAGGTGAAATTTATCATGCTGACCAATAAACAAAACAGCTTTCGATGGTTCCCAGAGGTAGGAGGGGAAGGCGGTGATGGGGAAGTGATAAGGTAGAGGGGAAGGCAGGTGTTGATTTGGTGAAAGGGAGGCTAAAAGTCGACAGAAGTGAGATGGGAAAAAGTGGGGTGGGCAAGTTATGGGGAGAGTTGATAAATTGCTGAAGTTGTAGAATAAAAATATAATAATGGGCTATGTAAACTCCCATCTAATTTACAATAGAAGTATAAAAGAAAAGGGGGAAAAAACTAGAGCTGGAGTGGATTTAAGAGTAGTCCATTCGGAGGCGTTTTTGTGTATTAAGAGACATGGATTTTGATGTTCTTGAAAATCAGATGCTAAATAAATCCTAGAGCCAGTAGATGGTTTAGTGAAAGCCAGAGGGCAGTGGACACCTTCCCACTGGCCAAAGGCCTCTACTCAGGCATTCCGTTTTCACATAAAAGGAATGAGCATTGAAGTCTGCCCCATTTCCAATCCAAATGAACTAGCAAAAACCATCAGAAAAGAAAAATGGCCAAAGAAGATTTTTGCTTTTCCTCCCAGGTCTTATAGCCATTTGCACTGTGCATGGAGCACTTATGGACAGGCTTGCTTCCAAGAAGCTCTGTACAGAAGAGAAGTGTGCCTGTAAGAATTGTTTCTGCGTTCTCCTCATCTTTCTACTTTGTAACTGAAAACACATTCACTTGTTTCTGTCCGTGTGGTTTCTTTATTTGGAGAATTTGCTTGTCTAACGTTTTGGCAGATGCTGCTTTAAGCCTTAGTTATTTTACTCTTCTTGAATTGAACCTGAGCCATGTGTTCTGAGGTCTGGGTCACCCTGATCTACCAACTCTGTAATGTGCTTTGCCTTTTTATTAATGTTATAAAATGCAGGGGCCTAAAATGCAATCATTTCAATTTTTTCCCAACAGGTATGATTTTGATGGCCATAGCTCAAGAAGTTACAGAGGCACAGACTGTAGACTCACTAAATGTTAAAAAAAACAAAAACACCTGGCAGCAGATTTGTATTTTTTCAAAGCTGGTAAAAGAAAATGCAGCTGGAGAGTTTGGGGCTGGCAGCGTAGGAGATTACTAGAAAATATACATGTCGGGGGGAGCAGGGAGGGAGGGGAAAATGAGGACCTAATGTTGGGGGTTTAAGTGGAGAAAAGTGTTTTGAGAATGATGTACAAATGCGCTTTACACAATTGACGTATGTATGGATTGCGATAACAGTTGTATGAGCCCCTAATAAAATGTTTTAAAAAATTTTTTTAAAAAAAGAAAATATACATGTCTTGATATAGGTTGCTCATGATATTTCTTCTATTACCCATGTTTAATGTATTTTAAGCTTTAAAAACCGTTCAGAAAAATGTTGAGATTATAAATGTATATCCTGGCCAGGTTGGCACAATAAACTACCTCAATTCAACCCTTGCCAACTTGGCACGTGTACATAATTCTTTAGCCTCACAATTGCAATTAAGTAATATCTACACCTTAATCCTATTATCCTGTGAATATGCTCCCCCACCTATGAAAGTTTGTAAGCCAACCACTTAATGCCTTTATCCCCCCAATTTTGAGTATCCAATTTATATACTGCCCACTTACATCAACCCAGTTCTCTGAGAAGACAATCATATTTTTGACATGAAGAGTCTTCATTCCAGTTGTAACCTTATGAAGTCTGCATCCATAAGCAAAGTCAAATCTGGACAGGCCATCCATAAAGTCAGCAATAATATGCACCAGTTCACAGGCTCAAAAATCTCCATCTGGTGGGTTCTGGTCAACTCAATGTGGCTGCCTCCCTCAGCCTCCACAGGGAGCCCATTGGTTGCCTTGCCTTTAGACCATGGGCTCTCACCAATACTCAACAAGCCTTGCCCCCTCGTGCTTGGTCATGAACTTTAGACCAGTCAACCCACTCTCATTTTCTTCTTTGTTTTCCCCTGTAAACCAAGTCCACAGGTATCAGTGGCCAAACTCAACCTGCATTTCTCCCACTTCCACTCAACAAGTAGATCCAGGTGGTCACTTAGCAAGCATTTCAGCCTGCTCACAGGCTCCCTTTAACATTCAGTCCCAGAGAGGAGTTTTCTTCTTGGTTCCAGATTTTTTCCAGCTTCTGACAAAGACCACTGGCTCCTGAGTACTCCAAAGCACTGGGTGGGGCATATATATTTCAAAGCTTTCTTTGCAGGCATGGCCTAAACCCATCTAAAGATCACATTTTAATGGCTAAAAGCAAGTGGGCTTACAAACTTTCTATTTTCATACTTCCCATATTTTTCCCCAGGAAACAATTGAGTAAAGTGTGGCTTTATCTGACCTCTGGCTAGACAAAGAAAAGCTACCATGAGGGAGAGGTCAAACAAACATCTACTCTCCATCTTATGATTTGTTCTCTAGTACCCCACCCCCAAAGTACCATAATGTGTTAGTCTGGGTACTTTAAAGAAACAAATCCACAGAAATTAATATGCATAAGAGAGAGTTTTATATAAAGGTTAAGTGCACATCAAGAAAACATCCCAACCCAGTGCTGCCCAAGCCCACAATTCCAACATTAACCCATTAACCCATATGTCCAACACCAACACACAAAGTCCTCCTCCATCTCACAAAACACACACTATGATGCCGACTGCAGGAGGAAATCCGAGTCAGTGAATGTGTAAGCATCTCAGCGCTGGCAAGGGTCTCCACACAGGTGCTCCAGCACCCAGGGCTGCATCGGGGTGGGTCCACATGACTTCTCCTCAGGGATGTGTTGCAGGAAGTCAAACTTCACAGCTAAAGCAGGGAACTGGCCAAGGCAGCTACACCCTGGTGCAACCATCACAAAGCAACAGACCAGAGAACTCCAAAGGCGAGGCTCGCCGAGCCATTTATCCCTCCGCCCTTCAATTAACCCCACATATGTTTTTCGGGCAGGTTGGCACAATAAACTACCTCACCCCCCAAAATCATACATATGTGCTAAAATTTCATTTTTAAGAAATGAAGTTTCTTAACAAAGCCAAACATAGGTTACTATGATGTTTTGTCAAGAGAGCCAAATACAGTTTGAATCTTATTTTAAAATGTCTAAGAGGATCTATCAAGTAGAAAGCATCAGTGTTGGCAGTCCATATATGTTTCTGTATTCTTTTAGGGTACTTTAGCACCCTCTTTAATTCCAAAGTTTCTGCTTCTTTCAGTTAAAACATTCAATGTGACGAGGCAGCTAGAGAGGAAGAAAGCAGGCGGTTTGCTGCACTTGCCTGTATCACCGAAGACAGGGTCTCAAGTAATAGTCAAATCATTTAAATATATGTTCATTTGAGAGATATGATACCGCTAGGATAAAATATTCCTTTTTTAACTTTGTTGTATATATGTATAAGCTCCAAAAAAGTTTTCAGACAACTCGCAAGACGGTATAACATAAAAACCAGTGCCACTTGTTCAGAGTTAATTCAGATTCATGTTGATCTCCTGTGTGGGTCAGAGCAGATACATTCTCCATAGGCTTTTCAATGACTTTTTTTCCCCTCAGAAATAAATTGCTAGGTCTTTCTTCCAAGGTGCTTCTGGGGTGGCCTCTAATTTTCATCCTTTCAGGTAGCAGGCAAGCATATTAGCTGTTTGTAACACCTAGGAACTCCTCCATAAAGTAATGATAAGTTGGTGAGACCACAAGATTGGGGCCCAGTGCCTATACCTGAACTTCAAATTTATCTCTGAGCCCTCTGGAATCCGGAGTGAAAAGGGAGGCGTTCATAGTTACGTAATAATTTCACGCTCTCAATAAAGAGGTATGCATGAAAATTTCTCAGAAGAAAATTTATTTTAGCTTTACTCCAACTGTTTCTGTATTGGAGGAGCACTCAGGTCTGTGGTAATGGTCATGAAGATGAGCTGTGTCTGCAGCCCCTTGGTCCAAGGGCAGCGTGTATACAGGGAAGTGTCCATAGTAAGCATCTCAGAGGGGCCAAGGAGGACTCACATGAGCTGGGGTAATGTGAGCTGATTTAAAAGATGCTTCATGTACCTTCTGTGATACGTCAAATCCCCCAACTTCCAGCAATCGCTTCAGAACTAATAAAGTTTTAAGGAACATTTATAATTACTGCTGATGACAAAGTATGCCCGCCCCTTTGCCCTTTTGGTTTAGGTCTAAGTGTTCTTAGAATGGAACCAAATCACAAAGAAAGATAAAATCCAAAATAACATTAACTGAGTCTTATTATGGTTACACTTATTTAATAAAGTTACATTTGGAAAAAATTAAAGCACCTGCATTTAATAAAACTAGAGCATTCTGGAAAAATCCTTTTTTTTTTTTTTTCAATTGTTCTTGTTTTTTTAAAAATCATTTTATTGGGAGCTCTCACTGATATCATAACATTCCATAGTTCAATCACATCAAGCAGTATTGTGAAATTGCTGCTGCAATCGGTTTCAAAATATTTTCTTTCTTCTTGAACTACTTGATACCAGCTCTCCCTTATCCGCTCCCTCCCCTGACATACCTATCAGGAACCCTTATTTTTTGGTCATATCTTACATCATCCAATGTGTCTGTTTTTTGTTCCCCTCCAGTAGGGTTATACAGTCATCAGTGCTATCAGTTCTCCCTTCCCCCACTTCCTCACCACCACCACCCCTTTTCCCATACCCTCAGGGAACAATTACTCTTGTTACTGTTTCTGAAGAGTTATCTATCTTGGCTTTCATGTACTGAGCTATGTTAATTATACAAATAAACACACACACACAAATCTAGCATGATTAAGGATGTAAAACAGATACAAACCATAATAGAAAGGAGAGGAAATCCTAAAGAACTAGAGGATAGTTATGTATATCACTTCTGTAACATACCCTGGATTTACCATCCCTGTCATGTGACCCTTCTGAGACGGACTGTCCAATTATCTTGCAGGTGAGTTTTGGGTCTCCACTACATCCAAGCTACTTCAGATCAATTTGGTTGCTTGTTTTTGAACATCTAATACGTATTCCCATCGACACTTCATGATCACACAGGCTGGTGTGCTTCTTTCATGAGAACTTCTTCCATGTGGGCTTTGTTGCTTCTCTACTAGATGGCCACTTGTTTTAACTTCAAGTCTTTAAGACACCAGATGCTATATCTTTTGATAGCCAAGCACCATCCACTTTTTTCACCACATTTGCTTATGCACCTATTTTGTCTTCAGCAATTTTGCCAGGAGGGTGAGCATCACAGAATATCAGTTTGTTAGAACAAAGTGTTCTTGCATTGAGGGAGGGCATGAGCAGAGGCCTGAAGTCTATCCACTATCTCAGTTTATTGCCATATAAATATATGTTCCTAGTCCAATACCTCTATTTTTAGGAATTAATGTATTTACATATGTACACACCTATGTTTATACCTCTATCCATAGCTTTGCTTCCTAGATCGTTCCTGTTTCCTTTAACCTTCCTCCTGCCCCACCATCACTACTTACGCCTCTTAGTAATTCCTCTCTGCTAGATTGCTGTTTGCTCCAACACCCCCAGGGTCTCTATGTCCTCCTTGTTGTTGGTTTTAATTCCCTAGTTGTTTCTCTGTCTCTGGCATTATTTGCACACTGCTCCCTTTCCCCACCTCCTCCCTCAAGTCCCTCCAAGACTGTTGGTCCTTTTGCTTTCTCCTCGAGCTTGCTTTGCATGGTTGTGTTATATAATAAGTAGGCAAGCCAACAATATCAAAGACCAAAAGAAAAAAAAAAGATAGAGAAAAAGAGAAAAAAACCACACATAATTCCAGGTCTGTCCACTAACCTTTATGACTATCTCTCCACTGGACCGGGGGGAATTCCTGGAGCTTCCCCTCCTGGCCTGAAGTCTAACATGGAGAAATCCATAAAAAGATTGGGCTACAACAAGGCTGGGCCCAATTAGCCAAACTGACTTCCTTACTATAAGTGTATTAATCTGGGTGCTTTAGAGAAACAAATCTACGGAAACTTATATATAAGAGACAGTTTTATATAAAGGTTAACTGCACATCAAGAAAACATCCAGACCCAGTGCTGCCCAAACCCACAAGTCCAACATTAACCCATATGTCCGACACCAATTCACAAAGTCCTCCTCCATCTCACAAATCAGACGCAATGATGTTGACTGCAGGAAGAAAGCCCAATCAGTAAGTGTGTAAACATCTCAGTGCTGGCAGGGGTCTCTACACGGGTGTTCCAGCACCCCGGGCTGCATTGGGGTAGGTCCATGAGGCTTCTCCTTGGGGAGGTCTTGCAGGAAGTGAGCCTTGCCAGTTGAAGCAGGGAACTGGCTAAGGCAGCTGCACCCTGGTGCGACCATCACAAAGCAAGAGACCCCAGAACTAGAAAGGCAAGGCTCACGGAGCCTTTATCTCTATGCCCTTCAATGAGCCCCACATGTGTTTATCAGCCAGGTTTTCACAATAAACTTTAACTAAAGAAGTATGTGCTACAGAGAACAAAACTAAACCTACAGTTTGGGGAGCAGGGCTGACATGCCACAGCCACATGGTAGCAAACCAAGAAGGAAAAAGAGAAAGGGAGAGTCTAGAACCCGTATGGGCACACCAAGCCTGGAGGATAACGCCCCTGCACGGAGCTGCTAAGGCACAGAGAGGACTGTAGGGTCAACAACAGCTCAAGGCATGGTGTCCTCTTACTGGAGCATACTGCAACAGAGGACAGTACTGGGGACACACAGCAGGGTCTTAGTCATGTGTGAAACCCCTGCAGAGGGGTGAACCAAGAAGGGAACATAGCAGATCAGCAATGGGAGCAAAGCCACAAAGCCCCTAAAGACTATACTTTTTCTAAAACCCTATGACCCTACAAACCCAGGTAAGAAATACAAGGCCATCTTTGAGCTCTGTATCGGGTGGTTGTCTTGAAGAGTGGAAGCTGTTCTCCTGGAGCTAAATGCAAAACATCGTCCAACGACCTCATTTGCCTTCATTTTGTTTTAGTTTTTGTGTGAATCTATCAAATGGAAACTAAAATTTTGTTTGAGTACATTTATTTTAAGTAGTTGTACTTTGAATGATACTTATTTCATAATTTTGGAGTTCATTTATTTTTAATCCAAGTTTCTCTTTGTTAAATATAATTTTAAATAAATAACTGATATAGTTTATTATGCCAGCCTGGCTGATAAATACAAGTAGGATTAACTGAAGGGCGGAGAGATAATGGCTCAGTGAGCCTCGTCTTTCTTGTCTCTTGCTCTTTGATCATCGGACCAGTGTGCGGCTGCCTTGCTCGTTCTTTGCCTCAATTTATAGGCTACACTACCTGTGGGATGCCTAGCCTGTGGAACGTGTCTTGTAAGTTGAGGTCCCTTTAAGGCATCTCTGGAGCTGGGGACTGGCAGTTGGGACTGGTGGTTAGTTGACAGTTGGTGATCTGCCTTGTGATTGGCTGCTGTGCTGAGATAGCCTCACTATATAAATAGAGGGCGATCTGGCAGCAGAGAGATGAAGGACTGCTAGTCTCTCACAACTCTTAGCCGTTTGTAGTGCTTATAATTTAACTGTTCATTTCTTATATTTATCTGTATATAATTTAACAGTTCATTTCTTGTTATATATCTAATTATCTTTATAAATAAATATATTTAATTGTCAGCAATTTGGTTTTATCTCTCTAGAGAACCCTGTCTAACACAATAACCTATATTTGTTTTTAAACCATACTTACTTACATCAATTTTTTTTAACTTTGTCCAGGATATTGACTTATGTGAGTAGAAAATTAGAAAAAGTGGCAGAGGGAAAGAAAACATGAGAAAGGGGGGGAAAAGCAACCAAAAATTTTATGGCTGAAATTTCTAGCTTTTGCTTTCAAATGCGTTATATTACTTGAGGTTAGAAGTTCAATTCACTTTTATTTTCTGTTGACCTGATTATCTCACAACTTGAGACTGGGTCCCATGTATTTCAGGTGGGGTCACTGAGACCAGCGAATTTGTTTCAGCTTATTTCTTCTCTGACATGGTATTACATACAGATAATGTCTTAATTTTAATGCTTTCTAAATAATTTCTCTTCTCTGTTCTTTGACTCCTGTATGTAAACTTAGTGGACCTCTGATGTTACCTGGGAACAATGATGGAATCTCTTACAGTTGTAGTATTAGTGTACCTGATGATATTATATCATTGAGGAATATCTAATATTGTTGGTTTTAATATTTTATGCCTATGTGATATGCAGGGGGAAAAAAGAACGAGTTTTTCTCTTTTTTAAAGGATCATTTTATTGGCGGCTCTTACAGCTCTTATAACAATCCATACATCAACTGTATCAAGCATATGTGTACATGTAGAACTAGTTTTTGTAACAGTTTTATTGGCATATAATTCACATCATATAGTTCAGTAGTTCAATCACATTAAGAGTTCTACAATCCTCACCACAGTCAATTTTAGAACATTTTGTTCTTTCTTGTACTGCTTGTGTCTCATTTACTATCGCTCTCTCTTCCTTGCAGCCATCTCCGTTCAGACACCCCCTTCCCCTCCACATTCTATTCGGCCCTGCTCCAGCTGCGTAGGAGCTCAGAGTGAAGTATTCCTTAACCATTCCCTCAACCATCTCCCCAACTCAAGACCGAGCCGACTAGGTGTTTGGAGGTCATTGGTTTGAATCTGCTGGGGTCAATTGTGATCTAACCTCCCTGACTGCAGAGTATTGACTCTGGACCAGCAAATTCGTATCACCTGAGAAGTGGTTGGAAATGCAGACTCTTAGCTCCTGCCGCAGGTCTCCTGAACCAGAATCATTTTCAGTAAAGTTCCCAGGTGATTTGTGTGCACCATAAAGATGCACACATGTTAGTTTTAGTACCATCCTCTTATATTAGTAATAAACAACCAAGTCAGAGAGAACCAATTTCCCAAGATTGATTTTCAGAATTCCAACACTCTTAAACTGTATATCCCAACATTGTTCCAGTAGTTTACTGATCACTACCTAAAGAAAAAGGGTTGGGTTGTGGAGCGATGAGAATTTGGACGGGAGACCTGTCTGGGGCCTTTTCCAAATTGTGATATCTTTCTTCTTCCCACACAAAAAGGGATCTTAGTCTCGTTAAGAGAGGATCAATCGCAACATTAAAACAAAACAAAAACTCCAGATCTGGGGGCTTTGGAAAGAAACTCAAATTTTAGGCTTGCTTTATAGCACAAACCTGTTGTTGTCAGATGCTGTGGTGTTAGCTCACTCACCTCACTCACTTCAAAGGAACCTTCCTGTTGTACTTCTTCCAAGACAAATGTGTTTGCTCCTCCAGAAGTCCATTGTACTTTCAATAATCTTCACCAACAGTAGAATTCAAATGCAGCCATTCTGATTTTGGCTTCCTTCCTTAGTCATTGTTCAACTCTCAACGTGCAAATGAGGAAGTGGAAAATACCATGACGGGTCAGGAACTCCCTAGTTCTAATGTGCCAGCTTTGCTTTTAAACTCTGGGGCAGCAAATTTACCAAATGCAATATGTGGTTGATTTCTTGACTACTGCTTCCACGAGCATTGACTGTGGGTTCAGGCAAAATGAAAATTTGGACCCCTTCTTTACCAGGACTAGCATAGGTTTTTCATATTTAACATGTGCAAGCATAAAGTGAAATGGAATAACGAAGTGACTGTTAGAATAATTAGTCCACTTGTAGCCCTGGTGGTGCTGTGGGTTAGGCAATGGGCCACAAGCCACAGCAACATCGGATAAGCCCATAATAAATGCAGGTCATTGAAAAGCTGTAGCTGGTTATTTTTCCAGAATTTTATTATAGCCAGTGGAACGTATATTACAATGTGGAAGCCTCTTTGGAACTTGACCTCTGGGAACAGCATTGCCATTGTGTGAAATAATAAGAATTGTATCGTTTGTGTGACTGTGTCCTTGTCATTTAATTCCTTGCATTTGAGTTCACTCGTCTATTGAGGCGTGAGAATGCTCTCCAGAGATCATACAACGAAGTCCGGGAGGGGCGAGTATAAGAATGAAATTAAGTGAGATAGTATATGTCAAACTGACAAATATCCCAGCAAAGTATCTTGTATGTAATAAATAGCATTTAAATTAAATTTCAAATGAGAGTTTTTTTTAATGAAATCTTTTAAAATTACACGTTTTGAAAAATGTAATAAAAATATATCCTAAGCAGTGTTTTCCATCCAGTGTGTGTGTGTGTGTGTGTGTATATATATATATATATATATATATATAGAGAGAGAGAGAGAGAGAGAGAGAGAGAGAGAGCTATAGGTTTTTTTAAATTGTCTGCAAAGGCATGCTGCAAATATTTAGCTCCAGAAGGGAAATGCACACATGTATACCCATGCACTTGACACATGTTACCCTAACTAGATGGGCTGGCACAGCTCCTTTGCATCCCGTATCAGGGAAATCGTTCCCATACTTTGGCAGCGATGTTTAAAGCAGACCAACAACAACCTGGGCAGAAGAGGAAACCTCAGAGCTGTATCATTTCAGTCCAGGCCTCCTTGCTTTACTGTTTCAGTTCTTCCCTCTCACGTTCCGCTGGCTTCTCATATCGCAGTGCAAACGAGAACCTGTGTCCAACTCTCTCTCTGTGTTGTCTGATAGTTCACAGCTAATATCTGCATTCACTTAACTACACCTCTGGGATATTTGCAACTATGACCTATCCGTGGAGTGATTAATACACGGTAGCCGGTTTGTAGTCCTGCTGCTGAGACTATTAATGTTGAGGTGACTAATGGCTTTGCACATCTTCAGGGCAGTAAGTTTCAGGGAATGCAGAATCTTGTACTCCCTTTCTTGGTTAAGTCCTGGAAACAGACATTCAACAAAGGGAAGAAAGGGCAATTTAAGGCAGGACTTGTGCTCTTGATCTGCTTCCACAGACACTGAAACACTGATGGGCTAGCGAGTCATTTGTGGGGAAATTTTAGTGATACTAGTGTGACATCTAGTGGTTGGCTTGGGATTTGTCTCATGAATACAGTTATTTCTAAGCTTGAAATGGCAGCCTTAGGCTTGAGTGAAGTGAGTAGCAGTCAGGATCATCAATATCGTAGTACTGCCTTCTTAGATAGATGGGCATATTCCATTTGACTCATACAATTTTAAGTCTGCTTAATATATGTCATCTGTAAAGCTATTGTTCTTAACATAAATTCTACTGATATAAAAATGTATGCTAGGGGAGAGCTGGCATTTCATTTTCAGACCCCTTTTGCATGTTTGCATTTGGTACTGAGCCATATACAACCAACTAGCATCTTGAGTTGAGAGAGGAAAAGCTTCCCTGATGATAATTAATAATAATCCCCAGTCCCCTCAAGGGGCACTATGGGAGCAGGGAAAGGACACGTGACATGGCATCACAAATTGCTCATTTGTAACGTGTGGGGTCTGAATGTAGACCACCTGGGTTCTCAAGACCCATGTTGTCCATGACCACATTCTTGGTCCCTATGTGTATCAGTGTAGAACTATGCTGCACAGATTTTTCAATGACTGGTTTCTTGAAGTAGATAGGTAAATATTTCTTCTCTAAGTGAACTCAAACTTCCAGCTTTTCAGTTAACTATCAAATATGTTTCCCCAGAAGAATGCACTTCAGAGGACAGCACCAAAGCTACAGTTTTGGGAGAGGGTCCTGTCTGATCAGATCACACAGGAGCAAACAAAGAGGGAAGGAGAAAGAATGGAGCACATCCTGGCCCACCAAGTCCCGAGGATGATATTCCTGCTCAGAGCAGACAATGCACAGAGAGGACCATAGGGCCAGCCCCACCTCGAGACACAGACATGACGTCCCTCACCGATCCATGGTGCTATTGGGAACAACACTAGAGACAGTGTGGGAAATGTGCCCGATCTGGCCCCATCACACGGCATGAAACACTAATGGGCATGCAAAGGAGCAGCAAGGGGAGCAAAGCAATGAAGTCCTGGGGAATACCAAAAATAGACTTTGGGGCCAGAGCGTGGCACCCCATCAGACTCAACAGGAAAACACTCCTAAAGGTCAATAAACAGGCCTGTAACTGTTTATAGGCTTTTCTCTTTTTTGTTGTTGTTATTTAGTTTTGTCATCTGAGTTAGTTTGGTTATTATGCCAACCTGGTCGATAAACACATGTGGGGTTAATTGAAGGGCAGAGTGATACATGGCTTGGTGAGCCTCGCCTTTCTAGTTCTCAGGTCTCTTGCTCTCTGATGGTCGGATCAGGGTGTAGCTGCCTTAGCCAGTTCCCTGCTTCAACTGACAAGGCTCACTTCCTGCAAGACATCCCTGACGAGAAGCCACATGGACCTACCCCGATGCAGCCCTGGGTGCTGGAGCAGACGTGTGGAGACCCCTGCCAGCGCTGAGATGCTTACACCTTTACTGACGTG
>NW_022109491.1:43863839-43877752 GCF_000313985.2 Echinops telfairi
GCAAGGCTGACTTCCTACAAGGCATCCCCAAGGAGAAGCCACACGGACCTTCCCCGATGCAGCTCTGGGTGCTGGAGCATCCGTGTGCAGACCCCTGCCAGCGCTGAGATGCTTACACATTCACTGACTCGGATTTCCTCCTGCAGTCGGCATCATAGTGTGTGTTTTGTGAGATGGAGGAGGACTTTGTGTGTTGGTGTTGGACATATGGGTTAATGGGTTAATGTTGGACTTGTGGGCTTGGGCAGCACTGGGTTGGGATGCTTTCTTGATGTGCATTTAACCTTTATATAAAATTCTCTGTTATACATGAGTTGCTGTGGATTTGTTTCTCTAAAGTACCCACACTAACACATTATCATTTGTTGTTTTGTTTGGCTTTGTCTTGTTTTGGTTTTTTTTTTGCTTATTGTCTCTGCATGTCTACCTAGATAAAGATAGGCAGGATAAGCAATCCAGAGGAGAAAACAACAGGACCAATGGTTCTGGGGGGTACACAGGAGAGGGGGGAGTTGGAGAAAATGAAGTGAGTATTAACAAACCCAGGGACAAGGGAACAACAAGCAATCTAAAATTGATGGCGAGAAGGGCTTGGGATGCTTGGTGGGGCTTACTCAAGGGCACTGTAATCGAGAGGAATTACTGAAACCTGAATGAAAGCGGAACATGAAGTAGGACAAGAAGAAAGTCAAAGGAAATAGAGGAAAGAACTAGGAGGCAAAAGACATTTATAGAAGCCTAAATACTGGCATGCACACAGGTAAATATATTTATATAAAATGACAGGGAAATAGATCTATGTACATATATTTATATGTTAAGTATAAAGGTAGCAGATGGACATTGGACCTTGACTCAAGTACTCCCTCAATGAAAGAACACTTTGTTCTAATAATCTGACATTCTGTGATGCTCACCTTCCCATCATGATCTCTGAAGACAAAATGGGTACATAAGCAAATGTGGTGAATAAAGTTGATGATGTCTGGCTATCAAAAGATATAGCATCTGGGGTCTTAAAGGACTGAAGATAAACAAGTGGCCATCTAGCAGGGAAGCAACAAAGCCCACATGGAAGAAGAACATTGACCATGAAGTGTCAATGGGATCAGGTATCAGGCATCGAACCCCGGAACAAAAAAATCATATTAATGTGAATGATTTTCACATTGATACTTTTCACATTGATGATTTTTCACATTGATCCCTCAAGGTGAATGAGTTTCCGTGTAATTTCCAGTCTAAGAACAGACTATGAATGAAAAATAGGCTATCCACTTCCAAAGAATTACCCACTGAAACCATTACGAACAGCAGCAGGGCACTGTCACACACATGAGATATAGCCTGCTCTGGTGGCTCGGGTCAGGGAGCCCATTCGGCACTGCATGTTCTGCTGCTCTGAGCGGATGAGAGACCCAAAGCCCATCTGTAGACAATTGGACATACCCTTATAAAAGGGTCACAAGGAAAAGACGAGCCGGTCAGGGTGCAGTATAACACTGATGAAACATACAACTTTCCTCTAGTTCTTTAATGATTCCTACTCCCCTGCGCCACCCCCCACCCACTATCATGACCTCAATTCTACCTTACAAATCTGGCTAGACCAGAGCATGTACACGGCTACAGATAAGAGCTTGCAACACAGGGAATCCAGGACAGATAAACCTCCCAGGACCAATAATGAGAATAGAGATAATAGGAGGGGAAGGGGAAGGTGGGCGGTGGGCGAGGGGGGGAGGGGAACCAATCACAATGATCAACATATAACCCCTTCCTAGCAGTTTGGACAACATAAAAGTGGGTAAAGGGAGACAGCAGTCAGTGTAAGACATTGGGGGGTGGGGGCTATAAACTATCAAGGGTTTAGGAGGGAGGGTGGGGGAAATGAGCTGATATTAAGGGCTCAGGTAGAAAGAAAATGCTTTGAAACGTATGATGGCAACCTGTGTGCAAATGTGCTTGACACAAAGGCTGTCTGTATGTATTGTGATAAGAGCTGTAAGAGCCCCCAATAAAATGATTTTAAAAAATCAAGTATGTTAAGCATTTGTACTACACAGGTATAACACTCTGGAAAAAAGAAACAGAAAGAAGCCGGATGTCTCAACTAGAGGTGATATTTTGCCCAACTCCTTCCATCAACATCTGGCAATGTCTGTTACATGTACCATGAGTGGTGGTGGTGATTTTCAGGTGCCATGGAGTGGGTTCCAATTCACAGCGACCCTACATACAACACAACAAAACACCTCCCGGTCCTGCCCCATCCTCACGATTGTTCTTATATTTGAGCCCATTGTTGCAGCCACTGTGTCACTGCATCTCGTCTAGGGCCTTCCTCGTTGTGGCTGCCGCGCTGCTTCACCACCAACATAATGCCCTTCTCCAAAGGCTGGTTTCTCCTGATAACATGACCCAAGTATGTGAGAAGAAGTGTCACCATCCTTGCCTCTAAGGAGAATTCTGACTATACTTCTTCTAAGACAGATTTGTTTGTTCTTTTGGCAGTCCCTGGTACTTTCAAGATTTTTCACCAGCATCACTATTAAAATGCATTGATTCTTCTTTGGTCTTCCTTATTCAATGGCCAGTTTTTACATGCACAAAACAATGGAAACTCCCATGCCTTTGGGTCATATGCACCATAGTCCTCAAAATAATATCCTTGCCTTTCTATGCTTTAAAGAGGTGTCCTGCAGCAGATTTACCCAATACAATTGGCCTTTTGAGCTCTTAACCACTGCTCCCATGAACATTGATTGTGGATCCAACCAAGACAATATCCTTGACAACTTCTACCTTTTCTGTTTATCACTGTGTTACTGATTGGTCCACTTGTGAGGACTTTGGTCTTCCTTACATTGAGTTTTAATCCATACTAAAGGTAGAAATTCTTGATCTTCAACAGTAAGTGCTTCAAGTCCTCCTCATTTTCAGCAAGCAAGATTGTGTCATCTGCCTATTACAGGGTGTAAATTAGCCCTCCTCCAATCCTCCAACACTGATGCTGCATTCTTCTTCACATAATCCATCTTCTTTAGAGATTTACTAAGCATACAGATTAAATAAGTATGGTTAAGAATACAACCTTACAGCACACCTTTCCTGATTTTAAATCATGCAGCAGCATTTCCTTGTTCTGTTTGCACAACTGCCTCTTAATCCATGTACAAGTTCCACATGCACACATTGAAGGGTTCTGGAATTCCCATTCTTCTCAAGGCCATCCAAAGTTTTTATGGTACACACAGTTTAATGCCTTAGCATAATCCACAAACCATAAATAAACATCTTTCTGGTAGCCTCTGCTTTCAGCCAAGATCCATGTGACATCATCAATGATAGCCCTTGTTTCACATCCTCTTCTGAACCCAGCCTGGATTTATAGCAATTCCCTGTTAATGTAATGCTGCAACTCTAGTTAGATTATCTTCAGAAAAATTTTACTTGCACGTAATTTTAATATTGTTCAATAATTTGCATGTTCTGTTGGGTCACATTTATTTGGGATGGGTACTAATTGGATCTCTTGCAGTCAATTGGCCAGGGAGTTGTCTTCCAAATTAGCTGGCATAGACAAGTGAGTGCTTCCAATGCTTCATCAGCTTGTTGAAACAGCTTGTTGAAAATTGGTATTCCATCAATTCCTGGAGCCTTGTTTTAGGCTAATTCTTTCAGTGCAGCTGTGCAGAAAGTGGACTTTCAGTGCAGAAAGTGGACTTCTTTCTTCAATAGCATTGGTTCTTGGTTTTATAGTATCTCTTGAAATAATTGAAGATTGAGCAATTCTTTTTGGTATGGTGACTGTATTCTCCCCATCTTCTTTTGACGCTCCCTGCATCTTTCCACAGTTTGCCAGAGAGTCCTTTAGTATTGCAGCTCAAGGCTTGATTTGTTTCTCTATTTCAGTCCCTCTAAGATGCACTGAGCATGTCTTCTTTTTGGTGTCCTAACTTCAGTTCTCTGCACATTTCACTGAAACACTTGACTTTGTCTTTGAAATGTTCTACTCTGCTCTTTCATTCCATACGTCTTTCCATTTTCTTAGCTATTCTACAATTAAGAGTAAGTTTCAGAGTCTCTTCTGACATCCACTTTCATCTTTTATTTGTTTCCTCTTTTTAATGCATGTTTGCTTTCTTCATGTGCATGTCAGCTCACAGCTCATCAGATCCTGTCACTAGTGTTCAGTGTTTCATATCCGCTCTTTAGATGTTCTCAAAATCCAGGTAGATTATAATCAAGTTGCTCATGGACCTGCTTTACATTTTTTTCAGCTTGAACCTGAACTTACCTATAAGCAATGGAGCAAGGACTGTTGTGCAACCTGGTTTGGTTTCAGCCGCTGATATCGAGCTTCTCCATCATCTCTTCCCACAGACATAGTCCATGTGATTTCTGTGTATTCCGTCTGGAGAAGTCCATGTGTATAGGGGCCTTTGTGTTGCTCAGAAAAGGTATTTGCAATGAAGAAGTTGTTGGTCTTGCAACATTCTAGGATGCAATCTCCATCTTTGCTTCTATTACCAAGACCTTATCTTCCAACTACAGTTCCTTCCTCTTTGTTTACACATTTATAACTTCTCTTCCTGTCTCTTTGTTTCCAACTTATATATTCCAGTCCCCGCTAATTATCAGTGCATTTTATTTTAATACATCATTTCATTGGGGGCTATTACAGCTCTAACAACAATCATCAGTTATATTACAGCTCTAACATCAATTATATCAAGCACATTTGCACATTTGTTGCCATCATTGTTTTCAAAACATTTTCTTTCTACTTTCCTTTGGTATCATCGCCTCTTTTCACCCCCTCCCTCCTCCAGTCTCCCACCCTTGTGAACCCTTGATCATTTAGACGTTATTTTCATTTTCATATTTAATCAGTGAATTTTGATTGCTTGCTTGATCAATTTCAGACTGAAGACATCGATAGAAGTTTTAAGTTTGTGCATCACTGGCTTTAATGGTTGGTGTGCCAATTTGAAGAGTTGATTGGATTTCCTTGTGTGTGCACAGGCAGTCTCCTATCACAGACTGTGCTGTACATCAAGCTAGATCTTGAAGCGTGCTTTTTGGCTGTGCATCTCCTGCCACCCTCTCGAATCTATTATTCCTTAAAGAGTAAAGCATGTGATTTTCCTGATTCAGAATGGTCAATATCAGTCCATTTCAACTCACTAACACTATTTATCCTTATGTTCACTAGACTATTTATCCTTATGCATTCCATTTCATGTTTAATAACTTCCAATTTTTCTAGATTCATACTTCATACATTCCAAATTCTGATAATTAATTGATGCTTGTAGCTGTTTCTTCTCACTTTGAGTCTTGCTCCATCAGCAGAGGAGGTATCAAAGGCTTTACTTCAGCTAGCGTTAATCCATTCACATCATTATAGTTGCCTCCACTTTGAGAAGAGAGCTCTTCCTCAGTCACATTCTGACTGTCCTCCACACTGAGAGGCTTATATTCAGACACTATCTCTGACAATGTTCAGCTTCTGTGGTCGGTAGGTGATTTTATGTCACATTGAAGATGTATCAGAGTATTGGTGGGAAATACAATCTTTTAGTCAGGTCACAGCCTGACAGTGCTTCCTGGACAGTGTGACCTTTGCATTAGGAGGACTCTGGGAAGCTTCTTCTCACTCTGCCACTCCACCTTCCTGCTTGTGGGGCTCACCTTGAGAGGTACTGGTGCCCGCCATGTTCCCATTGACCTTGGATTCACACCATGATGACCTTGGATTCACACCATGATGCACATTCTGCACCACTGCATATGGCTGCACTAGAATGAAGAGGGACTTATGCACCAGTATTGAACTTATGGATTTGAGTTAGACTGGGCTGGGCTGCTTTCTTGATATAAAGCTCTTTCTTATGCATCTGTGTCATGGGATTTGTTTCTCTAGTCAACCTGGCCTAACATAGCTTCTGTTCATGAGGTTTTCAGTGTCTGACAAGGTTTTGGTGCTATCCATAGTATTTTAAGTGGCTAATTCCTTCAAATTGGACATTCTCTTCCTTCTTAGTAGTCTATCCTCAGTTCTGAAGCTCTGAAGAAACTTGTTCACATTGGGAGGTCCTGCTGGCATTTGCTATACCAGTGACACAGCTTCCAGCATCACAGCAACACACAAGCCACCACAGTAAACAAACTGACAGACACATAGTGGGCATGAGTGGGGACAAGCCAAGAATGCTGCTAAACATTCTACAGGGCACAAGATAGTCCTCGATGACAAAAAATTATCCAGACCCGTATGTCAATAGTGCTGCGATTGATAAACTCTGATTCATCCTCCCCTAAGTGACTTTTGAAAGAATGAAATATTCTAGGAAGGTCTAAGCAATTACCTGGCCATGTATTTGTTTTCTAAATCCAATCCCGGCTGTCTTTGCTTTGTAACAAGCCATTAGGTAGAGCCGGGTCTCTGGTCAATATGTTTGTGCAGGTGGACTTCGCAAAGCGAATTACTCATGGCCCAGTTGATAAGTGCTTATCCACTAACTGAAAAGTCTGCAGCTTCAACCCAGCAATTTGGAAGTATGATCCCACCAAGAACAGCCAAGAAAGACAAAGCAGCCTCCTTCTGGGAAGATCATACCTTTGGACATGCTATGGAGCAATTCCACCCTTTCCTACAATGCATAGTAATCGACTTGATAAAATAGGTTTGGGGTTTTATTATTATTTTTGACTATGCAAGGCACACCATGATACTTTCCTCTCCACACATACATTTTTTCACACAGCCCCCCCAGAACCCACACTTCGCCATCTGTGTGTTAAAAATTATGATCAGAGATTCATTTTCTCTGGATTTCAGACACTTCTTCTTTTGTTTGTTTCTTTCTCTTTTTTAAGTTGTGCACACTTCTTTCCAATTTCACATTTCACCCAGTGCCTGCTCAGAGAGGGCTCCTGGCTGACCGTGGTGGTTTGAGAGCTATTTACATCACTTTCCGGTTGGTTTCCAGGGTCCTCGGAGTGACTGCTTAATTGCTTTTCAAACGGCCCTGGTGTTTTCCTAGCCTTTATAGGTTCTTCCAGAAGATGATTACAATGTCCCATGATTTTCAAGTAAAACTAGCACTTTCTTACCCTTCAGTTATGTATGTACTGTCAATTTCAATAGCACCAACTGTCATACCCGACATAGGTTTTTGTCTCCTTTTACTCTCCCTCCATTGACATGGTCATCTACGTTAACCTTTCTAAGAAGGAACGTCCTCGCCACACAACGATAGTATAGTCTCTGTCCTTTTTGTGGGTACTATTAAAATTTATACACAGCAATTTAGTTCAAAATTGAAATTCTTGATTTTTCAGAGCAAGAATTTAGTTAACCATTCATTGTGCTGTGTGCCCTTTTCATGAATAATTAAATTCTTAGGCAAGAGTGATATCATGCACTTTTATTTATTAGAATTGTAGGTTTATTTAAAGAGATCTGTAATTAAACAGGCTTAAGTCTATTTTTAAATTTGCTACTTTATGTCATGTTAAAAAAACAATCAATGAGGCCTGTGCTTAAACCCTGTTCTCGTTCAACTTATTATCCGTGAGCTTGCATAGGAATGAAATGATTTCCTGTCTTGGAATTTGCTATTGTATTTATGTTTAAGAGAATCAAATATTAATGTCTTAAAATCCCTGTTTTAAAACATAAAACCACTACCTTAAAATCCGTACCTCATATGGCATAGTATTTCATTTTTCCAAGTGAAGAATTTGTTCAAATATTCTAGAACTGATTGTAGTGATGACTGTACAACTCTGTTTAATATGACTGAACTATTAAAGTGTAAGATATGTGAATTATATGCCAATAAAATTATTTGAAATACTTATAGTACATTTGATTGCACTCATATCTAAACAACACCATTGACATTTGAGAAAAGAGAGAAAAAATACCCTTTTTAGTTTTTGTGGAAGGAAAGTGAAAGAAGATATGAAAAAATGTCTGATAGTGGTTTAATTTATTTATTTAAGGTTCTGAAGGGGTTAAACAGCCCACCCATTGTTTTGGGGTCTTCGTGAGAACTTGGTATGGTTTTGAACCTGGTGTAGGTTTCACCTCCTTGAACTTCATTGTGGGCTCTGTTGAAGTGGAAAACCTTTCCAGACTCAAAGGAGCAACTATCTCTCAGTTGGAAACAAGGTTGGATGACATCTAACAGGAACTTCTGTATCGCTCTTACTTATTTGCAAAGTTTGGAAAGAACAGAGGTAAAAGAGAGAAAACAGTTACATTTTTGAACTGGGTAGAGGTCACTGGGACAAGAAGGTCAGTAAGTATGGTCATCTCATACATCAGCTCACAAAGGGCTTCTTTTTTTTCCTTTTCCCTGGAGGCTGTGAAGATTCTCAATAATTCTCATCTTTGCCACTTGAGCTGAGTCACAAATGCCCCTTTTGTTCCAGCCTGATAGCACAGAATAGCCCCGGCAGAGTGAATATAATAGTTTTGCATCCAGGAGTAAATTTATTATTTTCTTTTGTAATTAAATTATTAGCCAGTGCTGCCCTGACGCAGAGGGTTAACTCTTTGAAACTGAGTGCAAGTTTTCGCAAGGGTAGGTGACAGGTGTCTAGGATACCCCCACAAATCCCTGCCTCTGTCGTATTTAATAAACAGATCAATGGGCTTTCTCTAGCCCTTGTCTTTGCTTTTCTAAATGCTTGCTAGCAAACAGAGCCCCTTCAAAAGAAGGGGTGACCAAAGAGAGGGGCTAAGCAAACATCCTAAAGTAGCATCCAGATGCAATCAAGTCTTCTTTTCCCAGGGAACCCCTGCAGTTACTGGGGGGGTTGGTTTTGCTTTTGCAGTGGTGTTGCATGATCTCCATTCAAAAGCAAATGAGTTCTTTTTTGTTCTGTTGCAGAAAAAAGGGATCTTTCAAGATCAGATTAATAAAGTAGGTTCAGTAATTAAGAACCATTAAGTTTCAAGTAGAAACTTCTTGACCAACTGTGGAACAAAAAATAATTTGGTTTTGAAAAATAATGCCTGCACGGATTTGCTCAAAAAGTCTTTCTGAAAGAGGCATTGAGTAATCAGAAGTATACAAACCTGATATTATAAGATTTGTTTCCCAACTTCACATTTCATGGGCTGTAGAAATGAGTTAAAATTGCATAAGCCACTTCAGTGTTTCCAAGTCCCCTGGATTTCTTCTATTACTTTGGCAAAAGGGGTCCCTAGGGGCGGGGTGTGTGTGTGTAGGGATTCGCTCACTCACCCACTCCCCTGCAGCTTTGCCTTCATCCTCATTTCTGATCTTCTTTCTGCAGCCTGCTGCTGAGTCCCTTGCTTTTCCTGCTCCCTCCCTCTCTCTGGAGCTCCTTCTTCCCAAGCCCCTCCTTCAAAAACCAGCAGGGTCATCCTTTTTAGTCTAGGCTTTTCTCTTCCTGTAACCTTTGTAAGTGAGGTTCACGTTGTCTCTAGCCTTCTTCCTACTGCCTGGAACTCTTTTCTGGGAAGCCTGGGCCCCTCTGGCTAATAAAAACCATGCCAATAATGGGAACATTCTATCCTCTTCCTGGATCAATGTTGATATTCTCCAGCACCCAGCGATGAATCAAGAAAAACAAAGGAAGGTTTTCTTCTGGGCCTGCCAACTTTAAAAAAAAAATTTCACTCAAGGTCAGTTGTTGAGGAATTCCATACTTAAGTCCATAAAGAATAAATTCCCAGTGACAAATTAAATGCTGTACTCCTACCTTGCTATTTGGGTCCCAACTGGGCTCTCCAGCAGGTAGGGCTACCATGAACTATTCCATTCTCTTGATAGAGTATGTATCTTTTCTAGCTTTTTGGACAGGATCATTTGTTTTTCCTTAACCACCAGGAAGAATGTAATAAATCCTTACAATTAGCCCGGATTGGATGATAAGTAGGAAGTAAATGAGTAAAATATTCACTCCTAGCAAAATGGTCAGCTCAATAGACTGGCAGGTTCCGCTGCAGTTGTATGAAGTCAGAGACAGAAAGAGTCTGGTGAACTCACATCATATGTAATGGCCTTCATTTCACAGTGTGGGTTTTTCGCAGCTCCGCCTTCAGGCACTGTGGATGTGTGCAGGAAGTGAACGGCGCAGCTGCCTTTCAATATGAGAATCCATTACTCAGCTCTGGCCGCAGGGCTTCAGAGTGCACGGCTAAGTGCACGGCCCCTGCTTTAAGCATAGCGCTGCTAGAAGCAGCACAGGCACTCCGCAGACTGCAGCACTGCCCTTCTCTGTGATAGCACAACCCCAGGGAAAACTCGGCCTGAATTACGTCCCACTGGGAGACAGGGCTTTCTATCCCCATAGAGTTACCATCTTGGAAACTCACAAGGGGCAGTTCTACTTTGTTCTACAGGGTTGCTGAGCATCAGAATCGATGGAGGGCAGTAAACTTGATTTAGAATTTGACATAACAAATAAACCCAAACACTTATACGGAGTCAGTTCCTACTCATAGTGACTCTAAGGAGCAGAGTGGAGCTGCCCTTGTGAGTTTCTGAGATTGAAAATCTCTACAGAAGTAGGCTCATGGGAGGGAGGGGAAAAAATGAGGAGAGGCCAGGGGTTTAGGTGGAGAGCAAATGTTTTGAGAATGATGAGGGCAATGAATGTACAAAGGTGCTTTACACAATTGATGTATGTGATGTATGGATTGTGATAAGAGTTGTATGAGCTCCTAATAAAATGATTAAAAAAAAAGAAGTAGACTCATAATGACCCTTACATGGCAGGTTAAGACGGCCTCTGGGGGTTTCTAAACCTTAGGGAGCACAAAGCCTCATTCCTCCCTTCAGAATGGTTAGCGGGTTCAACTCATCATCCACTGTGCCTCTAGGGGCTCCTAGCCATCAGGGATAGGGTAGAAGTAGGGGGGAGAGTGGCAGAGTAGCACTGAGACTTGCTTCTCTGGAAATCATGCCAGAGCCAGGTATGGAATGGTCACAGAGCAGCCACCAGGACAAAGGTGTGTATACCACATCGCCCAGTGGGCTCACACGGAAGGAAGGTCTTGGTATGACTTTTGAGGAACAAGGGACTGGATCGCAGCGGAGGAACAAGGACAATACAAGCCCTGGAAGCCTGCACCTTCCTGTCTGGGGTACATCACTGGGGATGATTGGAAGGCACACAGGAGACCTGGAAGGAACCCAGAGCACAAGAGTCCCAGATGCAGGACTCCCGGCAGGCCCAGTGGAAGGAGCCCATCCCCAGGCTCCAGTAGTAGGTGTATGTTGTTTGACTGAATGTTCTGGCCACTGCTGGGTTGATAATCCCTGGTTTTTAGCGTCTGCCAGGTTTCATGGTACAAATACTCTCATGATGGCCCATGGCTATTAATTCTGGAGAAGGACACCATGCTTGGCAAAGTGAACGGAATGTGAAAAAGAGGAAGGCCCTCCACATAGTGGACTGACACAGTAGCTGCAACAATGGGCTCAAACACAGCAACAATTGTGAGGATGGTACAGGACCAGGCAGTGTTTCCTTCTGTTGTCCTTAGACAAGGTCGCAGTGAGCCAGAACGGACTGGCCTGAACCTAACAACAACCACTAGAGGGAGCTGGGTGCAGAGTCAGGAAGAGCTGCACACACAACTGACTTCTCCAATTTGTCACAAGCCAGCTCCAGCACAGAATGGTCCTGGGCCAAGTGGAACACATTGGTTTCACTCGGTGTGAAAACTCTCCAGTAGTGGAGTCTCTACAGACATACTATTGAAAAGGAGAGCGACACCTGCCCCCATTCAGCAGGAAAGAGTGTTGCAGTTTGTTGGGAATGTTGCATAAGAACAGAATGCTTATTTTTCATTCTGCTTTAGGATGCTTCTTTAGGGAAGAAAAAACATAGCATGGTGAAATGTTCTTCTTTTATCGGTTTAAGTTTGTTTTATTTTCTTTTAAAAGTATAAGTTTTCAGCCACACCATAGACTAAATTATTTGCTAAAGCTTACACATATTACACAAGATATACTTTCAAAAGATTTTCTGTTCTTTTTTTTTTTTTTCCTGAAATAAGTTTTTTTTTTTCTTTTTTAACATTTAATTAGGGGATCATACAACTGTTATCCCAATCCATACACACATCAATTGTGTAAAGCGCATTTGTACATCGTTTCTCAAAACATTTTCTCTCCATTTAAACCCCCGACATTAGGTCCTCATTTTCCCCCTCCCTCCCCGCTCCCCCCTCCCGCATGAACCCTTGATAGTTTATAAATGGGTATTTTGTCATATCTTGCCCTGTCCGACGTCTCCCTTCATCCACTTTTTGGTTGTAGATTTTCTGTTCTTAGGTCAGTGAAATGCTATGCGTTCCGTGGTCATTGTGGCCGTTGTCATTGTTTAGGCATCTTGTCAACAGTACCAATTTACTTCTTGAGGTTTTGTTTGTTTGTTTGCTTTTAAAGGATGATCCTCCCAAAGAGGTAAAAGAGAAGGTAAACAAAGAAGATGAAGGGAACTTTGATGCTATAATTAATGTCTCAAAGTAGAAATGTATAGTTTTTTCTATCTTTTCTATGTAAGATAAATGTATCATTCCTTTCTATGTTTCTTTATTTGTTTTACTACTAGGGGTGGAATATAATTTGTTTGATTCTTTTTGAGATGAGAGAAGAAGGCTATAATAGAGAGAATAGTATTATGTGGACCATAGTGGCTCTAAGATTATGACTTTATTCAACAAGTAGTTATTTCACACTCACTCTTGTAGCCTCTAAGGACATGGTGGTGGACAAAATAGAGCCCAAACTAGTACGAATGATTTTTTGGAGGTAAAATCATGATTATCATATAACATAAAATAAAAATGGGTCTCAGATTTTATTTCACCTATTTGTTGTTGTTAGGTACTTAAATTGCTAAAGTTGTGAGTGGAGTCCTGCTGGCCTAGTGGTTATATGTTGGACTGCTAACTGAAAGGGCAGCAGTTTGAAACTGCTAGACTTCTCTGGAGAAAGGTGAGGCTTTTTACTCTTGTAAAGAATTACAGTCTCAAAAACCCACAGGGACAGTTTTACTCTGTCCTGTAGGGTCACTATAGGTCAGAATTGGCTGGAGGGCTGTGAGGTTTTTGGGGCCATCTGGTCTGACTCCTAGCCACCTATGTACAACAGCAAGACATATTGCTGCCCGGTTGGTCTGTCACCATCCTCACAAGTGCTGTTAGGTTTGAGTTCATTTTTGCAGCCTCTGTGCCATTCCATTTCATTGACGGTCTTCCTCTTTTTTACTGCCTTCCTATTTTACATGATGTCCTTTTCCAGGGACTGGCCTCTCCTAATAATATCCAGAGTATGTGAAACAAAACGAGTCTCACACAGTTAGTAATGAGGAAAACAACAAAAGCTCACTGCTGTTGAGTTAATTTGGACCCATAGCAACCCTATAGGATAGAGTAAAACCTCCCTTCTGAGTTTCTAAGATGAAATCTTTATGGGTGAGAAAGCCTCATCTTTCTCCTTGAAGCTGGTGGATTTGAACTGCTGACCTTGCAAAATCCACTGTCATCGGGGCTTCAATGAGGAAACTAATAAGCTGTAACCAGTTCAAAAGAGAATTCCAAGAACCTTCTGTATATAGGCAGTTTAGGATACAGGAATGTTTAAATAAATTTTCAAAGAGATGCAAAATTTATCTGCTTAATTTATAAATTAATAAAATAATTGATTGCATTCTACAGAAAATAGTCCTTTTGAATATCTATAGATAAGAATTAATTGCTTTGTTCTTAGTTTTCTTTTTTTTGTTTTTGTTTTTTTTAATATTCTTTTTTTTAACATTTTATTAGGGGCTCATACAACTGTTATCCCAATCCATACACACATCAATTGTGTAAAGCGCATCTGTACATCATTTCTCAAAACATTTTCTCTCCA
>NW_022109491.1:43878885-43891388 GCF_000313985.2 Echinops telfairi
CCCTTTGCCTCCCAGCTCTTTCCTCTATTTCCCTTGATTCTCCTCCTGTCCCACTATCATGGGAAGTGCAGGATTTCAGCACTTCCTCTTTGTTTTCTACACCTTAGAGAATTTTTAATTTTATTGACTAAAAGTCAATTAAACGGTTGTGAAAACCCAGAAGAGGGCTCTGGAATGACACTCAGGAGTATTCTATTGTCCCCATTTCAATATATTTCATAGTTGTTATTTTTTCCAAATAGCACTCAGTAAATATTTACCAAGTAAATTATGAATCATTGATAAATGATGAATCAGAAACCAAAAAGAACATATTTCAAAAAGAAAAATATAATCAGTATGCCTTGTACTGCTTTGAGGACACAAAAAATGAAATTGACCATTGATGCCATTTGATATTGTCAGTCACTGGGTTTTAGGAGGGCTCTGAGACCCAACCCAATTAGTGCAGGTTGAAATTGAAACTTAGGAAGTGTAGCTAACTAGGTGACTCTGGGGGTATTTTTGATACAGTGGGTAAAAGAGTTAACCTGCTGTTAATCAATACCAGAAATGCAACATAAGATTTGGTCTATTTAAAATTTAAAATGTGACAGCTCCTCCTTTGCAGTAAAAATTCCTTTTAAGTTTAATCAGTGGGGATATTCTAACTCAGGAAGGAGGCAAGCAAGGCCATTAAGATAAAGAGCCAGGCATGAAGTATCTCCCATAAGCATTCCCCATAAGGGAGGCATTCCTCAATTTAGATCAACAAGAGTACATGAGGTTTCAGGGGATGGTGGTCTAATGACCCCTGGGGAAAAGTATAGATGTGGGGTTAAAGGGAAGAGGGAACCCCACAAAACATCACAGGTTCGGTAGGTACAATTGTACAATGATAATAAGTAGAGATTATAGTAAAGTCATAGAGAGCATGAGAATTAAAGGATGGAGTCAAGTAATGGAGTCAGACGCAATTCATGGTAGCATCACTCACCTCAGCCCCACTTGATGGTCCTCATGTAGGGGGCTTAGCCATTAGAGAAGAAGCCGCCTCATCCTCCTTAGCCACCTTCTCCAGCCACCCTCTCGAGAACCAGGGAGCCTCATTATTTATTGCTAACCACACATCACATCACTTTAGGGGGATCTGATTACAGAGTCATACATCACAGAAAGGGGCAATACAATTCATTCTTGAAAAAGTTTGATCCTTCTGGTGTCTCATACAATAAAACCGACAACTACTATTCTGGGAGGCATGCAAGTCTTCTGATAGCAGACAATAACCTAAGTCAGGGGTAGTAACATAGGCAATACAATCAATAGGAGGGTGATGACCTAGGGGTGTGTCCGTATTTGTTGTGGGATAAACAGTGGTGTCTGCTTGATCTAGACAGCTGATAATGGCTACCTAACCTTGGTCATCCTTGGGCGGGTTTGACCTCTCTGGTATCTCCTACAAGTAGACAGACAACCACTATCCTTATCAGAAGGGAGTGGGTCTTATTTAGGGTGAGTCAGACTAATAGTCTAGATGGCTGATGTTAGGGAGAATAACCTCTGACCTACTTTCGCTGCCTAGAGAACAATCATTCTCAAGCTAAATCTGGCATATATTTTGGGGAGACAACTTAAGAGAAATCCTTCTGTTCCTCACATATAGATAATTTCCTATGATCATTGCAAAACCTGCTTTTTTAAGAGTATCAATTGCATCCTGTGATCATTGTAAAAACTTTCTTTAGTCACATAGTTTAAGGTATATAACATGTGTGTGTTTTCACTGTATTTTTGAAGCTGTTGGGAGGTAGCAAACCCCACTGTTTCCTTCTGTCTTGTGTTTCAGAAAAAACATAGCCCCACTCCATCATTTTGTGAAAGTTACAAGACCAAGGCCAGAAAGGTGACACAAAAAGAGAAACCCTCTGTGCTTATGATCAAGTCGGCAGTAGCCACTTGGTGGCATCTCCGATTCCAAATCGGTAGGAGAGACTGCCTAACCAGCCCAGTGGTAACCCTGGATGGACCCTAACATTTCTGGCTATTCCGGGTGTTGCTGGTGGTCACCTTACAAAAGAGAATGTGTTTGGGAAGTTGACTAACATTACAAAAAATCCATTGCTCCTCTAATTACAAAAATATATAATGATTATCTGTGAAAATGAAAATAATATTGTACTGGCTGAAAACTTATAAGCAAATCAATAAAAAAGCAATGAATCCTGAAATGAACTCGGATTTTTTAATCGCTCAAAAAATCATAAGGGAATACTTACCTGGCAGGGGAGATCCCATGATCACGAAGGTGGATTTCCCAGGGCGAGGCTCACCCACTGCACTCCGGGTGTGCTGACCCCTGCGATTTCCCCAGATGTGGGAAACGATTGCATAATCTGTGGTAGTGGGGGACTGCGTTCACACTCTCCCCTGAAAAAAAAAATCATAAGGGAAATGTCAGATCAATAGTGAAATCAAATTATATGCTAAAGTAAAATCCATCCAAAAAGAATTAAGGAAACAAAACAAAGTGAACACTTAATATCCTCAAACTGGAAAAACAAAAATGTAGGTTAATCTTGCCTGGATTTAGATAGGGAAGACACTCTTAGCTTAAAAGAAGTGGAAGAAATCACAATACTCAGCTCCAGTTTGCCATTGTACACCCAGTAGAGCTAACTGATCAGGGAAGGACATTTTCATTCACCTTAAGAAACTGCCTTCCATCCCCTTACAGAAGGGTCTTGAGGAGGAGACGAGCCAGTCAGGGTGCGATGTAGCAACGATGAAAGATACAACTTTCCTCTAGTTCCTAAATGCTCCCCACTCCCCCACCACCCAATATCATGATCCCAATTAACCTTGCAAGTCTGGCTAGACCAGAGGATGTACACTGGTACAGACAGGAACCAGAAACACAGGGAATCCAGGGCGGACGATCCCTTCAGGACCAGTGGTGTGAGTGGCGATACTGGGAGGGTAGAGGGAAGGTGGGTTGAAAAGGGTTGGGAAGATTACAAGGATCTACATGTGACCTCCTCCCTGGGGAGCAGACAACAGAAAAGTGGGTGAAGGGAGATGTTGGACAGGGCAAGATATGACCAAATAATAATTTATAAATTACCAAGGGTTCATAAGGGAGGAGAGAGCAGGGAGGGAGGGGAAAAAAATGAGGAGCTGATGCCAGGGGCTTAAGTGGAGAGCAAATGTTTGGAGAATGATGAGGGTAATGAATGTACAAATATGCTTTACACAATTGATATATGTATGGATTGTGATAAGAGTTGTATGAGCCCCTAATAAAACGATTAAAAAAAAGAAACTGTCTTCTAGGCTGGGCTATATTGGCAGGACTAGGATGAGATGGCTTAAAACAGCACTTCTCCAATTGTAATCATGGACCAGCTGCTTCAGAATCTTCCATGGTAAATTGTTGAGAAAACATTTAAGGGCAAATAAAACTCTAAAACATAATAAATGATTAAAAAAAACCCTTATATTCAATCTTTGACATGCTGAATCAAAATCTCCAGCAAGATAACTTAACAATCTACTCTTTAAAAATATGTGTAAGTATATATAGAAAAACATTTGTATTTCAACTAGGATTTTGCATATTTTAACAAAATTGTCAGTTTTTAAAATTATTAGCATAGAATGCGCATCATTAAGTGAACTGGAAGGAGGGAGCCATAACAGAGATGCTAGAATATGGCTGCAGTGTCCCTACTGTGCCATCCCAGTCATTCCCAAAGGTAGATCGCGACAGTTAATGCTATATGTCAACTTGGCTAAACTGTGGCATTTAATTATTGCGTCAAATCTCGTCTGGACTCTGTAATGAAGAAGTTATTTGTGATTAAATAAGCGGGCTTAAAGTAAAGCAGATTGCTTAAGTGGGCCTGGCATCATCAGTTTAAAGTCTTAAGAGCAAAAAAAAAAAGTTTTCCCCAGAATGTGTTCTGCTTCCAGACTATAAACAAGACATCTTGCAGAACTCTTGCATTCTGCATTCTTCTCCTTGCCTGGCCTAACGATTCTGGAAAGAATTATATCGAACCTCCAAGTCTGGCCTTGTTAGCCCTCACAATTGCACGAGCCACTACCTAGAAGGAAATCTCTCCCCCTTGTTCTCTCTATGTACCTGTATTTCTACACATGCATGCAGATGTATACACACGTCTGAATGGTTTCGTTTCTGTAGAGAACCCTCTAAGACCAAGACCCTATGCTCTTATCAACGGGACTCACTCAAAAACTCACAGCCATCAAGTCCGTGGTAACTCATAGCAACCCTGCAGGACAGGGTAGGGCTGCCCCGGGAGCTTCCGAGACTGTCACTGTTTGTGGGATTAGAAAGTCCCATCGATCTCCCTCGGAGCAGCTGGTTGTTTCAACCTGGTGACTTTTCTTATCAAAAGCCAACTCACAACCACGACACCATCACGACTCCTTCTCCCCAAGTATGATCTTGCCACGCCATCCCGCATATGTCTGGGTTTATAGTATGTAGTTTGAATAGATTGGTCCAAGGCCATGGCTACAAGTATAAAAGAAGAGTCTGTCCCTAGACGACCTTGGATAAGAAATGGCAGCATGGTGACCACCATTGATTTTTGTGAACACTTTTTGGTTGACTGGGACCGGAGTACTGCATTTTCCTGCAGTCTGCATCTCTCCTTCTTCTAGTTGAGGTCTTAAAGAGAGAAACACTCAATTTTCCAGATTCTTTGCAGCTAGAGTTCTGGATGCAAATCAGCTTCTGCCAACAAGATGGACTCACATGATATTTGAAGCCCAGAAATGAGGTTGAGATCATTTTTGATCTGTTTGACTACACGCACGGTGGCATCACATGATCTTGATTGCGTTTTTACAAAGCACTAGTTCCACTGAAGTTAGTCATTTTACTGAAGATCAGCCCTTGACCGCATGTAATATTAATATTCTATCTAACGAAATCATGCAGCGTGGTTTGTTTTGAGGGAAAATACATGTAAGGTTGTTTGAGTTTCAAACCCAAACTCACTATTAGCAAGTCAATTCTGACTCATGATCACGCACGAGGACAAGGTAGTACTGTCCCTGTGGGTTTCCGAGACTGTAACGTTGCCGGAGCACGAAGTCCCTCTTTGTCTCGAGGAGTGAGATGATTCCAGCAACTGGTCTCTGGTCAGCAGCCCAGTGTGTAACCACTAATGCAGCCCCGAAAAACTGACCACGATGCTTCCCAATGTAAAACAATCCCATTGTTCCAAGTAAGTGATTTGTTTGACAACGATGTTACTTAACATATATATGGATAGCTTTGTAATTTATAACTATTTTTAATATATAAAATATGGCCCACCTACACACAATTTCTTTTGGCATCAAAACGTTTGAGTCCATACAATTCAACTCCACATTTAGCCACAAGATGTCTCCACTGAGACAGGTTTCACATTCTCCTGACAAAGCTTACATTTGAAGCTTCAGTGTATGTACCACACACAAAAAGAGATACAGTCCAATTTAGTGAATCCAGAATCTTTGCATAAGAATTTTTGCAACGGATGTCATCTCTTTTGGAGTGTGGCTTCTAGAGAAGCACAACTAGTGATTGATGCTTGTATACACACACACACACACACACACACACAACCAAATTCACTGCCATCGAGACGATGCTGACTAAAAGCAAGCCTATATTGCTCCTGAGAGTTACAGAGACCATAATTTTTACCGGAGTAGAAAGCCCCATCTTTTTCCCCTGGAACGGTTGGTAGTTTTGAATGGCTGATCTTGCTGTTAGCAGTCCAATGCATAACCACTACACCACCTTGTGTGCATGTATATGTATGTGTATGCATGTGTGTGCATGTAGAAAACTATATACATATATAAAACGTCCGAGATTTATACCAGAAATGACTCAAAGAGTTATAGAAGTAAGTGCAGTCTGATTGAAGTTCCTGGGTCAAATGTAAGCTGAAGTTTCTCCTGACTCCCCTAACTTAAGGGACTGACAAACAGGAAGCAAGAAGATGAAGTAAAAAGACTACAGGCTGGTGGATGTCAAGCTGAAGGAACCAGAGAAAGGTCAAATGAACCAAGTTCGCAGCCCAAATCAAGGTTGGCAGCCCTTTGATAGCTCCAGGGATCAGCAGGCAATATAATAGGAGGTCAAGGAGTAGAAGTTAGCTTGTTGTTGTTAGGGTGCTATTGGGTCAATTCCAACCCAAAGTGACCTTAGGCACAACAGAGCAAAAC
The DNA here is from genome assembly GCF_000313985.2 of Echinops telfairi. Lineage (NCBI taxonomy): Eukaryota > Metazoa > Chordata > Mammalia > Afrosoricida > Tenrecidae > Echinops > Echinops telfairi. The sequence goes on from NW_022109491.1 coordinate 43,885,117, forward strand.
ACTGTAAAGTCCTGCACCATCCTCCTAATTTTTCCTATGCCTGCGCCCCTTATTGTGGCCCTGGTGTCAATTCATCTTCTTGAGGGTCTTCCTCGCCTTTTCTGCCCCACTACCCTACCTGACATGATGTCCTTCTCCAGGGACCAGTCTCTTTTGATAACATGTCCAACATATGTAAGAAGTCTCACCATCCATTGCTTCTGTCCATTATACTAAGAGTATACCACGCCCTGAATAAAACCTCCCTCAATTATTTCAAGGCTCTGCCAGAGTAAAGAGGTATATGATCCCCCACAACTGTTTGACTGTTTACCAAAGTTCCCATCATGCAGTTGACCACACTGTGTTTGATTGTATCATATGAGAATCCTGGCTCACCCAAGTCGACATGAAACCTAACTATCACAGGCCACATCTAGAAGAGATGCTGTGGGGAACTGGCTCTTCCTCTTCTTCCTGCAGGCCCACATCCTGAATCTGGGAATTGGGCAAGTGGCCACCATATGGTCGACTGACCCTTAGGAGCTGTTCGTGGCCTGCCATGTTCCCTGCCTTGGATCCACACAACTCTGTCTCCCTGGCCTGCAGTCCCCCTGCCTTCTGTTTCATTTTTTGGGTTTATCAGTGGCTGGCGCACCAGTGGATGATGGTCTCTAACTAGCGTATGAGCCGTGGCTGTGGGCTTGCCAGTCCTGTGGCTATGTGAGTCACTTTCTTGATACAAATTTATTTCATATGTATATAGATGTCACTGGCTTTGTTTCTAAGGAGAACTCAGAGTAACACAGAATCTCAATTCTCACTTAAGTCATTTCAAGGTTTTCTCCGATGGACACACTCGCACTGTTTCTGTGTGCTCCTAACATGAACCTAACTCTTACGGTGACTTTCAAGTTACAGTGTGACTTGGCCCCTGGCTCCTTGCCCATTTCACACCTTCATCATTCACAAGCTTGCTTGATCTCACTCAATTCAAGAAGCAGCTCTCTGTGTGATCAGTCACAATTCTGTAGCTATACATACCAGTTGCCACAAAACCCAGTGTAACTTACGGCGACTCCAGTTGTGGTAGACCAGAACTGCACTCTCTTGGATTTTCAAGACTGTGATGTTTTGAAGGAAATTATGCAGGCTTTTTCCTGAGACATGTGTGGAGAGATTTGAACTGCCACCCTCTCAAATATTAGTGGAATACATGAACAATTTGAGATAATGCATAGCAATACCAATTCCCCAATATTATGAACAATTGTGTGATATATATTCATAGATTATATTCCTTGGGGAATAACAGCATGTCCTTCCAAAGACATAGTGTTCAATCACGTTGAACATTATCATGATTTCTATGGGCTATGTTTGTATAGTCTCCTTTGAAAGCCACCCAGTCCCATACCAAATAGTTAGAACATTTATATTTAACCTAAGCATGTTGCTATTAATGCTCAGTGAGCTATTTCACTTCTGCTCATTTGCAGTTGCTACACAATATGAAATATGATATCAAAGTGCCCAAACTCAGGTCAGGGGGGGGACCTTTTCTCTTTATATCCTGTTTTCATGTCAAGTACTCTCGCTGTGCTAAGGCTTACTGTTTTTTTCCTCCTGGTTATCATTCCACAACCCTCCTCAAGGAAATCCTTGTGCCTCGTGCTGATTTAATAAGCTCAGCCTTTCTCCGATGAGTCACACGCACCCCACTGCCACCCACTGCCAGATGATAAAAACCAAATAGACCTGTTGCTGAAGCGTACGTTCTAACTCGGAGATGCTATAGGACAGAGTTGAACTGCCCTATAGGGTTTACAAGGCTGTATATATTTATAGAAGCAGCCTAGCACATTTTTCTCCCACGGAAGGGCTGCTAGGTTCGAACCCCCACCGGAGGTTAGCAGCTGAGCACTATTACTGCTGTGGCACGACGGGGTAGAGGCTATTCCTTCTTCTCCCAAAGAAGAACCTCATGTAGATCAGGTGTGTTTGGGAGAAGAAAGTCTTCTTCAATTCATTTAATAGGCAACATTAGTGGTGCAAATGAAAATCAGCATTTTTGAAATTTTTCCCAAACTCATCTACCCAAAACAATGGTGGGCATGGTGAACTTCATAAACATTTATTGGAATTCAGAGAACATTATAAGTCATCTTGCAGTGGAGTCATATCACTATTCTCTTTTGCTCACTTCCCTCTGCTTTCACCACATCTTTCCTCTTTTTGTTCTTGGTTAATGCTTTTTATTCCTCAGGAAGAGACCCTGCTTTTGTCCTCCCTCCTGTACTTTGCCCCAGTGGATCTTTACGATGCCATCATCTGTACCAGTGGAGATTTTGCAAAACAAGATAAACTTTTTGTTGGCTAATAAAAAACAAAACATTTTTCCTACCTCATTCCTTTAGCATGCAGTTTCTCTTAAACTGAGTCCCCTCACACACAGTCATCGAGTAAAAAACTTCCAAGAAAAAGACAGCACTACAGGGAGAAAAGCCAATAAAGGATGAAACTGGAAATGAAGGAGGAAATTTCAAAAAGTTTGTGGGAAATGGAATTAAAGGATGATAAAGGTTTTCCATGAGCTTTTAGAAGACCCTTTGTGGAAGTTCTGTGAACATTCATGTGCAAGTCTTTGTGTGGATATCGGATGTCCTTTGTTGTGACTATGTATCTAGGAGTGGAATAGATGGACCACGTAATAGGGGTATGTAACTTATTAAGAAGCTGCCACTAGAAGACCCAAAACAAACAAACAAACAAAAAACATATTGTTGAGAATAAGAGCGGCGGGCAGAGCAGAGACTAAAAACCCATCTGTAGACAATAGGACATCCCCCCACAGAAAGGTCACAAGGAAGGTCTGAGTCAACCACGGTACAGCATGGCACCATGAGACACATTCCTCTGGTTCTTTGAGGCTTTCTCACCCCCCAATATTATGACCCCAGTCCTGCCTTTCAGTTCTGGCTAGACTGGACCATGTACAGCTAAGAGCTCAGGACACACGGAATCCAGGTCAAATAAACCCCTCAGGAACAGAAATGAGTGTAGCGATACCAGAAGGGTAGGCGAAGCTGGCAGGAGGGAGGTGGTACCGATCACAATGATTGATGCATGATCCCCACTCCCCAAGGGGATGAACAATGGAAACATGCGTGAAGGGAGACAGTGGTCAATGTAAGATAGGAAAACTATGATTTATAAGTTATCAAGGGGTCACGAGGGTTGCGAGGGTGGGGGGTCAGGGGAGGCGCTGATAGCAAGGACTCAAATAGAAAGTAAATGTTTAGAAAATGATGGAAACATATGTACAAATATGCTGGGTACAATTGATGTACGGAATATTATAAGAGCTGTAAGAACCCCCAATAAAATGATTAAAAAAAAGAAGCTGCTAAACAATTCCAAGAGTTGGTGGCATTTTCCATTTGCAGGTGCAGTGTGTGAGGGATCAAACTCATCCAAGATTTGTACACTGAACAGTATTAAACATCACTAAAATTAACCAAACCAGATTTACACGAGACTCTGAAACTCACTCGTAATCACAGGCACAAGGAAGAAATTATGTAGTCAAAGAGCTAACTGAAACTTTCAAAGGGCAGCTCATGAGGACAAAGTAAAACTTTATAATGAAAGGTGCACAAAAGGACAAGTACAACATGAGTCACTGAGGTAAGCTTAAAAATGCAAAAGAGGCATAGGGAAAAAGCTACTGTAGACAAACATTCCTGGGGTGAGGTCCAGCAGTATGGCAGAGGCCAGACCAAATCCAGGGATATATATGGTAACCAACTAAAAAGGAGGGGGGTGAAAAACACATGGATAGTTAGGAGCACTAACACACCCAAGGGGAGGGTATTGTTTATATCTCTACAGGGAAAGAGGGACCAGACTTCAACCCAGTGCTCCATGATGTGATTGCAACATACCAGCATGAAGCAGGGAACCAGTAGAGAGGTCTGAGGGACCGGCCCCAACCTCAACTACGTGGACAGCCCCCAATTCCCCCAGAAGAATTCACTTCAGAGGACAGCACTGAAGCTGCAGCTCAGGGAGAGGGACCTGTCTGATCAGAGCACATGGGAGCAAATGAAGGGACAGGGAGAACTGGAGCACTTCCTGACCCACCAAGCCCTGAGGATGATATTCCTGCTCAAAGCAGCCATTGCACAGAGAGGACCATAGGGGCAGTCCCACTATGAGACACAACATCCCTCACTGACCCATAGCACTACGGGGGACAACACTGGGGACACAGTGCGGGAATTGTGCCTGATTTGACCACACCACACCAAGGCGAAACACTAAGGGTTTGCAACAGAACAGCAAGGGGAGCAGAGCAACGAAGTCCCCAGGGAATACCAAAAATAGACTTTGGGGCCAGGGCATGGCATCCCATCAGACTTGACTGGAAAACACTCCTAGAGGTCAGCAAACAGACTTTGAACTATTTATAGGCTTTTCTTTTTTGTGTGTGTCATTGGTTTTTTTGTTTTCTTTTGTTGCTTCGATTTGCTCTGTCTTGTTTTTTGTGCATATTATTATCTCTGCATGTCTATCTAGATAAGATAGGCTGGATAAACAATCTGGAGCAGGAAACAACAGGACTGACAGTTCCGGGGAGGGGGGCATGGGCATGGGGGAGGGAGGGGAAAGGGAACAACAGTGATCTAAAATCAAAGGCGAGGAGGGTGTAGGAGGCCTGGTAGGGCTTGATCAAGGGCAATGTACCCAAGAGGAATTACTGAATGATGGCTGAACATGATAGTGGGACAAGAGGAAAGTAAAAGGAAATAGAGGAAAGAACTAGGAGGCATTTATAGTGGTCTAAATATAGGCATGTAAATATGTAAATATATTTATATATGACAATAGGTAAATAGATCTATGTGCATATATATATAGGTTTAGTATTAAAGTATCAGATGGACATTGGGCATCTACTCAAGTACTCCCTCAGCGCAAGTACACTTTGTTACATTAACCTGGCATGATGCTCACCTTCCCAACACAATCACTGAAGACAAAGCGGGTACATAAGCAAATGTGGTGAAGAAAGCTGATGGTGCCTGGCTATCAAAAGATATAGCGTCTGGGGTCTTAAGGACTGAAGATAAACAAGTGGCCATCTAGCTGAGAAACAACAAAGTCTACATGGAAGAAGCACACTAGCCTGTGTGATCACGAAATGTCGATAGGATCGGGTATCAGGCATCAAAGACCCAGAACAAAAAAATCATATCATTGTGAATGAGGGGGAGTGCAGATCAGAGACCCAAAGCCCATCTGTAAGCAACTGGACATCCCCTTACAGAAGAACCCTGGTGGGGAGACAAGTCAGTGGGGGTGCAGTATAGCATCAATGAAGCATACAACTTTCCTCTAGTTCTTTAATGCTTCCTCCCCCCAACTATCATGACCTCAATTCTACCTTAGGAATCTGGCTAGACCAGAGCATGTACATGGGTACAGATAAGAGCCAGAAATACAGGGAATCCAGGACAGATGAACCCCTCAGGAGCAATATTGAGAGTAGCCACACCAGGAGCAGCAAGTGGAGCAAAGTGATGAAATTCTCAGAGAATACAAAAAATAGACTGGAGACAGAGTGTGGCACCCCATCAGACTCGACTGGAAAACACTCATAAAAGCCAACAAACACATCTTGAACTTTATAGGCTTTTCCATTTTTGTCAGTGTCTTTCTATTTGTTGTTGTTGTTGTTTTGGTTTTGGTTTTGGTTTGTTGTTGTTGTTGCTGTTGTTATTGCTTTGTTGGTCTTGACTTCCTTTGTTGTTTTGTTTGGCTTTGCCTGGTTTTTACGCTTATTGTCTATGCATGTTTATCTAGATAAGATAGGCAGGATAAACAATTCAGAGATGAAAAGAGCGGGACTGAAGGTTCTGGGGGGATACAGGAGAAGAGGAGGTGGGAGAAAGGAATGGGAGGGCTGGGAAACCAACCCTGGGACCAGGGAACAACAAGTGAACTGAAGTCAATGGAGAGAAGAGTGTAGGATGCCTAGTGGGGCTTAATCAAAAGCAATTTAGCAGCGAGGAATTACTAAACCTGAATGAAGGCCAAACATGATGGTGGGACAAGAGGAAAGTAAAAGGAAATAGAGGAAAGAACCAGGAGGCAAAGGACATTTATAGCGGTCTAAATACAGGAATGTTATGTAAATATATTTAAATATAATGAGAGGGGAATAGTACTACGTACTCATATCTATATGTTAAGAGTTAAGGTTGTAGATGGATATTGGGCCTCGACTCAAG
>NW_022109491.1:43892907-43894373 GCF_000313985.2 Echinops telfairi
CCTGCCTTGTGATTGGCTGCTGTGCTGACATAGCCTAGCTCTCTCTACAAATAGAGGAAGATCTGGCATCAGAGACTTGAAGGACTGCTAGTCTCTCAACTTTCTGTCACGGACATGAGTTGCACTAAGCCATTTATAGTGCTTTCTAATTTAACTGTTTATTTCTTGTATTGTATATTTATCTGTATATGATTTAACAGTTCATTTCTCATTATATATCTAATTATCTTTATAAATAAATATATTATCAGGAATTTGGTTTTCTCTCTCTAGAGAACCCTGTCTAACACACTCATCATATGTTAATAAGATTTCTTTTCATTGACACATGTAGTAGTTTATTTTTTGGGGGAGGTCCATGGTCTGTCTCTTTGCATCAATATACCACAAAGTAAGGGCTGCAGGGAGGAGATGAGCCAATCAGAGTGCAGTGTAGCAAAGATGAAATATACAATTTTCCTCTAGTTCTTAAATGCTTCCTCCCCCCCTCCACTACCATGATCCCAATTCTACCTTACATATCTGGCTGGACCGGAGGATGTACACTGGCACAGATAGGAACTGAAAATACAGTGAACCCAGGACAGATGAGCCCCTCAGGACCAGTGGAGAGAGTGGTGATACCAGGAGGGTGGAGGGAAGGTGAGGGAGAAAGGGGGAACAGATGACAAGGTCTACATGTGGCCTCCTCCCTGGGGGACGGACAGTGGAGAAGTGGGTGAGGGAGACGTCCAATGGGGTAAGATATGATAAAATAATAATTTATAAATTATCAAGGGTTCGTGGGGGGCGGGGAGCAGGGAGGGACGGGGAAAAAATGAGGAGCTGACATCAAGGGCTCAAGTGGAAAGCAGGTGTTGTGAGAATGATGAAGTCAACATATGTACTAATATGCTGGACACAAATGATGTATGTACAGATTGTGATGAGTTGTATGAGCCCCTAATAAAATGATTATTAAAAAAATACTTTTTGATTCTTTTTTTTTTACAACTCTTTTTACAAACCATGAATCAATTGTGTCTGACATATTTGTACATATATTCCATCGTTCTTTTCTAGACATTTACTTTCCATTGAGCCCTTGGGATCAGCTCCTCTTTTTTTCTCTCCTTCCCCCCACACTCAAGCCTCGTGGCCCCCTGATAATTGTAGATTGTTGATTATTTTCAAATCTCACTCTGACTGCCGTCTCCCTTCCCTCTGGTTTCTGTTGTTCTTCCCCCTGCCTGGGGGTGTGTGCTTATGCGCTATTCATTGCAATCGGTGCCCCCTCCCTCCCCACTTTTCCCTATCTTCCCCCTATCCTTTTGGTATCTCTATTCCTATTCCTGGGTTCCATGTGTTGTGAGTTTTATCTCTTGCCTATCCCTATGTATTAGTCTGGGTACTTTGGAGAAACAAATCCACAGCAACTCACGTATAAGAGAGAGTTTTATGCAAAGAAAATGTGCATCACGAAAACA
>NW_022109491.1:43894711-43962352 GCF_000313985.2 Echinops telfairi
ATGCAACCATCACAAAACAAGAGACCCGAGAACTAGAAAGGCGAGGCTTCACCACCCATTTATCCCTCTGCCTTTCAACCAGCACCACATGTGATTATTGGCCAGGCTGGCACAATTAACTAACTCACCCTATGTACATGCTTCTGTTTAGTCTAGATTGGGAGGTGGCACTGAGGTTGTGGTAGCGGGGGGTGGGGAGGCCTCCAGGAAACAGGTATACTGTGTGACCGAGTAGTGTTCTACTGCCCCCTGATTGACTCACCCCCTCTCTGTGACCCCTCTGTGGGGAGATGTTTCATTGTCCATAGATGAGCTTTGGGTCTCTCCGCTCCAACCCCCCTCCATTCTCACCAATGCATTTTTGTTTGTTTGTTTACTGTTTGTTGTGAATCTTCTGATGCCAATTTCCCAGTCTCAACACGTCATGCTTGCACTAGCTGGTGTGCTTCTTCCACGATTAGAGTGGATTTCTAGTTTTGGCTATTGTGAATATATCTTTGGGTGAAAAAATTATATATATATATTTCCATTCACCATATTCTAATGTACGGAGAGTGAAATCTCTTAAGTATTCTTTTCACAACTAAAACTAATGATTTTCTATGATAAAATGTACATAAAATTTCCCATTTTGGCTATTTATATATATAAAATATGCATAACCTTGACCATTTTAATGTATAGTTATATACATATATACATATACAGTGTTTGCAGTCATAGCCATTTAGTTTCACATGTTTAACATATTTAGTTTCACATGTTTAACATATTTAGTTTCACATGTTTAACCCAATCAGAAACTTTAACATCATCAAACTTTAACATTTCTTCAGCCCCTGGTAACGACTAATCTATTTTAGTGATATTATGCAGTATTTATTCTTTTGTAGCTGGCTTATTTCACTTATTATAATGTCTTAAGGATGATTCACATCATAGTGCATACCAGAACTCCATTTCTCTTTATGACTAATTAGCTAGCTAGCGATCCACATATGGATATATCTCTGGTGTTGTAGTGGATTGTGTGTTGGGTTGCTAACTGCAAGGTTAGCAGTTTGAAACTAATGGGTGCTCCAAGGGAAGAAGATGAAGCTCTGGTCCCATAAACTTTTACAGGCTAAGAAACACAGAGGGGACTGCTCTGTTCTAGAGGGTAGAGAAGAGTGAAATAGACTTGACGGAGGGAAGCTAGTTGGTTGCATATACACTGAATTTTGTCGGAAAATAAACATGTAAGCTGTTTCCACTTTTAGGCTACAATGGGACAATGGTATACAAGACACTGAATCCCTGCTTTCAGTTCTTTAGGAGTAGAATGCTGGGCCATATGGAATTATAAGTTTAACTTTTTGAGGAAGGACTGGTCTCTTTTCTGCACCAGTAGCACCACTTTACATTCTCATCACTGATAGATTTTTCTACATTCTCCACATTTGTGTCAAAGATGTTATTTTCTGATTAACCAAACTAATAGGTGTGAAATAGTATCTCATTGTTATTTTACTTCCATTTCCCTCATGGTATAAATTGAGCAGATTTCCATATGCTTATTAAGCAACTGGAGCAGCCCTGTTGGTGAAGTGTTTACACAAAACCACCAGCTGCTCTGAGGGAGAAATATGGGACTTTCTACTCCTGTAAACAGTTACAGTGTGCAAAACTCACAGGGGCAGGTCTACCCTGTCCTATAGGGTCACTATGAATTGGTATTGACTCAATGGCAGTATTGAACAATTGTATATCTTCTTTGAATAATGCCTATTCCTGTTCTTTGCCTATTGAAAAATGAGTTATGTGTCTTGTTGTTGAATTGTAGGAATTCATTACATACTCTGGATGTCAACCCCCTATAAGATAGGTGATTGCTAAATATTTTCTCCAATTCGGTATGCTGGTCTATTCTTTTTTTAAAAAGTAAACCATTTTATTGGGAGTTCTTACAGCTCCTAGAACAATCCATACATCAACTGTATCAAGCACATTTGTACATATGTTGCCATCATCATTTTCAAAATTTTTCTTTCTACTTCAGCCCTTCATATCAGCTATTCTTATGCCCCCCCCCACCTTCCCACCCTTGTGGCCCCTTGATAAATTATAAATTAGTATTATTTTCATAACTTACACTGCTGTCTCCCTTCACCCACATTTCTGTTGTTCATCCCCCTGGGGTAGTGGGGTGGCTTGTACATCCATCATTGTCATCAGTACCCTTTCTTCCCTTTCTCCCTCTTCTCCCCCCACCTTCTCCCTACCCTCATGGTATCACTACTCCCATTATTGTTCCTGAGGGATTTATTTGTCCTGGGTTATGTGTGTCAAGAGCTCTTATCTGTACCAGTGTAGATGCTCTGGTCTAGCCAGGTTCATAAGGTAGAACTGGGGTCATGATAGTAGAGGGCAGGAAGCATTAAAGAACTAGAGGAATGTTGTATGTTTCCTTGGTGCTACAGTACACCCTGGCTGGCTTGTCCCTTCCTTGTGACCCTTCTGTGAAGGGATGTCCAATTGTCTACGGATGGGCTTTGGGTCTCCACTCTGAGTCTTTTCGCTTTCTTGATACAGTCTTTTGGTGCACAACATATTTTAATTTTGATGTCAGCCCATTTTCTCTTGTTGCTCATGCTTTTGTTGTATTTTCAAACTCAAGTTCCCAAAGAATTGCTCCTATGTTTTCTCCAAAAAGTGTTATGATTTTAGCTCTTATATTTACATCATTGATCAGTTTTGAGTTATTTTTCATTGTGGTGGGAGATGGGGGTCTAATTTAATTCTTCTGCATGCAGAAATCCAATTTTCCCAGCACCTTTTGTTGAAGGAACTGTGCTTTCCTCACCGAGTTGCATGGGGATTGGTACCTCTGTTAAAAATCAACTGGTGCATGCATTTGTTTCCGGACTCTCAATTCTAGCTATTTTATTACTTTATATGTTATTTGGAACACAATCATTTGCTTAATTTCCTTTTCTTAATTCCAATAATTTTCCTGTGAAATATTTTGGGTTTTCAATATATAGGAACACGTTTTCTACAAATAGAGGTAGTTTTACTTCTGAGTTATGTTTGAAATTAATATTTCTTTTCTTTCCAGCAAAACAAAACAAAAACATTGTTTATCTCTGGGCCTTAAGTATATTTCTTTTGGGCTGCTATAAAATTTTCTGGCCAAATATATACATTCCATAATCCATCTGTTGAACTCTCATCACAGTTACTATTCTAAAGTTGACATTGTTTTGTGCCATTATCTCCCCATTAACAGTTCATGGCTTTCCAAAATAGAGAGCAAAGATGAAGTTCTACCAATATCTAGTTTTGCCTGATGGTCTTAGCTGGTATAATTCAACCGCTACCTGATGTACACAGTGCATTTATCAATCATATGATCATACCTACAGTTCCCTAATCATGCCTAATGCCATGCTTTGAGGATATTTTCTTGGCTTAAATTATTTGTTTTTTTCCCCCTTCTCATAGTTTCAGATAAAAGTATTCATCACAAAAACTTTCATTAAATTAATTTATTTAATATGAAAGTTTTTAAATGGAAGGATAAGTGTTCCAAAAAATTATTAAAAAAAAACACGAGGAAGAATTTCCCTTACTGAATATCAAATGGCATTGAGCATGGAATACAAAATAAATATAGATTTGTAGGATAAAATAATGAATCCACAAAAAATTTTGTTATTCTTTTGTCTCTTTTATTTTAAACCACTCACACCATTATTTAGGTTTTAAGGATAAGGAACATGGAGGAATATTTTTTTTTAAATGAAACATTATTATATATATCACAGAGCCTATCTCAGGAAATGAAATCAACAATTATATCCCACTCCCATTCCTGACTTCCTCTTCGTCATCAATGTCTTGTCTATTGGTGTATAAACCACGCTTCTTTGTTTTTCCTTATAACAGTGGTGACACTAAATATATTTATCTTTGTAAGATTTATTAATTTTAATAAGCATGTTTTTTTAGTTTTGTCCATGTCTTTCACTGTTTGAGTTATCATTGTTCTTTATCGATGCATAAAATGTCATAGTATGAATGTACCAGAGAGTGTTTAACCATTCCTCTATAATTGGGGTTTTTGGTTGTTTCCATGTGTTTACTATTGTGAAAATTACTGCAATAGACATAGATGTACATATGTCTATTTATGTTGTATTCTTAATTTTTTTATGGAATATATTCAGCAGAGATTGCTGGATCATAAGGTGCTTTACTGACTTCCATAGTGGTTGTATAATTCTACAGTCCCACCAGCAGTGTAAAACTCTTTCTATTGAAAGTAAACAAGCAGCCATCTAGCTCAGAAGCAACAAAGCCCACATGGAAGAAGCACACAAGCCTGTGCGATCACGAGATGTCGAAGGGATCAGTTATCAGACATCATCAGAACAAAAAATCATATCATTGTGTGCTCACCTCCATGATTGGATCACTGAAGACAAATGGGTGCATAAGTAAATATGGCAAAGAAAGCTGATGGTGCCTGGCTATCAAAAGATATAGCATCTAGGGTCTTAAAGGCTTGAAGGTAAACAAGCAGCCATCAAGCTCAGAAGCAACAAAGCCCACATGGAAGAAGTACAACAGCCTGTGTGATCACAAGGTGTTGAAGGGATCAGGTATCAGGCATCATCAGAACAAAAAATCTTATCATAGTGAATGAGGGGGAGTGCAGAGTGGAGACCCAAAGCCAATCTGTAGGCAATTGGACATCCCCTTACTGAAGGGGATGAGGAGGAGACGAACCAGGGAGGAGACGAACCAGTCAGGGTGCAGTCTAGCAACAAAGAAACAAACAACTTTCCTCTAGTTCCTAAATGCTTCTTCCCTCCCCCTGCCCCCCAACTATTATGATCCCAATTCTACTTTACAAATCTGACTAGACCAGAGGATGTTCAATGGTACAGATAGGAACTGAAAACAGGGAATCCAGGGTGGATGGTCCCTTCAGGACCAGTGGTGTGAGTGGTGATACTGGGAGGGTGGAGGAAGGGTGGGTTGGAAAGGAGGAACCGATTACAAGGCTCTACATGTGACTTCCTCCCTGGGAGACAGACAACAGAAAAGTGGGTGAAGGGAGACATTAGACAGGGAAAGATATGACAAAATAATAATTTATAAATTATCAAGGGTTTATCAGAGAGGGGGGGGAATGGGGAGGGAGGGGAAAATGAGGAGCTGATGCCAGGGGCTTAGGTGGAGAGCAAATGTTTTGAGAATGATGAGGGCAAGGAATGTACAAATGTGCTTTACCCAATTGTTGTATGTATGGTTTGTGATAAGAGTTGTATGAGCCCCTAATAAAATGATTTAAAAAAAACCATTTCTATCTCTCTACATCTTCTGCAGCATTTATTTTCTGCTTTATTGAATTTTTGTTTAAGATCATTTTGTTGGGGGCTCTTAGAGCTCTTATAACAATCCATACATCAATTGTATCAAGCATATTTGTACATATGTTGGGCCATTTGTATCAGCTCCTCTTTTTACCCTCCTCTCCCTCTCACCCTTGTGACCCCTTGAAAAATTATTACTAATTTCATATTACACCGACCACTGTCTCCCTTCCCCCATGGTTCCCCCCCACCCCACCCCCCCACCCCCGCCCCCTTACTTTCCCTCTACCCTCCTGGTATCACTACTCACATTTCTGTTCCTGAGGGGTTTATCTGACTTATCTTGATGTGTCCTGAACTCTTATCTGTACCTGTGTACATGCTCTGGTCTATCCTGCAGTAAAAGGCAGGATTGGGGTCATGATAGTGGGAGATGATGAAGTCTTAAGGAACCATAGGAATATTGTGTGTTTCATCAGTGCTATACTGTGCCCTGATTGACTCATCCCTTCCTTGTGACCCTCCTGTAAAGGGATGTTCTATTGTCTACAGATGAGTTTTGGATCTCTGTTCCAACACCCCTCATTATCAACAATAAGCATTTGTTTGTTTGTTTTGGGTCTTCTGATGCCTGTTACCTGATCCTGTCAACACCTGATGATCACACAGGCTGGTGTGATTATTCCATGTTGGCTTGTTGCTTCTCTGCTGTGTGGCCACTTGTTTAACTTCAAGCCTTTAAGACCCCAGATGCTATAGCTGTTGTTGACCCTACAGTGCTCTCTGTGCCTTAGCAGTACTGTGCAGGGATGTCGTCCTTAAGGCTTGATGTGCCAATGTGGGGTCTAGAGCCCCATTCTTTCTTTTTCCTTCTTGGTTTGCTTCCCTGTAGGCATGGCAGGCTGGCCCCTCTCCCAAACCTGAAGGTTTAGTGTTGTCCTCTGTAGCACATACTTCTAGGGGTGGGTCAGTTTGGCTATGACTGGGGCTGGCCCTGTAGCCCACTCTGTAAAGTGTTGCTCCATGTAGTTACATTGCCCTTAAGGTTTGGTGAGCCATGGTGGGATCTGCATGCACACTCCCAATTCTGTGGAGACATAATCAATTCTCTCCCCCTGGCCCTGCTCCCCTGGTACCATCATCTCCCCCCACTTCCTTTTTTGTCCTCTTTTCTTCTTCCTCCCCCTTCCCCTTACTTATGTTGGAATGACATGTACATCCTGGGTTTGTGAGGTGATATATCATCATTGTTCTTAAATTTGCATTTTCATTACTGCAAATGATTGAGCATATTTCTTTGTATGAATGTTGCCTTTGACAAATTGTTTATTCGTGTCTCATGCCCATCTTTTGATTAGATTATTGCTATTTTTCTTGTTAAAGATATTGTAGTTTTCTACAGATTTTGTAGATTAGCCCTTTATCTTATGTATTATTACTGATACTTTTTCCCAATCTGCAGGTTCACTGCTGACTTTTTTGATAAAGCATTTTGTTGCGCATAAAGGTCATATTTTTAGTAGGTCTCAGTTCAGTAATGGGTTTATGTCTTGTATTAGGGTCCTTAAGTTTATCCCTATATTTTCATCGATGGCCTTAATAATTACATTTAGGTCTTTGATCCATCTGGAGTTTGTTTTATATATAGTTGAGGTCTTGTTTCATTCCTTGGCAGTTCCCACATAGCCTCTCCCCAGTTATGTTGAGGTTGCTTGTGTGAGTAGGAGAGAGGGCTGCATGCTCACCACTGTGTTCAGGAGCAGCTGATCGCTCAGTGCAGTCCTGACAGAGTGGAACAGAACCCACGAGCCCCATCCTCTATTCCTCTCCCTCTTTCTCTGGGGTTCTTTCATCAGTTTCTCCCCAGGGCACCTTCTGAAATTGGGTGCTTTTCTCAGAGGAGGGTCTGTAACGCAGGCTGTATAATCTTTCCATTGCTACAAAAGTTTTGTTCACAGAGGGATTCAGAGTGACTCTGACTACTCTGCCATGTTGTTTCCTCCTCCCTCTATCACAAAACAGGTATTTGTTGTGGCATCACTGAAGAGTAGATGCTTGGATGACTAAGACATTTTTTTAAGTCTTGATGTACTTATGTACCAGTTTTTCTGCACTTTTCTTTTATTTTAGTAAAATCAAACAAGCAAACATGTTGGACTCCAGCCAGCTGGGAGCTACCTGAGATGCACAGAATAACTACTCATTTTTTTCCCTATAGATTTTGGTTAATCCGGAGCTAAATTTGTCATTTTTTAATGGCCATCATCACTTTCCTGGTGTGCTAGGTACAAATTGTGGTAGTAATTGATTTCAGTGATTGTTTTATTTGATTGGTATGTCTTTAGAATTATATACCTCAACTGTTCTTCCTTGCTTTCTGAAAGGTTTTCTATCATAATATTTTAAATTGTGATATCATGGTTTCTACTTCTGCATAATATTTGAGTTACATCTGTCCTTATTTTACCCCCATAGAAGACAAGAGCATTCATATACATTCTGTAATTCCCTAAATGCATGGCAACTGCCTTGTCTTGTTTGTGGCTTAGTAAGAATTGTGGGTCCTAGGAGAGCATTTAGTAAGGCTTTCTTCTTGGCTGATCTTCTCCCCTGTGTGGTCTCATCAGATTTGGAGCCTCTACTTAACCTTGCTGTTTTATTCCATTATTCCCTAATCCAGAGCCTTCCTTACAAGATTCCCAGCTGCTTTAAAAAATGCTTTGAATAAATTCAAGAAGAGACAACCGATATTTACTCAGAAAATATTTTCAGAGCAGCTGATGATGTGTACAGTTGTATATAATTAAAGAGATAATTGAAGGCATCATTTTCAATTCAAGAAATAGTAAGCAAAGGGGTCTTCTAAGTTTGAAGTGAGCTCCCTTTTAAAGATATTTGTCTCATCTGGAAGAGAATGGCAACATTCATTTATGCTCAGCCTGCATCTTCTATTTGACACCAGAGGTCACCTTCACACTTAGAAGGAAACCCTGTAGTGAAACTGTTGGAATTTAATTTATTTATTTTCTTTATTTTCAATTAAAAATATTCTAAATAGGGAACATAAGTGCATGAAACCAAATACAAGAGCACAAAATATTGAACAATGGAAAGTGACCCTATGTTCTACACTTGTTTCTATTGATCTAGTTTCCCTTGTTCGAGACAACCACTCTTTGAGACTTGTCTATTCCACCAGCAGAATCGTACCCATTGTGTTTAACCTAAGTGGCATACCACTGTCAATTAACAGTATATCTTATAAAGTCAATTAAGAGTATATCTTATCAATCCTCTCAAAGTATGATGTACAGACCTGGTTTATTCTTTGTAATTCAGCACAGTGTTTTACTATGCAAATGGACCATCATTTATCGAATCTACTTCTATTTATGTGTTAGGCTGGGTTTTCTAGAGAAGGAAAATCAATGGAAATTTTATATAAATATATAATTTTAAATCAATGAATTGGCTCACACAGCTGTAGAAGTGGTTAAGTGCAGTTGGATTTAAGTCCACGAACCAGATGTTAAGCTGGAGAGTTTTCCTGACTTGCAAAGGTACTGGGGATAACGAACCAGGGAGCAAGAAGACCACAGACTGGTGGAGGCCTGGGCAAAAACATCCGACACCAACAAGCTAGGTTTGTGGCTTTTCTGGACCTGCGTAGCAACAGGACTGATGAACCAGGCAAAGAAGCATGAACATGAACCAGAGAGCAAAATCAGGTCTTTGGCTGCAGACGAATCAAACGGATGCAGTATGGCAGGCTGCTCTCAGAATCCATAGGCAACATGGTGGGGCTGTGAGGCAGGTGTACCATCTGAACCACTACAAAGAGAGAGAAGCTTCATGCAGAATCTACTTAAATAGACCACAACCCCAAGGAAACCTTCTTTCCATCACACGGGGGTAGTGACCTAAGGAAACAGGCTGCACTCCATAACCCTTTTACGATGACTTTACTTTCCATCCTGGAGTTTTTTTTGCGCTATGTGAGATCACATCATGGGGGAGGCCTCACCTGAGGAACTATGAAAATCTTGGCCTAGCCAATTTAACATTAACGCTAACATTTCTTGTAATAGCAAGCAGTCGTTAATATTCTTGCACGTGTCATTTTACGTATCTGTAAAATATTTAAGATGATTTTTTAACATTTTTTTAAGCCAATGGATCTTTGTCTTTTTAATTTTATGTAGACTCGGTGTAGTGGCTCAACATTGGGCTGTGATCCACGTGGTCGGTACTTCAGAACCACCAGCTCCTCCGTGGGAGAAACACTGGGATCTCTACTTCTGTCAACGGTTACAGTCTCAGAAACCCACAGGGGCTTATTCTAAGTCAGCACTGACCGGGTGACAGTGAGTTTCTTTTTCCTCTCCAAAGACACTGTACTAATTTGCACGCCCACAAACAGTCCTATTTTCCCAGGCTTTCCCTAAACCTGTGTCATCAGATTTGTTGCTTTTATCAGCCTGACAAATGAGAAGTACAATTTTATTAATTTATATGGTTTAGATGAATTTATATTATTCTAATTATACTTGAGGTTGAATATATTTTCATATGATTCAAGGACTTCATGATTTCCTACGATACAAATTTCTAACTTATGTCCCTTCTCCATTTTCCCATGAGCTGTAGATTTCTGTAGAACTGGATTCGTGAGCTCTCTCTGTACAGGAAGGAAGTTTGCTCTGTGTGCTGCTGCATGTGCCGAGAGGGTCTTCACAGATTATCACCGTGTCTTGAATTTCTATAAGATGAAATAGCTCCATTAAAGCAAATTCCTTTCCTTCTCCCCTTCTTCTCACACACTCTACCGTTCCTCCTCCTTTCTTAATTTCCTTCTCTTATTCTTAAAATGTGTGCTTCAAAGGACTTTCCTCCTAGTCAATATTACCAAATCCGGTTCCCTAGGAAAACAGAGCTACATATATGGTTAAACTATAAGGCATTTAAGTTCTAATTCAGTAAGACTCTCTAACAATGCTTTATTATTGTTATTTGTTTGATTTGCTTTTTAATGGCTGTGGATTGGCTTCATTCTGGAGTGTGCTCCCTCCCATTTTCTCTTCCTTCCTCTGTCTTCTCACTGGTTTGGGGGAAGCCAACTGCCTTGCTAGGTAGACACCAAGTGGGCGGTCCATGAGAGGCCCACAAGCACAGGAGGAGAGAGCGGTCAACACATGCATTGCATTTGTGAGTCAGAATCGCAGATAATCTGCTTCCAATTCCAGATTCACAGAAACAGAACAAATTTCTGGGTTATGTTTTATATAGCAAAAGATAGCTAACATGTTTTGTACAGATGGTTACTTCGAAGGCTCTTACCAAGAAACTTCCTGTCTGCAAATCTCCATCTCAAAATGCTTCTAAGGAAGCCTGTCCTGAGAAAGAGAGAGAGAGAGAGAGAGAGAGAGAGAGAGAGAGAAGGCCTTGCTTTTTCTGAGGAAGGCTGCATAACTGATTGTTGCTGAATGCATGGCAATGAACATATCAAGTGGTAGGAGATATGAAGGGAGGGTACTAAGCCAAGTTTAAAAGACACATCTTTGCCTGGTAGGCAGTTAGGGGTGGTTGTATGGTAGTTACATAATTTCATGTAAATTTGAAGATATATAAAAGTGTGGAGGTGATATTCAACCTGTCAATTGGGTCACAGTTTGATGATGCTTCCTTGTGGGCATGGCCTCATAAGGGGAGCTCAGGGAACTTCTCCCTCTCTCTCTGCCTTGAATTTCCTGCTTGCTGGCCATCCTGAGATCTGCTGGAGCCTTGCAATGATTCCAGCAACCCTGGATCCACATGACTTTGCACCCACCAGCCTGTGATATGCCTGCATTCTGCATCATTGCATATAACTGCATGAGCCAGAAGAGGGATTTATGGACTAGGATTGGACTTATGGACTTGAACAGGACTGGGATGGGATATTTGTTTGATATATAATTACTTCTTGATCTAAAGCTCCTTCTTATATATATATAAATGTCACTGGATGTGTTTCTCTAGTCAAATCAGCCTAACACAGGCAGGGCAGTGAAGGCTCTGAACGTTCTGGCCATAGAATAACGGATGGATAAAATAAAGAAGTTAGCAATGCCAAAACTTAATCCAAGAAGAACTTGACAAGAAGGACGCTCTAGCCATAGAAAGAGCTGACTCTAGTCAGTAAGAGTTGGAATCACCTAGATGGCAGTGGATTTGGTTTGGGTTTTATTATAATGACATCTTCATCAGCAGAGAATTTACCTGTTGACACAAGAGCATCTCAGAGTTGGCAGAGGAAAGATACCTTAATGGTTTTTGATTCAAGGTAATGTCATCATTTTAGGAAAATTCTTATTAAGAAAAGTGGAGTGGCGCTCATGGTACTTAAGTGCATAGCCTTATTCTCCCTCAAATGTGGTTCTTGGCTTTGATGAAAACAAAACAAAACAAAAATGGCAAGAGACTAATTAATTCATCACCAGAATGGTAACCCTGTTTGGTATGGCACTGTTAATAAAACGTTGATGGTTTGAGTCCACAGACACCTTCGGAAAAGCCCTGGTGATACACTTCTGAGAAATCAGCTATGAACCACCCTAGAGTGCGCAGCTCTACTATGACACACGAGAGGCTGCCACAAGTCCAAAGCCACCTCATGGCATCTAGTGGCTTTCACGGCGCCCTGTCAGTGCCTGTTCTTCCTGCACAGAATGGCCTCAATCTCAGAGACATCTAATACACGCGGGTTTTTACACGCTGTGAAATACATTCCCCAGTGAAAGGAAGAGTAGGCTTTGGGCTTTAACCAGACAAGTCTCTGCTGCCTCATCTCCCAGGCCCCAGTGGATGATTTTTCTGAAAAACAGCTTATCACATGCCCAATACCTAAAAGGCATCGGATATTTCAGCTGCTGCTTTCTATGAATGGGCCCAGGTAGGGAGAGTTGATGGAATATCATGTACTGAGGAAACCATTGGATATCTTGTAAAGTCTGTGACAAAAGAGATAAGATGGTTCTCATCAGAGTGAAGTCCTTAAGTGAATATTCTAACCTGAGTTTTTTAGCCTGATGTTGCCACCATGGGTCCCAGAATCTTTTGTGTCTGTGGTAAAATGACATAGATAACACCTGCCTTTTTCACCATTTCAAGTGTACAACCCATGGCATTGATCACGTCAACAGTGCTGTGCTATCATTACCACCATTTGTTTGCAAAGTGTCTTCATCACCGTAGAGATGCTGTGCTCATTAAGCAATAACTCCCCGTCTCCCTTATATCACTCACACTAACCACTGTTCAGTGGTGGAAAGAAGACCCTACATTCAAATGAAATTCCTAGAGACACATTTGTTGTTGTTGTTGTTAGGTGCCTGTGAGTTGGTTCCAATACACAGAAACATTAGTATAACACTCAGTGTAACAGACCCCCAAACTTCCAGGTCCTACAGTATCCTCATGAAGACTGGTAGGTTTGAGAGCATAGATGCAGCCACTACTAGTCAATATAGCTCCTTGATGACTTCTCTCTTGTCTGATGCCTCTCCATCTTATCAAATGTGATACCCCTTTTCAGAGACTGGTCTCTGCTGCTAATATGCCAATGCATGTGAGTTGAAGTCTCTCCATCCTTTCCTCTAATGAGTATTTTGGCTGTGCTTATCCCAAGACACATTCCTTTGTTCTTCTGGCATTCCTAGGTGCTTTCAATATTCTTGGTCAAAAACACAACTCAAATGGATCGATACTCTTTGACTTT
Organism: Echinops telfairi; assembly: GCF_000313985.2. Taxonomy (NCBI): domain Eukaryota; kingdom Metazoa; phylum Chordata; class Mammalia; order Afrosoricida; family Tenrecidae; genus Echinops; species Echinops telfairi. Next base: position 43,907,828 of record NW_022109491.1, read on the forward strand.
CCTTATTCAATGTTCAGCTTTCACATGCTTATCAGGGGAAGGACAATACCATGGTTTGGGTGAGGTGCACTTTAGTCCTCAAAATGGTATCCTTGCTTCGAGAAATCCTGTGCAGTAGATTCATTCCATGCAATTGGTTGTTTTATTTCTGGACTGATGGTTCCAGGAGCATTGACTGTGGATCCAAGCAAGATGAAAACCTTAACAACTTCTTCAGTGTTTGCTCTGTTCATCGTGATCTAGGTCCAGTTGTGAGGATTTGGGCTTGCTTTACGTTGAGTTGCAGTCCATACTGAAAGGTACTTGATCTTCATCAGTGTGTCCCTTCAATGCAGCTTGAATTCTTCCAGTGTCATCACATTCTACTCTTGGGATGATTGACTTTTGACCAGTTCCTTTTGGCACAGTGACTCTGATTCTTTCCATAGTCCGAATACTTCCTGCAGCCTTCAATATGTTCCTCACTGAATCTTTTGATACTGTAACACAAGGCTTGCCATTTTTCTTCAGTTTGTTCAACTTGTTATTTCCTTTTTGGTGTTCACAATCCAGATATTTGCACATTTCATTATACTTTATCTTGTTTTCTTGAGCTGTCCTTTGAATTTTTTTGTTCAACAATTTTACTTATTTCTTCCATGCGTCAAATATAGTGCTGCAAAAAACGAGCTCCTCAGATTGGAACGCACTCAAAATATGATTGAGAAAGTGCTTCCTTCTAAAAACAGAGTCTACCATTATGCCGTGGATGGGGTAAAGCTTTTGACCTTTCATTTGTTATGGGGCATGACTTAAAATGAGAAAAACAGCTACAATTGTCTAGTAATAATCATACTTTTAAATGTCCAAGGTACTTTGAATCTAGGAAAATTGTAAGTCATCAGAATTGAAGTGGAATGCATAAATATTGATATACTAGGCATTGGTGAGCTTTAAAAAAACTTGATATTGCTCATTTTTAATCTGACACTCATGATTTACAATTCTGGGAAGGATAAATTCAAGAGGAATGATGTGATTTCCATTGTCTAAAAGGACATTTTAAGAGCTACCTTGAAGTACAATGCCATCTGTAATATGATAATATGTATACACACACAAAGAAACCTAATTATTATGACTATCATACAGATTTAGTAGGAACCACTAAAGTTAGTGATGAAGAAATTCTATCAACATCTTCAGTCTCAAAGTGATCAAGAATTGGCAGACACATTGATTAAATCTTAAATAGAACAAAGACAAAATAAAGAAAAAGAAAATTCATCATCAGGATGAGGGCGACTATCAGTACAAGGCCACAAGGGTGTCCAAAGATTCACAGAAAGCTGGTCACGTAAGTAACTCATGTACAACAAAAGAAACTATCATGAAACCGTGATTGGTGGCAGACCAATTCAAAATAGTTGCAGGCAGTACAACAGAAGCAGGAAAGATTGCGAGAGGTGCACACACCGATGCATTTGAACTCTGGTTTTGTTGGAGAATACTGAAAGAAGTGCGACCTGCCAGAAGAAACACGTGACTTGGAAGAAGGACACCTGAATGTTCCTTAGAAGTGAGGATGGCAACACTTCTTTTTACTTACTTTGGACTTGTCATTAGGGCAGACCAGTCCTTGGGAAAACCTTCACGCTTGATTAAGTGGATGGCAGGGGGAAGACCCTACAGGGCACGGGTTGACACAGCGACAGCAACAATGGTCTCAAGCGTGACAATCATGAGCCTGGCACAGCGCTGGGCAATGTTTTGTTCTGTTGTACTGAGCAAAAACATATGCCAGTGGGGCAGTAAGAAGAAGGGACGTTCCAAGAGAGCAGTACGTGTGCTCCTGCAGTGAGGAATTATAGACCCGCAGGCCTGACTCTCGCTGCCATCAAGTTGACGCGGACATCGAGTGACCCTATAGGACTGAGTAGAACTGCTCCTTGGAGCTTCTGAGACTGTAAATCTTCCCACTGCCTCCACATCCCAATCTTCCTTACCAGTTATAACACCAAACTTCCCTGTCATGCATGCTACATCTGTGACTCGCTCCCTGCCCTCCAGCCAATGTTGACTCATAGAACCCCCTGAGGGTTTCCAAGACTCAAACTGGAGCAGTCTTTCTTTCTCCCACTGAGATTCTGGTAGTTTCCAACTGCCACCTGTGCAGATCAAAGCCCAGTACATAACCACCAAATCTTTACGAGCGTAGAAAAGCCCCATTCTTCTCCCAAGGAGCTGGCTTGTGGTTTTGAACTGCTGACTTGGCAGGTTACAGCCCAACACTTAACTATTATGCCACTGGGCCTCAGTGGGGCATGAACGCTTCAGTTATACCGACTAAGAGAGCTTTGTTTCGGTTTAGTAGATTGCAAACCCTGCTGCATTCAGACCAGTCTTGACTGCTCTCCTTCCTGAAGTTCAGTGATTTTGCAAACTCTTGTTTATAGTTTGTTCCAACAGCAAGGGTTAAAGCAAAAGCAATAGCTTCTAAACCAGTATTTCTAATCTCTTAGGTAGGGAATGTATCTCTGTGCCAGCTTAAGGAAGCTGCAGGAAAGACACTCTTTCTGTCCTTCTCCCTGTCATAGTGTTTACTTTCCCTGATATAGTGTTGCTGGCTGGGTCCCCCACTCCACTTTCCTGCTTAATTGACATGTTATCTTTATTCCAAGCTGAATAAACACACTTGAGTCTGTAAAACACATAGCCATAAAATAAGAAGTATAAATATTTTGTGAATTATTTCAGAAAGCTGCGTATAAGTTCACGTTGATAAACTTCTAACTATAACTGAGGAAGACTCTCCATGTGATAGTCTGGGTACTTTACAGAAACAAATCCACAGAAATTCATGTATAAGAGAGAGTTTTATACAAAGGGTAAGTGCACATCAAGAAAACATCCCAACCCAGTGCTGCCCAAGCCACAGGTCCAACATTAACCCATACGTCCAACACCAATCCACAAAGTCCTCCTCCATCTCACAAAACACACACAATGATGCCGACTGCAAGAGGAAAGCCGAGTCAGTGAGCGTGTAAGCATCTCAGCACTAGCAGGGGTCTCCACACGGGTGCCCTAGCACCCAGGCTGCATCGGGGTAGGTCCATGCAGCTTCTCCTCAGGGATGTCTTGTAGGAAGTCAGCCTTGCCAGCTGAAGCAGGGAACTGGCTAAGGCAGCTGCACCCTGGTGCAACCATCAGAAAGCAAGAGACCCGAGAACTAGAAAGGCGAGGCTCACCAAGCCATTTATCCCTCCGCCCTTCAATTAACTCCACATGTGTTTATCGGCCAGGTTGGCACAATAAACTAACTACCTCACTCCACAAGATGGATTCATACAGTGGCTGCAACAATAGGTCAAATAACAATTGTGAGGATGGCATAAGACTGAAGAGTGTTTTGTTTTGTTACACATTTAGTCCCTTTGAGTCAGAACCCAATTTGATAGCACCTAAAAATGAAAGCATTATTAAAATTAACAAATTTTTAAGATAACATGAAACGACAAATTGTGGATAGCCTAGAGAAGAATGGGAATGCCAGGAGACGTAATTGTGCTCCTGCAGAAACCATCCCTGCATCCAGAGGGAGTCCTTCAAAGAGAACAAAGGAACACTGGATGCTTTAAAATCAGAAAAGGTTTTCTTTGGGGTTTTGTCCTCTCACCATACTTATTCATGCTGTAAACCAAGCAAACAATTAGAGAACCTCTGGTGTATGAGGAAAATTGTGACATCAGAATTGGACCAAGGCTTAGTAACACCCTGTGATACGCTAATAACACTGCCTCGCTTGCTACAAGTGAGGAGCAGTTGAAGCACTTGCTGATGGAGGGCAAGGCTTGCAGCTCTCATTAGGGATTATACATAGAAATAAGTCCAGATCCCCAGAACCACACCAACGGTAACATCACAACAAACAGGAAAGTTTAAAATTGTCCAATATTTTCTCTTACTTGGATCTACATCAATGTTCATGGAAGCAGCAGTCAAGAAATGAAAGAATGTCTTCCTTTGGGTCAATTTGATTCACAAGATCTCTTTAAAGTGTTGAAAACAAGGATGTCACTTTGAGAACTAAAGTGTACCTTACCCAAGCCATGCGAGTGCAAGTTGGACATTAATAGGGAATAGCAAATAAGAATCGGTGCATTTGGATTTCGGAGTTGGCATGTCAGAAGAACAGACGAGTGTGTCTGGGAATAAGTACAGCTAGCATGCGCCTTAGAAGCAAGGATGATTACACTTCATCTCACACACCTTGTATATGTTATCAAGAGAGATCGGCCCGGAAAAGGACTTCATGCCAGATAAAGTACAGGGCAATGAAGAAGAGAAAGACCCTCACCAACACGGTTGCAATAATGGCCTAAAATATAGCAATTATTGGGAGGATGGTGGCGGACTGACAGTGTTTCCTTCTCCTGTGTATCGGGCCACTATGAGTCAGAACTGAATTGAAGGCAGCTACCCACAACAATATCCTCACCAGGATGCTGTCAGAAAGGGCTGAGCAGAGAGGCAGAGATTTTTTTCTTTTTGTATTTGCCTGAAGAAGAGTGGTTACTGTCTAAAAGCTTCGGTTTTTCTAGGTTACTCCTTTCCTAGCCCTGTAGACAGGGCCGACATTTATTGTGGCTTTTTTTGCTGTAAAATTGGTGATATTTTGAGTTACTAGCTTCTTCTATTCTAACTGCGTTATTGTGGTGAAATGAGCTCCTTTATTTGGTCTTTTTTCTTGGCTATTTTCAAAAACACCTTGATAGTGTTTTCTCCCAATTTTCTATCACAGAGGATTGTTACATTTCTTGGGTCAACTGTAAACAATTTAAGTTTATATTTTTGTCTGGCCTTGTGTTACTGCCTACCCTGAGGTTGGTGTGTTCATTGTAGGGATTGGACAATAGACTACACAGAGGGAGAGGAAGAAAGACAGGAGAGGGAAAGGGAAGGAGCAAGGGAAAGGGAGATGAAGTCGGGAAACAGAAAGAAAGGACTCTCCTGAAAGGGCTGTAACTTGCTGATTACATTAGGCCGGGTGGACTAGAGAAACAAATCCAATGACACTCATATATGTATGAGAGAGAGCTTTACATCAAGAAGTAGTTATACATTATGAAACCATCCCAGTCTAGTCCAGATCAAGTCCATGATACTAGTCCATAAATCTTCCTTCAGATTCACAGCCACAAGCAATGATGTAAAATGCAGGAAGATCACAGGCCAATGGGTGCAAAGTACTGTGGACCCAAAGGTGATAAACCCATCTCTTAGCATGGCTTTTCAACAGGAAGGTGGAGAGAAAGAAAAAGAGAGAGAGCGAGAGCGAGAGGGAGGGAGAGTGAGGGAGAGAGAGAGAGAAAGCTTATTTCTGTGACACCTATAAATGTGATCATCAAGCTGCAACCTGATTGACAGGCTAAACCATATCTTCTTATGGGTGCCATGTTCACCCTCCCCCCCAAGACTATTACATTGACCCTTTGTAAAGGGCTGTAATATTGAACATGCACAGAAGTTCAGAAAGGACCCAGTAGCAGATCTGACAGCAACAGATGCAGGGTCCCGAAGGCTTGGAGTAGCTGATCCAGAAGCTATCCTTTACTGATCGAGAGAAGCCTGTCCTTAGGGGTCTGAGGAAGACTTGTCCTCAGGAGGCCGAGATGTGGCCTGCACCATCAAGAGGAACTGAGAGATCTGTGCTGTGCCGACCCAGGAAGACTTTGCCTACGTGTTTCCTGATTCTAATTCTGATTCTGATCGTGAGTTGTAGCCTATTGATCCTAAGTCTGAGTTGTGATCCTTATTAAACCATTTCATTGGACTTATGGTTTTCTAATTATCTTTGACCATTGCAATGAGTTCTCAAACCCCAAAGAGAAATAGATAGTTATGAAATGATGGTTGGCGGCTGGATTGGTAAAAAATGTTGGAGAATTGAGGCACATTTCACCTCAAGCTCACAGGGATCAGCCTTGGGGTGATCTTGATTTCCGCTATTTGAACAGAAGTTACCTCGATTCTGATGCTACAACTACTACAATCCCCATTTGACAATGATACAGAACTTGAAACAAAAATTCAGGGATTCCCCCACTATATTATTACTTACATACTTACATTGATGTCTCAAGCAACCTTTCTTCTTCTTTTGTCCAAGATACATATGTCATTTCTGAAACAGGCACTGAGGTTTGTGATGGAGAATTCAGTCACAATAGCTTTGTCTTTGGGACTCAAACTTCCCTTTGTATTAAAGGAAGATGGATTCTACCCCTACCTTTCTCTTTTTTCCAAATTTTGGTTGAATTTTTATGACCAACATTTTCAAATCTTTTCATGTGAATGGAGATCCACTGGGGCTACATTGTGTCCAAACAATAACACGTATGTCACCCTGGGTGGGAAAACCCAGGTAGCATTTTCTCCCTGTTCCCCAACCTGTGTTTCCTTGGCTTGCTCAGTGCGTTTTCCCCACTTCATGCCTACAGACTTTTCATGGATACTGGAATGTAACTAACCCATGGGTAGGGAAGGTAGAGCCATGGGTAGGGAAGGTAGATGTGGGTGCTATGCAAAGTGTGGTGAACAAATTAAGTGGCACCCAGCTATCAGAAAAAATAGTGTCTGGGGCCTTAAAGGCTTGTCTTCAAACAAGCAGCCATCTAAGCAAGGCATCAATTAAGTCCACGTGGAAGAATCACACCAGCCTGTGTGATCCAAGGATTGTAAATAATATAATCCAAACCCGAGGGAGAGAATCCTAGGGAGCTTAAATTGTGAACACTTGGTTTGCAGAAGGATATGGATGAGAGTGAGAGCCCCAAATTCTTTCGCCAGGTCCACACCTGGAGAAAGCCTCTGGTGAATCCCCTCTGACCACATTCAAGGCTGTTAATAGCCTTGCTATCAAACAGATAGCATTGTAGAGATAACTATAGTAGAGACACATTAAAATGTAATATTTTATTTGATCTCCCTTTTGACTCATTTAAAAGTTAAAAAAAAAAAAAAAGAAGAAAGGAAGGGGAAACACATGGATTAAGTCTGCAGCGAATCCCCTCTTAACAGAAACCAGAAATACCAATAGCCTTGCTCTCTTGCAGAGTGTATTGGAAAGTGGGTTATGGCAAATGTAGTCAGGTTAAAACTTAACGTCGTATCATTTGATCTTCCTTTTGACCCATTTTAAAGTTACTGCCATTTTTTTAATACTTTCTACTCCTTTTATATATTGGGTTTTCCTCTATTTCGTTTTATTAACTTTTTTGTTTTCACATGTTTTTAGATCTATGAAATCTAGGATGGGTCGATCGATGAGGTGGTAACTGGATTCATGGTTTCTTTGAGGTGTAGCAGAGGAGAGTGGGAGAAAATGGGCAGCTAATAACACAATAAGAAAATGTTTAAAGTATTTTTTGTGGTAATGATTATAAAACTCTTCTTGATTAAACTATTGAGTTGTATGCTACATGGATTGTCCCAATAAAAGGAATTCAAAAAGAAAAGAAAACCCCTGAGAAAATCTTAGCTGATGAAGACAGGAATTGATGGAAACATACAAAACAGGCAGCAGAATCTGTATCTTGGGATTTGCTTTACTTTTCATTGCTATTTTGGTGGTGGTGTTGGCTGCGTGGGTAGAAGGTGAGAAGACGAAACCATACAAAGACAGGCCTCCAAACCCTGTGGGTACTGACCTGTTGTTGTTATTAGCTGCAGTCACGTCAGCCTCTGATGCACGGAGACGTCATGCACAAAGAAATGAATACTGCCAGGTCCGGTACTGTTCCACGACTGCTTGCAGGTTGAACCATGGTGGTCACGGAGCTCATCCGATGACGGTTGAACATAGATAGATGGGCCCTTCTACCTGGCCTGTGTTAGTCTGGAAACCCCAGTGAAACCTGTTCAGCGTCATCGTGACATGCATCCCTCCACTCTAAGGGGTGGAGGCTATGCATGAAGTGTATTGAGGAATTGCATCCTGGACTTCTGCATGGAAGGTGACATTTTTACCACTGAACTTTTACTGTCTTTTTATGAAGACTAAACTAAACGAATCTGGATATATAGAATCAGAACAAGAAACACAATATTTATATATTGATCTATATAGCATGCCCACACACATAGACGTTTAACTCTGTTCACTTTCCATTAACGTCATATTACCTAGGCAATAACTTACCTCTTCACAGTGGCTTTGTTTTCAGCATCCAATTAAACAAAATTCAAAATGCCTGTATTTCTGATTCTCAGTTAAGTGAGTGTGATGCATTGGCAACATGGCATGGTAATGCTTACTCTCAAAACTCAAGTTCATTCCCTAGAAACTCGATCTAACCTGTGTTTTGATATGTTAAGTCTTGAGCTCTGGATTTCCCAAGACTTTAGGCAAAACCCACAACAATTCTGAACTGATTGTAGATAGAAAATCAGACTCCAGAAGTGGGATTTTGAGAGTTGTTCAAGAAACCACATGGAATAAGAGTAAGTGCTTCTCTGGGTTGTTTCTGATTGGACTGCTGCTATTTGGTGTTCCAGGAAGTAAAATTCTTCTTGATGAAAAGGAAAATAATAACTATGTTTCTACCAATGCTTGTTCAACACAGGCTATTTTGACAAAGACGCATTTGAGTAATTCTAGGCTATGGAGTGGAAATGACATGGTTTATTTATCAGCCTCAATTGACAGTAAGATATACCACAGTAAAACAGCTCAGCTTTTGTGCAAGGCAACTAAAAGGTTAGCCTGCACGTTGTAGGCATATTTTTAGGATTCTAGATATGTCATCAGACCAAAAGAAATGATCAAAGCATATATGCAAAATATATGTCTTAGTATCCAAACTCAGGCATGTAACAAATCAGCTTCTTTATTTTTCTATGACTCAAATTAACATGTTAAGCCTATTTCTGCCAGCATGACAAAAACTGTCAACAACGCATTTTCGTTTCTCAAGAGAAATTTCTGCTGAGGACTGAGAGGGAAGAAAGAAAAGAGACAGACATATACTGAGAAAGGGCAGAAAAAATTGTCTGAAGGGATTAGATATCCCAGCCCAGGAACAGTTGGGAAAATGCTGACGGAAGAATTAAAAATATATGTATTGGAAGAAGTACAGACAGAATTCTCCCTAGAAGCAAGGATTCAAAACTTTGTCTCACATGCTTTGGACATGTCTTCAGCAGGGATCAGCCACTGGAAAAGGACATCATGCTTGGTAAAGTTCATGGTTAAAAGATGATCATCAATGAGGTAGGTTGACAAGGTGGCTAAGAAAATGATCTGAATCATAGCCATGGTTGAGAGAATGCTGGCCGCAGGACCAAGAAGTATTTCTTTCTATTGTACACAGGGTCGCTACAAAGTAGGAACCAATGTGACAACATCTAGAAACAACAACACAACATTACAAACAAAAAATGGACATCAAATCATTAGGTATTTGCCTATAGGGGAATGAGAGTGGGAAAATGGGACAAAAGGAGATTAATACAATGGGAGGGGAGTGGCTTACACTGAGAATAAAGATTATGGCATAACTTGAAGCATAGTAACCAATTATTTTGAACCTCAGGTATGGAAAGAATGAAGGATGAGAGGGAGGAAGGGAAGGAAGAAGTGAGGATAATCAAGAGAAAGAAAGTAAAGGTGTGAAGAGAAAGATGTGCAACCAAAGCCATCACAGGGCAGCAGGGGAGCCGGGTGACAAATATGCGTGACAGTGTCGTGTGCGGGTGCTGCATAGAGAGCAGACATGAAAGAATGCAAGGGACCTGAAGCACCGAAGTCTCCCTCTGAGTCCTTAGTTGGCAAAATTATGGCAAATTATCACATACAAGTGAGTTATAAATGGAGTCAATTATTTCCATAATACTATAGCATTTTCACCATGTTTTAGGGCTTGGAGATTTGCTTACATTTCCCGGTACTCCTGTTTTTCTGCCTGAGCTATATAGAATAATTTTCCTTCCAGTTAAATCTGAATCCTGGTGACTATTTAACACAGCATAAAACTTCCTCATAGGTTTTCTCTTTTTAACAATTTAATTTATGTAACTTTTCATCATGAATTAGGTGAATCATATTTACAGAGCAGATCAATTTTTCATCCAATAATTCAAACACATTTTGTTTCGTCTCATTGATTGCAAGGTAACATTGCTTATGAAATTCCTCCATGTTTCCTGTTTTTATTCCCCCTTCTGAACTTTGCCCCTGGTAAATACTGCCCTTTTGATCTCAAATATTTGATTATTCTGGGTGTGTATACCTCTCTAGTGTTGCTGTTCCTCTTGTGGACCTATGTATTGTTTGACCAAAAATTGATTTGTGGAGGTGAGTTAATTTCCAAACCTTACCTGAGTCTCAAGGGGTCCATCCATATCTATCCAACCAGTAAGTTTTATCTTTTAAAAATGATTTTGAGTTTTGTTCCACATTTTCTCCTACTCTATCCAACACTTTCTCATATGATGTTTTTAGAGCAATATGTAGTGATAGCCAGGTACTATCTAATTCTTCTGGTCTCAAGTCACTGAATTGATATGTGTGTGATCCATTAGTCTACAAGACTAATTGTTTCCACATGTCTTCAAAACGCATCACTCTTCTGTCCTCTGCACAGGAGGAGGCCTGTAGTTACACCTTGGACAGCTACTTACGAGGTTTAAGACCTCAGTTACTATTCACAAAAGTAGGACATAGAACATTGTCTTTGTGGACTATGTTATGCTAATAGACCTTGTTGCTCCCTGAGACTATAATCCTGAGTCCCCATGTCCGAGTGATTCATTCTTTCAAGGTGTGTGATTCTGGCTAAGAAGTTTATTATAATGTTGCCCCCTTGTATGCACCCCCACAGTCATGAAGATATTTTCAAAAAATACAGTAACTACAAAGGTACAAATATCCGTAGTCAAACCTATATAGATGTGGGCAGAATCCCACTCTTACTCTCACACCTTTTTGGGCTGTTTGCGGATCCATGAATCTCATCTCTTACTTCCTTAGAGTCAATTACAATTCAGAGCAACCCTGCTGGACCCAGTAAAACTGCCCCTGTGGGTTTCTGAGACTGTAAATGTTTATGGGTGAAGAAAACCTCATCTTTTTCTGTTGACTGGTGGACCTCATTCCATTACATTCAGCACATACTGACCCACTACATGAAGACCCAGTTGAGGGCAAGGAAGTCTTCACCTTTTACTGTGTTGGCTCTGGCACCTCAGGGAGATGACCTTGGCTTCTAGTCTTTTGTCCAGTCTTACCTGTATACTAGGTATTCTTTGGGCCCCATAACTTGACTTTTAACATGACCTGAAAAAGATTATTCCCTCCTCCATGAATTTTGCAACCATATCTCTGAAAGCCATTAACTATGAAGGGACCCAGGTGAGCATGGCTTGGTTTTAGGTCCACCTCAGATCCTGCCACAGCACAGATTTGAAAATTCAAGGCTCTTTGTTTAGTCTTTTGTTAGCTCTAGAGGGGACCTGTAGACAAAGAGTAGACTCTTCGCAGTTTGGGGGCTCTCTTGAGAATATTAAAGGGATTACCAAATGTTTGGGACTGGAAATCTTTGCACAAGCCTTCACGTTTCTCTGAGAACACAGCAATTGACTTAGTAAATCTTACAGAATAGTCTCTGACAAACCAGCTCAGACCGTGACCCTTGATAAACCCCTGCACCCCTGCAGAGCTCTCACAATGTAGGTGACCCCTGGTTGAAAAGACACCCCTTAGCCTACTGTTAGCCCTCTGGATGAGATGAGGTCTTAACCTTCCCTGTGTCCTCTTCAGGAGGTGGCCTGGCTAACTGTGAATGTCATGAAGGTACATATTCCTTTTAGTGTGTGGGTTTATAAAACTTGTAAATAAAAATTAGGTACTTTCTCTAAGGGCCCAGAATAGTTCACAGAAGATTTCTAGACACTTGGGCGCCTGTGTGCAGGCCAATAATCAAAACCTTGCAGAAGGGGCTAGGGCAATCCCTGAGCAAGGCAACCAGGAAAGGCAGTCCAGGGCAGACGGGAAAGTGGCTCAGGATCATATGCAGATTTGCCTGGTAGGAAGGATGAAAGATATTCATATTAAGTCAGTGAATTATTCTAAATTGACAGATGTCACTCAAGGTAAACAGGAAAGCCCTGCAGCTTAGTAGAGGCACTCCAGAAGTTACTAAACTAGATTCAGAACCAGCAAAGGGGAAGATTGTTTTAGACACTCACTTTGTTAAGCAATCAGTCCCTGATATCCATAGGAAACTCCAGGATAAAGCTTTGGGGCCACAAAGCAACTCAAATGAGTTGGCCTCTCTGGTATACAACAATTGTGACTTGGAAGAAGGAAACCAAGAACACCCAAAGGCCCACATTATTGGGGCCACTATTGAAGCCAGTCTAGGCGCCAGGCCCCCGGAGTGGGGTGGCCTTGCAAGGTCCTTATGATCTAGGCCCTGAGTTATTTGCTATGGTTGTGTGGAGGCTGCTCATATCCAGCATGAGTGTCACAACAGAGTGCCCCACCTGTCTCCTGTACAGCCTCATTCCTCCTCTTTCCAGTACAGCTCCCAGGGACACCTGGTCCACAGACGCACAAGGGCCCCTAAGCGAATCAGGGTGATGACTGAACCCCTCGACTGATGGAGACCCGATTCTCATGCTCTCTCTGGTAGGTAACACCATTGACAGCAAACTCGAGGATGTGTATGTATGGATGTTGCCAGTAAGTCCCCCTGCTTTCTGCTGGACAATAGAAAGCATTTTCAGTACTAAAAGCCTTTGGTTTCTCTTAAGCAACTCTTATATTCAGGTTGTTGGCATCAATGAGTCCCTACCAAAATCTTTCTCACACTCCCTTGCCTTACATTTGGGAGGAGTCCTTATTCCACCACCAATTTCCCGTTGTTCCTGTGTCTCTGACACCTTTGAGGGGAAGTTTGTTTGTATTTTAATTGAGACTAGGAACACAAGTAACTTTCACTCTGGAAGCCACCTTATTGTTGGTGAAAATGTTCTCAGAGGATACAGGTATCTGCCAGAGCTCCATGGTATCAGCACTTACATGTGGGTTGAAGGGAAGCCGGCCACGGCCACTGATGATAACCAAATGGAAACGCAGTACAGGCTACCCTAAACAATCCCCCTGCAGGATCTCACCCCAAGGAATTCAGGGTCTTGGCCCAATCATCTACTGGCTAAGGAAAGTGGACATGATTGAAGAAAGGTCATCTCCCGTGAATACCCAGATTCTAAGTTCAAAAGTAAAATGGGAAATAGAGTCTGGTTCAAGACTGGAGAGCAATTAAGAGATAATGATCCCCTTACACCCAGTAGTCCCTTGAGATCCTAAATCCCTCCAGGAGTACAGTATTATATGATTCTAGATCTAAAGGATACCTTATTTTCAATACCTTTTCATGAAGAATCATATCCCTTTGCCTTCAAATCGAGTGATGCTAAAACCAGAAGAACCATTCAATATAAATGGAAGACCTGACCACAAAGTTCCTGTGACTCCCTTCCTCCTTTGGGAATATTTTAGGGAAGATATTACTCCTATCACTCCATTTATAACATACTGTAGTTATGTAGCATTATAACTACAGTATAAAGCGTCTGTAAAAGGCACAAAGGCAGTATTGAGGTTCCTGGGAGAGGATGGTTTTAGACTATTTAAGGAAAAGGCACAGCTGTGTCAATTTCAAGTGCACTATCTGAGATTTACATTAATGCCCACTAAGAGACTATCTCATGATAGGAGGATTCAAGCCATTTGTTCAGTCCCATGCCAAAGGACTAGAAGACAATTAAAGAATAGGCAGTCCCTGCAGGATTTGGGTCCCAAACTTTGGGAGCAGTGCAAACCCCCTTTATGAGGCTTTTGGAGGAGAGAAGTAGATGAGCTAAAATGGAAGAATGCCTATAAGGTTTTAAAAGTACTTAAGCAAACCTTAATTAGGGCCTCCGACGACTTAGGGGGTCCCTGACCTGGAAAAAGTCTTTTTCCTATATGTATCAGAAAAAGACAAGGTAGAACTAAGAGTTCTGTTTCAGTTTTTAGGACCTGGAAGCCCTGCTGAAACCTATTCACTTTGGTGACCCTGCTGGCATTGAAATACCAGTGCCATAGCATCCAGCATCACAGCAACACACGAGCCACCACAGTACAACAAACTGACAAATGAATGGTGGGGCCTGCAGCAAATCTGCATTCAGTAGCAGTTGGGTGGCATTACGGATTTCATATTACTTACATGCAACCTACCATCCTAGTCCTCAGGGAAAGTGGGAAGGATGAACCAGGCATTTGAGTGAATTTGTATCAGGAGTCTCATAGGAAATAGGTAGAGACACTCCCTATTGCCCTTATGAGGATCAGAGCATCTCCACCTAGAATCTCCAAGGTCACCATGTGAATTCATGTATGACATACCCTTTTCCGTTCAAGCATTGAGAAATCTAAGAGGCCAGTTACCTTCTAGAGCAGTGGTTCTCAACCTTCCTAATGCTGTGCCCCTTTAATACAGTTCCTCATGTTGTGGTGACCCCCCAACCATACAATTATTTTCATTGCTACTTCATAACTGTAATGTTGCTACTGTTCTGAATCAGGCGAACCCTATGAAAGGGTCGTTCAACCCCCAAAGGGGAATTGACCCACAGGTTGAGAACTGCTGTTCTAGAGTATATCATAGAATAGAAATGGACAAATGGTGGTAAGCCCTGTTAGATTATGGGCAAAGATTGATTCCTGAACCCAGTTCCAGTGAATACCCAGTCCGTCATCAGACCTGGAGAGTTGGTGCTAATGAAAGGGGAGCACAGCAGCAGTTGGAAACAGTCTGGGGAGGACCTAAACAAGTACTGTTATCTACCCTGACAGCAGAGCAAACCCGTAGATTAAGTCATGGTGTATCTGTCCTGGGCAAATTAGCCCAGGTTTCAGATGGCATTGACATTGATCAAAGAGACACTTTCCAGTGAGAGCTCACTGAAGGTTTGAAATTAATCTTTAAGAAACAAAAGTCTGGGCTTCAGAAAAACTGAATGAACTTGACACTGCACCACGAAGAGACATACTACACCAGGGTAATTCCTGGGTCCTGATCCTAGCTTAGTGTTTATAGGTGCCTGGACTCTTACCTTTGTATTAATCTTGAGTTGTGTAATACCATTTTAGCATCATTGCTACCCTACTAAGCACATTTACGCTGGGATTGCCAACAGCCAAGGATGAAATTTTGTTACATTTACAGAAGATTTTGGGTTTGACATTCTCACTTTTAAATAACAGCAGCTCGAGGTGGGCCTGAACTTTTAGATGTTTCTCTTCATTTCCTCCTCCAAATATTTATCAACTCCCATCCCAGCACAAGCCTGGACCACACAAACAGTCACCATTCATCGTACATACTGTGAAGACCTTCCCTTCTGGTTGAGGATTATCTATAACTATGACTGGTGTGATTAGATGATGAAACACACCATTAGTGGTAGGGCAGTTCAACTCCTCCAAGCACACAAAGGTATCCTTGCAGGTGTCCCTTCTTCACAAAAACCAATATGGGGCTCAATTAACACCCATACAGTACTCATAATTTCAAACCCTGTTGTGTTAGTCTGGGTACTTTAGCGAAATAAATCTACAGAAACTAATGTATAAGAGAGAGTTTTATAAAAAGGTTAAGTGCGCATCAAGAAAACATCCCAACCCATTGCTGCCCAAGCTCACAAGTTCAACATTAACCCATTAACCCATATGCCCAACACCAATCCAAAGTCTTCCTCCATCTCACAAAACAGACACAGTGATGTCGAATGCAGGAGGAAAGCTGAGTCAGTGAATGTGTAAGCATCTTAGCGCTGGCAGGGGTCTCCACATGGGTGCTCCGGCACCCAGGGCTGCATCGGGGTAGGTCCATGCAGCTTCTCCTCAGGGATGTCTTGTAGGAAGTCAGCCTTGCAAGCTGAAGCAGGGAACTGCTAAGGCAGCTGCGCCCTGGTTCGACAATCACAAGGCAAGAGACCCGAGAACTAGAAAGGTGAGGCTTACGGAGCCATTTATCCCTCTGCCTTTCAATTAACCCCACATGTGTTTATCAGCCAGGTTGGCACAATAAACTACCTCACATGTTGTGCATCAAGAGAACACAAGCCTCAGACAAACCTTTAGGGGCCCTGCCAGGAGGGTCCTACCACCTCCTGGAAGGTTCAGGGACTAAGCCAACTTCCAAGTCACACACTGGCCTGTATGTTTTTCATCGGACCCCTCCATAAAAAAGGATGGTCTGTGAGACAAAGGTTCAAGTTATTACCAAGGAAGACCTACTTCCTGTATCCCCCTGTTTCCATGGGAAACTTGTGAGAATTCCATGGCCCAGGAGTGTTCGCTGTTTCCCACCCATCATGGTTTGACAGAACGGATACTAATAGACAGAAAAAGAAACTGCGTTGGGAGACCAGAACCAAGCCTCAAGTTTCCTTCCCGCTATCCCTGAGCTCAGCCACCGCCTTACGACCTCTCACTGGAGTTATTCTAGCTGGTTTCCTTCCCAGGTAGGAAAAGAAAAATACTAGATTGACCCATTTATTTGTGATAGAAACAGACTATTGCCTCAATATTCAGAGTATAGTCTTTTTGTGTGGAACAAGTACCTGTTTATGCCTCCCAGCTAACTGAACAGGAACCTGTATGCTGGTTTTTGTGACCCCCAGAAATAGACATACCTGCAAACAACCAGACAATACCTGTCCTGCTAGCCTCTAGTAAGAGCCCAGAGAGCTATCCAATTCATTCCTTGGCTAATAGACTTAGGACCACTGCCAGACTAGGTATTTGCATTGGGAGCCTACAGTATACCCAAATTTTGTCCACGGAATTGTGTGACCCTTCAGGGGAGATTACACAGAACATAAGGGTTATCCAGGACCAAAGAGACTCATTAGTATCAGGGACCCTTCAGAATCTATAGGGTCTAGACTTATTAACTGCTGATAAGGAAGGACGATGTGTTTTTTATAGAAGAATATTGATCTTATGTTAACCAACCAGGCATTGTGAGAGAAGCAGCCTGAAAGCATGGGGATCAAACACACAAACAACCCTCACTACCACTGAGACAATTCCACCCATAGTGACCGTAGAGGACAAGGTAGAACTGCCCTTGTGAGTTTCTGAGATGGTAACTCTTTATGGGAGTTGAAAGCCTCCTCTTTCTCCTGAGGGGCAGCTGGCAGTTTCAAACTGCTGACCTTCTGGTTAGCAGTCCAATGAGTCACCACTGCACCATGGTCTGAAGAATACAACAAACTGTTGACAGCAGCATTTGTCAGAATCTCAGAGCTTGTGGTCCCAGGTTTGGAGTTGGACCTCCTAGTTGCTTCCTCTCCTTGGACAGTCACAGCCATCTGCCTCCTCTGGTTTGGGCTGGGTGTCTTTAACCTTTTGTTCAAGTTTGTCTCTTCCAGGTTCCAGCAGTTCCATGTAAAAACGACAGTGATGACTCGGTACAGGTCCATCACACTCCAGATGTTGGATAAAGCAGTTCCCTGGTTTAGGACAAGTGAAGAAAGCAACCTTTGAAAAAACAGGTCCTGTTCCCCATTTCAGCAAGAAGTAGCCACATCAGTAGACATGCAATATCTTGAATGAATTCAGAGTCCTATTCTCTTCAGAGGGGATGTCAGGGTCAGCTAGAGGTCTGGATGACCCATCACAAATTATCTCACCTGATAATGAGGTGCACAAAGAGTAGATGATGAGATCAACCAGTATGCTGGAATAAGGACCAACCAGGATGAAAGATTAGGGTTAATGAGAAAGAAGGTGAGCCAATAAAGTCCTGTCACCCAATACCCACAGAACCTGATATAATACCACCCCTCTAGGCTGGGGTGTTCCTCAAATCGAGTGGGGACTTGCTACGTGATTGAAATGAACTGTGCTTATGACATCTTTGCTCCACTACTGTCCCACCATTCTCTTGTACCTTTCTGTCTTACGTGTGTGGCTCCCTGGTTGTGGAAACAAGCACTTGAGAGGGACTTACTGGTATCTCCAGGAGAGAAAGCCCAGCGACATTGGCTATGGACACATAATGCTAGTGACTTATTTTGTAGTATGTCCCTCCATCCAGATTTATTTGCTGTTTTCTCTCAGGGTTACAGATGTGATCATGCGTCCTCCCAGTGTAGCAAACTGGGAGAATTTGCTGTCAATATGTCTTAATTTGGATGTTTACTTGAATCACTTAAGGTGCTCTCTAGTGAGTTTCTCCTTTGTAAAATATTAGAAGGTATTTTAAACGATGAAAATTAGTCTATTTATCATCATATTATCAATTATTTATCACCGATGTTTGCCTTTAGCACCTATCATTATAGTGTTAACCTAAAAACAATTTTCTATCATTTAGAAATCATGGAAATAATTCCATCATATCTTCTACATTTTCTTTGTTCATTGGCTGGGATTCAGCTGTGAGGGAGAATTCCATCAGTAATTTCTAAACGAACTGGGCCAGCCCTCTCTCTGTTCCTCTTGGCTATCATTGCTGCACAGTGAAACCTCTATAGACCGTTTGATCACCTCCCCAGCAGCTGCTGGGCAGGGAGTAGAGGAAACACTCCCCTTCGCTCTTGTCTGCTTTGATTCCTGCTGGTTCTTGCACCGAGAAGGCTCTGACCTCTCACATTTGGAAAGGAAGAAAAGTTGAAGAACAAAAGCTCTTTAAGCAACACCCCCAAGAAACACTTGGCAGGAAGCTTTCTTATATTTTGTGCTCTACAACCTTAGCACTCATCTGTGTTCTCTGGAGGGCACAGTCTGCATTATAAAAAAAGAGTCAAAAATTCATTTTACTTCTCCTACCGCAGTGTGAATACATACCTCATGATTTTTCTCTATATATTTGAGCTACTGGAAATTTTCTGCCGTAGAAGAGCTGTTGAAAAGGGACTTGATAGAAAATGAGTAAATGAAAGATAAGCTATTCGTGGAAAAGTCCTTTACATATATCCATTTATTATTACGGTAGAATTGAGAATCCAGAGAGCACAGTGGTTAAGTGACTGACTGCTACCTTTATTGGGTAGATCTATTTGGTTCATTAAGAACGTCTGAGTCAGAGTTGGCTCAAAGGCAAGACAGTTAAGGTTAAATTTGCAAATAGCAAAATCTTTCATGACAAGAATCCATTATCCAGTACCACCTCCACAAGACAGAGTGATTGTACATCAAGTCCCAAAGCTCCCTTTCAGCCCTTTGTAGTGATCCATATGTCCCACCTTCAGGTGCCGTGGACTGGATGGCACCTAAGAACCACGACACAGCAAGTAGCCAAGGTCACTGAAATCTGAAAAGAAACTCAAAGTGAGAGGTTCGCATGACGATACTAGTTGGATCCTCCTATTGGACGCTCACACAACAAAGTTAAACTATTGTTGGTGGTGGTTTTCTTTAAAGGCAGGCTGGTTCCTTTTTGGTTTATAAACTAATAGAAGTGAAATCACCTTCTCTGAAGCAAAGGTCACTTTTTTTTTTAAATGATCACGAATTTCCATAGAAATTTCCTGAACATCATTGTCATGGTACGGGGGTGGGGGGTGGAGGTGGGGGTACATAAAGCCGGTCACTATTGCCAGATTATAAAACACAGGTAGATTCAAAAGATTCTAAATTTTATTTTTCACATGCATGGGAAAGGAGAATGGAAGTATCTTTCCTTCTGGCCATCCCTTTATTCTCTCTCTCTCTCTCTTTCACACACACACACACACACACACACAGCTGAGGGAAACCGTTTTTTACAGACAGACATAATCCTTGAAATGACAGACGCAAACTGGGAAAACAATGTTTTCTTTAAACTAAGATATTGTTACAGTGCTTCCATTACTATGGATTCGAAAACGTGAGAAAACTGCTGGGTCTGAGGTTCCAGCTCTTAATGAGTAGGGAGAAAAAGATTCCTAACACTTAAGATAAGAATTGAGTCTTTGACTTAGACAATATCTTTAGGAATTTGTGCCTGGACACAAATACAGATATGCTGTGAAACAATTTAGAGGGTTCAGTTAGGGTCACAGCTACGGGAGATTTCTAGTTATGTTTTCACAAACTATATTATTCTCTTAACAAAGATTCTTCTAAAATATGTTATGTTTCTATCATAAAAGTAATAGAGGACTCTTCAAGAGCTCTAATTAGTAAGAAGGTCTATTAAATTAGGATGACTTTGGGACAATACTATATGGCAGGTCCTTTTTACTTAGTCCTTTTAACTTTCCCCCCAAATAAAAAACTGACTCTAGCTCAGGTGAGACCTCCTGAGTAAGTGATTTTAAAATGCACAAATTAATGGATTATAATTGTTAGATAGATATGTCATATTACTTCCTGGGAAGCCCAATTAAAGTATTACATGTCCTGTTTTAAACTCAAGGGATTAGTTCAACTTTTTTTCCCTTTTCTTTGGCCTGTTTTTATGACTTAAATTAAAAAAAAAATATTTAGGGCAAACTGAGGACACAAGGGTAATTTTCAACTTCTACAAAAGCTGGAGACAGAACAAAACTATTAACAATATTAGGTCAAATATGTAAAAATAATATAGAAGACAATGTACAATAAGTATTATGAGATTATTTGTTTTTATCTAAACAATATCAGTAGCAGCTACATTTTGCAAAAACCTTAGATTATGTATGACACTGAAAACACTAATTTATTATGATGCAACACTTTCTCTTCAGAACTTAGCAGGAAATTTCACTCTTTCACTCATGGAATCATTACTTTCATGACTTGGTTAAATCTGTTAATAGAATATTTCATTTTGGGAGTCATGGTACTGTAAACCCACAAGTTAAAACAATTTTAGAGAAATAAAAAATGGCAATGACTTATATACAGAAGACACTCTTAAAATACAACACTCACATCTAGAATTTATAGAAACATCCAATTTAATCAATGGCTAATTTCTATTCTTGATAAATTTTGGATCAGTTGTATTTCATAAACTTTGTCAACTCCGAGTCTTAGAAATCTGAATTTAGACTGGTGGACTTCAAATCAGGATATTAGTTATTTTTAATAAGTCCAGTATAGTTCATTTATCTGTGGGAAGATATTTGGTCAAAACAAAAGCTTATCATCTGTAAGTGACAAAACTTGACATGACCATAACTAAGTCATTTTATATATATTTATATATTATATGTATATAATATAAGGGCTATAAATATACCAATGCCAAGCTAAAATTCAGAAGGAATGTGAAACAAAAGGGAAGATTTTATGATTAAGGGCTGAGGTAGTTAGTTTATTGTGCCAACCTGGACGATAAACATGTGTGGGGCTAATTGAAGGGCGGAGGGATAAATGGCTCAGTGAGCCTCGCCTTTCTAGTTCTCGGGTCTCTTAGTTTCTGATGGTTGGCCCAAGGTGCAGCTGCCTTAGCCAGTTCCTGCTTCAGTTGGCAAGGCTCACTTCCTGCAAGACATCCCCAAGGAGAAACCACATAGACCTACCCTGATGCAGCCCTGGGTGCTGGAGCCCGTGTGGAGACCTCTGCCAGCGCTGAGATGCTTACACGTTCACTGACTTGGCTTTCCTCCTGCAGTCAGCAACATTGTGTGTGTTTGTGAGATGGAGGACTTTGTGGATTGGTCTTGGACATACGGGTTAATGTTGGACTTGTGGGCTTGGGCAGCACTGGGTTGGGATGTTTTCTTGATGCGCATTTAACTTTATACAAAACTCTCTCTTGTACATGAGTTTCTGTGGATTTGTTTCTCTAAAGTACCCAGACTAACACAAGGGCTTAAAAGTTTCAGTTCTGTGCTCTTTTTGTAGAAAGTATTATTATTATCATGTAACGCCTTTTGGTGAAAGATTTGAAGGTCTAAAACCATAAATCATAATCTATGTTCGCCAAATGTTAGCTAAAGCCTGAAACTAGCATACTGACAGGCCAGCAGTCTTCCTATACTAATTAATTTCTTGCTTCTTGAGAGCCTGGAGGTGCAAGTGGACATAACTCTTGGTCTTTGGGAAAGAGCTTAGGAAATCTAGGAGTAATATACCTCCCTGCTGTGTGAAGTTTCACTTGTAAGTCAACAACGATAAGAGAAAGGCCAAAGATAAGCACTTTGTAATCTTTATGAACTGGGAAGTACTCAGACACAGTCACTGGTGACCAGGTTACCCTGGGAGTTTTTTCAGGGGATTGATCCTCGAATAAATAAACAAAACTTGTCTTTTTGCTTGACTTGGAGTGATTATTGATGGGGTTAAATCACTCAAGGGCAGGATTGCATATTTGGGAGTTGAGAGATTCACCAACTTTCCCCTATCTTATAAATACCCCCCTAAAATTTGGTCTAATATGCTAAGTTCTAAAACATTTCTTTGTTTCCTGTTTTCTACACCCAAGCAAAGTTTACTTTCTCATAAAACTTCTGCAACTTACCACACACCTTCAACTTACTTTCATGTTCCTGTATCACCAGACATTCTGTTTTAAGACAAAACTACTTTGTTTTTTATTCTTAAAAAACAAAGAACAACTTACTATCAGTTATTCTGTCTTCTTTCTAGCTTTGCAGCCATGTTAAACTAAATTCTTTTATGTAGGTTCATCACCCTAAGCATTATATTTCACTAATTGAATATGATCCATATACATTGTAAATCAAGGAAAACCAACTGATTTGATAGCTAAAAGGCAAATTCTAATCATGGCTACAGACAAGTAGATATCCAAAATAAACAAGTTAGTAACTAAAATAATTAAAATTATATCTCATTATGAAAAAAATGACTATCAAAATGGATATGTATCACAGCACTCAGATAAAAGAGTAAGAGCAACAGTTAGGATGCTTGAACAATCTCCTTGGATATCTTAATTACCTGATGGGTGGAAGTGTCTTAGGTGGCTTTCTAGGTCAAATTATTTAGACAATTAATTGAACTTTTAATCCGATGAGTAGCCTTTTTGCTGTATTAAATGATAAAGGGAATGCAAGAATTATCCCAATGCTAATTAAAATACTAGAAATGTAACATAATTTAATATTTTATTAGAAATTCAAAATGGAACAGGCCCCTCCCTTGCAGTAAAAACTCATTTTAAACTGAATCAGTAAGGATGTTCTAACTCAGGAAGCAAGCAAGACCATTTGGATAAGCAATGGAACCTGAGACCTCAGGTGGCTAACAGCCCCAAGAGAATTGTAAATTGTCTTCCTGTGAAGTCTGCTTCCTTTGCCACATTTACGGTATATAACTGTGATGGTTAGGGTTGTTGTGCCAACTAGGCTACCGTAGGAACATCTGGTAAGTGTTTAATGAGGTCTCAGCTTGATTGGAGGGGGACTAGGATAAGTGCTTTCTGAGGCTTGTCTCCTTCTCTCTCTCTCCCTGATGATTGAAGTAGAGTGCTGCGGCTTGAGCTGGTCCTTTGCCTCAACCACGTGCTGCACTACCTGTGGGCCAAGCCAGCCTGTTGATCATGTTGCCGGGCCATGCATCTCTAGAGCTTGAGGCTCCTTTGAGACCTGCTTTGCCATGCTGCTGGTGGATTATGTTGGGGTGCATGCATCCCTGGAGCTTGAGATTCCATTGGGGCCTGCTTTGCTATGCTCCCACGTGACTGGCTGATGCTGCCCCAGCTTGACATCTTGCCTGCAGCTGACTCTGCTAGTCTTGTCTTGTCTGAAGGCAGATTCTGCTGTCTGCTTTCTTGACTTTGGACCAGCATGTAAGTTGAAGGACCTTCAGAATATTAACTGTTGCATGAAAGCAAATTGAGCTGAGCCCTCGGTACTGCTGTGTGCACTAGTTAATTGTTATATTCATTCTCACTATATAAACCTACCCATATATATATATGTGTGTGTGTCCTGGTTTTGTTTCTGTAGAACCCTGCCTAACACATAAAGTGTTTGATTCTCATTGAATTCTTTCTCATCTATCTTCTCTGATCCACACAAGCACTAAGCACAAGAAGGTTGAAGCAGCTGTTTGGTGAAGAGGAGAGGAGGGACAGATATATCCTCAAATCTTCACCTTATTCACTAGCTCAGGCTGAGCAAAGTGGAAAAACTAGTTTTTCCTTTTATCTTCTTTTGAAATACCTTGAATATTTAGTTCAAGACACTTATAGAGGTCTAGATTATAACATTGACATACACATACAAAAACCTTCCAAATTGAACTATTTTATTAATTCCTATGACATTAAAACAATTTGACTTTTAAGTATGCATGTGTTATAAAATTAAAACTAAGTTCAAACAAAAGAATAGAAGGGGAAAAGTGAACAATCCGTTCTTCTGTTCCAAATTCTGGTTGTGGATAGTGATTAAAGCATTTACTTAAATAATTTTATCTTACTTACTCAAACTTCCACGAAACAATTCAAGCTTTAAGATACTATAATAATGTAAGGACCTATTTAAAGACAGTTTTCTCTCCTCCACAGTTAAGATTGTATGTGAGCCAAGCTGTATTGTAGTGAACACTGTTCTGTTTTTCTGTTTCTGTTAGTCATAGGGACATGCCCATCAACAAACTCAAACAGGCAGAATTTGTCTTTACAGACTTTCCCTCTGGATGGAATTGTTTCCATCATTATACTGGTTTACCAAAACAGCACAGACACAGCACACAAAAGTATAAGGCATCCGGGCCAAACAGAAATCAAACCTGGTGCACAATTACCAGATAAAATGTATGGATTCTATAGAAAGTAAAAGTGACAGACCTCCGCAGTGTATGCTCCAGAACTCATCAAGACAATAGTGCTGGCAGCCTTTAGAAAGTCTGCAAGGTGCGCTCCCATTGTGCTGCTGGCCCAGGCAAAACCTGAAGTATCTTACCTGGGGTGCCATCAGGAAACCAAACAAAGGGCGGGGCCCCAGCCACTGCAGTGAATCACAAGGTGGGGTGCGAATCAGTGTATGTCATATTACCAGATATAGAAGGATAGTCAGATAATCCTCCAAGACTGCTTTCCCCTCCCTAATATCGTCAGGGCTTTTATTCTTCTCTGGGCGTCAGTGCATTACACTTTTCCCAAAGTTTATGACCCTCCCATCCAGGAATACAATCTATTGTACTCCTTGTGTGTCTGGAAATTCTAAAGGATGATTGCTTATCTTAAGATTTTAGGTTAACAATGCAACAGTAAATTATTTACAGCACTAACTCACTAAGCTCAGAAACCTAGGGTACATTCCAGGGAGGAAGGGGAAGAGGAATTTCTGCAGTTGGTAGAACAATATTAAACATTTATTAAAGGTTCCTTTCTCCCTACTAATCAGTTCTTGATCAAATGTTACATTCTGAGATAGTTGAAAATCAATTTAAAAAAATCATTTTATTGGGGGCTCACACAACTCTTATCACAATCTATATCAACTAATTCTTTTGGGTTACATTAATTGTATATTCCTTACAGCTTCTTTTATGCTTCCTGCAGCACTCAATTTTTTACCTATATTGTTGTTCTTAGATGCTTTTCAGTTAGTTTCAACTCACAGTGACCCAATAGACAACAGGACAAAATATTAGCCTGATTCCTTGGGACTAGTCTGTTATTAATTCTTTTTAAAGAAATAATTACCACAGTTGGTGTCAGAATGATGGGGCTGGCTATGACAGCCCTGACTCACTGGAAAATTGATTTTGGAAAAGGAAGAACAAAGAGGATATGAGAAATTTTTGGTTTCAAATGATATAGAGAACTACCATGGATTAAAGCAGCTGCTATGTTACATTCCATTAGTCAAGATAACTGCTATTCATGGGATACAGAATTGGTGGATGTAGATCTAACTCCCCAGGAATTGACTCCTTGAATCCATACAGAAATACAGAATGATAAGGAAAGGGAAAAGCACACAATCCCTGGATTTCTGTTATAAATACTAGCTGCAATGACTGGGGGAAAGTAAGGGTGAACTGTATCATTGAATCAAGTCTAGAACAGTTTGGTCAGACCTCTTACCTCTAGTCTCAGGGCTGATTAATAAAGGAAAAATTGCATAAAAACAATTGCATTAAACCAATAGAAGGTATGACCAACCGCTGGTAACCAAGAAAGTATTTCAGGATGGGGAATAGGGAAAACCAAGAAACATTGAAACCCCAGTGCAGAGAAACTTTCCAATTGATAGATCGGTATTGTCATCTTCCTGAGGAACCACTACTGAAATGGATCGCAAGAGTGGTTAATTGAGGGGAAGTGTCTTTGTTTTGCATGCCACTGAATAGAGGAGTGGGGTTGGGTTGATGCAATACCCACAGTTCACTATGGACCAGTCAAAACTGCCAAGACTTCCAGTCACAAGGAAGGTTAACGCACAGGAAACAGCTACCTGGTAGACTTGTTCATGCTGAAAGGGAAACTGGACCTCTCTCTCCTTACACTCTCACTGGCACACTTCTGAGGAAGCAGTTAATGTTTTTCTGCTTCTTGGCCCATCAGCCCAAGCAGCTACTTGGGTCAGGAAAAGTCCATGGACTTGAATTTGACTGGACTTACCCATTTCTACAACTGTGTGAACCACTTTTTAAAATATAAATCTCTCTCTGATTGGCTTTTCAATTTTAAGAAGTTGTTTGTTTGTTTGTTTCAGAATCTAAGTTGTAAAGAAGATCTCTGAGCACTGATCTGGGGGGTCACTCCAGCTCCATGAATTCCAGAAGAATTAAAATTGGTTCTTGTGACTAAGTAAACGACATCACTCTGCCTCAGTTACCTTCATGGTAAAACTAGAACAATATTACTGAAGCATTTCGACCCCAATCATAGGGCAATTGATTGCTGGAAGATAAATAGATAATCTATGGAAAAAGTTTTAAATAAAAGATAAACAGCTATAAAATACAAAGTAAGAACATGGCAGAAATAGTAATTGCCACAGAATTGCTTGGAATCCAAGATTGAAATAATTCTTGGAGGCAAGAATATCATCTGAAACTTCACAAATGTCACATTTCTCTTCCTGCTTTAAGAACACCAGAGTAGATAAAAGATGTTGGACAAGGAACACCATTCCTGCCACTTGGCAATAGTCATTTTTTCTGGAGCTCCTGTTACAGTCTTGTCTATATGACAGATGTACCAAAATGCCAAGTACTCTCTGCTTCAACTAAAATTCTCAAAAACTTTCCTGGAAACAAAAAATTGTTTCTTTATCCTGATTACAAATGTCTGTGTATCTGTTCTGTGCTTGGTATTTTTCTAGATGCTTTGGGATATACCTAGTCCAATGTCCTCCTTTGAGAAGTAATAAGGTTTAAGATCAGATAGAAGAATTACACATCAAAGTGGACTAATAGAGTAGGGAAATAATGCAAGGAACATCACGAGCACATTTTTTGACAAGTGTTGATAGCTAATGTCAAGATTTCCGGGCAAGAAGGAAAAAGTGAAAGTTGAATGAGTCGTTGAATTTCCTGTTGAAGGCAAGTTGGATCTTGGGTTGAGTCTTGAGCATTAACTAGGATTTGGATGGAAAGAAGGGAAAAGATGGCTTTGCAACTAGGGGATGGGATTCAGGAGGTCATATATAATTAACTCCCATGGGCTGCATAGACAGGGCAATAGTATTTATAGTGAGAGCGACAGTGAAATAACCATTGGGTTTTACCAGGCTTACAAGCATACTAATTATGTGGCTCAAGTCAGGATCATGAGTATCATAATCACAATGCTCAGTCCACTACATTGTCTTTCTTGTTAAGGTTTTGAATCATAGGTTCTTTCAAATGCATGAGCTCTCAGACTTGCACCTTAAAAGACATATTTCTAGAGCTATTTGATGTATTTTGAAACATATCTGAATATCTCCTAAATAAAGGCAATATGGTCATAAACTTTAGGAAACACCACATACTATAATCCCATTGGAGATGTTCATTGTACATTAGTACATGTATCAAATGGTTGTGGACAACTCAGTCCCATTCCATCCCCATCTATGATCCCTGCTGGACTGCAGGGGCTGGAAATTTAATAACTAAATTACCAAGATCCCCTAGGTGGCAGGACTCTGGGATAGCTGCTGCCAATGAGAAACATATATACCAAAAGAGAAAGAAAGAAAGAAACATATATACCTAAAGATATGAGGGTAGAAGATTAACTTGGAGGACCCTGTGGCTGCCCCCATGGCGAGATGCGGCATCCTGTGCTGACCCATGCCCTGCACGGGATGGGCGACTGAGATGACCCCACCACACCGAGGCAAAACACTGGGGGCATGCAATGGAGTGGCAGGGAAGCAGAGCAAGGAGGTCCTGAGGGAAGACAAACGATGGACTCCGGGGCCAGGACGTGGCACCCCATTAGACTCGTCCAGAAAACGCTCCTAAAGGTCAACAAACAGACCTTAATCTACTAACAGGCTTTTTTTCTTTTCTTTCAGCCTATCTGTTTGGGGTTTTTTTTCCTTTTTTCTCTTTTAAATTTTGTATGTCAGTGGCTTTTTTGTTTGTTGGCTTGTTGGTGCTGCTGCCGTCGTTGCCATGTTCTTATGAGCTGCTTTGGCGCTGTGCTGTCAAAGCCAACCCCAATTTTATTCACACATTGTTATGTCTGCACACCCACCTAGATAAGAGAGGTTGGACAAAAAAAAATATGAGAAGAAAATAAAGGGACCCAAGGCCCCGGAGGGTCATGGGAATGTGGGAGGTAGGGGAAGGGAGGAGGGTTGGCCAACCTAGGGACAAGGGAACAACAAGTGGTTCAAAACCAATGGCAGGGAGGGGATGGGAGGACTGGTAGGGAGTGACCAAGGGCAAGGTAACTGAGAGGAATTACTGAAACCAGAATGAAGGCTGAACATGGTATTGGGACAGGAGGAAAGCGTAAAGAAATAGAGGAAAGAAATAGGAGGTAAAGGGCATACACAGAAGCCTAAATACAGACATGTACATATGTAAATATATTTAAGATTATGGGGAGAATGGACCTAGGTGCAAATAATTATAGGTTTGGTAGTAGGGTGGCAGGTGGACATTGGGCCTCCTCATGCGCATTCCCCTAATACAAGAGCACTTTGCTCAGCTAAACGGTCATTTCATGATACCTGCCTTCCCGACATGATCGCTGAAGACAGACGTGTGCATAAGCAAATGTGGTGAAGAAAGCTGATGGTGCCCGGCTATCAAATGATATAGCATCTGGGGTCTTAAAGGCTTGTAGGCAAACAAGCGGCCATCTAGCTCAGAAACAACATAGCCCACAGAGAAGAAGCACACGAGCCTGTGAAAACACGAGGTGTTGAAGGGATCAGGCAGCAGACACCAAAAAACAAAAACCACCCTTGTATGACCACCCTCCCCACATAAACACCGAAGACGAATGTGTGCATAAGTAAGTGTGGTGAAGAAGGCTGATGGTGCCTGGCTATCGAGACCTATAGCGTCTGGGGACTTAAAGGCTTAAAAGTAAACAAGTGGCCATCTAGCCTAGAAGCAACAATGGAAGCCCACATGGAAGCAGCATACCAACATGTGTGATCATGAAGGGCCGAAGGGACCAGGCTTCAAGCACCAAAGGGTGGGGGGGATTCATATCCTTGTCAATGAGGGTGGCGCGTGATGGGGACCCAATGCCGATCTCTAGACAACTGGACATACCTTGCAGAGGGGTAGTGGGGAGGAGATGAGTCACTTAGGGTTCAGTATAGCAACAATGAAACCTACAACCTTCCTCTAGTTCTTAAACGCTTCCTCCCCCCAACTACCATGAGCCCAATTCTGCCTTGCAAACCTGGTTATACCAGAGGATGCACAGTGGTACAGATGGGAACAGGAAACACAGGGAATCTAGGACAGATGAACCCCTCAGGACCAGGGGTGACAGTGGTGATACCAGGAGTGAAGGGGAGGGTAGAAAGGGGGACTTGATCACAGGGATCTACATATAACCTCCTCTCTGAGGGACAAGCCGCAGAGGGGTGGGTGAAGGGAGACGCCGGGCAGTGTAATATGATAATTTATAAATTATTAAGGGTTCATGGGGGAGGGGGAGTGGGAAGGGAGGGGGAAAAAGGAAAATGAGCTGATTCCGGGAACCCAAGAGGAAAGCAAATTTTGGGAATGATGAGGGCAACAAATGTACTGGTGTGCTTTACACAACTGATCTATGTATTGTGATGAATTGTATGAGCCCAAATAAAATGATTAAAAAAACCATTATTTACACACACACACACAAAGATTAACTTGGTTTTTTAACAAGTGACAGGCATGGATATGAGCTATGATGAGGTGAGCCTTTTTTCAGTCCTTCTTACTTATCCCCTGAATGTAATTCCCCTTTCAGGACTGGAGAAAGCACAAATAATTCCTGTCACTTCCATTTTTCGTGCTTTCTGTATCTAATCGAGACTTTCTGTGATCTTGGATGCACCAGTACTCCTAACACCATTGTTTGTTAGATACCACCGAGTTGGTTTTCTTCATCTGGAGCCTGTATACAAAAGAATAAAACAGTGCCTGCTCCTGCCCCGTGATCACAATTGTTGCTGTGTTTGCATCTACACAATCATTGCTGTTGTTCCCAGGAGGAGCCTTCCAGTTTCGCAGCGCTCCCTTCTTCAGTCTTGTGCCTGCTCCCAAGTAAGATTTCAGGCAAGAGACAAAATTCTGACCAGAACTGAAGAAACTATTGGAACAGAGTTTGTTTGTTGAAAGGGATACTTTGAAAAAGATCTCCAAAGGGACCTTAGTTTATCTAAGAGGCCTGGCAAACCCTAAAGCCAGTTCTTAGATGCTGCTAATGGCTGGTCTCTCACCATAGGCTGGCTTTCTAGTAAGTCTCCTGCTATTGGCTGGTGCTCTGTAGTGTGACTCCTCTTTCCATGTGTGTGCATCCCAGCAGCCCAACACATGAGAACCCCCGACTTCTTGCTTTGCTCCTCTCAGACCCATACCTCAAGAGTCTATTCAGTCATTTGGGGGCTAGTGTGAACATACAGCTTTTCTCCACCCAGTCATTTCATTATCTCCCCACTATGTGTTTGATCTGCCCTTCACCTTCCTTTGTGCTGGAGATGTACATGGGGAACCGTGTCTCCACCTCTCACTTGTGTTACAATTTCTGCCAGATTCCTGTCATCACCTCTTCTCCCCTTGATAACCTCTGACTGTACAGCAGGATGTTTGAGCCCATTGTTGTCTATCCATCTCCAGGGTCTTCCTCTGTTCCCTGTCCCTTGGCATTACTAAGCATAATATTCTTCTCTAGAGACTGTCCGCTCCTGAGGAAAGGCACAAAGTAAATGAGGCAAAGTTTCCTGCTCCTTGCTTCTAAGGAACATTCTGGCTTTACTTCTTTCAAGACAGATTGGTTCTTTCTTCTGGAAGTTCTTGGTATATTCAACATTCTTCATCAACACAATCATTTAAATGCATCACTTCTTTAATCTTTCTTATTCATTGTACAGTTTCCCCATATATTTGAAGCAACTGACAATACTATAGCTTAGGCTAAGTGGATCTCAGTTCTCAAAGTCACAGATTTTCTTCCTAACACTTTATAGAGGTCTCTTACAGCATATTTGCCCATTTCAATACATGATTTGATTTCTTTGCTGCTTCTTCTATGACATTGTAAAGACAAGTAAAATGAAATCTTTAATAAGCTTCATATTTTATCCATTTATCATGATGTTGCATATTATTGTATTTCTGTTTTCTGTATGTTGAAGTATAAGCCATACTAAAACTACTGATCTTCATACTGTTTAAAGTCCTCTTCACTATCCACAAGTTTAGGAGCACTAATCAATGTTCCAAAATGGCAGTACTTCAGCTGAGCACACAATCTCCATGTATGTGTGGGCCCATCTAGGACATGTAGGCAGCCAGTGTGGAGTACAGGCAGAGGCAGTTTAAATGCTTATGAGAAAAATACAGTCAAGTGCACACAGTAGCAGAAACTATCAATGAGCTTCATGTACCCACCATCCTGGTGCAAATGGAACCCGAAGCCCACCACACTCAAAGCTGTTTAAGCAATATAAAGTGAGCCCCTACCACAACACCCATAGCAGACCCTTTCCTATCCAGCTGACTGCCACTGGAAGTAGTACTATTCATCCCAATCTGTAAGCTCTCAATGCAAATAAATTGATAGCTCTCAGATTTTCTCTGGATCAGCGTTTCAGTCTCTCAGCCTCTATGTATAGGGGATCTCTTACTCTTTGTGGCTTGAGCCCAAACAATTATTGAGCCAGTCAGAGATCAAACACCCCAGAGCCTCCAGGATGGGATGTAGTGGGCAGGACTCTGTAGGGTAAACACATGAATAACCATTGGCCTCCTTGCACGGTAGAAAGTATAGAGGACAAAAAGCGAGTATCTATCAACAGGCTTTATTTGGAAAATAGACCCGCAGATTTCTTCCACAATAGAAGGGAGAGCAAAGCAGCAGAGTGGAGACAGATCAGAGAGACAGAATGGAGAGAAACAGAAGCATCAGAATAGCTGCAGGCGAGAGCAAGCAAGAGCGAGATTAGAGACAAGAGAGGTAGGTGAACCAGAGAGTGAAACACAGAAATCACACACTAATATACGCTCAGGCACTGTGGTTAATAATTAGGTTTGGGGGCGGCCCTGATTTCTTCCTGATTGGCAAGTTTGAATGTGGCAGCGGTGACGGAGGGTGTGGGGTAGGATGACATAAACTCTGACAGGTATGGGAAGTGTTTGGCTCATGCTGGGTGGTGTGGGGGTGGAGAGAATTATGGGAAGGAGATACTTGTAATGGCTACGTGCTGCTCCACGCTCAGCTGGACCCATTATTCCTACCTTTTGATAATAGGGAATTGGGCCGAAGGTCTTATTTTCAGTAATTGCTTCCTACTGGACAGGGGTGATGAAACATCTATAGCTGTCTTGTTCCGGCATGGTCCGAGGATCGCCTTAACGGCTGGGACCCAACCATATACAGCTCCATGTAGGCTTGATTTGTAAAGGCATGCAAAAGGTCTTGTAAAAGTTTTTGAAACCAGCAAAACAGACAAGGTCCCAAGTACAGCAATACACATATTCAATGGAGATGTCCTAGAAGTGACAGGAGCCACAGGCCCAAGATTTCCAGTGTGCATCCCCTGCCTCTTAACGCCTTTAGTCCGAGCAGGATTGGTCCTTCAGTTCCTCTCATTTTCCTTTGCGGAATTATGCATATTTCCTCTGAGCTGCTGAAGCTGAATGACCTGGGTTTTTTTCTCCTCCTTCCTAAGCTTCCTATAGAAATGGCATGTAAGAACAAAATCTATAGGGACAAATTATAATAACAAAATTATGGCCCAGAGTAGGTGGGCCCAGTCCCTCCAAAATATCGACCGATTGTAATCACATTAGAGCTAGCCGGTGCCTCGAACCCATCCTTACATGTAATGAAAAATTCCTTCTTAAACTGAATAACACCTAAAGACAATTTCCCTTAAATCCCTGAAGATGTTTCAAAGCCCAATCAGGTAAGGTTACATTATATGGATAAGGAATTACAAAGAAATCAGTAATATTCCAATCATATATTAGCATTAATTGATGCTGCAAGTCCATGAGTTGATCTCCTAGCCATTGAAGAGTTGGTTGCAAGTCAGCCATGTTTCCTTCTAGTTCATCGTCCATATTGGCCTGCGTAGCCGAGTTGGTGCGAGTCTGCTTGCTGCTTTGGTACAAAATGTTCAGTTTTAATAGACTCCTGCAGTGCCACTCCTGCCTCAGCAGCAGTGGTGGCAATGACTATGAGTCCAATCATGGCTGTAACGATTGTACCCACGAATCAGCAATGTCTCTTTAACATCTCTGACATTATTTGCAACACTAAGATGTGTCTGGACTGTTTTCCCACCTGCGGTTCAATTGCACTATGAGCCACACTCCCACACTCCCAGCTGGTTCTTTATGATGAGGATGCTTTCTTTAGAGAGGTTTATAAGCAGAGTATGGTTAAGACAATTATACAGTTTATAATTAGAGCATATGGCACTGAGTGTAACCTCATCTATTAGGATGTTTCCAACAGTAAATACATAGGGCATCTTTAGACAGGAAACTATGTACCACATCTCATTTTTATAGTAAGTGTAAATAGAAGCACTATATAGATCGGTATTAGTAACACTTCCTATATATGCTATTACAGGTTTGATGGAAAGAGGTATTTTCCATAAGTACCACTGTTCAGGTCCTTTCTTAGGTATCAACAAGCAAGGATGAGGAAATTCCAGACCTCCCTCATTTCATGCCATTAATTGTGACCTGTTGGCAACAAAACCATCAGAGAATTTGTGCCATTTACAATTCCTGACATAGTCACATGATGTAAAGCAGATTTTTAAAATTATATATATACTTATATAGATAGATAAATAGCATAAGAAACAATCTATAAAACAATACAAATGGCTCAGTGCAACTCACTTCCCGTGAGACAGCTAATACACTGACAGTCCTTCAAGTCTTGAGGGCCGCCAGGTAGTCCTCTGTAGAGCAATTCAGGCTATCCGGGCACAGGCAGCAAACAGCAAGGCAGGTCACCAACAGTCAGCCATATGACAGGGTCTGACAGTCCCCAGCTCAAGAGATGTATATTTCAGTAGTGTGGCGAAGCAGGTCTTGAAGGAACCTCAAACTACAGTGACACCGTCCACGGGTTAGGTGTCCCACAGGTAGTGTAGCTTTCAAATAGAGGCACAGAACAAGCAAGGCAGCTGCACACTGGTCCAATCATCAAAGAACAAGATACAAGAAAGGTGAGGTTCACCAAGCCATTTATCTCTACACCCTTCAATTAATCCCACATGTGTTCCTTGGCCAGGTTGGCACAATAAACTTATCTATCACAATTCCTCCCTTGCCAACTTGGCATCTGTACACAATTCTTTAGCCATATATAATTTCCAGACATTAATGAAATCACACTTATACTTAGCATAAAACATATATCATACATATAAATGAAAATACACTGAGTCCAATTGTATCTGTTATAGCATAAATAAACAAAGGAATGATATTCAATAAGCACATATAAAGAAAATACACTGACAATCACAAACCTCACTTTTGCAATTGATCACATGGTCGTAACTGATAGGTAGAACTACCTTCTTCTACTAGCCATTCTGTATTACCTTTGCCCTTGGCAAGCACCTCAGCTGGCTGCGATCTTTTGCCTGGTGGGGTGACCCAGACCTTTATTCCTGAGGGGTCTGGGTCATTATATGTCCTGTCAGGATTGGGTTGCTGTAACTTACCATTTACTTTAATCACAGGGCATGGTAGCACTAAGAGTCGGCCTATGGGATCTCCTGGATTCCAGACATATTCTTCTTTACCTCCCTTACATAGCACCAGTCCAATTTCTCCGTGGTAATCAGGATCAACTACACCACTCAGTACAGTGACATCCTTCCTGACCTGTTGACCCAAAGGCATGAGAAGCCCAAAGTGGCCAGGGGGCATTCTCAGCTGCCAGTTCAGTGGAATCTGTGCTGTGTTTCCAGGTGGGAGAATTCCTTCCTTTGGGACTAGGACCTCCAGGCCTAAGGAACACAGGGTTGCTGGGACAGGAAGCAAAAGTGCTGCAAGTGGATCACCAGGAGTAAAAGTGAGTGGTGCCACTCCAGCTTCCACCCCTTGGTTCCTGGACCCATGAATTCTGGCTATGGGAGACAAAGCACCATATATTGGCTGCTGGTTTAGAGCGTATACAGTTTCCTGGAGAACATTGCCCCAGCCCCACAAGTTGTTACCACCTGGTTGGCACCATAATTGTGTCTTTAGGAGCCCATTCCATAATTCTATCAAGCCATCAGCTTCAGGATTATGAGGAACATAATACGACCAGTGGATTCCATGGGCATGGGCCCACTGCTGCACTGCATTTGCTGTGAAGTGAGTTCCTTGATCTGAAGCAATGTTATGTGGGATGCCATGCCAGTGGATGAGACATTTGTAAGTCCATGAATGATAGTTTGGGCAGAAGCATTGTGTGTAGAGAAGGCAAATCCATATCCAGTGTAGGTGTCTAGTCCAGTAAAAGCAAGACGCTGTCCCCTCCATGATGGAAGTGGTCCTATGTAATCAACCTGCCACCAAGGTGCCGGTTTATCTCTCTCAAAGAATAGTCCCATATCTTTGACTTAATGTTGGTTTCTGCTGCTGGCAAATGGGGCTCTCAGTAGTGACAGTGGCCAAGTCAGCCTTGGTGGGTGGAAGTCCATGTTGCTGTGCCCATACATAACCTCCATTCCTGCCACCCTGTTCACTTTGTTCATGTGCCCACTTGGCAATAACAGGAGTGGCAGAGGAAAGAGGAGGACCAGTCTCCACAGTGCATGTCATCTTATCCACTTGATTGTTAAAGTCTTCTTCTTCAGAGGTAACCCTTTGGTTAGTGTTCACATGAGATACAATTACATTTACTTTCTTGGCCCATTCAGAGAGATCCATCCACATCCCTCTTCCCCATACCTCCTTGTCACCAATTTTCCAATCATGTTCCTTCCAATTCCTTGACCATCCAGCCAAACCATTAGCCACAGCCCATGAATCAGTATATAGTTTCACATGTGGCCATTTTTCCTGGCAGAATTTTTTTTTTATGGATCATTTTATTGGGGGCTCTTACAGCTCTTATAACAATCCACTCAATTGTATCAAGCATATATGTATAAATGTTGCCATCATCATTTTCTAAACATTTATTTTATACTTGAGCCTTTGGTATTAGCTCTTTTTGTCCTCCATCCCCCACTCTCCAAGCCTCATGAGCCCTCGATAAATTATAAATTATTATTTTCATATCTTACACTGAACACTGTCTCACTTTACCCACATTTCTGTTTATCACCCCCCTTGGGAGGGGGGTTATTCATCAAGCATTGAAATCGGCTCTCCCTTTCTCCCCTTCTCCCCCCACCTTCCCCTTACCCTCCTGGTATAGCTACTCCCACTTCTGATCCTGAGGGGTCTATCTGACCTGGATTCCGTGTGTCCTGAGCTCATATCTATACCTGTGTACATGTTCTAGTCCAGCCAGAATAGAATGGTAGGGCTGAGGACATGATAGTGGGAGGTGAGGAAGCCTTAAAGAACCAGAGGAATACAAAGTGTTTCATCGGTCCTGTACTGCACCCTGGTTGATTCATCCATTCCTTGCGACTTCTGTGAGGGGATGTCCTATTGTCTAAAGAAGGGTTTGGAGTCTCTGCTCCAACCCCCCTCATACTCAACAATAAGTCTTTTTGTTTTGGATCTTCCCATGCCTGTTACATGATCCCACTGACACCTTATGATCACACAGGCTGGTGTGCTTCTTCCATGTGGGCTTGTTGTTTCTATACTAGATGGACACTTGTTTAACTTCAAGCCTTTAAGATCCCACATGCTATATCTTTTGATAGCTGGGCACCATCTGCTTTCTTTACCATTTGCTTATGCACCCATTTTGTTTTCAACAACCATGTCAGGAGGGTGAGCATCAAAGAATGTCAGGTTGCTTGAACAAAGTGTTCTTGCATTGAGGGATAGCTTGAGAAAAGACTCAAAGCCCATCCACTTCCTCAATGTATTCCCACAGAAATATATGTACCTATGCCAATACCTCTATTTTTATGAATTAATATATTTACATATGTATACACCCATGTTTATGCCTCTATACATAGTTTTACTTCCTAGAGCTTCCTTATGTTTCCTTTTGCCCAATCCTGCCCCACCATCATGCGCTCCCTTCTTCTGCCTCTTAGTGGTTCCTCTCAGCTAGATTGTTGTTGCTCTAACACCACCAGGATCTCTATATCCTCCTTGCTGTTGATTTTCATTCCTTAGTTGTTCCCCTATCTATGGAATTATTTGATCACTGCTCCCTTCTCCAGCCTCCTCCTCTCCACAAGTCCCTCTGGAACCATCGGTCCCATGGCTTTCTCCTCAGGCTTGCTTCCCAGGCCTGTCTTATATAGGTAGGCAAAAGAACAATAACGGAGACAAAACAAAGGATTGAATAAAAAGACAGGAAAAAAAAAAAAACCCGAGCCAAAAGAGCACACATAATTGCAGGTCTGTTCACTGACCTTTGACTCTCTCCCTACTGGTCTTGGGGAATTCTGGGAACTGCCCCTCCTAGCCTGAAGTCTATTTTTGAGGCTCCTCAGGGACATTGTGGCTTTGATTTGCTCCTGTTGCTGATCTGTTATGTTCCTTTCTTGGTTTGCCCCACTGTGGGGAGTGGGGGTGAGTGTAGGGGTGGGGGTGGGTGTCAGACCACACTCACTTGCCACCAGTATTGCCCTCTGTCACCGTGTGCTCCAGCGAGAGAACATTGTGTCTTGAGATGTTGCCGCCCCTACAGGCCTGTCTGCACCTTAGCAGCTCCGTGTAGGGACGTTGTCCTCAGGGCTTACTGTGTCAGTATTGGGTCTAATCCCTCACTCTTTTTTCTTCTTAGTTCACTTCCATGTGGCCATGGCATGCCGGCCTCTTTACCCAATCTGTAGGTTTTGAGTTGTCCACAGTTGCGCATACTTCTAGGGAGGGCATCAGTTTGGTTCTGATTAGGGCTGGCCCTGTAGACCTCCATGTGGTTACGGTACCCTCAAGGTTTGACTGCCATGGTGGGGTCTGCACTCACTCTCCCATTTCTGTGGAGACATAAACAATACCTTCCACCTAGGTAGATTAGTGCCCTGCTCCCCCAATGCCATCATCTCCCTCTTCCCCCCACCCTCTTTTATTACCACCATCTGTGGATTCATTGCTGTCATCTGGTACCTTTGGTGCTGGGTGTTTTCCTATCTCCCTTCATATCAGTGTGCTGTGTTTCTGTGTGGGGGATTCATTCTTGCCTTCTTTTCCCTCTTAGGCAATGTTATCTTGGTAGTTGTTTTCAGCATGTTGGCTTATGAATGGAGTTGCACTAAAGTATATGGTTTCCGGCTTCTGCTTGGTGGATGTTAGTTTTCTGACCACAGTGAGTCGGCAAGGATTTTCCACAGGGTTTGGTGTCTTATGGCATGTTCTCTGAGTTTTTCCTTGTCCGGGAAGACTCTTATCTCACCATCTATCTTAATAGATAGTTGGTAGAAGATTCTTGGGTTGGAGTTTTTTCTTTCAGCTTTTGGAAGATGTTATACCACTTGCTCCTCCTCTTCATGGTATCTGCGGATATTCATGGTATCTGAACATATTCTTACATGAGCACTATTGCATGTGACTGCCTTTTTCTCTCTCGATGTTCTAGCATTTTGTTTTTCTTGTTGAGGTGGTTGAGGTATGTTGCGTTGTGCATGTTGTTTTTGAAGAACTCAGTGCCATATTTCTGGGTCTTCTCCTGTTTTGCTATGTTAAAATCCTATTCTGTGCTCTGAGGATCTGAGTTCTATCTGTCTTGTTATGTTAATGCCATGCCAGTGGACCAAGTTTCTGGTGGCTTACAACTGGTGTTACACAAAGGAACACAGGGGAGGGTTGAAAGTTTTTTTGTTTGTTTTTTGTTATTATAATGGGCTTGTTGGGTGTCTTCTTACCAAGGCTGTGCCTCCATGTCCCCCATAGAAGGGGGACCAGATTAGCGGAATGGGTTTGGGGCCAACTGGATCTGAATTCTCCCCCAACTGTACTCCTTTGTCACTCCCAGATCCCTCCTGCAAGCTCTGTAGGCTGTGGTCTGGGGATCTGCATTCTGTCACTGGTAGATATCCCAGGGGCTCTTTAATTGCTAAACATTAGTGTCTAATTGTCTATTGTTACCCATGCTGACAGTCAAGTACCTGGAGAGAGAAAGAGGTATGAAGGATGATGTGGGAGGGGAGATGCAAAGCCTGAGAATGCAGGAACCAGGAGGAAAGCAGAGAGGGAGATTTCAATGTGAGGTTTTGTTCCTAGTTATCAGAGGCTCTCCTCAAGCCTAGAATTATGTCCACCTTTAGACAACAGCCTGGGGAAATTATTGCACCCTGTGGGCCTTGGATCTTGGGCTCAGGAAGGTGTAGCAGATGCCATCCCACTAGACCTGGTGAGGGATTTTCAGAGTCCACGGCAGACACAGTAAACTCAGAGCATTTCCGCAATTTCTCGAATCACTCCATGGGCAAAAATCACAGGGGATGGTCTGAACCAGACCCTAGTACACTGAATCTATTTTTAGCACCCAACCTCCCAACATTGGCTTCCTTAACTCTTAATTTTCTGATCCAACAATAGGAGCACAGGGCAGGTGATTCTACTTGGATTCCATATTCCCTGGTCCTCCAAAATCAGATTCTTTGTATCAATTTGTTAAAACTTTTCCATGAGCCCCTGACATTTGAGCCATTTGAGTTTAGTGTCTTTGAAATGGCTGTATCTCATTATTTGAAAGGTTTATACATCTCCTCTGCCCTCCATGTAAGTGAAGTTCTCATATTCTGTA
Organism: Echinops telfairi; assembly: GCF_000313985.2. Classification (NCBI taxonomy): domain Eukaryota; kingdom Metazoa; phylum Chordata; class Mammalia; order Afrosoricida; family Tenrecidae; genus Echinops; species Echinops telfairi. Next base: position 43,948,279 of record NW_022109491.1, read on the forward strand.
AATGTATCTCCTACTATCATGAATAAACCATGACCAGTGTTGTTAAACATAATCTAGCTATTAAAAGCCTGGGTTTAATAGATAGACAGCTGGGACTGGCACCTACACATAAAGGTAATACCTTAAAACCTAGAATAAAATGAAATATTTTTCCCTTTTCCTCAGAGTGCAGGGCTATCCAATTTCCCCAAGGGCCTGGAGTCCACACAGAATCATTCACATAGATAATAGGACCAGTTTGAGTCCATTCTACAGTTTCTAGTAGGGGCAAATGAGGAGCATAGGGCCATGAAGCGTAAACAGCATATACCTCAGTTTTGACTGATATAACTATAATCATACTTTTAGGGCTCATCAGTCTTCTGTCCTTGCCAGTGACAGCAGTGCTCTATGTTTCATTAGTTTTACCTGTATTATGGGTTTAAGGCCCTTTAAGTATTGGAGAGCTATAGAGTAGTTAGGAATACTGGGAATTTTAAGGGGTCCTTTTAACCTGATTTAAACAGGCTGGTGATGTCTAGCAACTGAAGGTTGAATGACATTCCAAATGCATGGGTTAACTAGAGCAGGTGATAAAGGAAGAGAATCGGTGGAGGTGTTGGGACACCAATTTTGTTTTGGGAGGAGATGGAAGCAGGAAGAGTGTCTGGTGTGGTTTTTAAGAGAAGCTACAGCTTTGGAGCCCACGAGGCCTCTGGTAAATGCAAAATTATCACAGTTTTGAATTTAATGAGTGTGGTAGCTATATAATCTGTTGTCAAGTTGAGACTTAAGAGTGAAGGGGTGGAGGCTAGCCTGTCAATCAGATCGCAGCTTGATGACCTCATTTGAAGCCACACAGGAGGTAAATAGCTCACTCAGTGAGCTGGAGGTGGGACACTCACACACTCACTGTGAGACTTTCCTGTTGAGAAGACAAATGGAGCTACGTTAGATCTGGGAACTTGAGGAGCCATGTAGAGACCCATGCCAGTACTGAGTTGCTTCCACTGCCATTGGATCCACAAGGCTTTTCCACCCACTGGATTTTGATCTTCCTGCATTCAGTTTCATTGCATGTGCTTTCTGGGTCTGAAGAGGACTTATAGATTGCTATTGGACATATGGGCTAATATTGAACTTATGGACTTGATCTGGACTGGGCTGGGGTGTTTTCTCAATATTCAATTCCTGTTGTATATAAACCACTTTCTAATACACACATGCATGTCTCTGAATTTGTTTCTCTAGTCAACCTGAAGTAACACAGTGGGACTATCTCTGCCCAGCAGAAGAGTGGAGTATTTGGGGATGACTCACTGTCAACAAGACAACTAGAAATACAAAACACAACAGTGGAGCTAACAATGCTCATAGAAGAATCAGACTTGGATGTGCCACAAAAAGAAATCTTCAGAAGGCTGCTTGGAGTTATACAGGAGATGAGGGAAGCAATGCAGAATAAGGAGGCAATGAAAGAGGAGATGAAGTCCACGATAGAGGGAATGAAGAACAAACACCAGAGGGAAATACAGGAATTAATGGATGAGGTAACAGAAGTTAGACACAGGATCACAGATCTCATAGATTAGAGAAGGCAAAGAATCATACCAGTGATCTTGAGGACAAACAGGCAGACTTCAACAAATGGGAAAGATAGTCAAACAATATAATCAAAGAGGCGAAAGAAAACCTGAGATTGGTGACAAATGGTATGAATAGGAACAATATTTGAATACTTGATCTACACAATGAAGAAGTCAACAGAGAAATTAGCAAGGGAATTTCTGGAAGCAAACTTCCCCACCTTAATGAAGGAGAATCACACACTTTTATACATGAAGTAGGGAGGACACCAATTAGAGATCTTCCCAGAAAGAACTCACCAAGGCATATAATAGTTACATTATCAAACTTCGAGGAAAAAGAGAAAATTTTAAGAGCAGCAAGAGAAAAAAAGGTGGTCACTTACAATGGTGCTCAGGTAAGAATATGCTCAGACCTATCCACAGATACCATCAAGAGGAGGAGAGAATGGAGTAAAATCTCCTGAAAGCTGAAAGAAAAAAATACCAACCCAAGAATCCTCTCCACTGCCAAACTATCTATTAAGACAGACAGCGAAGTAAGAGTCTTCCAGGTCAAGGAAACTGGTGTGAGAACTGTGCATTATAAAGACTGCATAAAAGTGGTAATGCACTGAGAGGTTGTGAGACTATACCTGAGATGACTACAGTAGTGGTGGGTGCTAAAGATATTTTCCTGAATGTTCAGGAAATGAATAAGTGTTCCCCCTGTCTTAAAGGAAAGAAGTAAGCGTACCTGAGGTGGTAATCGTTACCCTGGGCTCAAGATGGGTGATATCTGTGGGGGCTCAACCTTCTACCACAGTCTAACAGCCCTAGAGTGAGGTGTCTTGAGCAGGTTGCTCTGGAGGTATTATGGAAGAGGCTATCCTTCCCGCCTTTTTTTGGAGAGGGCAGTCAACTCCCCAATGTCCCCCTTGTCTGCAATGTGTGCAAGGCTTTGGCAGAGGATGAGGCTGGAGGCATTTGCGTGCCCAATGTCCCACCTGGGAACATTTAAAGCAGGGTCCAGGTGCCTTACCTGCCAGTGGCCCAGTGTTAATTGGTTTGGATTCACTCATATTTCACTGAAGGGCATTAGCCGGCATCTGATATTTAGCTTTGCCCTTCCTAATTTATCTAATTTGTCCTGTTCTGCCCTATTATTGAAAACCTTGAATGCTGCATTGAGAAGGTCTCACTGTGGAGTCTGAGGACCTTCCTCCAATTTCTTATGTTTTTTACTTATGTCAGGAGCTGACTGTGAAATGGAGTTTGATTAAAGGAAAGTATCTGAGGATGTGACAAAAATTGGGCAGGATTTTCTTTTAGTCCTGAAAGATTTCTCTAATTTTGTCACAGCTGACCACTGTATTGGCTCAAGCTGATAATCCCAGTTAGGGTTTCATCAGGGAACTACATCAGAGCCACTGGTTTATCCCAGTTCTGGGCATAAACTTCATTGTCTCTCTGCTAAGCCGTTATCCACACCCTCTCCCTGTCTTTGGGGTGGTGGAGTGGTGGTGGTGGTAAAGTGGTTGTAAGAATTATATAGATATCATACCACGTAAGATCATAGGACTTAATGAGATATTTAAACTCTTTAATATAAGTATCTGGATCAAAGGGAAAGCATCTCAGACATTTTTGAGAGCAGATAAGGCAGAAAGAGAGAAAGGGATATGTACTTTAAGTTATCCCTTAGCTCCTAAAAACCTGCATGTACATATGTAAATATATTCATATATGATGATGGGGAAATAGATCTATGTAGATATATGTATAGGTTTAGTATTAAGGTAGCAGATGGACATTGGGCCTCCACTCAAGTACACCCTCAATGCAAGAAGACTTTGTTCTATTAAACTGACATTCCAAGATGCTCACCTGCCCAACACGATCGCTGAAGACAAATGTGTACATAAGCAAATGTGGTGAAGAGAGCTGGTGGTGTCCGGCTATCAAAAGATATAGCATCTGGGGTCTTAAATACTTCAAGGTGAACAAGTGGCCATCTAGCTCAGAGCAACAAAGCCCACATAGAAGAAGCACACCAGCCTCTGTGATCATGAGGTGTCAAAGGGATCAGGTATCAGGCATCAAAAAACAAAAAATCATATCATTGCAAATGAGGGGGAGTGCAGATTGGGAAACCAAAGCCCATCTCTAGGCAACTGGACTTCCCCTTACAGAAGGGGCACAGGGAGGAGATGAGCCAGTCAGGGTGCAGTGTAGCGATGATGAAACATACAATTTTCTTCTAGTTCTTAAATGCTTCCTTCCCTCCCCCACTATCATGATCCTAATTCTGCCTTAAAAACCCAGCTAGACCAGAGGACGTACAGTGGTACAGATAGGAACTGGAAACACAGGAAATCCAGGACAGATGATCTGGTGAGAGTGGCGATACTGGGAGGTTGGAGGGAGGTGGGGTAGAAAGGGGGAACCGATTATAAGGATCTACATATAACCCCCTCCCTGGGGGATGGACAACAGAAAAGTGGGTGAAGGGAGACATCAGCTAGTGTAAGAAATGACAAAATAACAATAATTTATAAATTATCAAGGGTTCATGAGGGAGGGAGTAGCAGGGAAGGAGGGGGAAAAATGAGGAGCTGATACCAAGGGCTCAAGTAGAAAGCAAGTATTTTGAGAATGATGAAGGCAACAAATGTACAAATATGCTTGGCACAATGGATGGATGTATGGATTGTGATAAGAGTTGTACGAGCCCCCAATAAAATGATTTTTTTAAAAACAGTGTCAGGCTCTCCTAGACCCCTTGACAGCCAGCAACATAAGGACATCCTCTCCCCACAGAAGCCACCTTGGAACACAGGCAGAATTATTGTGAATGTTTTCCCTATATTCCTCCCTTAGCCAAAAGATACAGTCCATTACACACAATAGCAGCAACTTAACAATGAGTTTCAGGTACCTAATGTCATCACCTTGATGGCTTCAGCAACCTACATCACTTGCGTTGTTAAAATCAGTATAAAAAGAGTAGCCACAATGACCTACATATCAGATCATTCCCTGTTCAGCCAGCTGTCACTGGAAGCAGAACTGCTCATCCTCCTCTTTAAGCCCCCTGGTGCAAATAAATTAATGTATCTCAGATTGCCTCTGATTCGTGTTTTTGGTCTCCTGTGTTCTATGAATAGAAAATCTATCCCTTTTGGGCTTGAGCATAAACAGCAAGGTTGAGTCGTCTGCATATCACAGGTTATTAACGAGTCTACCGCTAATCCTGACACCATGTTCTTCTCGTTCTAAAACTGAAGGGGTGGTTTCTGATTTCTAAAGTATTAATGCTAATGCTAAAACAAGACCCTTTCAAAAACATCCTTACATTCCCACCCTTAGAAGATAGATAAAAAGATATCAAGAAGGAAATTCCATCTCTCAGACTTATCCATTTTGACTGGGAACATTCAAATGAAGACTAGCAGTTAGCTGGACTGAGATGGCCAGGAATAAACTGCATTTAGCTCTCTTCAGAATTCTATTCCTGCAAGGCGTGAAAGAGCTCGTCTGTAGAAGCCCTGTGTTAGGCTGAGTTGACTAGAGAAACAAAAGCAGGGACACTCATATATGTGTTAGAAAGAGCTTTATATCAAGAACTCACTGTATATCAGGAAAGCATCCCAGCCCAGTCCAACTCAAATCCATATGTCCAATACGAGTCTATAAGTCCTATATTAGTCCACAAGTCTCTCTTCAGACTCACAAAGCTACATACAATGATGCCGAATGCAGGAACATCACCTGCCTGCAGATACAAAGTCCCGGGTATCCAACGGCAGTGGATGTATCTCCAGGGCCCTCGAGGGTCTCAACTTGGCATAGGGGAAGGCAGAGAGGGAGAGAGTGGCCCATCTCCAGAGAGCCATTGATCTTGGTGGCCCCTCCAAATGAGGTCATCAAGCTGTGACCTGATTGACATGCCAAACTCCACCCATACACTTTTATATCTTAAAGTTGACACAAAATTATTTAACTACCACAAGCCCATACATTTCACTAATGAGGAAACAAAGCACTAATGGGTTTACTTAATAAAGGTCCCAAGATCACATAGCTATTCACTACAATGGCATAACAGGGAAGAGAAACAGGACAACTCCGTTCTATTCTCTACAACATTATTCTGCAAGTCCAGAATTCATTCTGATTTTTTTGAGAGGTAGAATTTCTCTCTGAACCCCTATTTTACTTCTCTTTAAAGAAGGAAAATAATATAACATGAATTTAAAAACTGGAGGATGCCAGGTACTGTGGAAAAGTTGAAGGATGCCACCCCCAAATTCTGAGTCAAAGAATTTTGGGGTTACCACTGATGAGGGATCCCTGGGCTCCAGCTTTGTCCTACCTACGATGACCACGCGATCCATTAGGCTTCTGAGCAGAGTGCTGAAAGTAAGTCATTCTGGCTTCATTCTGGCAATTCCAGGCTCCACAGGCAGAGCTGAAAAATCAACTTGAATATAAACCTCTTCTGCAGGATTCGTAAACAAACCACTTACCCTAGAAGCGATCACAAAATAGCCCCGGGGCAGTGATGCCAGCTGTTGAAGGCAGGGACTAGACTTCCTTTGTTAGCTGCTTTCTCAATAGAAGGTAGTGGGGGGGTTGCATGCCAATCACTTTTCCTTTGTTTGGAGGGTGAAAAGAGACCCCAAATTCAAATAGAATTTATAGAGACACTTCTATTAAGTCTAAAATGGACAAAGACATCCTCCTGATTAGGAAGACCGTCCACATGAGGCCATAACAGTATCCAAAGGTTTATAGAAATGTATAGAAATTCAGCCACTTCAGTAGGATTTGGAGCAGAAGGGAAACTCACAAAACCATGACTGGTGGCAGGTCAGTACATCACATCTCCATTTCAGCCGGGACTGCAGAAGTGGGAAAGGGATCAAGACTGGGATGCATATATTATTCTAGAGAGAAAAGTTTACAAGATTGGTTCAGGGCTCTCCAACCAAGGCAATTATAATATGAATCAGGTACTTGCCTTTTCAAAATAAAGATTTCCTTTGAGAAGCACAGAATGAGGCTTTCCCACAGATAAATTTTAGCACAAAATGGGGTGTTGCATAGAGAAATTTTATTAAGAATCTCCTGAAAGAGAGAGAAATCATACCAGACTCCATGATTGGCTCTCTGGTTCTTTTCCTCCACTCAAAGGGAAAACAGGCTTTTAAAAATTCGCAGGTAAGAGAAATTCTGCTGGGGGTAGCAAACGTTTCTGGGAACTAAAATAGTGCACAGATTTTTGCGCATGCTCAGTCCAAATCTCCACTTTCACTGCCATGCCCTACTGCAATGTGGACCCCCAAACACATCAAAGGTACACCCAGGGAGTCCCTAAAGACCACATGTGTCCTCCTTGGACTGGCTAGGGGAGTGGTAACTCTCAAACAGATTCTGCCTGAAGGCAAAACTGTTCACACTGCTGTTTAACAGAATTCATCACCAGTTAATAGAATTCTCTGGTTAAAAGAATTCAACAACTATGCGATGGCTCAAAAATGGATTTAGGGACACATACTCCTCGCCCCCACCTCGTCCCTGAGGGGGACGAACATCAGAAACATGGGTGAAGGTAGATAGCGGTGGGTATAAGATATGAAAATAATTTATAATTTATCTAGGGGTCATGAGGGTTTAGGGGAAGGAGGGAGGGAGGGAAAAAAGAGGAGCTGATAGCAAGGACTCAAGTAGAAAGAAATTCTGTAGAAAATGATGATGGCAACATATGTACAAATATGCTTGAGACAATCAATGTATGGATCGTTTTAAGAGCTGTAAGAGCCTCCAATAAAATGATCTTCAAAAAACAGATACATAAATAAAATGGATTAAAATAAATAAATAAATAAAATGGATTCATTGTAAATTACAACTTTCTGAAAACATAGCACCCATAATTTAAACTCTAATAAACTCTTTTACTTTAAGGTAGTTTTATCGGCATATGCTTCACATATCATGCAATTTAATCATACAATCATATTATGGAGATTTGTGCCATCATCACCTCCTTAGGACACACACTGGATGTGGCCTGGCTTCCTGCAGCCATAACTCACTACCACGGGTCAGGGTGATGTGAGAGCCCTGAATCATCATGCTGTGGAGACCCTGGGCTGACATTAGCTGCAAAAGCATCTCTGATAATTTTATACTTTTTCTCCTCTAAGTCTTAGTTGCTGTCCACTAAGGTTGCTGCCTATGGGAGCTCATTTGGGTCACTTTTGGGTCTGCTATTTTTATACTGGAGTTCATTGTATACATCTATTGCAGACTGATTAATAAAACGGGTATTTAAAATAATTTTCCCATTAGATGTCTTTGGGTGTTTATTGGTAAATCTCTGGTTTGTCTCAACTAGGTGGTTTCTGGGAACCACTGAGCTCTAATCCTGGACATGGAACACTTCAATTACTTTGGAATAATTCATAGATTCAATTTGAATGTCATCCATTCCTTCTATAAGGCAGGTCTGCATGTGACCTTGAGCAGCCTTCTCCTCAGCTGGAATTTCACTGGAGTTTGTATTTCTGCTAAACAGACAAAAAAGCAGAGGCCCAGTGCCCACAGGTACTAGTGCTTGGTTGTCTTTCTTTGTTTTCTTTGGCACTGTTCCCTCCTACTAGCAGATTTGAAGTAGCTGCACTGAATTAGGTTCTCTATGAACTGCTTTCCAAGGCCATCCCATGGCTGCAGCCTCTAAATGGCCTGGGTGACAAGGTGCTCTCAGGGATCAGCTCTGGCAGGGCGTCTCAAAGGGGAGGGACAGTCTGGAAGCAGATGTTTCTCAGGGGACTTGACTTTGGGAAAACCATTTTGCACAGGTATTAAGGTTTTCTAAGGTGTACGGAAGCTTGCACATACAGTATTTCATTCCATTTACCTTCCTTTGGACAAAACAAGTCTAACTGAAAGGTAGTGTTCTGGCCCAGAGATTTGTTGGCTGATCAGGCCTCGCAATCTCCAAACTGATATAAAGGCCAGGTGGTGTTTCAAAAGAAAATAATGTATTCCACTTCAGATAATCTAAAGGTAACTCTAGGTCTTTCCAGTGCTTCAGCAGCTATCCTACAAGGCTGTGGTCAGGCCCTTAAGTATTCTGCCCATCGCTGTGAAGTAATATTACAAAAAGGATTAAGTAGTTGACTCCTAGGCGCCTGTGTCCTGGGGAGAGGGCACCACTACAAACTACAACTCTTGAAAGGGCTGTCTCCCTGGTATCGCCTCTTCTCTCTCTAGGGCGGGATCTCTCCCCTCACCAGATAGTGCCCTCTTGGTCCTAAGCAGGACCCGCTGGGTATAGACCAGCCAGCTCCTGCCTACCTCACCCTTCTCCACAGCCAGTTTCCTTTAGGTAGAGGATGCAAACAAACTTCCTGAGAGCACTCTAAGCTGAAAAGGTGAAATCTAGACAAACTCCTACCAGCTGCAGAAAGGTTTAACAAGATCTCAACTGGGAGTTCCCTACCCCAGGATTTCCACAATTGTTAGCCTGTTATCATGGGCTGTGTAGTTGATGGGTGTAAGGCCATTTCCTAAGACAATCAGACTTCAGCAACGTCCATGCGCAAGTACAGGCTAACTCTTTCGAATTTTAGTAAAAGTCAACATTTGTAAAGGATCAAGCCTTTCAGTGTGAGTTTTCTTTAAATCTACAACAATAGAAAACAATTCTTCTGAACAAGGGAGTTCAATTTCTGGCAATGACCCAAATGAACTAAAAAATAAAGCTTCTAATGGAGTCTTCTAGGGAATAATGATAATCCAATAATTTATTACAAAATTTAGAAAGTAACTGGGATCCTCTCTCTGGCCTTCATAGTAATCACCGTCAATTACCACAGTACCTTTAGGACTGGTATGGAAATATGTAGACAGAAACAGATGAAAAACAGTGAAAAAATCTGAGCCAGAAGTTTCAGCTTCAGCAGACAAAGAGGAAAAGGAAAAGATGTCTCATCTCCTGTCAGGGGATCCATGTAATGGGTCAGAGAGCATGCTGCTTGAGTGGCGTGAGGGCTTTCCCAGATATTACTCACAGAGCCTGCCTCACCCAGAGTAGGTGTCTCAGAATTCACTCTGCCCTGCTGGGGGGAGGGTACGGGCTGACAGAGACCAACTGCTATGACCCCTGGATACACACTGACTATTTTGGGACCACAGGGATGTGGACTCATAAACAATCTAACTCCATCATGGCCTATTCTTTGGGCTAGAGAGGGACTCAACCCCCCCACCCCCCAGCTGCATAATACAGGAGTGCTGCCTCTTCTTTGGACCAGAGACAGATTGCTCCCTCTCTCAGCATCTTAAACAAATCTAGCTTAGAGAGAGTGAGGAAGAGGGGAAAGGAGAGAGTGAGTAAATCACAGAGAGAAAGTGAGAGAGCATGGAATACAGATTTTTTAAAAAAATTATAAAGACGTAATGGTGAAGTTATTTCCCCAGTGGCTTACTTCTGGAACCAACAAACCCTGACAACTTTTCAACATCCCAGAAGATCCCCTGTTGTGGGCTCTAATAAATGACAGCCACTATACTTTCTTGAAATTTAGAGGAGTATTTGGTTAACTGGACTGCAAACTTTAGGTGTGTCACCACAAGTCCTGGGTGAAGATAATAGCCAGTTTATACAGGCAAAAACCCATTCATTAGGGACTGTCCTATAGAGCGAGTAGGTGTGACAAAAACAGAAAGCAAAATTAATGTTGACATTCTTTAGATCAAACCAGGGTGGTAAAATTAATTATAACATACTGGTTACAATTCCCAAAGGAACAATATTAAAAGAAAATAACAAGATTAATTACAACATCCTAATTCCAGGTACACAAGTACCATTTGAAATCAGTTCAGGGGAAGAAGGCAGGTCATTCAGCAGTCAACAAGATGGTGTTACAGTGGCTAGTGCTAATCTGTCTCACCCCAAACATATAACATCCAGTCCTGCGGTGGAGTGCCAGTTCCTGCAAGAAGCTCCAGGTAGCTTTCCACAGGGGAACTAGATAACCCCATCTGTGTGGATGGTAAAGAGGCAGAGAGAAGCTGTAACCACACACTCACCGACATCTTGGAGCAGAGTGAAGGCAACATTTCTTTAAGCACAGAGTAACTTCAAAAGAGATGAAGTAGGTCATCCTTGTGAGGTGAGAACACTTTCAGCCAGAGGTTCTCAACCTGTGGGTTGTGACCCCTTTAGGGTCGAATGACCATTTCACAGGGGTTGGCCAATTCATAACAGTAGCAAAATTACAGTTATAAAGCAGCAACGAAAATACTTTTATGGTTGGGGGGGTCACCACAACATGTGGTAGGGCATGATCAAGGGGAATGTAACAAAGAGGAAGTGCTGAAATCCTGGTGGGGACTAAGCATGATAGTGGGACAGGAAGAGAATCAAGGGAAATAGAGGAAAGAGCTGGGAGGCAAAGGGCATTTATAGAGGTCTAGATAAAGACATGTACATATGCAAATATATTTATGAGAGGATGGGGAAATAGATCTATGTGCCTATATTTATAGGTTTAGTATTAAGGTAGCAGAAGGACATTGGGCCTCCACTTAAGTACTCCCTCAATGCAAGAATACTTTCTTCTATTAAATTAGCATTCTATGATGCTCACTTTCCTGACACAACCACTGAAGAGAAAGCGGGTAAATAAGCAAATGTGGTGAAGAAAGCTGATGGTGCCCGGCTATCAAAAGATATAGCGTCTGGGGTCTTAAAAGCTTGAAGGTAAACAAGCGGCCATCTAGCTCAGAAGCAACAAAGCCCACATGGAACAACATATCAGCCTGTGTGATCAGGAGGTGTCAAAGGGATCACTGAAGACAAATGGGTGCATAAACAAATGTGGCGAAGCAAGCTGATGGTGCCCAGCTATCAAAAAGTATAGAGTCTGGGGTCTTAAAGGCTTGAAGGTAATCAAGCAGCCATCTAGCGCAGAAGCAACAAAGCCCACATGGAAGAAGCACACCAGCCTATGAAACCACAAGGTGTCGAAGGGATCAGGTATAAGGCATCATCAGAACAAAAAATCTTACCATAGTGAATGATGGGGGGAGTGCGGAGTAGAGACCCAAATCCCATTAGTAGGCCACTGGAGATTCCCTTGCAGAGGGGTCTCAAGGAGGAGAGGAGCCAGTCAGGGTGCAATGTAACAACGATGAAAAATACAACTTTCCTCTAGTTCCTAAGTGTTTCCTCCCTGCTCCCACTTCCATGACTCGAATTCGAACTTGCAAGTCTGGCTAGACCAGAGGAGGTACACTGGTACAGATAGGAACTGAAAATACAGGGAATACAGGGCAGATGAGCCCTACAGGACCAGTGGTGTGAGTGGCGAAACAGGAAGGGTAGAGGGAGAGTGCGTAGTAAAGAGGGAACCAATTACAAGGAACTATATGTGACCTCCTCCCTGGGGGACGGACAACAGAAAAGTGGGTGAAGGGAGACGTTGGACAGGGCAAGATATGACAAAATAAAAATTTATAAATTATCAAGGGCTTCATGAGGAAGGGGGAGCAGGGAGGGAGGGAAAAAATGAGGACCTAATGCCCGGGGTTTAAGTGGAGAGGAAATGTTTTGAGAATGATGAGGGCAAAGAATGTACAAATGCGTTTTACACAATTGATGAGTGTATGGATTGTGATAGGAGTTGTATAAGCCCCTAATAAAATGATTAAAAAAAACAAAAAAAACATGTGGAACTGTATTAAAGGGTCGCGGCCTTAGGAAGGTTGAGAACCACTGCTTTAAGCATAGATAAGATACTCCTCACCTGCAGAGCAAAGCAGGTCCTCCTGTGATATGAGCAGAGGAGGATGTCGGCTAGGGGAACATTTCCTATATTTAAAAGATATTTTCAAAGAGGTAAGGTATCACAGCCTGAAGAAGCTGCTTTCTAATTAGACATTAACTTTGCCCTTGGGTCTTCTACGCACTTCTTTCTAATTTGTTTCGGGCTATAATTTTATGTCAGGATGTCTTGAACCTTACCTCAGGCTATAAATCTGGTGTGGAGATGTTGGACTGCTCCTAAGCTACAACTCTGGGTAAGATGTCTCCAGATGTCCACCCAGCTTGGGCCTCAACATTGAGACATATGCCAATTTACCAGGCTTGTTCTCTGGGCCCTTTGTTTATCTTCCTAACCTGCAGAATGTGTGCTCCCTTAACAAGTAGAATGTAAATTTCTAGCAAGCAGAGTCTTCATTCTCTTAGCAAGCAGAAGTCCCTGCTCTGTTGATGTTAATGATAATACACCTATTCATTATCTGGTGGTAGCAAAGACTAAACTGGAGGTTTCATTGGGTAGTAGAACCCACCAGCCCGGATCTGGCCCCATCAGGCTTCTTTTTGTTGCCCAAACTCAAAAGAATATTTAAAAGCAACATGATTTGCGTCCCTGTAGAAGGCCAACAATAGCTTCACATTAGATATTGTTTAATTAAGATTTCTATGACTTTGTAACAATACTGTTTTACTTATCCTCATTGTATATAATATTTACTTCTTGTTATGTGAAAGTCAAGACAGACAAAACCAATTTATAATGAACAAGTGTGGTAGTCACCTAATCTGGTGTCAATTTAAGGATTGAGAATAGGGGTGGAGTCTAGGCTGTCAATCTGGAGATAGCCAATGAGACTTCTGTGTGGGCATGGCCTTCTCCTGAGAATTATGGGAAATCTGGTACTTCCTCCTTGGAGGTGGAAGACACCTCTCTCTCTCTCTCTCTCTGCGACTCCCTGAGAGACATTGCAGAAGACAAGCCACAAGCAATCAGATCTCAGAAGCTGGAGAAGCCACAGAGAGACCCATGCCAGCACTGAGATGCTTACAATGCAACTGAATCCAAAGACTTTCTACCCACTGGCCTGTGATTGTCCTGTATTTGGCTTCATTGCATGTGTTTCATGAGTCTGAAGAGGACTTCATAGATTGGTATCAGACATATGGGCTAATATCAGACCTACGGTCTTATGGATTTGTTTCTTTACCCAGACTAACACAATGAGACAATAAAAAAATTTTTTTTGCTGGCTCTGAGAATCATTTACTGGAAATATTAACAAGAAAACTTTAAAAGATGGTTTTTGTTGTTTTAAAACTGATTTATCAAACTTCATTTTTAAAATCTCTGTACTCTAATTCTCATAAAACATACTTTAAAAATCTGCTTTCCTTCTACCCCACTCCCCTCCCCCATCCAAAGTAATGAAACCACTGGAAAAGACTCAGGTAACTGATTAGAATGGGAAGAACTTCGGATTAAGAAGTTTACCCCTTTGTGTTGCCATTAATAATACCAAGTTCTCTGACTCCATGGTGTATAAAGACTAAGAATGTTAAAGCTATCAATAAAAATAACACTGTGTATGCAGAAAATGCAATTACAGTGAACCCTCGCCACTTCGCGCTTCGACTTCCGCGGCTTCACTCTATCGCGGTTTTTGCGTAACAGCGCATGCTCTGTCATTACTGC